>NC_045569.1:18220000-18850000 GCF_009819795.1 Aythya fuligula | reverse complement strand
TCGTGCTGCTTTAAAAAGTTGAATCTAGAAGTCATTAAAGTTGTTTGCTACAATTTAATGGAGTATTAATGAGAAAATGTCACTACTTGCTGTTGTGTGTTCTCGCTTGAGTAAGTATTTCAGAGTAAATGAATGGATTTCTGTGTGGAGCTGATTCTGAGATCAGTTAGTCTTGTATTAATTGGTGTGCCCCAAGGATATTGTTGTTCCTAACTCCTGACCAGAGCTGGCTTCTGCTTGGGTAGGTTTAAAACCTCGGGACTTGTGTAAAGCCTCAGTCGGCTGCTGTTCCCAATGCGCCTCGGGGCTCCGTGGGGTCACTTGTCCTCAGGCTGAGAGCACAGCCTCAACACTCAGGCAGTAGCTCCACGAAATAATTCAAGTCTAAACTGCTGACTGAATTCAATCAGACGCAAATTTGGATGCTTTATTAAGTTAAGCTCAAAGCACAGATAGGCTCTAGCTTTTCGAGCCGCTCGCAGCCTGCAGCAGAACTGCCTTTCTCTACAAGCGCTGCCTGGGAGAGCTCTGTTACAAAAGCGTCGTCATTTCCTAATTAGAGCAGTACGGGGCAGCCTCCTGGGAGCACAGTTACGTGGCTTGTGATGAAAACTGAGGATAAGTGAAGTTGCTGCGAGCCAGGGGAGTGTAAGGACTCATGAGAGCAGGCTCACCCTGCGAATGTTTTGTGTGTGCGTGCCACAGCCTTGCATGGTGCTGAAGGTAAAGCCCTCTTCTCCATTTTAAATGTTGTTTTTCTTTCTTTCAGGCTGCCCTACGCTGAGGTTTTTCTAACCATCATGGGAGAGATTAAAGTCTCTCCTGACTATAACTGGTTCAGAAGCACGGTTCCTCTCAAAAAGGTACGTTCAGCTCTAAGCAGCTCATGTGCGGCTCCCTCCTCTTGCTCCGGGGGGGAGGACTGGGCAGTCGGACTCCGCTTAACGCAGGACATTTGTGCTGTGCTACTGACCCAGCTCCCCTAGCTGTTAGTTTTCACGTGCTTCATGAGCTGGGGCAGCAGTGGCTGGTGTTTTGGTGCCAGCCATGCTGGGGATCGTGTTCCCAGAGCTGCTGTGTGAGCTGTGATGCACCAAGGCAGCACAACCAACCTGGCTCAACGCTGCCCTGCTGCCAGAGCCACCTCTGTGGATCCCACACCTGGCTTCAGGCTGCAGCAGAGCTCCTGAAGGCAGCTTCTTGGCAGGCAGAGAAGGGAAGGACGTCTCAGCTGCAGTAGAAAAAGGCAAAGCTGCTGCTTCTTGTCCTTCGGATGGCTTCTGCTTAATCGCGCCATCCGACCGCTTTCCCCTCTCGCTCAGATTTCTCCACTTCCTCTCACAGGAGAGCTTTTGGGGCGTGCAGCTTCTCTCTTCTTGAGCTTCTCTCTGTGTGCAAAGGGCACGGGGCCCTGCGCTGCTGTGTGGCTCCTGGCCTGCTCTCCGCCATCCCTTTGTAGATAAGGCTCGCCGAGGCTGTGGTTATACAGTAACTGGCAGCAGCAGCCCGGGCTCAGCTGACTGCCAGCTGCTTCACTTCCCTCATCTGGATGGTTTGGGCTGCAGGAAGGTGCTGGCAGCAGGGGTGGGAGCAGCACAGCCTCTTTCAACAGTGAGTTGTTTGTGGTTTGGCCACCCTAAAGGGATCGTGTCCCCAGACCTAAGGAACAACGCTTAAATGTGCCTGGCATTATTTCTGCTGGATAACACGTGGCTTTCTCTAAGAAATTACCTCTATGGAACGATTGCAGGATTTTTGGTCAGGATTTTTCATTCATTTTTGCCATGTAAGTGCTTCCTGGAAGTAAGAAAGATCTGCCTGCTCTCCCTAGGCTCTGGTTATCCATTTTCTTTCCATTCCTGGCCAGTGCTGGATCTGCCGGGCCTGTTTGTTCCACGCTGTTTCCCCCAGGCCGTGCCTTGCTGTGGCAGCAAAGCCTGGAGGCAGTGCTTCAGCTCAGGGATGTGCAGGTGCTCTGCAGCCACGCTGTGAACGAGAGGAACCGGAGGATGTGGTTGCAAAGGGTACAAGCTGCTGCTGCTGCCTTCAGCTGCTGCTGACTGCTCAGGATCTCAAAAATGAGAGCGTGTGTAAGCCAAAGCTGCTGTTGGCAGGGCTTGTCTGACATTCAGACTAGGGGATTCCTTTCCCTCTGGGTGATTCAGCCTACTCAAAAGTAAAGTGAAGCCACGGTGATGAACGTGGGGTTTGGAGAAGGTAGAAGTAAACTAGTTCTGGTTTCAGGGTGGAGGGGGAAAGTACATTTGTTTGTGTTATCCTCCCAAAGGCTTAGGCAGAGCAGTTGCACTGCAGAGAATGACCAGCCATCGTTGAAGGAAGCAGAGCCAGAGCTGTTTGGTTGAAAACAGGTTAGGATGTCCCTCCTGAAAGCAGCAGAAAATGCACAGCCCCACTGCCCTTCCTGCTCTCATCAGATTTGGGAAGCACAGCACGGAAAACAATGTTCCTAAGCCAAGTCTTCAGCTCTGCCCCTGAGCCCCCACTTGGCTTTGTGGCCACCAAAGGCAAACAAGTGCCACAGCGCGAGTCCTCAGTTGTATGACACTTCAGCTCAGGGTCATTCAGTAGTCCTTTTCGGAGGAAAATTGGAGTCTTACTTCACATTTCACATGAATGGTGTTTTTTCAAATGCAGAAGTGGTTCTTTATCACAGGGTGGCGAAGGGGACTTTTACAGGGCGGTCGGCAGCCTCGGGTGAGAGGTGATGGGGAGGCTGAGATTTCCCCACAAGGGGGTGGGAATGGGGGTTTCTCCATGGAGGCCCGGGGCTGCAGCTGTGTAAATGCTTGTGGCTGATGTGCTGAGCCTGAAATGGAGAAGGAGGGGAACACAAATTCGGGTTGAATCAGGCTGGGTGCTCTACCACATATAGGAGTATCCCCAAAATCCACCACTCGCTGTCTTAGGTAAGTCCTACCTAAAAGTCCTCAGCAGAGGACACCCTGGTTCTGCTAACCTCAAGGGGAGTTCTGCCCCTCATTTAAGACAAATTCAGGTTTTACCCTGTTTGTAAGCTGTATTTGATCTCGATCTACAGACCCAAACAAGGAAATTAAACCAAAAAACTGGGCCCTACCAGCTCAGTGTTTACCCGTGCTGCTGTCTGTGTGCTGAGCATTGTTTTTGTGCTGCAGTTAAACTACCCGGTACGTGGCTGGAAATCAAATAGAACAGTTTTTAAACCTCCTGGTTCGTTGTCTGGGCTCGAGGAAAGAAACGTTGCCTCCCAGCCTCAGTTCCCGTGACGTGAACCAGCTCAGTGATTTCAAGGGCTGTGCAAAGCGAGGTGTTGCTTCACCTTTGGAAATAAACAGCAGCCTTGCATGTTGGCAGAGTTGCTGGAGAATAACAGCTGAGACTGCGAGTTCTGTGCAAAGGGTTGGTTTGGGGAGGCTTTGGGAAGGCTTTTGTGCGAGTTTTTAAAACTATTTCAGTGCTGAGGGAAGCCCTGGTATGCAGTCTTTATTTTTTTGTGTGTGAAAGCCACAAAACAACAGCATCATGTGATTTCTTGCATGTTCCCAGAGCCTGAAATACTGGCTTTATTGCAAGCAGCTTTGTTAATCAAGCAAATGTGATTTGTGAGGCTGGTCTCTGACTCCCTGAGCAGCTTAACCGCTGCGGTGGGAAAGCAAACTGGGCTCCTACGTCGCTGCTCAGAAAGTTGCAAACTGGTGACGCAGAGGAGATGAACTCCTGCTTCCCCCAGAGGTTTGAGCTCGTCGATCTGGTGCTTTTGTGCTTTTGCAGGGCTGGGGAAGGTTGAACGAGAACCAGCACAGCAAATATACAGAACGGCTCGTTGGTAAACAGGCTGGGTAGAAATGAGGCAGGCCCCAGCACTGCTAGAAAAGGAGACCTTGACCCAGTTCCTGTACTCCTGTAGATGATAATTGTGCTAGGACTTGTTGCTCCTGGCATGTGAATAATCTGCTGCAGCCAGCTGTGTGTCCCAGGGGCTCCAGACACCCCGAGGTGCTCCCGTTTCTTTCCAGGTCAGCTCTGCCGTGCTGCTTTGGAGTTGTGTGGCCGTTCCTGGCAGTGGGATATAACTGTTCCAGAGCAGTAATCTGCAGGGCTAGCTGCTTAATTCAGTAAATTGCACGTATCCAGACCTGTAATTCTTTTGCCCGGTGTCTGCAGGTGTCAGTGGTCAAAGAGCTGCCCCTGCAGCAGCGCTCCCAGCCTGTGGCTGTTGTGCTCGGTCCTGAGAACCGACCTCCCGGCTCTCTGTGCTGGGCTGTGGCACGGTCTCTGCCCTGCCAAGCACATTTTTCTGCCTGTGATGTATGAACCTGATCCTTTGGGGCACAGCCTCGCTGTTCCCATGGCTTATCTGTGTGTGTTTCCAGACCAGGCTGTACCTTTCCAAACCATTTCAAAGCGCAGAAAACCGCTCTGCCTCAGAAAGGAAGAGATTTATTTATTTATTCCAGTCGAAATCCTGACCTGCAGTCAATCACTGTCAGCCCAACGCAGCTCACTCCTGCCAGCACGTGTGTTATATTCCAGCTGTCTGCAGAAGGGTGCATCCCAGGAGATGCCACGGCCCGGCACAGGGTGGTGTTAGCTGCCCTGCTTAGGTCCAAGCACACGAAATGTTTGGTCTGACAGTGTTTGGTCACAGTCCCGCTTCCAGCTGCATCCACGCAAACATTGTAAGTGTTGTTTGTAAGCAGCCTTAGAGAATATAGCTATTCTGATGAGGAATAAAAGAGTCTTGTTCCAAAGAGTCTTGAGTATTACAATATTTACTGGGTGACAGATTTTTGTAGAAGCAGTTCTGGAAGTTGGTTGAAGAAACTCAGCCTTGTGTTTTTCCTCTCTTCCTCCAGATAATAGTCGACGACGATGACAGCAAAGTCTGGTCGCTGTACGATGCGGGACCCAGGAGCATTCGGTGCCCTCTCATCTTTCTTCCTCCCGTGAGCGGAACTGCAGACGTGTTTTTCCAGCAGATTTTGGCACTGACTGGCTGGGGTTACAGAGTTATCGCTGTGAGTATTCGCAGTCCTTTGTCAAAAGTCAGTGTAGTTTTATGTGTTGATATAATTGGAGGTTGGATAATGAATATTAATTTAGTTTTGACGGGAGAATCCCCCCAAAATGTGATGCTAGCTTGTAGTCCAGAATATGTAGCGTGCAGTTCGAGGCTAAAATCTGCTGTATGTTCACACAGCCATTTATGCAAAGCCTTGTGCATACACATTACTACATTCTCGGTCTGATCTTTACCTTGTGTGCCATGGACAAGAGTCGTCTTTGCCTCCAGCTGGATCTTTGTTAGCCGTGAGATGTGTGTGGGTTAGTTCAGGGCTTCTGTGTTTGCCTTAGGGATGATTAATAACCCGCTTCTCGGCCTGAATAACTGCAAATGTGAAATCACTCCTTAAAATCCCAACAGCCTGCTCTTTTGTGGCTTCTCTTCAGCTCCAAAGCTGAACTGAAACAATGGGTTTGTACAATAATTTTTCTGCTAAGTGATATTCTGAGTGCTGCTGTATCTCCTGCAGCAATTAGCAATGTCTGTATCTGCCAACTTTCCATGCCACAAAATCACTGAAAAATCATTCTGGTATCTTTTCCCTTTTCCCCTTGATTACAGAACGAAGCGAAGCTGCACTTTCCTCTCTGAACTTGTTCTGCCAAACTTTCTATTGTGTATTTTTGTCCAAGTGAGGGGTAGTTCTTCCTTAGGGACCTTGCTGAGGAGCTTGAACCTCATGGCACGAGACAGGTCGCTGTCTTCAAACCTTTAATGTGAGAATTGGTGCAAGTTTCGAGCAGACAGCTGATGGATACTGACCAGAGAGGGGCTTGGTCTAACTTTGTGGTGTTTCAGTTGCAGTATCCAGTGTACTGGGATCACCTTGAGTTCTGTGATGGATTCAGAAAACTGTTAGACCACCTTCAGCTGGATAAAGTGAGTGCCTGGAGACGGAGAAATGGATGTGTAGTTGCCATAAAAACCTAACGTTCAAAAGTCTCATTTAAGAGCAAATGGATAGCATATGATGTAAAACCAGCCTATAAATAGGCTGTGGGGCGAGTTTACATTTGAAACTAGTTTATTTTTGAAGGTCAACACCCTTGAAAATTCTGTCTAAATTCACTTCTGTTGTAGGCCTATTAAATTGTACTGCTTAACTTCAGTTTTTCATGAGACCCTGTTTAAGTTATCTTTCATAACTCATGTTGTACAGCATGCCCCAATAAAACACCTTGGATTGGAAGAGCTACTGAAGACGAAGTGAAATGTTCGCTTTTTACTTAAGCGTGATAAGCACACAGAAATTTGAGCTGTGATCTGGAAACACTTCCTTTTTTCAGTGTTTATCATATCCTATAAATTACAGAACCTGTATAGAATTTTTTTTTTCCTTTAAAAAAATTAGTTGTGAGGAAAAATAAAACTTGAATGACTTATTTTTCATAACAAAATAACACACTTAAGGGTCATTTTTCACAAATGTAACATCTGTTTTTGTTTGTGTTCTTTTTTTCTAATTGAATTAGGTTCACCTTTTTGGAGCTTCTCTGGGAGGCTTTTTGGCTCAAAAATTTGCTGAGTACACACACAAATCCCCCAGAGTTCACTCTCTGATCCTATGTAATTCCTTTAGTGACACTTCCATCTTCAACCAGACGTGGACAGCAAACAGGTAAGGAAGACAGGCAATGAGATGGGTGGCATTAATGTTTTTTTGTGATGAAATGTGACGCTGATCTGGTTGGACACGTTTCTGACCTGTTTCCAGCCTGTGTGACTTGTGGCAAGAGAAGTGAGGGGTGGAATAGTGTGACTTTTAGAGTCACATCACGAAGGAAACAGAAATCTTCACAATTGGGAGTGTGGAATTTGGCAGACTAGTCTTGTATTTGTCTTTCCTGTGATCATCTGAGAATATGTGGTCAGATTTAAAAAATAAAAAAAATACAAAAAAAATCTACCTGATCTCTAGCAAAACCCTTCAGAGTGAAGAAAGTGTTATTCACCATGTTTAAAATACACACAAGATTATCAGCTTTCCAGAGCATTTCAAGCACCTAGCTGTAAGGTTTTCCATCTCTGTGCTCTCAAAGCTTCTTTACAATTTCATTTGAAATTCAAGCACAAAGTCTGTGGAAGAAAAGGAAGCGCTTACAACAAAGCATCTTAATTCTGGAGTCTTGGGTGCTTGAAGATTGCATCTCTTTTCTGTTTTAGCTTTTGGCTGATGCCTGCTTTTATGCTGAAAAAAATTGTCCTTGGGAATTTTGCCTCTGGTCCCGTAGATCCTGAAATGGCTGATGGCATTGATTTCATGGTGGACAGGGTAGGTGTCTGTGTACTTCAATGGCTGTGATGTCGATCTCTGAAAGATTCGCTTAGCACACAGTGGAGGTTGTACAGATTTCTGCTGCTTCCTTCACTTATCCAGAAGTGAACAGTAAGGGATGGATCCCTAGCAGGTGTTGGCTGTCACAGCCTTGCAATTTAACTGGCAGTGTGACTGTCTCCCTTACTGTCCTGTTTGTATAGATTGGAACAGAGGAGTTTAAGAAAGATGGAAAAGGGAAAATGTGCTGGGATGTATCTGTAGGCTATGCTGTGGAGGCAGGAGCAACTAACTAAACATGTTTTAAGCATTTGTCTCATGAAGGAAGATATTAAATTGTAACTATAACTTTCACCTGAAGAGCAGCTGTGTTTCCCTTAGAACTAAGGAGCTGACTTCTCTTTGGCTGTGTTATTACTGTTGCATTAACTGCCTGCACTGAATTATGTTGTTAACCAATATTTATCTCTACTGAAAGCTGGAGAGTCTGGGCCAGAGTGAGCTCGCTTCAAGACTTACCCTCAACTGCCAGAATTCCTACGTAGAACCTCATAAAATTCGAGACGTCCCTGTAACTATTATGGATGTAAGTTTATCTCAGTTTAATCTTTTCTTTAACACTGTTTCCTCTTCTTGGAAGGTGGGGCGTGGTTATTGTGTTAGGAACTTAATAAATATTTGCAGCATTTACTTACTTAAATAAACTTAGATTCAGAATTAACTGTTGTGACTTGTTCCGTAGGTATTTGACCAGAGCGCACTTTCGACTGAAGCAAAAGAAGAAATGTATAAGCTTTATCCAAATGCCAGAAGAGCTCATCTCAAAACAGGAGGCAATTTCCCGTATCTCTGCAGGAGTGCTGAGGTCAACCTATATATTCAAGTAAGTGCCTGCATTCAAACCCAATTTACCAGCATGTATAGCTGGAACAGCAGTAGGAAACTTTCTGTGCTTGCTTTTATTTCTTAACCTGCCTGAGCTCTGTTCACTCTGTCTCCCAGATCGCTGATGCTGAGCAGCCACATCAATCAAGGGTTGGCTTTGGGGGCTTGGCTGCTGCTTATTTCCTCTATCCTTTGTCTGAACTCTTATACTCCAGTCCCTGATTACATTCTCATAGAAAAGTTACCCAGAAGTAATGTTTTTCTTACCAGTTATGCTTCTACACCCTTCTCAGTGTTAATTTCTGTGTCTTACAGATCCACTTACTGCAGTTCCGTGGTACCCGGTATGCAGCCATCGACCCCTCAATGGTCAGCGCAGAAGAACTGGAAGTCCAAAAAATCAGTCTTCATAACAGCAGCGAGCAAGAAGAAGAGTAGGTTTCTGACTGCCAGTGAAAATGAGGAATCAGGTTTGGTGGTCTTCCTGTGTACAATCATCTGTTCCCACTCTGCCTTTTTTCTTGTGTTGGCCGATTATCACTGTGCGATTCCAACAGGATCAATAGTCAGTGAGCTACCCGTGGACAATAAACCTTCAACAATGTAACAGAACATCTGCTTAATTTTAAGTCTTTGAATTCAAGGAAGAATCTCTGAAGGCTGCAGTTTTAAAAACAAAGACATTTTTGCTACCAAAGTCTTCACTATCATGTTCTTGAACGGAACAGTATTTCTTTTTATATTTTCACTCAGTTGTATATATTGCCACATGCAGGTTGTGTACTTATAAGCTGACGTATATTTTTGTTGAGTATTTGGTTTAAAAGATGTTAAAGTGCCAATGTTGCCATCACTTATTTGCTTTATATGTTGTGTTGCAAGTTAGTTTATTTCTATTTGAAATAAATTTTTAACTTTCTTGCTAGCTGTTTAAAAATGGTTTTCAATAAAACTTCAAGTTCAGCAAGTGCCTCTTCTTTTGACTACAAGAGAACAGTAGTGTAGCTTACTACAATCCTGGTTTGCCTCCACAGATACTTTAAAAAACAAACCAACGCTTTAAAAGGTACCTTCTGTTTGAATTTGCCTCTTGTATTGAACAGTTTTAGTTGTAAGGTTGCACTGGGTTAGCTTTGAGTAAGAATTAGTCAGTATTTTTAATAAAGACTAAGACACAATGTGCAAATTTAACCTTAGAATTTTGATTTATTGAAATACAGATATTATTTTTCCCTTGAAACACTAAAACTACAAAAACTTAAAAGACAAATTGGTGTTCATGAAAATTGTATGTCCTTATCATAGGCTGTGTAAAATAACCAATGATAACCTCTGCGAGTTGAAACAGTAAAATCCACACAGTGCTGTGGACAAGAATATCAGCCTTCAGGTAGTCTTAAGTTCACTCTTGCTCTTAGATGAGTGGAGCTATCTATGTTCTAAGGTAAAGGAGATTTTCAAGTGGCAATCAAGGGATTAAAGAAATTACTTGATTTATAAATATTACAGTGATATACGTTTTCTCTTTAAAGATCACAGTCCTTAAGGATCAAGTAGTTGCCTTGACTTGGCTGAACAAACTCCCAAGTTAGATTTGTTTTTAACTTTCCTCCTAAGATACGCGTGGTATACAAAAAAAAAAAGAGGCAAAAAAGGTATGTAAAGAACATTCCTGTAAACAAAAGCTTATAAAATTGACAGTTAAAAATTCATATACAAAAATACACTGCAAACAAGTTACAATAAAATCTTGTAGTATATCCTGGTACTCGGTCACATTATGGCAAGTGAGACTTAGCTCTTATTACAGTATTGAGAACATAGAGAAGAGCCAATAAAATCTCGCTTCTCTTTAAAGAGGCATTTTAGACTGCTACTGTTTGCTGATATCCTTGTAGTTTCAGACCAAGAAGGAAGCAGCAATGACACCAGCTTTTTATGACGAGAAGCCCTTAAGTTACCAGAAGGCAGCTGTAAGTGACAGAGCAAGTGTTTCTCTTGTAGCTCTTAAGACAACTGATGACACATCAGTGAAGGAACCACTACTACCCTTCAGTTTTACATGGCCGTGCACTTCCGTGGAGAAGCAGAGTCTGCATTTGCTTTTTTCCGAATGCTTTCTGTAAAAGAGGAGAGAACGTTCTCAGTTCTAAGGGGTGGATATATCTTACACATCTTGTTTCATATATATATATATAAAATCTTGTTATATCTTACAACACCATTCAGTGGTGCTGTAGGTTTACTAAAGGATAACTCTTTGATCTGTTTTTACTGGTTATTGTCCTCTGTTAAGTATTCTGCTGCAGAGAAGGCTTAAAGCTGTGGAAGGATGTGTTAATTTACCAAAAGAAAAAGGGAAGAGAAATGATGTATAGAGTGGTAGTAAGGGGGTGGGACAGGGCGGAGTACCTTTGAGCTCATGTGAATTGGTTTCTTTCAATTTTTTTTTTCTGTATGTTGTAAAACAACAGAATTCAGCTAGTGCTTAGTGTGTGCTATTCAAAGGAAGCCAAAAGCATTACCAGCCAAATCCCTTCTTCCAATGCCCACAAGACCTTCATACAATCCCTTGATTGGATTTTCTCCTGCTGTGATCACACCATGAAGCCAGATAAGCAACATCCTGTGGCCGTGCTCTCTGTAGCTTTTAGTACCTGGCAAGATGAAGCCACAAATCAAATCCTGCACTTCACAGCCTGTAGCTCTAGAGATGATTTCTGAGTTGCTGAGTTTGGGTACCCCTATGCTTTGGATTTTACCATGAAGCTCTGAAGTACATTCTGGCTTAATTCCTGGTTGTGGTCTGATTGGTAGATTAATATTAACCTTGATGGAGTGGGCAATGGATGAACTTGGGCTTGTCAGACAACCTTTTATGTCAATACAGAATTTCCACCTTCAGAGCATGGTTCCTCGCTCGCATTGTGCAAACTACAGGATTCCCTGGGGTGACCGACAGATCACCAGCAGTGATCTGCTTCCAAAACTCTGAACCTGCTAAGGTATCCATGAAGTTCTAAAGAGGATTATGTGTGAAGTATGAAAAATACCTGGGTAATGTTTTATACCTGTCCATTGTTGTTCAATGGCTCTAATGTGTGCATCGGTGAACTTCCAGAAATGTGCCAGCTTCTTCCATTCACCAGGTTTGAGGTATTTAGTAGCTAATCTCCACATTACTGAGCGAATGTGCTGCGTTTCCACCCTGTGGTCTTGCTTAAAGGTCAAGTGCTTTGCCACCCAGGAGTCAGAGTCACTGTTCAGGTTGTCCTGCAAAGCCAGAACAGGAGTTTCAGTGTGAGATGCTGCAGAATTCTTATCACGGTCTTTTGTGTGAGATTCAACTTGAAGTGTCCTGCTGCTTTTAGGCTGTAATCGAGTTTTCCTGCTGGCAGTGAGGAGATTACCATGAGAACAAGATGCAGTTTATCTGCTCTAGGTCTGCCTTGTTTCCTTGGCTGCCGATCTCAGTGCAGCTGGGACAGCAATGCTCTGTTGTGTCAGTGTTACTGATTATCAGCCCATCATCGTGCTTCCTGGACTGAGACCTGCACGTGCCCTCCTGGTGTTAATGAGACCTCCTCCGTACCCGTCATTCTGCTATCTCCCACATCCTCAGCTCTGCAGGTTGCTGTGAGTTCATTCTGGTGCGAAACATTTCTTCTATTGTCTTTTTCACTCTAACCGCGTGTGTTAACAAATCTGTTAATAGCAGCTTTGCTGTGGAAGCCCATTCGAATCACAATTTGCGTTTCTACAGTGCCTTTTATCAGGGACTTGTATGCAGAATCATTTAATTAAACTTCACACGCTCACCTCCTTCACATGCCAGACTGCAAAGAGGCTAAATGACTCTGCCTAGGGCTGTCTGGGAAGCCCATGCAAGGCCCTGATACACAGCATTACTTCTGAGGCTGGGCCTGTGCCACCTTCCTTTCCTTCCCCTCTAGAGTGTTGTCCTTCCTGGTATTGGGGGATGCACAAAGTCCTATAAACACAAGGAATGAGGTGTTTGGCTGTGCTTGTGTTGTGCCCTCTGCTCAGATCGTGTTGGACACAGGCTTGGGGTAGGTAGGGTTTCAGTTCAGGGGTTAAGGCAGATGAGCAGCTGCACCCTATGTGCTGGAGACGCTGCTGTGCCACACAGGGAAACACAGGAGGAACAGCCCCAGCTGGGGGGAAGTTTGAGAAGGAAGTTGGTTGTATGACTCCAACAAGAAATGATCACTCGGCTCATGGGAGATTAGAGGTGAGCTGCCTCCTCTCTGCTGCTGAAACCCCCAAGGTCACAGTTGGTGACCTCAGCCCAAGCATTTTCCTGCTCAGAGCTTCATTTTCTCCTTCTGGGAAAAAGAAATAATGATACCACACCCTCTTCTACAGGGCTTTTGGAACAACTGCCAAAGAATCTTTGAAAATCCCTGTTCCCTTCAGCACAGCCTGAGGCTTTTAACAACAGAGACTTTTTTTTTCTAAAAAAAATAAGGAGTGTCTTAAGTAGCTGCAGTTGACATGGTGAGGGCTTTTGTTTATCTAAAATGAAAGTTGAGGTCAGGATGTCATTTTGCAGTTGGTAATGTGGAATCTCAGGGGAGAGGATAAGCTACATCTACCCTGTAAAACACAGGAGATGGTGATATACGCTGCTTACCTTTTCCCATTTGTAAAACCGATCAGCTTTGATAATCATGTCTGCCACGTTGATGTGATTGCCTCGGGCAGCGACATCCAAAGATGTTTTTCCTTGCTGCAATTAAAAGGGGAAAAATGAGCTGGAAAAGACCTCGCACGCTCAGGAGGTTCAATCTCCATGCCCACCTGGCAGTCTAACAGCAGGCGGCACAGCCCATTGAGCTTTGTACCTAGCTCTACCTCTATTTTCCACCTGCAAACATTGTCTCAGATGTGAGTTAACTTCAAGCTACTGTGTGCAGGACACAGAGAGTCATTTTCCAGGCTCTGCAGCATCTCCTCTGCTGCCATGGGGGGGCTGTCAGATTGGCAGCAGTGCCTGGGAACACATCCTGTAACCCCCAGGGGGATTGCAGTTGCTTTCAGGCACCCAGGAACATGGGATCTTCAAAGGACCAGCTCAGTGCTGCAATCCAAGGCCTTTTATAGCCTTCTGCACAGCAGGTTTGCTGACATGTGAAGCTGAAGTGATTTATGCAGCCTCATTAACTTTATAGGATCCACATATGCATGATTAGAAATGGTCTCCTAGGAGAAGCTGATAGGACCATGAAAATGTAACTACACTCCTTACGTGAACACAATTTTGGATGAATTGATGGATATATATTAATATTTGAGTCTGCATGAGCTTTAACCCAGGTGCAAATGGCAGACACTACGTTAATCTCTGCCCAAGCCCACTTCAACATTTTCCAGGCATATACAGGGCTTTCAGGCTGCACACAACACACATGATTCCTCTAGAGTTCCTTTTTCTTATTTCAGGGACAGAAATCCTGGACACTGGTGCCAGATTTATACTATCCAGATACTTTTTACCTATTAAAACATGCACTGTGATCCCTGAGGTATATTATTTATCATTACTCTGTAATATCTTTGTTATTATTGTATGCAATAGCAAAAGCAGAAGTAGCAGGAACTGGAGCAACTTTGGGAAAAAAGTTTGCTCATTGTGTGAACTGTTTTCTACCTTCCTAACAACCAGTCACCTCCTTACTGGAAAACGCATCAAAATAACCTACTCTGTGCTGTTTCAAGACCTGGAAATTCCCAGATTTTAATATTATCAGTAGCCTTTCTTGAAAATTAGGAAAAACAACAGTAAAGACCATCTCTATTTTCCCTCCGTACCCCTGTGGAATCTGTTCAACCCACAGAGACAATTACCTTGTCTGTCAGCTTCAGATTGACTCCTGCAATGAGAATCATCTCAGCAATGTCCTGCCTGCCGTGCTCTGCAGCGATGTGGAGCGAGGTCTGCTGCCTCTGCAGAAGGAGAGTGAAAGGATTAAACTTCAGAGGGGACAAGTGTGAGGCTGGAAAATAGGGCAGAACAATACCAGAAGGAAGCTTTGGAAGAACACAGTCAGCTCTGCCCTCATTCCCCTCCCTCCCTTTTTCAGCTGAGGGCCAAGCAAACTCCAACGATGAACTGGAACTGAGTTCCTCAGGCTGAGCAGAACTGGTTTGTCCCTGGACTAGCACCAGCACTGAGTGGTTTCTGATAACACTTCAGTCTGAAGAAGGAAGCTCTTCAATTCCATAAAGATCCCTGGAGTCACTTATAGGAATATATTATTTCTTGTTATTTAAACATTTTCTATAGGCAGATAGCTTGGCCAAGGGAAGAAAGGGTCTGTGCCAATTCTTTGTTCTGGGGACACAGGGCCTGTTTAATTTGGATGCGTTGTAATCTGTACGCACTTTGGGATTATTCAATGGAAAAAATTAAAATCAAACACAATATGTGGCAATTTTATGGTGGCATGAAGAGAGAACATCACCACAAAAAAAGAAGAAAATTAACCGAAACATTACAAACAAGCTACAGATTTGTTAACAAAGCCACTCATTCACAGAATTTTAATCTGGCAAGACAAACAGCTACCTCCAGGGCTTGCTTCCCGTTCTCAGTCCCCAAAACATTTTGTAGAATATCTTTTGGCCTGAATTTTTTCCCATCTGACTCCAGCAGGGAGGAGAGAGTCTGCTTATGCAATGTCTCTGTACACAGGTCCCAGGGACATGGCACAGCCCATGTGCTGAGAGCTATCAAGTGATGACCTCACTGCAACACACAAAATCATTTCACAGGCTTCATGTTTCCTTAGCTGTGCTCCCAGCTTCTCCCCGTTTTAAAGCACTCCTCTTTAATCCTGTCCCTAAGGTGATCAAATCCTCCACAAAATGGACTCACGTTTCACAGACAAAAAAACAGGAGCTGCAGGCTTACATTATCTGGAATGTCAAGGTCACACTCCGCATCGATGAAGAGTTTCACCATTGCTGGGAAGTTCTGCAGCACTGCAATGTGGGTCGCTGATGCATTTTGCTGTCAAAGAAGATGCTGTGCTTAGGAAGAGCTCACCTCAAGGCTTCAAAAAGACTGTGCTGTGCCTACAACGTCCATAGTAAGACAGCTGCAAGCCTGGACTCGGGGAGAACTAGGGATATTTCCCCATAAGCACAGACCCCACAGCAGCACTGGTCCTTGCAGAGTTGTTTTGTGCTCTTGTAAAGCTCCACAAACCGGCTTTGCTTATTAGGAAGTGATGAGAGCAAGGAGTGGGACTTACTTACATGGTTAACAGCATCTATGTGGGCTCCTGCATCCAAAAGGGTCCTGGCGATCTCCACGTAGCCGTGCAGTGCTGCATAATGAAGGCAGTTCATTTTCTTCTGAGAGGCATATCAGAAGAGACAAATATCAGGGCTTCTTCTCAGAAGCTGTAGCTGTTACAGACTACGCAGAGATATCCCTGAGATATCCCCCCAGAGATATCCCTGCTTCCCTCCTGCACCAGCCCCGTGCCCCAGAACTGGCAACTTTATCATCTCCATAGCCCCCTGGTCCCAGGGCAGCTTCACCCACCTCTTCATACAAAGCTGTATGGGTTTTCCTCTGCACTCCCTGCTCTATTTTTTTTTTCCTCTATTTCTTCCAGCTAGGAAATTTAGATTTTCCCAAATCTAAGATATTTCTCCAAGTGCCCTGTCACGGTGGCATCAGGAGTGGAAAGGAATCTACAGAGTGGGACTAGCCTCTGGGACCTCAAGGCTCTTGCTGGAGACTTAAGTGACTAAAAGCTTGAGGCTAACCCTGCACAAGCTGCTGGCTGCTCCCACACGGCTGCACAGGCACCTCAGTGCTGTGGCCACGCTAGAGAAAGCATCTGGGAAAGGAGTCACCTCCACAGAGCTCACCTGGGTTTGGGCATTGACATCGGCACCTACTTCCAAGAGCAGCTTCACGCAGTCACAGTGCCCACCCTCAGCAGCCAGGTGCAAAGCTGTGAGTCCTTCCTGGAACAAGGCAGGATGAGAGAGGCAAAAAAGGAGGCACGCAGCTCTTCTGTAGGCAAGGCCAAGATAAAGGAGAACCAGCAAGCCTCTACCCCATCTTCCGAATCCACATGTTAAAATACCAATGCTGAGGGCCAGAGATATCCAATTGATTTCACATGGGCACTGAAGACAAACTATTTCCACAGAGTATCTCAGAGACAGACAAATGCAGAACTGGAAACCCCTAGCTCTCAACCACTGCTCCCCCCTTCTGAGGGAGCTCATTTCTTTACAAGAAAACAGAAACCAGCAGAATTCTTAAGTGAATTAATCTCGTGTTATTGCTGCTCTTATACACAGGGCAGCTATTCTGGGGTAACAAATACTACCAGTTACCAAACCAGGTAGTTTCCATTTTCTCCCAGATCTTAGTGACAACCAAATATATTTTGCAAGGACTGTACCCAAATAAGACTAAAAAAAAAATTGCTGATAAACTTAATTGGGAGTGTGCTGTGGAATAAATACTTTACTAAGCCAATATTTGCTACCTAAGTCATTAACCGTGTTCTAGCCACAGATTTTTTTGAAGCGGATCTATCAAAGAGAGATCTCAAACAGAAGGACCATATGTTCAGTGGCTAAGTCAATACTATAAAGCACACTGAAGTTTAGTTTAAAACACATTCAATAACCATTTAGGCACTTGAATGTACAAGGGTCAGGGAGAAAAACTGAGATAATAGAGTGATAAGGTAGCTCTGCAGGTACAGTAAGAAGAAAATGAGACACTTTAGAATTGGATATTAGTTCAAGAAGGATGTTGCTTTTCACTGATACTCTGCAAGTGTAACCTCCATTTATAAACATACATTTTAGATAAAATCAGCTACCTTCTAAACCTCAATAGTAATCATTTAGCCTGACGACTATGGCAGGAGAGTATTTCTAGAGAGAGAAAGAGCAGTATTGATGTGATTTTCAATTTGTTTAAATGTACTTACTAAGTTCTTCTCATCAAGGTCCACCCCGATATCTACAATCCTCTGCAGCACTGAGAGATGTCCATTTTTAGCAGCTAAATGCAATGCTGTATTCTTTTCCTGAAAGCAAACACCACTTCTTACATATATATATATATATATATAAAAACTTCATACATAAATATGTATCACTGGACTGAGTGTTCATACAAGACAGTTTTGCACAGAGTGCACCCAGGGTGACTGAAGAGGAGGTTGTAACCAGTAGTAATAGTCTGAAACAGTCCTGTAATAGGAGCAGCAGGGAGGCAAGAAACCCAGATACCTTAAACCACAGCATGGCCCACCTGGCTGGCCATTTATCTGTCTGAAAAGCCCTGGCGAGAAATCCTACACGGACTGAGGCGCAAATGGGTTGCAGGTGGATGAGGAAGAAAAGCCCTGACACACCACAACCAGGTACAACCACTGACAACCTGCACTGGCCTCATTTGGTATCCCATGCCTGACTCTCACATCCTCTGATCCTTGGACTTTATATTCCCTTGTTCTTATGCTCATACCTCGTCTTTAGCATTGTGAGAACAACCCTGGCGAATCAGGAACTCCACCACTTCCAGCTGCCCATACTCCGCAGCCAGGTGAAACGCTGTCTTGTCCATCTTTGAAAAGAAACAGAAAGAAATGCATTCCAAGCAAGTCTCAGAAAGCACAAGATCACATCATCTGCTGCCAGCAATACAATAATGCCTTGGGCAATAACCCTGTTGCTCAGCACAGTTAGTGTTCACAGAGGGGAAAAGTGCTACACTTCAAAAACAGTTAACTTTTATTCTGCAGTTAACTTTCATTCTGAGTTACTTTAAACAAACCTAACAAAATAAGCTGAACAGACTGGTGCTAACCCACTGGTGCTAACAACCCCAAGCACTCTAACAAAACATGGGAAAGGAGATCTTTTCAGTGTTAATTTCACATAAATAGAGGATGATTAAAAGTTCACTAAGAGCAACCAGGGATAAAAAAAGGTAATTAATATCTGAGACTCAAGTTACCAAGCGAGTCAAAACCACTTCTGTGGAAAGGCAGATCTTGTGTTGCTTCATTTAGCCCCCAGGCATCAGAATGGGGATCATTCTAGGAACCATGAGGGCCAGGGAGCAAAAATGAGCGTGTGCCAGCTCCTGTGTGTTCCTACGTTGTCTTCAGGAACAGATCAGCCAATGCTGGAACATGCTGGGAGAGGGTTACCCTTGGTTATAAGAAAGGGCAACATTCCTGCTCAGCTCAGCAAAGCAAGATGAGATCTAGCGAAATAAACATGTGAAGAGCCTTCCCACCTTGTCTGTCTTATCCACATGCACGTCCTCCAGGTCCTCCATAATGAACTCCATCACCTGGATGTGTCCCCTCTGAGCCGCACAGTGCAGGAGGCTCCTGCCGTGCTGGAGAGGAGATAAAGGCCAGTTTGTTTAGCAAGTCAAAGGCTGCAGGACAGGCTCTTTTAACAACCTATTCTGGTTAGCAAAGTGATGGGATGTCTCCCTGCACCTCCAGGGCTAAACTAGTTCGTGCTGCAGACAGCATGTTATGACTCTGAAGTATTAATGCTCGTTTCAACCAAAGTTTATTTTAAAATGCATGGACTTCTGATTTCCTAAACCCATTTACCAGTTCTCTAACACCTTCCATGGCAGCACTGCCCAAATGTGAGCTGAGGAAGCCCTGTACATCCCTGTAGCTGCAATTATCACAACTGTTTTAGGAATAAATCTAGGCTTGGAGGTGAAGATGACCTCACCCAAGGTCACCCTACGAGGCAGAAGTGCAGATGGCAGCCCCTGCAGCAGATGCTGTCACACACGATTACTTTAGCTAATAGGTAAACCTCTCTCTGGCTCTGCATGATGAACCCAGGTACGGCGATTCTCTCACCTTATTGACACAGTTAATCTTTGCCCCAGCATTGACGAGGATATGCAGGACGCGGAGGTGGCCGAACCATGCAGACAGGAGGAGGGCATTCATTCCAAACTGGGCAGAAGAGAAGAGAAATACCAATAACTGAACTGCAAACCACCACCATCCTCACCCCGGAGGGAAGCTGCTCACGAAGCTTCCCAAATATCTTTATTTCTCTCTCTTTTTTTAGCCGCCAGTTTCTTCAATTACTATTATTCCTGCCACCGATGGTCTCAGCAGCAGAGCAGAGACCTGCCTCTTATCTTCCACTTCCTAGTCAATGGTTTCAGGCAAGAGAGATCTTGCAGGCTGTCACGGCCTTCCTACACGCCTCACCAACGTGACCAGAAGAAACCAAGCACCCCTGTGCTATACATAAAGCCTCACATTCTCCCAGAATACTTCCTGGTCACTGTGCATGCAGGGAAAAGGCCAAAAGACAATGCACAGAGGCACCCTAAAACCAGGCTTGCTCCAAAAAGTCACTGCACCTTCTTTGCAGGGAGGTCACAGCTTCTCAATACCACAGTGCCTTGTGCCACCCACTGAGGTGCAACCTGTAACCCAGCACCCAGCCCTCAGCACTCCCCCAGCACAGAACACATTTGCAGAACAGGCAAGGGAGATCTGCCTTCATACACTGTCTTCGTCATCCACCGGCACGTCGTGGTCCAGGAGCAGTCGCACAGCGTCCACGTTCCCTGCTCCCGCGGCCCAGTGCAGGGCAGTTCGGTCTGTCTGGAAGAGAAGGAAGGAGAGAGGTGAGGCTGATGTATGCACAATGCACGTGTATCCACCACACGCCCTGAAAACCCAAATCTGCCATCCAGGGAGCCAGAATTCCCCGCACCATACTGGGTTTTCTTTGGCCACAGCCCTCTCTCTTCTCTCTGCTATCAGGCAGTGACCTCTGCTAGACACCTTCTGCTCAGAAATTGAAGTTAGGGACCACAGCGACAGCACAGGAGTGTGAAGTATCATTGCCCACGGATGGATGGATTGGTGCAAACCCATATTTCCAGGACCCTACTGATCAACACAGGGAGACCTGCACCAGGAGCTAATCAGTCCCACAGCCTCGGCATACAGAGACAGCCAAATCAAAGCCAGTCGCTGCAGCCACGTGTATCTGGCACACTGGTTCCACTGGGAACCATGAATTATTATCCTTCCTCGGTGCTCGCAACTTCCCAGTCTGGCCCAGATGCCAAAGCTCTGAGTTTCAGAGTGTTGTGAAACTGCCCAGTTGCCACAGGCCCTATTTGGCACTGGGAAGTGCATTTTAAAGCTTCGGCCGATTGAGCAGCTAATGAGGAGGGTAGTGTTTCGGAGCTGCAGTTCTCAAACACACCCTCAGCGCTTCCTGAAAAATGGAGGTGGGAAAACCGAGGACTCACGTTGTTTTTGGCTCTGATGTCGACCCCTCTCTTGATGAGCTCCTCCATCCTGGCCGTGTCGTTGCGCTTTGCTGCATCGTGGAACTCCTTCTCTGAATGAAGCACTGCAGCAGAGACAGAAGAGCTGGCATTAAAACAGAGCAGGCACGGAGCAGCATGCCCCAACAAACCTCCCCTTCAGCTCGCCAGCCCTAGTGGCTTCAGGGAAGGCAGACTGCAGAAATATTCTCCCAGGAAGAAACTCAGCCCTATTAATGCTAGCATGCCTGCTGGATTCGTCTTCTCCCACTGTCTCCCCTTCCCTGAGCACCCCTGTGCCACATCAGTGCTCCTCCTGTTCTACCAGTTTCTCTTCTAATTCAGTGTCCCCTGTTCGCATGGATTTGTTCTAGCCCCAAAAGCTTTTGATGTGAAGTCTTTTTGCCCTCAAACCTTTTGATTTGAGGTCTGTCATCTGCCAAGGCCCAGAGCTGGTGTGAGGACTCCAGCAGAAGGCACAGACCCTTCCCTCCATCCCTCTATTTACACCCTGCCGCTCTACAAAGATGCCCTTACATGTGGTCCTGCTGCCTTGCGAGCCAAATCAGCCGAGCAGCACACAACCTCCAGTCTGGCTGTGATTAGTGTTGCATCTCTTAATAGACTGTGGCAGTTCTTGCACATAATTTACACAAATGGCAGTATTTGTCCTGCACAGCTAGGCACAATTTAAGGGTGTTTACTCTCCATGCTGGGCCTTGCCTCAGCAATCTTCTCCTTGATCGAACAAACCTTCCTGCCAAGAAATGAGGGCAGCGCGATTCTGGGCCTGCTGCGGCCTGACAGGGAGGCTCTCAAGGTTTTTGGCAAGGCTGCTGCCAGTCTTTGTTGGACTCCGTCTCTGCCCTAATGCTTTTGGGGAATTCTTTAGAGAAGGGATTGAGTAGGACCCTCAGCCTGTCACATCCTGCTGGAGAGCTGGCACAGACACTCTGCTCCCTTCTATTCTTCTCCAGATCTCAGGCTGCAGTTTGAGTGTAGTGGGGAATCAAAGCAACCTTCATTTGTTTTCTCCCCGGTGAAGAATACATGCTTGCGTCAACCAAATCTGTTCATGTTTTAAGCCAAACATAAGTCTATACATGACTCTTCAATCACACTCTTGCAGCTGCCACACACACCTCATCCTCACTTTCAAACCTTGTATTTATGAGCACTTCTCGATTCCTTACAGGATTGCACAGGATTGTCAGTCTGTGAGCACACCTGTCCTCTGTCCTTTGCTCTGTAACATAAAAGGTGTCCCTGCCTGTGAAAAGGTCCTCATAGGTGAACAGCTACGAGTACTGCACTGAATACCAAATCCAAATTCACACTGCAAATGCAGAGCATCAGCAAATTCATTCTGCTTATGCTCAGGCAAAACAAGCCTCAAGCAGCTCTGCTCTCCACAGGTTCCCACAGCCCGAGGATTGCAGGAGCAAGCAGGCTGCCTGCCCTCACCAAAAATCAACCCCCAGAAGACTCAGCAGAGGCGAAGAGCTGGCCTAGGCGGGGACGGTTTTGCTCAGATAGTTCATCTGTATGGATGAAGTCAGAGGATGCTGAAAGGCAAATGATGCCAGGCAGGTTCTCAGCTGTGTAAATCCAAGTAATTCCACTTGCTTCACTGCTGATCTAGATAAGGATAAGCCTCTGCCTTAGCGTTATCTGATGCATAATCCACTTGTGAACATCTTCTGCTAATTCTATGGGGCTGCAAACCTACAGGCATAACACTTCATTAATACTGAGAAAACGTTATCAACTGGACACTAGCCACAAGCCATAAAAAGCCATCAAAACATTTTTTTGTCCCTGTCCTATCACATTCGGGGGATAAACGAGAGATTTTCTGTCTAAATAGCACTACCCCACCTCTCTGGAGGGCGCAGAAAAAAGGCAACCCTACTGTGGATTACTAGGGCAGCAGAGAAACTTAATTTGAGAGAAAACCTGGAAATATGTGGAGTTTACACAAATTATTAATACCAACGTCTACACATGACTTCCATATGCTTATCTCCATTCTGTAGAGTAAACTCTAGGTCTCAGTTAAGCAAATATCACATCTCTCCAGGTGGCAGAAATGCGTTCCTGTGTTTTATGAGCCCACAAAACCCTGGCAGCCCTGCCAGGAGAAGCCGAACCGTCACTTGACTTATTCTTTCATCCACCTGCCACGATGCAATAACAAACCTTTCATCGCTCAGGGTGTAGAAGCTGAAATTTGTTTGTTTTCAGCGACATATGGGAAACACCTCGACGGGCTGGGCTTCCTCCTTAGCGCCCACGCTGTGGAAATGAGCCCTGTAAATGCAGGTGCGCTCCTCAGCGTGCCACACACCCACCGATAAGAAACGTTTTGGTACGTATTTAGCAGTTCCTCTCACTCTTTTGAGCTTGGATTTTGGGGTATTTCATATCCTGTGGTAATGAATATGGATTTGTTTATCCCAAACAACGCTGAGCACAATTTAAATGCTTCCTTGCTCGGTGCAATGCACCAGCTCGCAGGCAGTGCATTACATAAGAGATTTTAAAAGGCAGCAAAGGGGAAGAAACGAATGCACAAAAACGTGCTAAAACTGCCTGCTGGGCTCCACCAGAGCCTGTGGGACACAAAGACACCCCAGGAACACCACTGACTGGAGGCCGAGAGGCCGAACTGGGAGCACTGGTGTTATCTGGGCGCTGGGGGGGCTAAAGCCATCTCCATTCCTCCACACCCACCCCGCTTATTTCTGAAGGGAGCTGCACGTTTTATTAATCTTTACACCATTTATTCCCAGGAGGTGGGGGGCGATAGCAGAGAGGAATTGGAGCTGGGCTTAAATTGTTCCTAAAACCACCGCCGGCATGGGGGCGGCGGCTCCGTGAGGGGCACCCGCAGGGACCCCCCGGGAGCCCCCCTCCCGCCTCAGCCGGCCCCCGGAGGGCGGCAGCGGGCCCGGGGAGGCCGGGGTCCGTGTCGCCGCCTTCAATCCCCCCCCCTCACGGTGTCTGCCACCTCCTCCCCACCGGGACCCCACTCACGGGTGTCGGCCTCCGAGGCCAGCTCATCCCCCATGCCGCGGCCCCGAACCGCCCTCCGCCGCCACCACCACCGCCTCCCGGGCGGGCTGAGGGCCGGGGCTCCGCCGCCTGACGGGCGGGCCGAGTGTTGCTGCCACGCCGCCGCCGAGCGGCTGTTTTAAGTGGTGTTTAAAGAGAAATAAAATGCAATAAAGATGCTTTTCCACGCGCGCCGCGGGTTGGGGGGGTTGCACTGGATAGCGGAGCAGCCAGCCGATTTGTTTCGTCGTGACAGGGAGAGAGGAAGGGGGCCTTGGGTCAGCAGGCAGCGTTTCTTAAATCCTTGCTTTTTATTTATTGTATTTATGTATTTATATTTAAAATATGACGTTTTGGGATGACTTCAAGGGGCAAATCCTGCTACCGACGCTTCAGTCAGGGTGCCGCATGGTCGCTCCTTCAGCCAGTGCCGCCTGTTACCTCAGGGTGGTTTCAGCGCCTTCACTTTGGGGCTGTGGGTGGTTAAATTCTGTTTCCAAGCTGATTTGGGAGCACAGGGATTTCTATTCTGTGGAAAACATGGGGTGGGTTGCTTTATTTTACCTTAAAGTAAGGTTTAGGGTTGGTACTTTCTGGGGGCTCTCACCACACGGCCGAGGCACAGCAGCAGGTGCAGAAGGGAGTAAGAGTGCTCTTCACCCAGGTTTTTAGTTAATATTATCCTATTTCAACATCTTTCTGGGTCTGTCTTTGATTTTGTTTTCCATTTTGATAATTCTAGGAGGAAGCAAGCGGGCACTGGTTGAGCTGAGGCTGGGAAAGGACCAGATCTGTCTTGAGGAGCTTTGAGGTAAGTGGAAAAAAAACAGGGCCCAAAGCAGCCGATTTGTGGGTGAGTACCAAGAAACCACAAAGCTGGGTGCTTGTCCTGTCAGTGATGTCCCACCACCATGCAGAATTGTGGAGAGATGCTGCTGCCTTTTCACAAGTGCCAGGCAGTGACTGCTCTGGCAGCAATTCTCACCTGAAGCTACGTGGGAGCTGCTCTTTCTGCCACAGCCATTTCAATTTAGCCTGTATAAGGTCTCTGAAGCGGGTCTGACCCTCACAGCTTTCTTGCCATATCTAATTTTGGGGGTAAATGTGGCACACGAGTGTTCTCTGGGATGTGTCTGAGCAGCTGGTAGCTGTTCCTCAGGAGCCAGATGCTCGCTGTTTGAGGTCTGTATCAGTGGTGAGATACAGCTGCTGCTGAAGCAAGGTCCTAGCTGTCAGTTTACATAAAGCAGACATTTCTAAGCGAGACTGCACTGCAGGAACTGCCTCTGGTGGCAGCCTCTGACCCGTCCTGGAAACCCGCTGGTAGACTCAAAGGGTTCAGAGCTTGCCCAGTTCAGTGTGCTTTACCCAGACCTTGTCAAATGACCTCTTATGTCTTCTGCCGGCAAAAGGCGTCCCAGATTCCTTCATTGCCTTCCTCTCACCCGCCTTTTCCAACAACTTAGCCCTGAAAACAGTTAAAATCACTTAAATGAGGGCTGCATGTTGGAGCTTTCACCCTGTCACCTGCTGGCAATGTCTGCTAAACCCTGCCTGCTGGCCCTGCAGGGGATATCGCTTCAGGATAGAAGTGATCTTGCAAGGACCCTTCTAGCCCCACAGCTCTGATTTCTCTGCTTGGTCCCTGCAGCACCAGGTTTGCATTCCCTCCCTGTACCATGCCAACCGGTCGGTCTGTCAGACTTCACCCTTGTCCTGGGCTCCTCTCCCCTCCTCAGAAGGAATCCCCCGAGGAGTCATCTCCCTGTGCTCTGCAGCCCTGCTGGACCGCCGGTTTTGGGTGAGAGCACGCAATCACAGCGACCACACGAGGGTGCCAGTGCTGTTTACCTGCCGCGATTTGCTGCGAGCAAGGAACTCCAGGCTGTAGCTCCCTGGTTCAGGCCAGTCTTGGGGGACACCACTGTCCTGGGGACCCTTCTGCTGCAAGAGAGAGAGCGTGGAAAGATGCAGTGAGGCAGGCCCAAAGCCAAATCAGTATCCAGAGGGATGTGGAGATGTAAAAACCTTTGCTCATAAAGAAAAATCCTTCTGTGGGCGCAGCTACACCCTGTGCAGAGACACCAGAACTAACTTCACTGCTGGGCTAAGCCATCGGTTTCCATCTCATCGGAGGCGTGCTGCTGAGGGCTGTGCAGCCAAGCGCTGCACTGATGCAGCTGTTTTGCTGCAGGGACCACCGGCAGGGGCTGCAGCTGAGAAATGGAGAGATGGAGAGCGCTGCCTCTCGCCCCAGTGGACCCCGAGCTCCTGAACAGTCACAGATTGTGCGTGGGGGTCTGTGATTAGCTGCTGGTCATAGAGCTTTGGATTTGGGTTTTGTTTTCCTTTTGTTCAAATTGAATTTAAAAAAAATAATCACTCTCTGGTAGGAAAAGCAAACATAAGGGCTGTCTGGGTCCAGGGGAAGCCCTTCTGGTAGAGCATCCTCCCCTGGGAGAAGGAAAAGCTGGGTTTGATCCTTGCCTCTGCCTGAGGGGAGATGGAAACCCTGATCTCTACAGGACCCCAGAGAGTACTGTAAACAGCAGGCTGCAAGCTTGTCTGGTGCAGAGAGTTTTTCTTGCCCTTTCCTGTTATTTTAAATAATTAATGATTTGATGGAGCGGGGAGCGTAGAAGGCAGGTGTCCTGTCTCCCTCGAGAGGAGGCTGCGCACCCGGCTAGACGGACGCTTGCTCTCTCGTGATGAATATTTAAGTGTCTTAGACAAATTGGAGCAGCGCCAGCGGGAATGACTGCGAAGGGCTGAGCCTTCCCCACTGGGTACCCTAGTGCCTGAGGGCTGGGGAAACAGCTCTGGAAAGGGCAGGCGATAATCCCTGCTCGTATATAGGTACTGTGCCTGGCCCAGTGACATGCCAGCCTTGGGTGGCACCTCTGGCTCTTGCCACTCTTTCCTTATGCTGTGAGAGAGCTGGGGATGGAAAGCTGTCCAGATTTAACCTGCCACTGTTAGCATCATTGTCTGCACCTGGCCCAGAACTTGAATCAGCTGGGAGTGATCTGGGAGTAATGCTGATCTCAGAAGAGCAGGAGCACAGACGTACTGGAAGTTTGCATCTGTGGGCTTGGGCGTTTGCAGCTGGCAGAAAAAAAGCAGTGTAGGCAATTCCTTCCATCCTTACCAAATAGGTTTGTGTTCAGGTGTGGAAGGGATGAAGGCTTTCTGCTGACACTGAGTACAGAATGTTGCAGGGATTTATTAACAGCACTAAACACTTGCCCACTTGCCCAGTGATCCATTTATTAGCTAACAGACCTAAAAGAGCACTTGGATTTTCCCTCTAATGTTGTACTGTAACAGATGACAGGGGGAGGTGATAACTTGAGCTCTTTTTGCAATATATGTCTGATACTGACCCCGTCTTCAGAAAGGTCTTTGGCTTTATTTCACATGAAGAAATCTAAGCTGGCTTCGTGCTCTTTCTTGCTTAGAAGTGAAGCTCTCTGACATAGCCGTTTGTGCCCAGTTTTTACGTGTTAGTTTAGGATAATCGTTATTTTCAATCTCCAGCTTTCAGAAATCATGAGTCAGGCCGTTTAAATCCATGCCATTTTAAAACGCGCCTCTGTTTGCCCTCTGGTTTGGTTGTATGCACAGTGATTTTTAAAGTCAGTCAGATTTGCAGCTAACCATGTAACGCAGCCCACAAACCAGCATGTGTTTATGCAGAAACAGTTGCTTACCAAAAGGTTTAGCAGATCGGACTTGAATTTATTTCCTTTGGAAGCAAATCTGGAAGGTGACTCCTCCTGCCTGCAGCTGATTGCAGCCCGGGAAGCCAAGCCTCTGCTTCCCTGGAGCTGCCCACAGCGGGGGAGCCCGGCTCAGGGAGCAGCCTCCTGCCCTGGAGGGTTGTCTTTTCTGGCATTTGCTGCCACGGTCAGGAAATTAAATGCTGCATGGGAGAGGGGCCGACCACATTCCTCGTCCTGTGTTAATGGACTGTCGTTACACGGCTGGGTGTCAAACAGCACAAGGTGCTGGGATAGCCACGGAGGGCTCTGCGTGGAAGCACCCAAATCAGTTCCTTTGGGCCCTTTGGTGTGATGCCATGGGGCATTGTGTGTTTGTGCTACTTTACGTCCTTGCTGTGGGTGTGAGAGAAACTAAATGTACAGATTTTGTGTCCTGGTTTGCAAACTGCACCTTCAGACGTGTCCCAGCAGCATGGAATCCACGGTAGGGCTCTGTCTGCATGTCTTCATGTGTGGCTCCAGCTGATTTTTTTTTTTTTATTTGGGCCAGGCTTTGAGTTGTCCTGTAGGCTAGGTTATTTTTGGTGCTTCCTTTGATAACTCTGTTGCTGGGACATGCTGCGAAGCCAAAAATCCTCTGGGAACGTCCCAGCAATGCACACAAAAAAACACCAGCCCTGTAGCTTCCAACAGTCAAACATACGAAGCTTTCAGAGACTGTGGAAACCTAACGGGACTCCACAGACCCGCTCTGGAAGCCTGAGGAAGGATCCATCACTTTCCTCAAAGGCTGTATTCACCTCCTTTCAGGGCTCCCAAGAAGGAGCAGCTTGTTAGAGAGACCTGTGGAGCTTGAAACCTTTGCCAGTAATGATTCAGGCTCAATTCTGAAATCAAATATTTAGTTAAACAGAGACTGTCTGATGACTGGATTAAACACAGACGGCCTCTGAGTGAGCTTAGCACTTCATTTCTTTTTTTTTTTTTTTTTGTCAGTGTCCATTTCACAAGCCTATAATTCCATTTTTCCTGCCTTCCCAGACTCTGCTTATCCTGCGTAGCCTCTCAGACGATGCAGAAGGAGGTATTTCAGCAGAGCTCTTGCTCTAGGTCAGGAAGCACGCCGTACCACAAAGCAATCTTCTCTGTCTCCAGGCTCAGGAAGAATCCAGTGTTACGGGATCGGGATGAAATCATGTGCTAGAGAAACGCAAGGGGTTATGTTTGTTTGGGTTGAAGGAAAAGTCTCGAGGAGCCCAGGGAATGCCAGAGAGAGCAGGTGAGCAAGTCTTGCCTGGCGAGGCGTCGTGTGGGGTTGACACAGATGGGTCAATCCCTGCTAACAGCGCCTGGAAGTTGCAGTTGGTGATTTGAACTTTCCCGTCCTGTCCGTGCCATTTTCCAAAGCTCTTAGGCCTTTAAATCCCTTGAAAAGATAAATGGGCTTAAGCTTCTGTGTAGCTCTGAAAGTGCAGCTTACACTCAATTAACACTGTCGCCGGGGTTGTTCCTGGTGATCGGGTCGCTCCTGTTATCTCTGCCCTTCACTGACACCACTTCAGGACATCTTCTAGCTCAGTTCCTTCTCCTTGCACTTGTGGAGAGCTGAGCTCACCGCCATCCTGCGGGAATGCATGAGAAGCAAAAAAAAATCTGCTCAGTGGCTACTTACACCTGAATGATATCTTAGGAAAAGTACTACAGGGAGGGGAGATGCACTATTTCTGTGATGCTTGGCAGTGAGGAGGTCTGTGAAAGCTCATCGTGCTCAAATTCTCTTAAGTCTGTGCCTGAGATGTGACCAGCAGCCGGGAGATTTCTGGTGGGACAACCTCAATCTCACAGCCATTATCAGGTCCCAGTGGTTATCCTGGCTCTGCTTTGAACTGTTCCCCTTGCTAGCTGAGGTCAGCCTGGGCTTTCAAGGCCAGGAATATTAGACTGATATCCTCTTTAAACATCTACAATGCGAAGGAAAGCAAGTGCAGCAGGGAAGGATCAAAAGGGCAGAAATATTCCTCCCTGCCTGTGAGAGCAGACGCTCTGTGCTGGGGCCGGTGTCCCTTCCCTACCAGGTTTGCATGCGATGGTTTAATCGAGCGAGAGTTGGTTATGGGAGGTGGGGGTGGCTGCATCCTATAAACCCAGCCCTGATGGACACTGCTTCCCAATCCCCTCACTGACGTGCCTGCAGGCAATGTTTTTATTCTCACTTTCTGCATGTGTAAACGAGGGCGGGTCCCCTGCTTCCTGGCCCTCTGAGGACTGTATGGCTCCTAAAGGCAATCCTGGCCCTGCTTTTATCAGGAAGAGCGCAGCTGAAATGTGGGATTTTGTAACCAGTAAACCTCACGTGCTGAAACCTCCTGCCAGAGGCACAGCCCCGAGCTTCTCCAATGTCATCCTGTAAGGCTCGATGCAAAATTTTAAGCAATGCAAAAAAACACTTATGTTTGGGCATTTAATAAAATCAAAGCGGAGGCAAAGGGTCGATAGAGCTGCGATGCCACTGGTGTTTTTGTTTCTAACTCCATGGTACGGCACGGCGTGCAGCAGGAGCCAGGAGCACGCTGTCAGGAGGCAGCAGCGCAGCTTTGGAAGTATTTTTCTGTCTCTCAGCAATTTTCTTCCCAAGCCCACAACATCTGTCTCTGTCCCCAGCCACATGCAAGTGCACCGAAAGTTTGTTCCAGGCCTAATGAGTAATTTCATGGTCCTGGAGTCGGAGGCGAGGGGAGGGGGCTGGGGAGGCAGCTGGAGCCGTGTGCTTTGCGAGGAGCTCTGCAGATGTCAAATCGCCGGCTGATGGCTTCTATTTTATCGCAGCCCACCAGGCTTCCCTTTACAAACCTGCTGCTGGAGTTTCTGGTGATCAGCGCCGAACCAGCTCCCACACGGGCTGCTGATTTCCAGGGGGCGTCCTCGCTTCTGGGCACGAGCAGCCTGGAAAAAAATAATGTCATTTATTTGGAGGAGGTGAGGGGGCTCAGCTGGGCGTCAACTCCGCTCCGCTCACGGAAAGAGCACGAGTGCAGAGCACTCTGCCTGCCCTGCTCCTGTTTCCAGCACGTGGGGCTGGTAGAAGGAGGGATGAGGGAACAAATAACCCCGGGCAGATGTGGGATCGTGTTGCTCAAGCAGCTAGAGGGTGCGCGTGGCGTGTGAGCACACACACAACGAGCTGGCTCCGATGGCAGCCGGTCTCAGCGGGCCTTTACAAAGCCCCAAGCCCAGCTTTCTCTCCGAGAAGGGACAGAGCTATCTGCAGAGAGCGATAATCTGCGCGCAGCACAGGAAGCAGAAGGCAGATGTTGTCACGTTTATCGTATGTTTCCAGCACAGGGGCTTCCTCTGGGACAGGCCTGCAGAAATCAGGCCCTGGGGCAGGATTCGCACAGCTCCATGTGTTTATCCAGCACATGAGGACACGCACGGCTCTTCCTCCACCTGCCCAGGTTCTCCTCGTCTGGAGAGGAAGTTTACCTTCACTTGCTGTGACTCAGAAATAGAGCCTGATTCATTTTCCTGGTATTACTCACAGAAAGGGAAAGCCAAACGGCAACCGGTCTGTGCCTGTAGACACCTGTACCTCTCCAGCTTTCTGCTCGTTATCTCTGGATGAGTTTCTGTTTATCGGCGCTAGCACACTTCCCCTGGTGAAGCTCCTCTTTGCAGAGAAGTACTGATCAGAAAGTGAAGTTTTCTACCCCTACAGCCAAGAGGAAGAGTGCTGGTTCTCCATAACTGCTTGCAGAGTTCCTGAGATGGGACCAGTTCAAGCTGACACTTCACAGAGGGAGCTGTCAGCAGAAGGAGCAAGCACCAGACAGATCCAGGAACGGCTGCAGAGGTCCTGCAGCTCCTGAGCTGACCGCTGTGCCTGCAGGGAGCTGCTGCTGGTCTGCCTCTAACAGGTGCTCAGCACTAACAGATCCTGCTCCAGTGACGGTGGCTTGTTGAGGACCAGCTATTTGGGAAATTCATCTCGCCAGCAACCTGGGCTTCTGCCCCATGCCTCGGCTCCCTGCTGTGAAACAAGGACAGGAGCTGCTTGGGGTCCGTGTAGGCTGCTAGTCCTCAGAGGAAGGGGTGGTGTTTTACTTTCTGCTCCCTGCTCCGTGCGTGGCACGATGGGTGGGTTATTTTGTGCTAGAGAGACCGCATGAGCATCAGCCAGATTTCAAAATCTCAGATTTTGAAAATCTCACCCAAGATGTGCACAGAGAGGCTTTGGTTGTGAGGTGGGAACCTGGGACTGGCACTATAGCCGAGCCCAAACCCATCTTTCCCGTATCATTCCTTCCAAAACCCGCAGTGTTTGCAGCCCTTCTGCAAAGAGAACACAGAGCAGAGCTCCAGCTGGGTGGGCTGTGGGGAAGGCAAGGAAGGCTCTCAGGCCTGGAGCAGCAGTTATGTTAGAGGTAAGGTGGTTTCCTCTGGGCTGTGGGAAGCTGAGGCTTGAGTCTCTGCTCTGAGCAAGGCAGAAGAGGGTTTTGGCCCCAAACCTGGCTCTCCCTTATCAGCAGCCTGCTGCTGGGGGAGAGGCCACGCGAGGGTTCAGTTCTCTCATCGTGTGCCTTGACCCCCCCTGGAAGAGCTTTCTTCAGAAGCGTTCCCCGGGCTCTCAGATTAGAAGCTGGGGTTTCGGGTATTTTCTGGTGGAAAAAAAAGATTTAATTGGAAAAAATTCCTGCGTGGCTTTGGTATGCTTTCAGCTGGCATCCTGCCTGCCCCTCTGAAAACATTTCGGATTTTGAGCGCGAGCACTTTGTGTCAGGCTGGCTTCTTTGCCTGCAACCCTAGCTGAGGTATCCCTTTTCCCCGAGCGGACGGCAGGAGCTGGCTTCTTGTTACGTGGCACTGGAGTGACCTTCTGGGGCTGCCCTTCACGGGAGAGGACGGCTGAGACAGGCCAGAGATCCTGGAGCATTTGGAGCAGTAGCCACTGCCCTGCTGCTCCTAGCAGTCTGCTGGAATAATTGCCACCGCCCCCAGCTCCGGCAGACGTGTTTGCAAAAAGCTCTGCGGGCAGTGGAAGCGAGCTGGTTTCATCATGACAATGTCGTTATCCTTTTAAGGGAAAATTCCCTCCGGGAGCCAGCCCTCAATTACCTCCTGCTCCAGCTCCTTCGTGCTGGAGATGTCTTGTAACACGGCTGAGTTACAGCCACAGCGCTCTGCAGTCGAGCACCTACCCGCTCGGGAGAAAAATATAATTAATCTCTGCTGGCTTCTGTTGGTCGCTTGTGATTGCTGAGTCTGGAAACTGCAGACAAAACCCAAAGGGCTGGCTCCCCTCGTGGGTGCAGAAAGGGTCTGGGGATGTTGGATCTGGGCCCTCTGCCTCTGCCACCAAGGGCTGAGCGGGAGCTCTGGAGAACAGCCCGTGCCCTCCCTGTTCTATAGGGATGGTGGCGCTTGTGACATCTGTAAATGTACTGTGCGTGTCCTAAAAAATGGCACTTTCTCTTCGGGCAACAGCAGACCCGTTAAAACCAACCCCAAACCTGTGCAGTTGCTGCTGCCTTGAGCCAAAACAAAAGGGCTGCAGCCCACGGTGTGACTGCAGCAACGGAGAGTGAAACGCTGCTCCTTGGAGGGAAGAGTCACAGAGGAACAGGATTGATCCCAGTGCCCTATCTGGAGGACTGAAGCGCACAGGAATCCTATTCTGTCTGTCCAGATCCAGACTGAAAGAGCTTCACCATCTTCTGAGCTTTCCCAAGGGTTTAAATTCTCTTCCCCTATGAAGACCAAGGCAGAAAATAAAACTTTTTGAAAACTTACGTAATGAGACAGGAAGTAATTACACGAGCTCCAGCCAAACATGTAAGATCTGTTGCAGCCTTTTAAAAACTCGTTGAGAAAATTATCTAAAGATTAGCTGAGGTGTTGACATCGTGTTTTCATGCCCCAGAGCAAAAATGCCCACTTCTGAATCGTCAGCTTTGCAAAACGTTTTTGTACATTTTTTAAAACCGGGACACTTTTCTAAATACCTAATCCTCTGTTAACAGCTTTGGGTTGCTGCTTTAACCTGAAAATGTTTTGCCAGAAAATTTCTTGCCTGCGATTGCAGCGAGGCCCTGGTTGCACGGTTGGAGGTAGGTGGTTTTGAACCCGCACGGACAGAAAGGCAGAAGCGTGGTGAAGCTGAGAGCTCCGTCATTCAAACACATGACTATTGTTCACACTGACAGCCCTGCAGAAGTTCATCAGCTCTTGGCACTTGGAAACCAGCGGAATTCATTTGCCTGGCTCAGGACATTCAGCCCGTGCTGTTGAAAATTCAGCCTTGGACCAGAGAAAGCTGCTGGGAGGCTCGGTGGCTTGGACAGGAAGGCTGATCAGGCTGATCACCCGCGTGGGAGGACGTAGGTTTGGATCAGGACCTGCTGCGAGCTCCCCTGTGACATCTGGCCCTGATCTTTCCCTGAGCTCCACTTCCCCTTCACCACTGTTCCTTGCAGATACACGCAGGGCGTTAGGCACCGGGCAGCGCCGTGCTGTCATGGTGATGTGGTCTAAACAAACGCAGAGCATTTTGCCAGCATTTCAAAACTGAAATTCTTGTTGCGAATGAAATAGCAGAGGAACTCGGGGTTTTGTTTGCTCGGTTCTTCACCCTGAGACTCTGAGTCATGCTGGCTTGCATGTCCGCTGGACTTCTGGAGATCTTCTAGTCTTTTTGCCAGCTGCAGTGACAGATACCTCAGTGTGCAGTGGTGATTCACATATAAAACTGATTAGCATTAAGAAGCATTTATTTTTGTGCAAGGTAGGTTTCACTGGAAAGCAAAAATATTTTTCCTCCATAACTATTTGAGTTTTTTTGTGGGTGTGAGGGGAAAATATGAATATTGTTTAAAATTTTACTGAGCATCTGAAAACCATTTAGACACCAAGAGGGAATTAAGTAAGGGGTAAGGGGAAGCCAGTAACAAACTCAGATTTTTCCTAATTTCTGAGTAGTTCTAAGGGGAAGGAGGGTCTGGATCTGTTTACGTTGCATACATGCCACATCCCTACCTGTGAATTAGGGCGAGTACTGAGCACTGCCTTCCCACTGCCTGCCCTCTTCCCTTGCAGAAAGCTCCAGGTGGCTTTCTCTTTTAGGCCAGAACATCTCCAAAGCAATTCAGGTTCTTATTTCTCATTCAAATGACCAGTATGGCAGATTTTACAGCTATCTATAGTACTTGCACGGTATGACTTGTCCATCTATGGGCTAGGAATAACAGTTCTTTAACTACTAATCGACCAAAGAAGCAAGATTTGGGGTTCCATTCCTCATCCTTCAAAGGGTTAGAAAAGTCATCAGAGGACAAATTGTCAGCATGGGCTTTTGTTTTTGTTTTGTTTTTGTTTTGTTTTGTTTTGTTTTTTAAGAGGACTTTGGCTGGTAACATTGTTCAGGTCGTCTAATGTTTGCTGCAGAATGTCAGTAGTACACTAATTAAAAATGAAAGTTTCCACCACAGGAAAACGGGTTTGGAGTCCAGCACTTCAATGCTCTGTGTCTTTCCCTTCGTTCTGAAGGGTGAGAAGCTCCACTGTCTCTCCTGGCTGCACAACAAGGCTGAAGTCATTCGTGTCCACAAAACACCATAAGGTCTGCACACTGGAAGATGCTACATGAGAATTGCCAATAATGTTTAGTCAAAAAAAGAGAAAAAAAAAATGGAGCTAGTTCTGGCTTTGTTTCCCAGCATTTCAGTTCCATTCATTTATTTTGAGCAAATTGTTTTAAAATTCATTGTAAACCGCCTGAGTTACAGAGCACAAACTTATCCCCATGGGAATGAGTAAACTGTCCCATGGATCCAATGGGGGCGAGGAGTAAGGAGGTTTTCTTGGCAGGGACACATCCAGAAGTTATGGAGAGCTTCTGTCAGAGTGCTGAGCTCTCTCTGAAGGAATTCTTCTGCCTGAGGAGGGGGCTTGAGATGGGAAAGGGTGAGAAGAGAGCTGAAGGCTGGAGAAGAAGAGGAGAGGAGGAAAGCTGGGGAGAGCAAGGCGGTGTGAGCTGGGACTTGCAGAGCACCGCGCTGTTTGTCATCCCGCTGCTCCACGCGTTCCTCACGATCCCCAGTGAGAGGGCAAACAAGGTTAAAGGACTGAGCAGCCCGTGGGGTTTATTAGCCACTACGCCTGCTTGCTGAGGCTTCTGCCAGTGCCCTGCAGGAGCCATATGGCCGGACAGGACCGCAGGCAGTGGCTCCATCCGCTGTTCCGTGCAGAAGAGGGAAGACAGCCCCACCCTCGCTGCGTATCTGCTCTTAAATCCTGCTGATGGAGGTCCTCCTGCAGATCCCGTTCCAGAACATCCCCACCCTGTGCCTGGAAGACCTTTCTGAACTCTTCGATCTTCTTTGCTGCAAATTAAGCCAATTTATTTTTTCCTTTACGCGGTGGATGTGCTACGCTGCAGACAACCATCCCTCCCGTAATAGCTTCTTGCAAATGGGGTTTGTAATATTCCACTGAAGCTTTCTCTTTTTATCTACAGCTCTGAGCGCCAGTGCTCTGTAATACATATGCACTAAGGAAGGATTGCTTCAGTGTCCTCAGACACAGCTTTACCAACCCTGAACTGAGCAGCCCAGTAGGTCAGGGAGAGGGGACCAACGCCGAGCAGCCGCAGGTGCAAGGATCAGCACCCCTTGCACTCCGAGGGGACATTTTTCGGGCTGATTTGTCACTGATACTGCAAAGAGGCGAGGAGTGGATGGAAAACACATTGCTTAAAGTTCCTCACACTGCCCCAGACAGCGGGGTTGCTGCCGAGAAAGAAATCGTTGATGCTTTGTAACATCACATCGGCTGTTTTCGCAGGAATATTGTGGGTTGCAGAGCCATGAGGTAAGGCACTAGAAGAACACAGTGACTAAGTTTCCTGGAACAAATGAAACACTGGCTTTCCGAAGTATGTGAACTTGCATAGCATAACAAAACAGGGATCTCTGTTCTCTAAACACAGTGGATATGTTCTGTGCTGGCAGATTTTCTAACTGGAAGGGGAAATCTTGGAGAGCTTTGCTGTTGACGATTCATGTTTAAGATAAAACACACATTTTTTAATAGCAAGAATAATAAGTCACCGCAGTAGACTAGCCAATGCTGTAGTAAATCCTTTGGCACCCTGGGACTGGAAGAGCTCTTTCTGCTCTTTCTCAGATGCAAATTATTGAGCTCTGCAGGATCACTGGATGAAACCTAGGACCCCCAATCTCTATTTCAGATTATGAAATAACACAGTCTCTTCTAATTAGTAAACTATGGCCATGCGTTGAATTAAACGCAGTCACGCAAATGTTTCACGTGCCAATACAATGTATGTTTTCATTTTCATGGGCTTTTTAATCATGTTCCATGGGCTTTACTTAGTGCTAGACGCTGCCCTTCCTTACCAACATCAATTTGAGGCCCAAATGTGATGTGTTGTCTGCTTTCTCGGAAGAGGAGAAATAGCTTTTTTTTCTGTAGCATATCTGTAGAAATCAACCGAGTCTTTTGGAAATTCCCTTGGGGAACTGCCCCCTTCCCAGCAGTGGCCTTCAGAGTTTACCAAGCACATTTACCCAGACGAAGCTGAGCTTGTGCAATAGGATGGCATGCACGCTTGCATTCTTTTTCCCTGCTTCCTTGTAACTTCTCAACCCACTGGCCAATTTCCACCCAGTTTCACAGAAGGGAAGCACTCGCTACGACGCCAGTTCCTGCCTTCTTGTTGCTCACTGGCATCCGTGCAGGGGAACGAAGCTCTGCTGCTGCTCAGCACCACGGGGATGACCACTGGGTGAGTTTCACATTCGCTACACACCAGAATCCACATGAAGGCGTTAAGGACGGCCCCGAGAGCACTGCCAGAGCCTGCACTGGGTTGGGTGCAGCAGCCCAGCTGGGTGCCACCCACAAGCCCCAGTGCTTCTCCTTCCTCCAGGCTTGTGGTTAGCACAGCAGCTTGCTCGCCCCAGCCTGACCACAGCCGTGCAACGCGCCCTCCTCCGCAGCAAAGCCCCCGGCTGCCAGTCCTCCTGGCTCCTCTTTGCCCCTGTTTTAGGACAAATGGCTCTTAAACAGCTGATATTTAAAAGGGGGTTTATTGCCAAGTCTCAAAGCTCGTTACAAGCAGGAGCCAAAGTGCTGCCTTCCCTCTGGCTGCGGCAGCTGCTTCTCAGAGAGTCATCCACGTTTGCTTGCTTGCAAGCTCACTTCCTTCCTGTCACAAATGTAACCTGGTGGCACGGCCTGAAACACAGCCTCGCGCCCCAGCGCTCCATGCCCACAGGGTTGCCAGGCACAAGAAGGCAGCCTTAGTGCAGCCAGAAATCAGGTGTTTAAGGGGAGAAACAAAAAAGTGCGTGGTGGCAGGACGTACGCTGAAGATGGGAGGTGCTGCAGGAGGTCAGAGCAAAGGCTTAAGAGGCCAGGATCCCGTCTCGGACTGTGACCAGCACTGCCATTTGCAGAGGAGCATCTAGAAGCACTCCAGAGGGCAGCTACAAGGTAGCCCACCCTCCTGCCTTAGGCAGAGCCCAGCTTATGACCAGAATGAGAAGAACAAAGTGGGAAAACTGCAGAAGCAACGTGATCCGTTGTTTTCTGGGAAGTCCGGGTGAATCAGGCTTAGGGCTGGGCTAGACATTTTAGGATGAAACTGCTAACCCTATTAGAAAAAAAGAGTTAAAAAGTCTCCAACGGAATGTTTTCAGCAGTAGAGTTACCAGGTGCTATGGAGATCCCACTTAAGTTATACCTATTTACAAGAAATAATACAAATCTGGTAAGTTCTGTTAGTACAGCAAAAACCGTCATTAGCTGTAGCTTGTAAAATGATTTAATGTGCTCATTTCCTAACAGATAGGGTTGTTTGGTGGTTTTTTTTTCTGTTAAGATTCCTACCGATGGGTATTCAGTAAAATGTCAGACATTTATTCATTAGAATATCCAGTATTATATAAAAATATACAGTAAATATAAGCACATCCTGGAGGTCTGGCTGTAACAGATAGGGATGTCTTGGTATCTTCATCAGCTCTTTGCCAGACGGTACCCACAGAACACACTGCCACAAGAAACACCCGTGAGAGCAGAAGCATTTGTATGTGCATTAGGGGACTGACCTTCCCATAAATTACCTCCATGCTCATGAGTTTTCAGTTCCAGGCTTTGATTTGCCCATCCTGGAGGTCAGGACTGGCTTGCACCTGGGGATATGAACCTGCACCCGGAGTTTGCCCCGGTTCATGTGTCTTCCTGTTAGTGTGATCTCCTTTTCCCCATCTGGTTTCTCTCTTGTTACAGACCTGCATCCTGCAAACGCCTGCCTGCTCTCTGAAGCTGATGTCCCTCGACTTCCAGTGCGCACCAGGTTCTGACAGCTCACATTCATACCACACAGTGTTCGGTAAACAAAAGTGCACATGCAGAAAAATACATTTAGATAGCAGATAGGCACAGAGTATTGTCTATATGATTAGCCCTTGTCCTAAAAATATCTGAAAGGCAAGTAAGACCCATGGTTCACATTCAATCTACAGCAGCAAATCACACAGATCCAGAGTTTCCTCCAGGCTGTGTGCCTGGCAGTGGGCTTAGGACGTAGGAATCTTTTTGTCTCAACGCAAAGCTTTTGTGGCACCTGAGCCCTGAGTGTCTGACTGTGTAGAACCTCCCACGTGAGAGAATCAGAAGTGATTTTCCATGCATTGTCTACAGCTGTCCTGAGAGGGGGAGAGACCACCCTGGCTGCTTGAATCCAAATCAGAAGATATGGAAGCATCAGCTCTAGTCACTCGCTACCTGTCCTGATGGCCCTGGGTGGTGAAAACCAGGATATTTGGAAGCCCAAAGATAACATTTCTCTGCTCAGATCTGAAGAGCACGTGGGCTAGCCTAAGAAGAGGTGCAGATGAAGCTTCACTGGGCTGCTGCAAAGGGAGGTGTTTGCAGCCCACTGCAGCCTTGTGGAACCTGGGGAATTACACAAAGAATAACAGAAGAAAAGTGCTGACAGTGAGAGAAAAAAGATAAGGTAGCACGTCACTCCTTAAAACCAGTCTGGAAAAATCATCCTTTTCTGTGCTTCCAGAGTCTGGCTTAAGCAAAGGAGAAGCCCTTCAGGATGTCATACGATTCTCCTGAGAGCAAATATTATAGGGAACAGGAGAGAGGACTCAGCTCAGGTACAGCACTGTACAGCAGCGGTGCAAAGACAGGATTTTATCACAACTTTAATCACTAGAAACCATGGGAATTGTGATTGCTTTCAGCAGGTGGGCGGGGGAGCTGTGGGAATTGTGCCAGAGCCTCCTGCAACGCTTTCCTCAGCCCCTTACATAGCAATGCTTTTTTATTTTCGTATACTTAAGCCGCAGGGACCAGCCCCAAAGTTGTGCGCGCAAAATGCCTTTCCCTCCGTACTCCAGTTGCAGATGCCTGTGCCAAACCGTGGCTCTCAGGCTAGCCAGGACACAGCAGGTAGAAACCTGCTGAATAGGACGAGGGATCTCACCCAGACCGGCTGCCTGATATGCCTGCTCCTATCAGTTAGCATCCCAACAACGGGGAGCCAACAGCTAAGGGAACATCCTTAACAAATGAGCTTCTTAAGGACAGGCTCTCCTGGGAAGACCCTGGGCATCTCCTGGACACAAGCTCTCAAAACGTCTGGCTAATCGTTCCCAATTACACAGTGGGGATTCAGAGTTACCAGGTAGGTATGGTCCTTAAAAATGAGCGTGTTGTGCTGCTGCAACACGCTGCTTCCAAGGCCAAGTGTAACCTGCTCTGAATCCTTGCCTCAGTTTCCCTGTTAATGAAACAGGAACAATTAATACGTGCCTGGCAATGATGCATTGAAACCTGCATTCATTTACACAGGGCTTAGCCCACCTAGAGCATTGCCTGGCCGGACTCAGAAGAGTGCCTAGGTCTGAGGACACTCCTCGTAGCCAGGAGCTGGCCAGTTTTGCTTGCCTCTGTGTGCGGTCACTAACTGTGGATGTGGTTTTACGAGCATCCTCGGAGAAGTTTAAGCCATTTATCCTTACATTCCTAGATGTCACTGGGCCAGGTGCTCCAGGAAACCTTGCCAGCAAGTGTATAAACAAAGTAAAATGTTCTCTGACTGGATTTATCTTTAAATGATTGAAGTGGGAAAACCGGATAGGTGCCAGTGTAATCTGGTATCTGCTTGTAAATACAGACAGATGGGGGCTTTTGCTAGAGAAACCTTTCTGCTTCTTTCAAAATCCTGACTCGGTTTGACTACCAGAAATTTTTAAGGCCTGATCCATTGATTTGAAAGTACTTTGGACCAAGTCCCTAAAAACCATTCACATTTTTGAAGCTGTCCTGTAACCTTCTGCTGTGCTGAGAGGATTAGAACCGGACTGGTACGTACAGCATGGAGAAAGAGGGGAAGAGGCTATAACTGAGAGCTCAGTTCTGTCCCATAAACATGGTGCATGCACAGCAAAACACCACCTCTTGAACACTGGCCTAGCAACGGTACAAATCATAAATGGCAAACGTTTAGCCTTGATTTCGAAAATCAAGCTTCTTGGAAGAGTGTGTCAGGGAGCACTTCTCCTATAGAGAGTCACTAGATCCTTTTGCTTTTCTTTCTGTTTCTGTGTTGCTTCTTTTTTCAGTTCTCCAAGACCTTTGATTTCTTGCAAGACTTGCGTGGCTTGCCGAAGTTGTTCTACTGCCTCGTTGAGTAATGTCTCTGCCATCACTGGGGGTCCGTTCCCCTCCTGGACCTGCTCCAGCCCCCCATGTAAAACCTTCTGCAGAAGTTTTTCTGCCTTTTCCCTTTCGCTCGCAACTTTCTCCTCCATTTTAGCTAAGCAGTGATGGGAATCCTTGGGGAGACTTTGGCCTGGAAGTGCTGTCTGGGTATTTTTGGAATCTGACAGCAAGTCTCCCAGAGACGAACTGCGAAGTTTGAGGCCCGAAGTGTTTTCTGCGGAGGTTTTCCCCTCGATAGTTTCTTTTACACTCTCCTGGCCTGTTTCTGCAGCTAAGGAACTTGGTGTCTGTTCTGCTGAACTTTGCTGTTCCTTCTCAGCCAAGCTTGTCCCGTTTTCTTCTTTAGGTTCAGCTGTTGGGGATGTGGACTCTGCTACTTCGCTGCCTTCGACGCCGTTCACCGGGGGCTCGGAGCTGCCAGACCCCAGATCTTCCAAGCCCCCAGCTTCCAGGTTGCCGTGGCTGGAGTTCATAGTGGCTAGCATCTTTTCTGACAGGATCTTAGGAGGAGGAGCAGGAGGCTTTGTAACATCTGCAGCAGCAGTCTCAGCAGGGCTGTCTTTGCTACCGTCTCCTGATGATTTCAAGTCTTCTGTGTTTTCAAGTTCAGACACTGGTTGGTCCCAAGCCACTTTTAGCTTGTCTGGCACGTTCTTGGGAAGAGGAACTGGAGGTTTTGATGTGCCCTTGCTGCTGAGCTCAGCAAGTTTCTCTCTGTTCTCCTCACCTGGCGCCTTGGATTCTTCCACATTCTCCTCTCTGCTTACAGAGTCCTCTTCCTTGGCATTTACATCGTCCTTTGATGCTAAGCCTTCCTTAAGCTTCTGATCTGGAGGCAGAGGCGTTTTGTGTTCCTGGTCAGAAACGCTGTTCTCTGCATCTTGGCTTTCTTTTGTGCCCGTGGGTTTTGTAGGCGGCATGGGTGGCTTTGGAGTTTCTTTCTGAGGTGGCAAATTGTCACTTTCGCTGATAGTGGAGTCAAAGGTGGGTGGTCCATTGTCTACCATATCCAGATCTAGCCTCAGAATACCATCTGACGTAGACTTGGCAGCCTGAAACACAAGAGGGAACTTTTTCAATTTCTATTCCATCAATCCTTTAACTTCAAGGAATTGCTATGGATACAGCGGTATAAACACTCGCGGCATAAAACTGAAGCTGAAAGGCGAAGGCAGGGGATTACTGCTTCACACATCCACCCCCTATTTATACTTACATCTGTCAAAACTGCCAGGAGAATCTGACTGATTGCAGAAATGGTGCTCTCAAGAGCAGCTGCTTCTACAGCTCAAGAGCAATCTACGGAGCTTCTCCTGTGCAGCATCACCCCGAGCCCCCCTCTAACAGCATTGCATTCATCTGCTAAGTGAAAGCCAGTGAGATCTGCTGTGCCAGAATTTAATGAGCTGGGATAATCGTGAGTCCCAAACACTTCACCCGACAAAGCAGGAAGCAGGGTCAGCTCACGTACACTGCGGCAAATCTCGAAAGCATCAAATGGAGCACCCCCGTCCCTCTGCACAGCCCCGTTTTTCCTCCAGACCAGCATGTTCTGTGACTGCCGCGAGCGTTTTTGCTGCTGAGTTATTTTCCGCCTGACAGCGCAGCGACTTGCACAAGAATAACAAAGCCAATAGCCACAAGCAGTCAAGAATGAGGACCAAAGCACAGAATTATTTTTTTTTTACTACTTCCTTTGAGCAGACCATCTCAAAACGTGCTCCACCATAACCTTAGCTTCTTTGTTCTCCTCTTGGTGCTGCGCTCTCAGCTCTGCACAACCTGAATCCTTCATCATGGGTAGCTGTATCTCCCTACCCCTTTCATTTACAGATGGTTTCCCCAAAACTGCTTTCAGGACTGCCCTATTTCCACTTGAATAAGTAAAAAAAAAACGATCTTTGGATGGTCAGCATGTGTTGAGGCCACTTGAGCAGGGATGCTCTTGCAAGACCGTTGCCTTCTGCTCGCTCCCTTCAGCCTGATTTCACCGCTGCCTCGCTGGGGCCAAGCCTCAGCCCATCGGACCTTCAAACCACAGGCTGCGTGCAAACCTCTCGAGCAGGGGAGGGATATCCTAAAAAGGGTGGACGCGGTAAACATGCTACAGGGTGTGAGCTCGGCACCCTGGGGGGAGAAATGCGATGGCAGTTCCTGTGTGAGGGCCCCAGCTGCAGCTCTGGGCAGCCTCCTGCAGTGCAGAGAGTTTAGGTGAAGCCTCTTTTGCCTTTCCAGCCCCTAAGACACACAGAGGGAAGCTGCATCCTGGCTGCTTGGCCCTGACCCCTCCTCACCTGGCCTGCTTTGGCACTGAAAAAAAAATCCTCCCATTTCCTTCACAGTGCTGCAGCCACCTGTGACACCCATCTTTCTGCAGGCTCTGTCCTCCCCCTTTCCCCTCATTCCTACTTTTGAATTTGCAAGCCAGTTTCCCCCAGATTTGGCCAAAAGTGAGAGCTCTTGCAGATATCTGAAGTGTCTCATGAAAACAGTGAGCTGGCTTCCTGCCTTACTGAACCCGTTCTAGGCATCAGAGAATCTACACAGCGTTACTTCTCCAGCTGCTGTCAGGTTTTGTTCTGCTGTTTTCTGGAGGGATAGATGGGAACCTGGGATCCATCCCCGTGCATTTCTCTAGAAGAGACACTCTCCCTCCATTTCTATGCAAAGTTAAAACTCTTGGGGCATCTCATTTCCTGCAGTAGGGTCATCTGAGAGCTGCGCAGACACATAACTCAGAGCCTGGGAAGTGTGAAGTAAGAAGGTTTGATTTAAAAACCTTCATTGCTTTAGATTAATGGCCTCCTAACATATCTGTCTGTGGAAGCTTATTCGTAAATCACAGGAATCCCGCATTAATAAGAACTTCTCCCATAGAAATGAACCACAGGTTTATTCTGTGGTGCTCTTTCTTTCCTTCTTTTTTTAAGTGACAGACCCAGAATATCAGTTACGAGTAGACAAGCTAGTCTATAAAGCTGCCTGGGAGAATAATGTATTCTGGTTCAGACCGAAGGAAGGGTTTGTAAACCCGAAAGCTTGTCTGCTTTTTCCAGTTAGTTTAATAAAAAATACTGCTTCTCTCCACAGACCACGCAGTTCTTGGGCCGGCAGACCATTGTGGCTACAAAAATCATCACTTCTCAGAAAATAAATATAGGAGCTTCAGTCTCTTCTGATTAAAGTGAAACCGTAATGGCTCTCACCAGACAGCGCAGCGGCTCGTGAGGTATGGAAAGCTAAATATATCGTAACACGTTGCAGCAGCTACAGATCTATGGGAACCCGGAGGGTTGCTAAAGAGGTGCTGGCACCGTCTTTCCCAGGGGAAGCTGTTTGCCTTGTGAGCTTTCTCCGGGCACCTGGGTTTTCCCTGGGGGTTTGCTGGTGGCTGGATGGAGCAGCCTGCTGTGCAGCTCGTGCTGATCCCAGCTGGGAGACAGCCCCATTCCCAGGCAGGGCACCTACCTCCTTCAGGTGGCTTCTCGTGGGTGGCCGGCGACCTTGGGTCATCTTCACTCTGTCCCGAGTTACATGGTCCAAGGAAAGGCTCTCGTCTACTTTCACCTGTAAAAGGGGGAACGGGAGGGAGAGAGGAAAGAAAAGAGGTATTAGCTTCTTATGAGCCATCTAAAAGGTGGTGTTGGCACACAGAAAGGGACGCAGCGTTGGGATCCAGGATGATTTTTGAATATTCCACCATTACAATCTTAGCCTCAGACCTTAGGTACAGTTTGCCTGCAAAGCCCTGCACGTACGTGATGGACATTTAAGGCACCGATCCCCTGCGTTTATCCAAAAGGCACTCCAGATCAAAGCATCCAACCTTCAGGTCCACAATCACTAACCCTTTCTCTGCTGAAAGGGCAGGACAGAGAAGGGCACCAGCGGGCTTTGTTGTCCCCACCCCAGCCTGGGCTTGGAACAGCTCCTGCGTGTGGCAGAGCACGGCACCGAAATTGCTGTTGCCATCTCGGAGGTGAAAGCCCATTAATAACCGTGACCCGACGGTGAACTGTATCAGCAGTTCTTCCTAATAGACCTTCCCTTGTACGGCTCTAATGACTGCAGGAAGCTGAATAGAAGGTGTGAGCAGTGACCTGGATTAATTGCAACTGTAGCTGAATTAACAAATTAATTTCCCGGCATCAGAGTAGAAATCCACTGGAAGACCCAACCCCATTGCAGGTATTTCTCACTGTCTGCCACCCTCCTGGGGCTGGGGACAGGCATCCCATGGGCAGCAGAGCCTCTAAAGCCAGCCCAGGCACTCTGAGGTTGTCCTCAGCGTGGTGGCAGGGGTGGCAGTGCCGGGTTGAGCTGTGGGCAGCCAGAAAGGGCTGTCGTGCAGCTCTCCTCTCTTGGCAGCTCTCCCACGTTCTGCTGGCCACAGCTGAGGGTTGGAGCCAGTGTGGAGGATGGTGAAAGGTCAGCACGGTTTGCTGCCCTTCAGACCACAAGGCTGTCCTGTAAGAAAAGCTGGTGAGGGTGAAAGAAAGGTTTAAAAGGAAAAATTGGGTCCCAATCCCTCGTTGATACAGCAGGGTGCTTCTACAGCTTTCAGTGGAGCTGCTCCAAGCCTGACCCATCAGCTTGTGCCTAGCCTGTGCAGCAACACTTTAAATCCGAGGTCTGATGCTAATTGGAATGAAGGAGAATTAAAAGCTGTCTGTCTCTGTGCATCCAGGTCCTCCTAAGGAGCAGAACCTCCAGATGAAGACCCCAGACCCCACCACGCCGTGCTGGGCTTTGCTGCCCACTGCCATGCCCCTCCGGGCAGCTCAGGGATGGCGTCAGGTCTCCAGCAAGGGCTGAGCAGCGCCGTGTTACAGGACATCTCATCTCCCACCCGCTGTAACGTGAGAGCAGGCCTGGCTGCTCAGCTCTCTGCTGCTCCACTTTGTAACGTCCTCCCTGCTGCTCCCAGCTGCCAGCAAAAACCTGATGCTGGATGTCATTTACCCAGGCAAAAAAGGAGCACGTCCCAGCCTCTCCTCCAGCTTTTGCCTTGTAAAAGCAAAGACCAAGCTCTCAGGGTTTAAATTCTCTAGCACCACATTGACAGGGCTCAGCCCTTGACTTTTACTCACTGCTTTGGTTTCCTCTGCTCGACACATCTTGCTGATTTCTTAGTCTCCTAGCTACCCTGCCCAGCTCTTGTGTGATTCCCGTGGCGGTGGTTTTATGCACTTCCTTTCGGTTACAGAAACAACTGCAGAATTGATACTGCTCTTTCAGTTTGCTTTGGGGCTGATCACACACGAAAGGGGAGCTGAGCAAGGTTAGTCAGGCTCCGGGATGTGCGATTTTCATCCTTGCCTCTGCACATCAGGAGGAGAGGAGGACTGGGGCGTGCAGGTGCTGGGGCCAGCTGAGAGGCAGGCAGGAGAGCAGCTGGGCTGAGGAGCCACGGAGTAACTTTCCACTGGACTCCAGACTGGAGGCAGAATAGCTGCTGGACTGAGTCACTGCAGATTTTTCCAGTCTTGAAGACTGGGCTATGTCCTAACCAAACACCTCCATTTCCAGGCTGCTTGGTGCTGAGAATCACGACACTGGGGGGAGATGAGTCCTTACTGGCTTGGTGCTGCAGCTGCTTCTGTGCCCCAGCGGCTTCATCCAGGACAGAGAAACATCAGAGCATTTGTTGGGCTGATCCAAAACCCCCTGAAGCCCCCAGACCATCTTCCACTAACTTTGATGAGCTCTGGTGTCCCATGGGCCTCTCAATGAGATATTAGCTGTCAGCAGCACAGAGCAAGCCTCTGGCACACATCTACTCACCCTGCTGCCCCTGCATCTAATCCTGCCAGAAGAGAGGGGAAAGCAGCAAGAGGCAGAAGGGCTCCAACACTTCTCTGCATGTTCTAGCTTCTTGGGCTGAGAACTGGAGGGACTAAAAGCTCCTAGCCCGTGGGGATGCAGCTTGGTCTGCCCTGCATACCAGCTGTGAATGGGCTTTCTCTTTCCTTTGACCATGCCTGGCATGCAGCGTGGGGTCTCAGGCAAGTTCTCTTCCTAGCTCGAAAAGCAGTGAATGAGAACTGACACAGAAATACTGGGGTTGAAAACTGTTTCTCTTACCTCATCAAATACTTTGTTTTTGCCTCTATTGATCCCTTCATTAAGAGCTTTTATCCACGATTCCTTTTCTTCCAAAGTCGGAGCTTGAAATTTGATATCATGAACCTGCAAAAGTGGAGAGAGAATTTTGCCTAAGCGTTTCTCGTCAAGAACAGAGAGGCAGCTCTCTGCTCTCTGTATATCCCTTCAGTTTTTATTTAACATCCAGTTCCAACCTGTGTTTAAACTACAGATTCCTTTGCGCTTTGGCAAGCATTTCGCATCACAGCTCCCACGAACAGAATTTTGTTATGCTGAACTGTTTGTTGCTCTAGTTTTATTTTTGCCACTAATAAATACAGAAATAAGAAAGTGAGAGTTTTTTACTTCTGCAAAACGCGTGGAGGAGGTCTTATGGCAGCATAAATTTGTACAGGGAATGGTCAAACCGTGCGTAGTGAATCAGATTGAAAGTCCAACTTGTTTTGTGGTAGTTCAAAGGCAATAAAGTACTTTATCCTCAACTTCCCCACAGGCTGCGAGAAGAGAGCAGTAGGAAACCTGCATGCTGCGGGCTCTGCCCGCTTCCCTGTTCCTGCAGCTCTGCAGAACAGAAGCGATACAGGAATCCAGGGCCCTGGCTTCAGCTGCGTGTGGACGGGATGCAAGCACGAGGGCGGCGTAAGTGAACAAATTCACTGTATCTTTTTCCGTTTGCAAATGAAAAAATAAAGCAGCAGACACCACAGACAGAAAATTTCTGGGGTTTGAACAGTACTGCGTAGCTTTGCCCCAAAAGTACCCTTCAGGTGAGAGAAACACCATCTTCACGTTACAAGTGGCAGACTGGCTTGGATCCAAATAGCCCCATGGTGTGCCTTCACCTGCTCTGTGCAGGCACACGGGTAGACTCTCGTGCTAAAGAACATCATGCGAGTGGCAAAATCAAGCACTCAAAAATTAGACAATCCCGAAGTCACCTAGGCAGCCTGAACTCAGCCGTGCTGCACAAGTTCCTCCTATCACCAGCCCTAATGACAGGGGAGGTGCTCTTACTGATCAATGTGTCTTACTGAGTGCACTCTGCTCAAGCCCTGCCCTGAAGACACAATTACTGATTCTGTTGATGATCTCGTCTTTGCTGCTTATCACTACAATATCTGTGGGCTTCACAAATAACTTTTCAGAGCAATTAGCAATTTTCACAGATGAGGTGAGCAGCTACGGACAGGCTCATCCAAAACACATACTGGAAGGGTCTCATTTGGGTATTTTTTTCAGGTATTTAACATGCTACAGCTATCCAACATCTTTGCATTGCCTTCAAGAGCAATGCCTCAGCCTTTTTGTAAATCAGGCCCCACATTCTGGAATCACAAGAGGGTCAGAACCTCCGGACTGTGTAAAATGAGGGAGACAAAGCTCAGGGTGACTGACAGCTGAATGCTTTTAGCAGCTTCCTGTTTTGTTTATGGTACAACAAAGTGGCCACTGTTTTGGGTCTCAGCAACTTAAATCTTACATACCTATGCTCTGGACATCCCTACTGGGATGCTCTCCTGACCAAAGCAGCAGCATCAGAAATTCTGCAGAGCTAAAACCTCATTTCCTTACATCCAGCCCTGCCATTCTGCTAGAAACCTACTGCCCTTCCTTTCTGTATTTATTGCTCTCTTCAGTGCCACAGTTTTGCACCTGCACGTCACAACGACAAGGTGCAGCACCCTCACAAACAGCATGGCCAGCAGGGAGTTAAGCAGCAATTTTGGGGAAGTGCATTTGTTTGATTAGTTTGCACGTAAGGTGATTGGGGCCACACGTCTTCCTAAGAGCCCAGAGGAGAGGTTAGGGCCTACACCACAGCGCTCTGCAAAAAGAGCTCTTTGTCTGGGGCACAGGAGGATCATGCTAACCGGGGAACCTAAGGGAAGGCAAGGCTCCAAAACACAGTGACAGCCAGGTTTTGTTTTAGCCCAAGCAGGCCTGGTTTTGTGTGTGCTTAAAAACTTTTTTGTTTGGAAACGATTTTGCCCCAAAGCTTTGTGATTACAAAAGCTTATGAGAAAGCTCCACTTGTGAGCAGCTGAGCTGTCACACTGCCTGGCAAAGACCTGGCAGCCCACACTGGGGTTTAGAAAGCTTCGTACATGTTGTTCAAGGGAAGGATTCCTGCCTCACTTCAAGCTTCCTATTCTAATGCCACTTTCTGTGCCTCATTCTCGGCCCCGGACAAAAGCTGCTGGCCTCCCAGAGCTGGGACTGTGACTAAGTGCTGGTGTCAGCTAGCAGCTGAGCAGCAGGGCAGAGCGAGGGCTCTGGGGGCTGCTCGTCAGTAACAAGAAGCTGAAGTCTCCCTCCAGCATGCACGTTTTAGTGCTAACCACTTGCTGCAGCCACCTAACGCAGACCCAGCAACAGCATGGGGAGGGGGATGCACGGGAAGATGCTCCCAAGGCAGCAGAACGAGCCTTCTTCAAGAACATTTTTCTCCTTTTTAGCCCAATATCCACCCGTATGAAGGAAAAGGCAGGTTGCTGGGGCTCCGAGGCTGGCACTCGTGATGCTGCCAGACAGAGCCTTATTGTTCTCGCAGTCCCTTGCGTGTCTGCATCCCTCTGTGGCTCGTGTCCTCCACCGCAGGCACAGGGGAGGAGGCTAAACCACGGGGGGGTGGAAGCTCGTGTCAAAGCCCAGAAGACACAGGAACAAGCTGGAGGAGTTGTTCTCAGTTCTGCCTGCCGCTGTAGCACTGGTGGGAGATCCCCAGCTCCTCCACAGAGAAGGAACAAATGAATTGACTTTGTATTTTTACTTTTCTGAGTATTGACAGGTATCAGAGGATACACCCCTGCACAGCTTTAAGCAGCGTCTGATCTCCAGCAGCACTTTCAGGTGGGGACTTGGTGACACCAAACCTAAAGGCAGAGGGCAGCCGGCAGGGCAGCACATCTGCTCTCCTGCCTGCTGAAGCCAGCTGAGCCTGAGTCATGAACAACAGCCTGGTGTGCCAGGAAAAGCTGTCGTGGCTGACCCTACTGTGATAGCCACCATTGTGAGCCACGAATACAGGGTACGTAATTTACTGTAAGTCAGCGCGGAGCACGGCATGGCCAGCCAGCTCCTGCTGAATCACTGCCTGGATGTCATGCAACAAAAGAGGCTCCCACTCCGGCCACTGCCTGTAATGACAGCGAGCACGTTCCCTGACTGCTCCACCTCTCCTCGGAGACATCAGTCAGCCTGCAGGAGGGGAGACCCTGGTGGCTACGCTCACCCTGCCTTTTAGGGAGTAGAAGTGCTCCCAGGGCCATCCCATTGTGCTTTCACTAAGTGAAAAGCTGCAGTTTAAGACATTTACCAATAACAGTCCAGTTTTTCCACTCGTTGTTGCCAGCCAGTCACAGAGGTGGGTGACAGAAACCCCCAATTTCTCAGCCATTTCAGTGCAAAGCTTCAACTGCCAGCGGGTCAGGGATAAACTGGACTGCGAACTACCTGCGACCTGCTGGCTGAGGTGCAGGAACGTGATCCCTTCTGCTGCCTTTTGGCACAGGGTGGTCACCTCCAGCAGATGCCAGAGCACAGCTGGGTCAGCAGCTATCAAGAACACGCCAGAGCCCGTCTGCCAGATGTGAGGTCACCTCCTGCCTTCTCCTGCATGAATTTGGGTCCTTGTCAGGTTGGATCACAGAAGGAAAAACAAAAGCAAAGGGACTGTCAGGAGATCCTCATGTTTGTTTTTTTTTTTGCAGCTGAACCAAGAGCTGCCTCAGCACTGGGAATAACGCAGCGCCTCTGCCAAACTCTGCCAAACTCGGACTCCCAGAGCACTGGGCAAACGTGCTTCACTGCAATCTCTTACAGCTTCCAGATCCAGGCCCCTCCAAAGTTGACGAAGGGAAAAATAAGCAGTGAAAGTTTCCAGCCCTGAGCGCAGGTGCTGAGCTGGTGCCTGGCAGCGCTGGGGAAGGACGTGGTAAGCTGCAGCACTTGCTGGCGCACTCTCCCTTGCTACCAGTCTCTTTCTTGCCATTCCTCCCCGTAGCTGAAGGCTCTCAGACCTGCTGAACACCAGCCTCGTGCCAATCTCTGTAGTCTCCAGGCAGTTTACACTGCTCTTTGCATCGTGAGTACATTTTAAAGCCTCCAAGCCAAGGTTGCTGCCCTTTCTTACAAGTTCTCTGCTCAGCTCTCCGTATCCAACAATTTTCATCCAACTGCTGCGGGTGGCACAAAGCATTTGAGATTGCTAAGCAGAATGGGTCTTTGCTCACTTCCAGCTTCCTTTGCTGAAGAATCGAAGCTCGGGGCAGCACTTTGTTTCAGTTCCACGCATGGAGCTGACCAGTGCAGGCGTGTGACATGCTCATACTGTCATGGCTTAAGAAAAATATCATCCTTGTGACTAGAGCAAGCAGAATCTCGGGTGCTGCCATCAAAGATCAGTGTTTAGCAAGGCAACTTATTTATTCGGGTGCAACTCTTACTGCAAAGTATTTTTAACTGCCCAATTTAATAAAAGCAGAGCTATACTGGGCACAGGCCCTTCAGACACTAGAGAGGGGTTGAACGGTTTCTGTTTTGCTCTTTGCAAGTGTCCTCTGCTCTTCAGAAATGTCACATCAGAGATGTAAACCTGGATTCCCCTACAGCTAACCGGGGGTCCTTGCTTTCAACAGGGAACCTTCTGTCTGTGCACAGAAACATAAATGACTTTTCCCAGCTTACTCGCTTACTTTCTGCATTCTCTGGCATTGTGCTCAGGACAGGGGGCAAAGAAACAGCAAGATCTGGAAGGGCTTGGCAAGCCACTCCGTAGGGTGTCCGAAAATTGCAGTGCACACTGCAGCTGGCAGCAAGTCTCCCAAAAGGAAAACGTTCGGCAGACATCTATTGCCACAGCTGCAGTTTCAAAACAGAAGAAGGCCACTTGTGTACATTGGCCTCCTAATGGAAGCTTGTTCTAACATCTGCAGAAGTATGTTGTGTGTCAACACCCGCACCAGATTCCCAGCCAAAAGCAGGGTGGGAGGGAGTAACAAACAGGGAACTTTTCACTTATAAAAGCCCTCCTTTTCACCAAAAGAGCCTTATAAAAAGTGGCCTCTATCTAGGTCTCCATTTAATCACTGGCATGAAAACCAGGGGAGCTGTAAACTTGCCAGCATACCAAAAGGGTGAATTTTCCCTTTCGATGCAGAATTTGGGCATAGTTTTCTCCTAGCAAGAAATGAAAGGTTTAAGAACAGGTCTCACGCCCTTTGTTGGTTCATTCAGCAGAGCAGAAACACACGCAGCTACTACACAATTTGCCTAAATAATATCCTTGCAAATAATGAAAATAATTCCTACTGTGCTGCCCATCTGTGAGCACACAGGCTGTTCCTAGCCTCCCTGGGAGTAGGTGTGCACACACAGAGTAGCCAGAGGGATTCAGCAGGGGCAGTTGTGGTGGTTCGGGCACCCTCCAGAAAACACACCAAGCCTGCCAGGGCTAGGCACTTTCGATCTAAAATTGACATTATTTGTGATTAATGAAGCTACAAAACAAACACTAAACCCCCAGCCGAACTGGAGACACTCACTGCTCTGTAACCCCGTGCTGAGCAGGAGCTCAGTGGCACAGGTTCATATTTCCAGGCTGCCATAACCTTGGTGCATTTTGCTTAATAACCCTTTTCTCCCCGATACAGGCAGCGCCTACTTGAAAAACACGCATCATTCACCTTCCCTCTCCACTCCCACCCCGCTCCACGTGAGCATTTTGGGACAGGAGGACAGTTCTTGACTTGTTTGGAACCAGGTTTAGCACAACGATGCTCTGAACTCAGCTGGAGCCCCGAGGCACTGTTAGATGAGTAAATGCTCAGTGACAGGAGGGAAAGAATAAGCAGCAGTGACAACGACGACTAAACAATCTCCATTTATTCAAACAGAATGGAGATGAGGGAATGCATGTCAGTTGATATTTTTGGCCCTTCATATTCTTATGGAAATTAGGATGTTGCGTGTCCCCTCACAACCCCTCGGATCTGGAGGTTTTATGAGATCTTTTAAGCCACCAAAATCGCATTGGAATTAGAATCTAAGAGTGAGTTATCTAAGAGCAACACCAGCAACATCCCAGCCCAAAAAGATGCTGACACGTAGCAAGGAGGAATGCAGAAAAACCTCCAAATTATGTGTGGTGATGATGGACATGCACAGGAAGCCAAGCTCATCCCTGCAGCCAGTCAGAGCTCGGTGGATGTGTGACTTCTCTGTGGCACCAGCTTGGTTATTTGGTCCTGGATATAACCACGTGCTGCACGGGAACCTGAGGTTGTAGTTTCATTAAATTTGCAGAATAAATCTTTTCTTCCAGGAGCTGTTTGGCTGCAAGCAACGTTGCACTGGAGTTGCTCACATGAGCATATCTCCGAGTTCAGGAACTGTCTCAGGACATGGGGCAGGATCACTGATTTCACTGGAACTTCAGCAAAGCTGCAGCACATACAGCTGGGACAGGGACACTTCCTCACCCAGAGCACGTGGGGAACAACAGAGCCCAGAGCACGTGGGACATTCTCCACTGCTCAGGGAGTATTGCAAGAAAGAAAGTGATAAGGACAAAAAATATCAAGAGGAAAATGTTCTTGTAAATTGAGTAGCAGGAAGACTGATTCAGCAACACGGTAAGAAAGTCTACAGGACAATAGTGTTCCTCTTTGCATATTGCATTCTCAGCCACAGGTCATTTCTCCCAGCTGCCAAAGAGCTATCTCAGAGCCTTTCGTCTGCTCTGGGCACAGCTGCCTGGGGATTCATTTTGGAATTAGCAGAATTGAGGGTGATGAGAAAGGCAATCCTACCTTCTTACCCGGGGAGCGGATTAAAATGAAACGGTTTTTCTTTTTGAGTAGTGCACGCACTTCCTGGCACTTGTCGTAACTCTCCAGTTCCACTGTTTCTATGCATTTCTGTTCATCCTGCAGAGGGGGAAATAAAAATTATCATGAATAGGAAGCACTGAAATCAGTCACATACCACCAACCTCTGCATGTCTTCCCGTTGCATCTGTCTAAAAGCTCTTCTGCCTTAAAAATAAATCTGCATGCAGACAGCAAGCCCCCATAAATCAGGCTGGTATCCCACCAAGAAAACACCCAGGTCTCTAAGCTACAGGCTGATTTGTGGCTAGTGGTCCACAGCGGCTGAGCAAATAACACACTGTGGACAGGAACACCAGGCTCTGCCATCGCTGGTGGCCTCATCCAAGGATCTGCAGCCAGAGGCAAGGTGGGAAGGGCTCTGCCCCAGGCTGTGAATGCCCTGTCAGTCCTGCTGCACGGCTTTTTGCTGCCCTGTCCAATGAATAACACACTGCACTTTTATAAAGCTTCCTGGCACGATCTCAGAGCACCCCCAAACTCCTGCTCGGCCTGGCTAAATCACCTCCCCCCTGCAATGAATGAAGGCGATGTTATTCTGCTTCTCCACAGGGCAGAAGGTGGCACAGGCATCGCAGGACAAGGTCAGTGGCAGCCACACGCGACAGGGACACACTCCTCTCACGGCCATGCCCTGAGCTGTCAAAACGCTGAGGACTGGAAATAGAGCCCTGTACAGCCAGCACAGCTGTCGGGGCCAGCGTCTCGCTGGGGAATATTCCCCTCTGCTATATCTCCACCGACGACTGCAGGCCACGAACTTGGCTCCTTTCACCCCCGAACATAACTCAAATTCCACTCGTGGTGCGTGGCTCAGCTCAGCCGCAGAGCAGCAGCCCTAATAGGAACGGCAGCGTAACGCCGGGCACATCATACGATATTCTCCATGTCTCAGCCACCAACAGCCCCAAAACTCCCTTTTATTACACAAATAAGCAGTGAGCATCGCGGAGCAGTTCTTGCCGCTAAAGCGCTGCCGTCAGCACCCCTCGTGAACCTCCCTATTACCACCCTAAATGAAAACCTCCAGCCAGGACCATCCCCAGCTCTGAGGCCGCTCCCAGGGCAGCGGCTCGCACCCCGGCGGGTTTGTATTTAGCAATTCCTGTAGCAGCGAGGGGGTGTGGGGTGAGGAAATGTTGTCGTAGCCAGGAAGTTACTGCGTGGCTGGAGGCAGGGAATGGAGAGTTCAGAGGGAAGTGGGCTGCGGGGAATTTCCTTCGCTTACCACTTGACATTTAAGTCACTGCGCAGAGCTGGGGCTGCGCTCGGTTTTTTTAACCCTCCTGTCTGGAGATGGGGGCCCAGCAGAGCGAGTGTGAGTAGGCACAGCAAGTTCTGAGCCACCGAGGGATGTCTGGATCTCATTTCGGGTTATTATTTTAATGACATTACTGTTTATTTCGCTTAACACTGAGTAGGTGAATGTGACCAGAGAACTGGCGAAAGGTACATTAGGAGGAGGAGACGGATCCTGCCCAAACCTAAAACCTCGCAGATAAAATCCTGCTGACGCTACTGAGCCCTTTGAAGGCACAAGGCTCCTGCTGCCTTGTTTTGCAATGTCACAGCAAAAGGACAGGGATGGAAATAACAACCCCTCGGCAGCCAACAAATGATAGAGGAGGGTGAGGTCAGGGATACACGTGTTAGGGGACGGGTGATCTCATCCTGCCCTTTGGTGGATGGCCACCCACATCACAGCGCTGCCACACGACTGCTGCGGTCGCCAGCTCCTCCGCCAAGGTTTGCTGGGCTCAGGATGGACGTGGCTTGGCCGGGCACTGACAAGAGAGCAGCACAAAGCCTCCTGGCAAACCTGCCCATCCTTGGAGGGCGGCTCTGCCCCCAGCAGAGCCCTCTGGCTCTGCGTCACCTTCCTCGTCCACGCCATCCTTCCTGCCTCTTGGGCAGGAAACTGCCCTCACATCCCGCGCCAGCCGTCCTCCACATTTTAAGGACAGCCACGGGCTGTGGCAGAGCTAGGGGACAAGGACTCAGCAAGGTTTGAGGAGCTGTGGCTTTGCTGTGTCATAGTCTTGACTTTCAGCCGCCCCTCTCCTCCCTGGGGAGGCTTTGGGATTATGGCCCGGCCAGGGAATAAAGGCATGGAGGGTGGGGACACGCAGGGCCCTGCCTCATGGGGGCACTGCCTTGACTTTGCAAGGTGTAGCTCCTTCATCGCAGACCCTGGAACTCCTCAAGTAAGTTATCCTCCTCTGGGAAGGCAGGGGAGAAAGCAGCCAGAGAAATATGAAAACTCCATGCATGAGGCAAGGGAAAAAGTTTGTGAGCTCAGGCAGTGCCAGAATGGGGCCTTTTGTCTCCGTTTTACCCTTGGCGAGTGGCCAGCCCCTCTGTGTGCCTACCTGGTCACAAAGAGATCCTTTATGTCTGCTCTGCACAGCTCAGATAAAGACCAAGGGCCTGACCCTGCCACAGGTCTCCAGGTCCCTCCAACCCCCTGCGACCCAGAGGATGCTCAGCATCGGGCAGGGACAAGGTTGCTTTTAGCAACCCTGCCCCTACGGACTGGTCTCAAACACTTCTTAGCCAAGTTCCCGCTGCATTTCGTCTCTAGCATCCCAAGGAAGTTAAAGCAACTCTGTTCCACCGTGCTGAGACACAAAGGCTGAATTTAGCTGCCTGCATCCTTGCTCAGCAGGCTGCCCCACGGCGCTGCATCTGCTGCCGATCTGCCACCTCTCACATAGCCACAGAGATGTGACCAGGGAACAGGGAATTCCCTTCAGGCCTCCTTCCCTCTACAGATTTTAGTGCGTGTTTTTTAAATTGCTTTTGCACTCGCTGTAAGGGACAATCAATAAGACACGTTAAAATCCTGGTACAGAAACCCCTACACTCACGATTTAATGCAGAAAAACAATTCCATCAGCTATTCATAGAGCAGGCGCTGCTACTTCAACATGTATGTGTCTGTGTTTCACTTGCTTGGCCCTTAGGAAGAAAATTACTGAATGTCTATATATATTAATGCATGTGCTTAACAAAAGAATCACATTTGGCAAACCTACAGTTTCCTGAATGAAGAGGTGATAAAAAGGGGAAAAGGTGCACTGAAATTTTCATTTATCTGAAAGTAACATTGCCAGGACCTCATCGCTGATGCACGTTAATGGTCTGTGACCCTCCATTCACTGTACATCTCTAAACCCCTTGAAACAATAATCCTCTTCTCCAGCTGAGGGTCTCAAAGCGTGTTAGTAAATCACGTTTGGGTACACATTGCTGTCACTTCACCAGCGGAGAAATGCAGGTTTTAACTGAGCCACTGAGGCCACACAGGAAGCCAAATGCCAGGTGGATCCTCCAGCCTCTAGAAGATGCTTTGCCAAGATGACTTCTGCCCTGTTATATGCTACTCTTCAAAAAAAAATAATTGAAACTTTTAACCAAAAAAAATCCAACTTCTAATCCAAAAGACTCACTCTCTTTAATCCATGGAGTGATGGCATTGATTTGTTTAGCCTCCTTGCATAGGATCGCCCGTTCTTCGTATGCCCTCTGTAGCTCTGTGGGCTTAATTTTTATTCCAGCAAGAACATGCAGAGACAGCGAGACAAGAAACACCATTATAAAATAACCTGCCTGCTGGATCTGTGTGGGTTTGTGCCCAACATGCCTGTCACTGAGACTTCTCAGTAATGTCCCCAGTATCCAAACACCGCAGAGCTGCACGGATTAGCATCGGGGCACCTCTCCTGACATTGGGCTATGCAATGTTGGACGTGTGTCCCTCTTAACCGAGTCTTAGCTGACGTGAGGGTGCAGCTGTAGGGTGCTGGAGCTGGAGCCGGAGCAGCTAAGAAGAAATACATCACACTTGATATTGCATCAGCCCGCTGAAACCTGCAGCGCGGCGAGGTGCGGCGACTTTCACCCGCCATCTGCTCCCAGTAACACAATAGCCGACTGCAGTTTGCCTTCGGGAGGTTGCTCCGTGTTAAAACAGACCAAAAGGCTGATGAGCAGATGCAATATGGGGAACAGGTTTCCCAGGCGGGTCAGAAGTACATTCCAGGAGATTTCTATTGATGATGCTAAAATACAGTGTTTGTGTTACGCTCAGGCTGTACTTAAAATGTTATTGCCAGGATCTTTTGTTGGCCTTCTGCTCCGCTGTTACTCTGCACACCCAAACTTCAGAGACAAGGGCAGCTGCCAGCTCGTGCAATTGCATAAACAAGTGTGCCTGCATGTGAAACAACTGCTGAAGGCAGTGCGAACACCTCTGCACGAAGGGCTCCAGCACACCAGGGGCTGATAACGGGACAGTGTGTCCAAGTCACTAGCTCATTTCCTGGAAATCTGATGGGCTTAGAGCAGTTTCAATACGCAGGCTCTAAACCTGGCCTCGCACACAGAAGCTGATCTCCCTCCCATTTAACCTACTTCAGTCTAACTTAGGATGCATACAGAAATAACTGTGTATTTCTGCTGCCCAATGCTCTATCTCTTTTCTTTTTCTAGGGCTGTTAAACCTCCCGCCCAGCAAGCACTGAACGATCCCATTTTAAAAAGTTTCTTCCTAAAAGCAAAAAAAAATGCAGATCGAGATCCGGAAATAAAAGCCACAGGAGCACGCTGCACCACAGGCTCTCCTTTGACATTGGGCAAGTCACTTCTCATCTCAGAAACTTAGTTCCCCAATTGTGAGACAGAGACAGCAACGCTGCCCTGACTCACGTTACTGGAAGATAAATACAGTAATAAACACAAACTGCCACGATGCTGTGCTAACGGGACCCCTCCTGAGTACAGAAAATTGCCATTTCCTTCAGTTTCCCTGTAGTAAGTCTGCACAAACACACGCTCTCCTATTGAGCTATCAGATAATTTTGTAGCAATTTCCTCTCCTAAGATATTTGACTTCACTGTAAGCCTGTTTAATAGCCTATAGATATTAACATGATCCCTTATTTACAATAATGGGGCCTTGTAGCTACTGTAGCTCACAGATGCAATTTATTACAGGATGTTACCACAGTCCACAGGCTACCAGAAAACATTATGTCTGGTTGTTACAAATGCCATTTTCCTCGTTGAGATAATAAAATAACCCTTTAAATGATCGGGATTTTTCCTTCTTCTGAATGTCTGTGAAAATTAATCTTACTTTAAAAGCTTCCTTTTCCCCTGTGGTAATAAGAACCTCCATATATCTTGGTTTTTAAGTCGTGCCCTCTAAAAAAAACCTATGTCATGTTTATGGACTCAAATCCATTTGTTCCTTCAGCTGGAGTCAACAGGTGTCTGGGGGACTTGGATGCAATCTGCAGAGGGATGATAGTTTGCAGGACCAGGCTGTGTCGCCCTGGGTAAGAGCTGCAGGTCTCGAAATCCCCTCTGCTTTGCCTGTCTTCCAAGCTGCTCATCACCTGACGCTGACTTCTCATTTTGGTATTCTTGCACTCATCATGACATTTCAAAACTAAGAACGAACGCCTCCAGAAAGCCTCGGGATTTGGAAAGAGCAGGAGGGTTCAGCGTACAGGAGGAGGTAATGCCATTTAACCTAAACTGCTCATAACAAATCTTCTATATTAGGCAATGCTACGTTTTTTTTTTTTTTTTTCAAAAAGAGAACCAAACTCATTTGTCAGTCCCGCTGTTCCTGAAACCACCACAGCAGTGCAACTGCTGAAACATTTCCCCATTCTTGTTCCCTTGACACGCTGCACAGAAACTTGACGTGCTTTTATTTTCTATCCTCCTGATGCCCACGACTGACCCGGACCCCTTGTGTCAGACGCCGCGCAGGCGCACAGTCCTCGTGCGGCTGTGCCCTGAGAATCCCTGACACTTCTCCTGACACATGCATGCAAAAACCTCAGCCCAGAGGCTGCTTCAAGCCACCATGCACCAGCAGGGCTTGGACTGAGCTGCCCCTGTCTCAAATCTCTCTGGGCTGCAGTTTATGTGACCTACTGTGGCAAGCTCAGCTCTCACAGAGCCCCTTTCAGCCCAGCAGCAGAGGGGCAGGCTCAGGAATTCTCCACCTGTACGAGCAGTCCCACTGCAGCCCAGCAGGACTGGCCCTGAACTTTTCATTCCTCTCGCATGAAGATGCAGGGCGGATTTGGCTTGGCTCTTCTTTCTTATTTGATTAGAAACAGCTCTAAATGAGGCCGTGAACTTACGGCACGCAATTTATCTAGGGAAGTTCAGGATAAGGCTCCCAGGGGTCCTTCCCTCAGCGCTGGCTTGCTCAGCTAACAGGAAGAGATGAGCCAAACCCAAACTGTGTCCCCTTTTAAGGAGGAAGGCAAGCGCTCAGGATCTTGCCCTGCGCTCAGCAGTGCCTAAATGAAACCCTGAAAAGTCTGGCTAGGAGCAGCTCCAGCTCCTTGAGGGGTGCCAAGCAGCTGCGGGGCCGCCTGTCAGCCCCTCTAGCAGCAGGTGGGCAGCCTGTCCGCTACAATGCAGTTTTAGCCTTTAAATGCCAAAAACTACTAGCACATATCCTGCTTCCGCCCAAAGTTGTACTCTGTTTGCCTTGTCACAGGATGTCCTGCCCCCATATTTTTTTTTTTTTGACAATAGCACTGTCAAAATATTTACTGGCTGAAATATTTATGATATATAATATACTCCAAAACGCAGCAGCTGTCTCTTCTTCACAGCATTTAACCTTCCCAAAGATATCTGGAGAAGTCCTTTTGAAAGGAATGGGCTGGAGGGAAGAGTGAAAAATGCAGGAATGTGTGTCACTGAGGGCCTTTATTCAAGGGAGTTAGCTGTGACCATACCTCATCCTCAAAGACCACAAGCTGTGTTTTCCGTAGCTGGACGTAACGATCCTTCCACAGTCCCAGGAGTCCCCCACTGCTTTTCTTAATCCAGCCGAATTTCTCTGCGTTTGGAGCTGACTTTGGTTTCTCTGAGACCTCCTCCTTTGTATCCTGCAAGGGCACCGAGAAAAGCAGAAGGGAAAAGGAATCACGTTAAAAAGCACTTTCCATCCATCTGACGACGGTCTTCAGAAAGCCTGCCCAGAGCAGACCCCAGCACCCTCCACGTGTGCTCCCTCCCCACCAGATCGCACGGAACAAAGCCTGGGAGAAAACTTCCAGAGAAAACTTCTGCAAGGAAGAGGAAAGCTCAGCCAGCTCCCCCCTGACAGCCAAACCTTTGGGACAGAGTTAGTGAGTGGACAGCACGGACCTTGGCCACTCCTGAAGATGCTGCTGGGGTGGCGGTGAGTCCCCCCTGCTCCTTTGCTCCCTGTGGCTCTTTGCTCCCCTTTCGGGGAAGGTTCTCCCCACCGGCTGGTGCACCAAGTGCTCCTTTAGTAGCAACACTCCTGTTTTGCCCACAGTCACTTCTGCAAGCTCCTCTAGGTCTCGCTTTGCTCTCAGAGCTGCCCTGCTCGCACGGAGTCACTGTGACCTGTCCCAACACGCGCAACTGCTTTGCTCTCCGCTTGCCACTGGCTGCAATGGCACTGCAAGGCTCCCGTGACCAACACAGCTTTGCCCTGGAGGGCCAGGACTGCATCACACCTGCACTGAGATGCTTCTGGCCCGGCACATGGGCTCTGGCGGGGTTGCTGCCGTGAGGCTCTTCCCCAGGAGCAAGCAGAGGAGCACTGCTCGCTGCCTTCAGCTGAGCCACAGCCGCTTACGAAAACACCTCGCCAAACTCGTGACCCTGACAAGGAGGCCAACCCCAAATCCTCCAGCACCCTTCCAGGAGCCACGCTGTTAGCCCAAAATTTGGCTTTCCTCCTGGGACACGGCACTGCTGTTGCCTGTGATGACAATAATCCCACTGCAAAAACGCGATGCATTTCCTCTGAGTAAGGATGTTTGACAGAGGCAGGAGACCGAGCATCCCCAAATGGTCCTGGCTAGCTGCTGAATGAAACCTTTTCTCCTAGGAAAAAGAAAACAAACCAAACAAACCAAACCAGTGTGGCTGTAGCCATCGTGTTTCTTAACATGAGGAAATCCCATGTGCATCGGAAGGAGTCAGAGCTGGACACTCCCATGGCCAGAAGGGAGTAGGGATAGAGCGAGTGAGTACGGACGAGTTCCAAAAACTCAGAGGAAACCCTTGCTAACAAATCTGTTTTCATGCACCAGACTCCCAGCGAACACACCCTTGGATTGCATTTGGGTGAGCTGTTCCTCTAAAGACAGATCTTGCACCCACAACGAGAGGAAAAACAGATTCAATTCCCTGCGCACGGGCACTGCTTCCAACCTCCAGTGAGGTCGGGGAGAGGCTTCCCGTTTCCAGGTAGGTGCAGACCAGGCACAAGAAACCAAATCAAATGGCCTCCTGTAAAAGTAAACCCCCCAGAAAGGGGTATAACGTTCTTGGCACACTCTGCAGAAGTTGTTTCAACTGTACCGAGCGGCGCCCCAATACAGGATGATAGAGCATAAAAAAGTTTTCCGGGAAATGAGGGGTACTGCGGTTTTTTTTAAGTTGACTTTTTAGGTTGCCAGGAAGTTGTATTCAGTTGTGATCTGCTATTTCAGTAAACATCAATCGCTGCACAAATATAGACCTGTTGGTCTCCTGATTGAGCACCCTTTGAAGTCATTTTTAGACAATTGGCCTGGACTTCACCCTCACTCCTCACAGCTTTGCATGGCTGTACCCGCACGAGTAGTGACTCCAGACCAAGAGCTGCCCGGCTCGCCATTACTCCCAAATGTTTTTACTTCTTGATTTTTTTTTTGTAGGCTCCTTTTGCTGGGCAGATTCATTTTAACCATTCTTCCCCCCTCCCTCTGCAGATGGCAGAAGGGCTATCTGAAAGAAAACACACGCCAAATAAGTCTGCCTGTGGCCTCTGCTCTCTACAGAGTGAAAACTACCGTTTTCTGTGGTTTTACGATAAAAGTGCTCGCTGTCAGGTCGCAGCACGGCACAGCTACTTTTGAAAAAGCAACCTGCCCCGGTAGCCAGTTTTGCTGGAGTTTATTTTCATGCCAGCACTCCTGGGAAAGGCCAAGCTGCAAGGCTACAGCCGAGGTGATCCCGCAACCCGCCTGCTCCCATCACCTACACCAGCTCTCTGACATTTTGGGGCCAGTCGATCTTCTCAGTACCATCTCAGGGCTTCTGCTCCTGGGCTAAACGGGCCCTGCCTGTGCTGGGAGCCAGCGCTGCCTGCCTGCTTGCTCGCTGTAGGTTCCCAGAGCACTGCTAAGATCCACATGGGGAAGAACCCATGCTTGGGTTGCTCTCCAAACCCCACAGATCCTCCTGGCGGTGGAGGTCCTCGTGGAGCATCCACAGGGAGGATCTCTGAGTCCCCACCTGCCCCAGGCTGCCAGACCCCAACTTGTCCCCGTCAAGAGGCTCCCAGTGCCAAGGCTCTCTGCAGGAGAAGGAGACACAGCCTGCCTCTGCCACCCAGACCCGGAGCCTCCTGCCTGCGAGAGCCCTTGGCAGCCTGCTAAAAGAGGAAGGATGAGCTGGGATGGGATCGTGCAGCAGTCTCCTGAGCCCGAGCTGCCTGTGTGGCCCTCTGGTCCTGAGTCCTTAAGGCTATGAGGACAGTGCTATGCACCAGGGGAGGTTTGCCAGGGAAGGGCACCATCAGAGCAGGACTTTGTGTCCACTCCGCACCCGCTGCCTGCGATTCCATGACTAAAATTGGAGCGCGGCACAAAGAGACGATTTGCTGTTGTCAATTCAGCTTTCTGCGGGGATTCCTTCTGCTGGAGGCAAGAAATGCTAAGATATCCTTTCCAGGATGTTCTGGGGCTGGATTCATGCCCGACGCTGGTGTAAATCCACGAGAATAAACCCACTGACATCAGCCAAGTGAGCCAGCATAAACGAGGGAAGAACTGAGTTGTCCTGTCACTGGCCGAGGCCAAAGGCACGGGTCCCAAAGCCACTCCATACAAGTTGTTTTTGCAATTTTTATCATGGGCACCAGAAGTGCAGCACGAGTTTGGCTCTTACAGCCCGGCTTACACTTCAGTTTTACAGCTTAGCAGAGCTCAGCATCCCGCAGGGGCACAGGATGGCTTTTTATTTAACAATTAGGCGATTCTTTCTCCCTCCCTCCCCCAGCACTTTAAGGGCCCACAAAACCACACACTTTTCATGGCTTCGAACAACAACAAAAGCCCAGCAGCCCCGTCGTGGCGGTGTTTTTACAGGTCACACACACTGCCCAGAAGTGGGTCGCTGTCCCAGTCGCCCCGTTCAAAGCAAGAGCAGCCAGCTCATCCCATGCTATCTACACAAGACGAATGCATCTCCAGACGCCTTCCCAGACCTCAAATCTTTTTCTGCCCTTCCACCTTCCCTTCCGACAGGGCTGGTGGCACTTCCACTTCTCCCCGGCCTGCGGGGATGAACCATCTCCCCGGGCACAACCCGCTGGGATCCACGTGAGCCTCGGCAAGCTGCAGCTGGGGCCCCGTCCCCAAAGGGCTCCCCGGAGGATTCCTTCGCCGAGCAGCCCCCAAAAAGCCTCCTCGCTCCTGCCCCTCGGGCTGGGTGCCAGCTGGATGCTGTTTTTGTGCCGTGGATTAATTTCACGGATGCCAGCGGATAATGACAACTTTCGGTCCCGACCAAGTCGGGTCGCTCTGCAGCCTCCCCGCTGCCCATTTGGGGAGGAGATTTCATTCTCGCCGCATTTTTGGGAGCTGAAATAAGGGGACGGGAGGCAGGCAGCGGCTCCCAGCTCCACGCACGCCGAGCCTTTGTGCACCGGCAGCAATTTATGGGGGGGGGTCGTGGGGCTGGGACCGCCCGGGCGTGAAACCCCACGCGTGTCTAGGGGGGAGCACGGCCGGCAGGGACACGGGAGGAGCAGGAGGAGGAGGAGGAGGAGAAAAAGCAGGAGGAAGAAGAGGAGGAGGAGAGGACAGACCCTGCGAAGGCTGCGGGCTCCGGCACGCCCGGCTCTGCCGCCGCTTGTCCGCCCCGAGCGCGACAGGGGAGGAAAGTTGGAAGCGGGGGCGCCGGCTGAAAAAAAAAAAAAAAAGCCAGGAAGAATTACAGAAAGCAATAATCATCATCATAATTAAGCCAAAAAATTTAAAGACCAGCGTGGCCGGGGGCTGCCCCATACGCTTGGCAGCCGGCGGAGGCACCGAGGGGCTCCCAACCCAACCCGTCCCATCCCATCCCATCCAGCCCTGTCCCGGCTGGGAACGGCTCGGCACGGCTGGGAACAGCTCAGCACGGCTCGGCACGGCTCGGCACGGCTCGGCAGGGCCTTTACTCACTTGCTCCATGGCTAGCACGGACCGGGGGTGCTCCTCAGGGGCTCCGCTGCCGGCTGCGTCCCGCTGCGCAGCGCGGCTCCGGGTGGCCGGGCATGCCGAGCCGAGCCGAGCCGAGCCGAGCCGGGCCGGGCTAAGCCGGGCCAAGCCGGGCTGTGTCCTCTGCACCAACTTCTTGGCGAGCAGCAGCAGCAGCAGCAGCAGCGCCGGTTTCCGGAGCTGCGAGCGCGGCCCCAAGGAGGCGGGGATCCCCCCCCCCTAACCCGGCACGGCCCCGCCCGGCACGGCCCCGGTCCGCGGGGAGGCAGCGCCCGGTGGCGGAGCTGGGGGGAGAGGGGGAAAAAAGGGGTGTGGGGGTGTATGGGGGGTCGTGGGGATGGGGAAGGGGGGGTCCTAGGGTGGGAAGGGGGGTGTGGGGTGGGATCTGGGGTGTGGGAAGGGGGATGTGTGGTGTGGAGGAGGGGGCATCGTTTTTGGGGACAGGTCCCCGGGGTGGGATGTGTCTGCGGGGGGGGGGGTATGGAGCAGAGGGGTGGGAGAGGGTCTGTGGGGTGGGATATGGATGATGGGGTGGGGTAGGGTGCTAGGGTTATGGGACATGGAGAGTGGAGGTGGGACAGGGACCGTGGGGTGGGACGTGTCTGTGGGGTGGGACATGGAGCATGGAAAGGAACAGGGACCGTGGGGTGGGACAGGGTACCCATCGGTGTGGCGCAGTCCCTGGGGTGCAGCAAAGGACTGTGCAGGTGCGACAGGTCCCCGAGGGTCAGCCAGCGTCCCCACAGCCAGCTTAGGGTCCCCAGGGGTCAGGCCAGACCCCGCACTAGGACGGGGTCCCTGGAATTGGAGCCTCCCCCCGGTCAGGCAGGGTGGGACGGTGCCATGGGGACAGGGGACAGCAGCACAGGAGCAGCAGGACGGGGTGCAGGACGCAGAGAGGCGAGGGATGCCCACGCAGGTGCCGTGTGGGCACCGAGCATCGTGGCTCCATCACGGAGCAAAGCCCCGGTGCCTCTCCTGGGGCTCAGCTCCACGCACCAGCACGGCCCCCTCGGCCCCAGGGCAGCACGGTGCTCCCATGCCAGCAGGTTTCGGGGCCGTGCCTCGTCTCAGCCCCAAGGGAAGCAGCTGGGAAGTGGTCTTGGGTGGCAGAAGTGGTTAACGCAACTAGTCACGCTCCGGCTATTGTTCTCCGCTGGCATTCAGCTTTGCAGACTTTCTGCTTCTATTTCGGGCCTGCTGAAGGGCTCGTGTACCCAACAGCCTGCCTGTTTTTCTCCTAATTATTTCAGTCCGTCTAAAAAAAGACATCACCTCCCTCTGCAAACCTTGCCTCCATTGTTCGTGGCGGAGAAGATAGAGGGTGAGAAGGAGAGGAGAGAAGTATCGGCAGCGGTTCCCTCCAGGTTAAATGTGCCTCGGAGAAAAACAGGAGGCTGCTGAGCAGGGATGGAGGTGGCACCGAGCACCCACGGGGGCTGGTTGTCCCAAATCCTGCGTGGACAGGGCTAGTGGAGGAGCCGGGAATCGCCCTGGGTTCGGAATGGGAAATCCTGGGGCTGCCAGGAAGCGATTGCAGCAATTGCAGCATCCCACCTGAGGCTTGAGTTTGCTGCACGTTGCACCTGCTGTGATGGGCGAGGGTTTTGTCGGGGGGCTGAAGGTGCTGGGAAAAGCAAAGGGGAGATGGAGAGGGTACAGCAGGGGCACCATGTGCTCCACTTGTATGGGGTCGGATCCGGGACCGGAGCTGGGAGCGCACAAACAGCTATTAGTGGTCACGGGTGAGGAACACCCTGGCGGCACCTCCTCCCCATCAGCTCAGCCGTGGCTTTGGCAGAGGCGCCGGTCTCGCCGAGGCGATACCTCTGCTGCGTAAACACTTTCGGCGGCCTCGCTGCCCCTCCTGCCCCTGCTGGCAGCAGCATCAGGCCCAGAAAGCGCCGATGTGGTGCTGGGCAAGCAGCTGGTGGGTTGTGAGCACCCGAGCCCTTCGGTTTCCTCACCCCTATCCCATGCCAGGCACCTCGGAAAGGTGGGACCAGGACCCTCAGGCAGAAATTCGGAGTTGTGGCCGTGCTGGGGACAGCTCTGTGCTGCCCGAGAGCAGCTTTAGGGCTGGCTTAAAAACGTTTGCTTTTGGTTTAAGTTTTCCCAACTCTCGAATGGGATAGCTGGTATTGCAGCAAGGCTCTAAAGTGATAAAAAAAAAAATCCCAGGCACGAGGGGAAACATCTGGCAGGGCAAAGAGGCCGTAGGCTGTGCTTCTGACTCTCCCGGAAAATTCTAATGGGCGAAAAAGTGAAGAATATTTTTAGCATGCAGTCACCGTGCATGTGAGGGCGTGTGCACGGGGACGGCCGCGGCGCTGTGGTTTATCAGCTGCCGCGAGCGCACGGAGAGCATCGCGCTCCCCTCGTCCCCGGGAGGAGCTGGAGTCCACGAGAGGAAGGCGAGGAAGATGCTGGTCGTGTGAGAAGGTGGAGGCTGGTCCAGAAAAGCCGTCTGATGACAGCACGGGGGCAGGAGCCCACCCAGCATCGCATTCATTGACAAGAAGCGGTGTGGTGCTGCTGGGACGAGCGGGACGGAGCCGCACGTGGCACGAGGAGCTCGTGCTGGTGAGTCACAGTGCAAGGACCTTTGTTTGTAACCAAGCCCTGGGCTTTAACCCCTCCTGGCCACACACTTGGGCACTTCCCTGCTGCAGGGTGATGGCATTTGGGGTCCTGCAGCACCTCCACGTCTCCCTGCCGTGGGAAAGGAGGTGGCTTGCCGGGGCAAAATGGGGATGCCTTCGGTTGTCTTAAATTTTCCAAGTGGAGATGTCTTTTGGTTGGCTTTGGTTGTCTTCTCTAGGCGAAGGGGACCAGGTCTGAGCCCAGAGGTGGCTTGGAAGAGCTGTCCCAGCACCCGCTGCTCAGCACCCCCAGGCCTTTCACAGCAAGGAATGATTTCTGCCAACCAAAACCGATTTCCGTGTAATGGGCTTGGAGCATCGCCCCGCACCCATCATCCTGCACCCATCCCACAACGCCCAGCGTGCCCCAGGTGCTGTCTCCCCTCTGCCTTCCATGAGCTCTGCACTGTTCCTGGCCTTTGGGGATGTTTCCAGCAGTCAGTGACCAAAAAACACCCCAAATAACCCCCCCTCTGCTCCTTTGGCTGGAAACTGGGATGTAAACACGCTAGGATTGTTAGTGCTTGCTGGGCTGCAAAGCTGGGCTGCCTTTGGGGCTCCACCTGGACAGGGAGACCCCAAAACCGTGGCCACCCTCTCTCCTGCTCACTCCTCGCCTCCCCATTAAGGGGGAGGCTGTAGCAGAGCTGGAGAACACAGCTATGGGCGGTGTACCAAGCAACCCAGTGACATTGGGGGCGAACAGGACGCCAGGAGATTTCTCCTCGCTGCTCCCCTTGTTTTTTGGGGCTGTTTCGGCATGGCGGTGCCACCAAGCTGGGGGCTTCTCCTGAACCTCGGTGCCTGCTGAATCCAGCCCCTGCTGGGAGCTCCCCGGGGAGCTGGGGCGGCTCAGCCCGGGCTCAGCTGGCCGCCCTTTCTTTCCTCATCCCCTGGTCTAAAAAGCGAAATCCCCCCTCGCGGCGCACGTCGGGCGCGCGGAACAAAGAGCTGCTGGCCCGCTATTAATACATCAAGGGGAAGCACCAGGAAGGGAGACGAGCTAGCGGGGCTGGAAGACAATGTTGGCACCAGAACAAATGGGGCCAGAACAACCGGACAGGAATAAATTGAGGCTGGGAATGAGGGAGGCTCTAATCCCCTGCAGATGCTGCCGTGGCTCCTCGGCAGTGGGGACAGAGAAGTGAGATTTGGGGATTTTGGTCCTGCGGTGGCCGAGGATGGTTTCTCGGCGTAGCCTTGCAGCTCACGGACTGTAATCAGAGCTGTCAACTGCACTGAAATCCTAAATGGTGAAAGCTGAGTACAGCAGCCCTGACACCAGCACGGCCCGAGTGCAGCCCTGCAAACCGCTGCGTGTCGGGAAAAAGCCCCAGAAAATCAAAGCCTGAATGGCCCCAAATCGCCACGAGCTGCCTTCGGGGCTCCCTCAAACTTAATGAAGGAAAAACTGTTTGATTTCAAAATGCAAATCATTTGTGGTTGATTTTTTTTATTATTATTATTTTTTTCTTAAATTACAGTTCTATGAAATTGGGAACGTGGCATCCCAGGCGTTGTGTCTGGGGACTCACCACCTCGCCAGCTGCTGCCGAGTTTTACTGGGGGGGTGTGATGGTGGCAAAGGGATTTATCTGGCAAAATGGGGGCTGTTGGAGGCGGAGGCACCCATTGCTGGTTGGGTTTGCAGGGAGCTTCGTGAGAAGCTCTCTTGGGGCGGGTCTGGGTTGCCTTGTGGTGAGCACGCGGGGTGGCCGCATCCTGCACGCTGCCGGCACCAGCCCGGGAAACCCACATGCTGTGGGGTGAGAGGGGGATTTTTCATCCGGGGGATGATCTGAAAGATAGAAACAGGAGGAAAAGTGAAATAAATCAGTTCAGATTGAAGGGAAATAGCGGGAGACAGCATGATAAAAAAAATCCCCCAAGCCTTCTGGTTTTAGACCAGCTCAGAGTAGTTTGAAAAGAAATGCAAAGTTTGTGTTTGTGGGCCAATTAGCCCCTTTTTAAAACTTAAATAAAATAAAATCTTATTCCAGATAAAAAATAAAACCTCATCTTTCCTTAAAAACCTTCTAGAGGAAGGGTTGGGTGTTCCTGAGGCACTTGGTTTTCAGGACCCCAGAAACATTGCCGGGCTGGCACGGATCAGAGCAGCTTAGGGCCTCGCCCTGATTTTGGGTCGGCTTGGGAAGCAGGTTGGGATCAAGCAGCTTAAGGAGGGATTTACAGTGGGCACTGGCAAGTAAATTCTTTCACATGAAGGATTTCTCGTGTTTGCCCATTGTGCCCAGGATGGGCTTTGGAGGGCTTGCACGTGGCCAAGCAGGTGGCACATAGAGGGATGTAGGGATGCAGGGATATAGGGATAGAGGGATACAGGGATATAGGGATTCAGGGATGCAGGGATGCAGGCACACAGTGAGTACTAACATTTGGTGCCCCAAAACATTGCTCTCTGTTGGTGTTGAGGCCAGGGGGCTCTCAGAGGGCTGCCTGAATTGCAGCCTCACCACGGCTTGGAGACAAAATGCGCTGTGGCCACGGGAGGAGGTTTGGCCGAGAAGCATCAGTGGGCAATGCTTTCCTTCTGGAATTGCACAACGTAATTAATGCTGGTAATAAACGTGGAAACTCATTACCTCCGCGGCGGTGAGGTGCTCCTGGTTGGTGGGAGGCAGCATCCAGCCGAGCTGCCACCGGCACGTACAGACCCAGCGGGGCGCTGCGTCCCCAGGCAACCCCCATTTTCCAGGGCTGCACCACCGTTTTGGCTAGATTTTGGGGTAGAAATACTCTCCTCTTTGCCCCTGGGTGGGGCATGCTGCATGCACAGAGAGAGAAGCCCCGTTCCTGCCCTAATCCCCCCCAAACACCACGAGCTCCCCAGCAGGATCAGGCCTGCAGGAGCCATCAGCCAGCTCCGGCCGTTTGTCACAGGAAAGGTTACGAAGCCCTGGGGCTGTGAACTTTGCAAATGAGTTTCTGCTCCACGTGGAATTGGGCCATTTTCCCCCTTCCAGATGATGAAAGTGCATTTACCATCCCCTGGCCGTGCGGGCTGGGCAGCGCTGACTCAATCACTCCAGTGACATTTGTAAATGCCTTTCTGCAGCCTGGCCAAGGCTCTCGCCATCCAACACAGGAGCGTTTTCCCTTTTTCTGTGGTGTTTTCCCCCTTTTTTTTTGCAGTGTGTGAATCCCCCCCGGTGCTGTTTGTGGCCGGTGTCTGCCGATAAACACCCCAAAATCTCCCCTCCCTGTCAGGGTGGCAGCGCCAGGGCCGAGCAATGCGCACACCTGGGCACCAAGCAGCATCCCCTCGGGGGCAGCTCTTTGGGAGGGCAAATGCTCCCGGTTAACAGGACAAAACACCCAAATTGCAGATGTTTTTTGGCCCCCCCTGGGCTCTACCAGCTGGCAATGCTCGGGCAGGGCGAGCTGAACCTAACCGAGCACACAGCGCCCGTCCTTTGGCCGGGACCCTCTGCTCCCTCGGAGCCCACCGAGGTGAGAGCTTCCAGCAGCAGCCCCGGAGACCTCCAACCCTCGATCTTCTTCCTCCTCCTCCTCCTCCTGCTGCTGCTGCTCTCCGGGACCACAGCCCGCTGTGTGCGTGCTGCCATCCCCACCTAGCGCCCGCCGAGCGCAGCTGCTGGAGCTGCGGCTCCCCCCGGGGTGCACCCCCTCAGCCCACCCAGGCTCCAAAAAGCCCTCTTGGAGACATTTAGGGCAGCGTACGAGGCCAGGACAAGCCTTTAGCGATGCTCCCCTCCAGGTGATAGCAGGCTGCGGACTCCCAGAGCCACAGACGGCATCTCCTCATTTTCCTTCCACTAATTGCCCCCGCTCCATCTCTGGGGAGAGGCCGGGCTTGCGCCATCGCCCTGCGCCCTCCCTGCTGGTGGCTGAGCCACGGAATAATTCGGGTTAGGAGGAGCCTCCCCAGGTCCCTTCATCCAGCCCTAGAGGGGCTCCTTTCGCAGTCCTTGCAGAGAATTGTTCCCAAATTTGGCTCATTCTTGTCCTGCCTCCAGTTCCACCACCCCCTGGGCCATTGTGTCACAATTTCCTTGGCCCCGCAGCCCCCGGGGGTTCTCCTGGGTGCTGGGGCTTTGCTGCTCCCACCCAGCCCCTATTCCCCATTCCTGCTCGTGATTCAGGTGGGGGCTTTTTTTTTTTGCCTTTTGGTGTTTCTTTTTTTGGTTTGCTTTGGCTTTTTTAAATGGTTTTATTTGTGTTATTTAACTTCAGAAACCAATTAAGGCTGTGGAGGAAGCACATTTTGGGTAGAGAATCCAAAGGACCCTCTCTTGGAAACGCCAAGTACAACGATGCTGAGCAGCCCAGGAGCCACAGCCCCCAGCCCCAAGGCATGGGACAGGAGGTAAAACCCAGGCGATGAAGGTGCAGCGTGGGCTCCTCCCTATTTCAGAATGAAACCAGAAAAAAAAATAATTTAAAAAAGCACACTGGCCCTATTTTCGCTTGGCAGAACCCCCCTCGCTGCTCACCCATAAAAGCCGGATTCAGTAGCTCGGCGCAATCCAAACTTTCCCTCTGCTGCCCTAAAGAAAACGTTGGAACAGAGCGAGCTCAATGCCCGCTGAAGAGGCCCATTTATCTGCAGGCTGAAAGAAAGCAGTAGGATAATATTTGGAAAAGGCTGCGAGCGCCCGGCCCCAGCTGTGCACGATGGCAGCAACCTGCCGAGGGGGCCAGGGGTGAGGCCACCCCCCCCAGAGCATCCCATTTCCCCATTTCCCCTCATTTCCTGCCCATTTCCATGCTGGCCCCAAAAGGTTTTGCCACGTCCCTCTTGGTTTTGGGTGTGTTTCCCCCTGGAAAAATAAAAATGAGGCATTTTGGTGGGGAGGGTGGGCAGCAAGCCTGCCTGGTACCAGCATCCCGGTGGGGCTGGCAGCCGGGAACTGCTCCTTCCCCTTGTTTGTTGGAGCTTCATCAGATATCACTTAAAACCAGGCTGATTTCTGCTTAATTGGTCAGTAATAGTGATTTAATTGGCAAAGCCGTTAAGAAGTCGCAGCCCCCCTTACGGCAGCATCAATCCGAACACGCGGAGCCTGGCTGGCACTCAATAAATGCTGCTCTGCATTTCTTTTTTTTTTTTTTTTTTCTCCTTGTCTAAAAGTGCTAATGGCTGTTTAACATTCTGTTGGACATCTGATTCCGATTTGGAGCCTAATTAGCCTTGATGAGGGCTAATAAGCAGCTTTCAACATGCGCCCAGGTGAGCGTCTCGCTGCTGTCTCCTGTGGGGAAGCCCGGCTTTACCACCAGTTGCCGATGCAAATTTCTGTGGGGCTAATCCAGACACGTCCAGGGCTCTGCTGTGCCTTACACCACTGTCATTAAGCAATTTCGAAGCCCGTCGAGGGTTTTTTTTTTCCCACTTGAGACTGCTTTTTATTGCTGCTGAATTTTCTTTCCTACAGGATTTGCCCTCCCGATGCTCTCGGTGTGTCCTTGCACGTGACGTGGCGCCTGGCTGAAAACAGACATTTCCGCCCAATTTGCCAGCCTTGTTGGGGAAGAAAACGAACATTTTGAAGGTGTCATTTTTCTGCGGTGAGAAGAAAACTTTGAAATTAGCCCTAAATTAGCCATTGCACCTTGAAACCTGGCTGCAGCTTGAACCAGATGACACCGGGAGAAGCCCACGGGGCCGGCTGGATGGGGCAGTGGTCGATGGCCAGTGATCGATGGTTGATGGCCCATGGTCGATAGTCAGTGGTCCACGGTTGATGGTCCATGGTTGATAACCAATGGCCAATGGTTGACGGTCGATGGTTGATGGTCACTGGTTGATGGTTGACAGTCAATGGCTGATGGTTGACGGTCAACGGCTGATGGTTGACGGTCAATGGTTGACGGTCAATGGTTGATGGCCGATGGTTGATGGCCAATATCTGACGTTTGGTGATGAACGGGTGAAGTTGGGTGGCTGAAGGTGGATGGCTGATGGCTGGTCCAGCAGCACGGCAGCACGGCTCTGCGGTAGCAGCAGCGCTTGCCTAGGTGGAGCTGCTTCTCTTCGGCATCACCCCGCGTCCGCCGGCAGCGCCGGGTCTCATCGCACAAACACCGCCTGGCTGCAGCTCCCGGGAGGGATGGGCAGGATCAGGCGGAAAGCAAAAAAAAAATCTGTGGGCTTTTGTTTGTTTTCCGTGCTCCCCCTTCAAGTGCTGTGCAAAAGGTAATAGCTCCTGGAGGCTGGGCTTTGGCAGTCCCTGCTACGCCGCCGAAACCTCCGGATACGCCCTGGGTGAGCCCGGAGCACGTCCCCACGCCCCGCTGGGGAGCGTGTCCCAGCCCCGGCTTTCTGGGGTTGTGGGGACACGTGTGACCAGCTCTCCCCCAACCTCAGATGGGCTGCTACAGCCCAGCCCTAGGGGCAGAGTGCTTTTTTTTTTTCAAGTTTCACAGCAATTACGGGACTGCAGGTAAATACCCAGACCTCAGGGCTGGGAAAAGTTGCCAATTGCCGTGCCGTGAGACAGGTTCAGCCAGTGACGTTTGTTCTCCTCGGCCCGGCTGAAACAAGGACCATGTTACAGCCCTAAATAGTCGCTTTTGGGGGACAGGTGGGTCAGGGCAAACTTTATTTTTCTGGAAACAGCAAGCACATTGTGCAGGGAAGACTTTCCAAGGATGCTCCCCACACCCTTTTCAGGAAATACCACGCTGCTCTCCTTATTGCCATGCCAATAATTTTTTTTTTGTTTGTTTTTTAATTGGCATAAATGATAGTCTTGGCAGGGACACGCCGTGTTTTCCCTTGGCTGTTGGATTTTATTTTGAAATCGCTTTTGTTTTGATCTCGGCATCTCTCCACCCCCCCGGCTCGCCTCTCACCCCGCACGTTCGTGCTCCCGGTGCCTGCTCTGCCGCCACCACATCTGCTGAACCCGGGCGTGAAAACACCGTGGGGGCCTCCCACATCGGTCACAGCGGGTCCGGGGGGACGTCACCCACCAGGGGACACAGCAGAGGAATTGCAATTTGCTTTGCAAAAGCCCCCGGGGTGAGGAGCGGGCGGCCGTCCCTGCCCGGTGACTCAGATCCTTCTTGGACACGTGGGCAGCCCTCGGAGAGCCCCGACGCCGCTGCGCGGGGGCCCAATTTTAGCCCTGGGACAGACATTTTAGCCCTTGGGGACAGACATAATAACAGCGAGAGACGTGTGGCTCCGGCCAGGGGAGGGGGGGACCCGAAATATCCTCCTCCACGCCGCGATGGCACGGCCCCTGCCCGGCGCCCGCGTAAACCAGCCTTGGCCAGACCTGCTATTCCAGTGGGTGGGGTTGGCTTTGTCCCGGGTTTATTACAAGCTCCCTCTTGGCACCAGTGCCAGCTCCTGTGCTGGGACGCTGCTCTGGGACGTGGTGGGGCTCGGCTGGGTGTCCCCGGGGGGGCTCAGAGCTGGGGCAGCTCCCTGGGGATGCAGCAAGGGGCTGGAGCACCCCCCCAAGCCCCGCTTGGGCACCTCCTTCATCCCCCTCGCTTCTTAAACAGCAATAAAACCAAAAGCAATCCGAGACGAGTAAAAACATCTGGTTTCTTTCCCCCCTTTTTTTTTTTTTAATTTAAGACCAGGCACATGGTTGATTTTTTTTTAATTGATCAATTTTCCCCACACCACAAATGTCTGTGCTGGGCCTCTCCATCCCTGGAGCAGCCGTTAGCAGCTGAGCTTCGGTGCCGAAAATTGTTTTTAAACTTCCAGATCCATCTTTCGGATGTTTTTTTACAGGCCTGAGTCCATAGTGGGCCCTTTCCTTTTATTTTTTATTACTAGCATTTTTACCAGGATGACACTTTGACTAGTCTGGGAAATCTTCTCACCCGCCACGCCGGCTCCTGATGATGGAGATTTAATCTTTCTGGAGAGGAGTAGCGCACCAGATGATAGAAAGCACTGCAAATTTCCCTCAAATTACAGAAAACCAGAGCAGAAGGAGCCTGCTGCCAACCTCCAGCCTCACCTGCAGCAGCACAGCATCCAAATGTGCCCACACCTTGGCTGGGCTGCCATCAGTGCTGCCTCTCTAATACCCAATTTAAATCTTTTTTTTTGCTGCTGTCTCCAGCTTCTGATGGCCAGGAGAGCTGCAGGATGGCGAAAAAAACATCAGCACATCCCTCCTTGGGTGATTCGGGGTTTTTCCACCCTTGATGGGAGCTCTCTCCCAGCGCCTTTTTCCTCCAAATCTCCCCCAGAAGTACCGGGGTGCAAGAGGCAGGTGCAGCATTTCTCCATCAAGCACAAATTTCCTGGAAATCCACCCAGGAACGTCCCAAGGCGCAGGCTCAGAGCTGTGGTTTGTGAGCAGCGGCAGCACCGACAGCGCCCGCTCCCTTACGCGAGCCGTCAGCCGTGGGGGTGCAGCTCCAGGGGGGCTGCAAATCCTCATTTTTCGGTTGTGGGGCTGCTCAGATAGCTCCTTGCCGCACGGGATTTTTCCACGAGCAGGACTGAACGTGGAACATCTGCTCCAGCTGGGGTGGGAGCAGCACCAGGCTGACCGTGGGCATCCCTGTGGCGAGCGGCCGGAGCCAGCCGGGGATTTTTCACCAAAGCCGAGAGCTGCAGAACGACTCCCGAGTGCAGACAAGATCGGGAACCACACTGCTTTAATTACACCAGCCCAATTTTCCCTCATTTGGTTAAGCCTGGGAGCTACAGAAAAAGCTATTTCCAGGTGCAGGGCTCGCATGAAGGCACGATCCTTCTCAGCGCCCCGCACGCAAACAGGGTTTCGACGCGTCCCGGCGGCCTCGCTGCGCATCCCAGTGCATTGGGAGCGGGCACAGCAAGCAGATAACCGGGGTTGGACCCGATCCCTGCTGTAATCTCTGCTCTGACGGGCTCGATTGCCTCGCCTGCGTCTCGCCAGGCTCGGAGTCAGCACGGAAAAAAGAGTTAAGGGGAAGCCTCTGCCCCGGCGCACCACGTCGCAGAGCGCGCGGGGCCAAAGTCTGCCTCGCGGGCAGCACCGGGGTCAGCCAGCACCCGGCGCCTCCCTGGCTGGCACGCGGAGCAGAGCAGAGCCGCTGCTCTTCCAGCCGAAGGGGCACAGCGCTGCCGAGCCCTTTTCCCCCCAACTTTTCCACTTTCGGGGTGAAAAATCGGCAGGACGCAAGCGGTGAATTGTGAAATCGCGGCGGTGAGAGGGGGGCACCCGTGGGCACCAGCTCTGGCCAGCAGTCCCAGGCCCCCTTCGCCTCCCCTCCTGCTGGGCTCCTCCACCTCTTTCTGCACACACAGTGCCCACCAGCTCTGTCCATCGCCCTACGAACAGGGAAACTCGAGGAAAAACCCATAAAGCAGGGATGCGAGCGGTTCATAACCCATATTGTTTGTCCTGGTTGAAACCAAAAGGTGTTCCTCAGCAGCGCTGCCTCTGTGGGTAACACGGATTTAATTTCCCCTTGAGGGTGCAAAGGGGATGGCTTGGGCCCTGTGGTGCGGAACAGAAACCCCGTAAATCCCCCTTAAATTGGTTAAGGGCACCCGGTGACGGCAGTGGCTCTGTTTTTGGGGCACGGGGCCAGGCAGAGAGAGCTCAAACCCCGCTGTGGTGCGGGGCAGCTCCCCCCGGGGCAGCTCCTGAGCTGGCCGAAGTTCACCCACGGCTGATTTATCGAGCGCTGAGGTCAGGTTCACCACGACCTGGCAGGCCGGGTGCCGAAAATTAGGGGGGTGGGGGGCTCACCGGCCAGCCAGGACACCAAGGACAGAGCCCCCAAACCCAGGCTGGCCTCTGCGTAAAGACCGACCCCCCCCAGGGGGCTCCCCAGCATCCAGCCCCCCCTTGGTCCCCTCCAAACCCCTCCTGAAGCCCCCTCGGGGCTGGCAGTGGTTTGGCTGGGGGGGCTGCAGGATGCCACCGGAGATGCTGGGGGGGTCTGGGGGTACACAGGTGGGGGGGGTGAAGGGGGATTTTGGGGTGCAGTGCTTAAGAGGGGTGTGGAGAGGGCTGCTGGGGGGCATGTGGGGGCTGCTCAGGGCTGGGGGTGCACGGGGGGGTGCGGGAAGGGTGCACATTGGGGGGTGATTTGGGGGGAAAGGGGGGGGACAGCGGAGGGGAGATACCCAGGGGTACCGGGGGGGGGTACGTGGGGGTATGGGACTGAGGGGGGGATATCTGGGGATGTGGGACAGGGGGGGATACCTGAGGGTACTTGGGGATATTTGGGGGTATGGGGGGGGATATCCAGGGGTACGGGGGGGTATCTGGGGGTATGGGATGGGGGGGGGATACCCGAGGGGTATGGGGGGATATCTGGGGGTACGGGGGAATATCCAGAGGTACGGGGGGGATATCTGGGGGTATGGGACCCGGAGGGGGGGATACCCGGCAGTATGGGATGGGGGGGGGGGGGTACCCGAGGGTACTTGGGGATATTTGGGGGTATGGGGGGAATATCTGGGGGTACGGGACTGGGGGGGATACCCGAGGGTATGAGGGGATATTTGGGGGTACGGGGGGGATATCTGGGGATACGGGACCCCGAAGGGGGAGGATCCTCGGCTTCACGGGGGGGTGATCCCCGTGCGTCCTGGACCCGCGGTGGGTACCCCAGAGACCCCCCCATCACCCAGCCACCAGCGACCGCGGATCCCCACCCCCCCCCCACCCACCCCCCTTTATTCCACCTCCCCTCTCCTCCTCCTCCTTGGGCCGGACTCCCCCCAAACCCCCCCTAAACCCCCCTAAACCCCCCCCAAACCCCCCCTTCGGTCCCTCCCCACCCCTCCCGGAGCATCCCCCCGCCCCCGCCGTGCTCCGGGGCCGCTTTAAAAGCCGCCGCTCCCCGCTCCGCCCAGCTCGGCCCCGCGGCGCGCACCATGCCCGCTGCTGCCTCCTCTTCTTCCTCCTCCTCCTCCTCCTCTTCTTCTTCTTCTCTCCTCTGCCTCCTGGCCCTCTCCCTGGCCCTGGGTGGCCGGGGGGTGGCTGCCGAGCCCCCCCGCCCCGTCTATACCAACCACTGGGCCGTCAGGGTGCGGGGGGGCCCCGCCGAAGCCGCCCGCTTGGCCGCCGCCTACGGGTACCGCAGCTTGGGGCAGGTAAAAGGGGGGGAGGTTTTGGGGTCCTTTTTGGGTTCTGGGGTCCCGGTTTGGGGTGGTTGAGGGGTTTGGGAAAGTTTGCAGCGGTTGGGGGAGAGCTGCGGGGCGCGGGGGGGGTGCTGCTGCTTCCCCCCCCCCCCCCGTCCTGGGTGGGTTTGGTGTTTTTTTTTTTAAAGTTCGTGGTTTTTACTGGGATTTGGGGGTTTTGGGGGTTTTTGGGTGACCCCCCACACCCCGGTTGGAGGTGTCTCATAGGGTGGAAAGTCCGACCTTGTCCCTGTCCCGGCCCTATTGGGATGGGTAATGAGCACCAGGGGGCTGCTGTGAAAGGGGGAAGCAAATAGGGGGGGCGCAGAATAGGGCCAGCACCCCCCTCTGTGCCCCCCTACCTGCGCTGCTTCCTCCCCAGCTTTACCTACTGGGAGAGCCCCGGCTTTAATTACTGGCGGAGCGTTAATTACTGCTCCGCCATGGGGCTGCCTGGGGTGAGCGTCCCCCTTGTCCCGGCTCCCAGCAGCCAAACCCCAACCCAGCTTTGGGGTTTCGCCGTTGTCGGTGGCTGCAGGAGCATCCCCTGACCCCGCACGCCGGCGTCCCGTGGCCGTGTCCCTCCCTCTGCCCCAGCAGGCTGCGGACCAAGGGAAATATTTCTGCGGTTGCATCAGGGTGATCCTGGCGCAGCCTCCCCCGAGCACCTCGGGGGCTTCCCCTCAGCCGCTCTCCGTCCCCAACCCCTCTCCGGGATCTCCCTGGGGACAGCCCCAATGCCATGGGGGCCTTGCCCTGCAGCCCCCCGGCTGGGAATCCCCACCTTGGGGTTGTTTTTGGCTCCCCAAGGTGCCCACATTGGGTGCTGCCCCGTGCCAGAGCCGGGTCCCCTATCATCTCCCCATGCCCAAGGTGCCCTAAAGCCCTCGGTCACCTCACTGGCGTTGTGCTGGGGGATCACATCGCTTGTTGGGCTTTTATATAAGAGCAGCCAACAGCCCGGCAGCAGGAGAGGCACCTCACACACACCCCAACGCCCTTTGTTCGCCTCCATCTCCCGGGGCGAGCTGTGGCAGGCCCAGGGCGCTGCAAGGGGCCGAGTGTCTGCGTCCCGGGGGGCACAGCCCGGCCCCAGCCCCGTCCCTGTCCCCACACAGGGACTTGCCCCGTTTTTAACTTGTTTGCTGGCCAGCAGGGTGAGTCGTGAAGGTTTCCAGTGTATATGGCAGTCCTGGATGTGGGTGCCCGTGGCTGGACTTGTTTGGGGACGGATTTGGGGTTGTGCTGAATTTTTGTCATCTGGGGGGGTGCTGGCTCTCAGTGGGCTTGCTCCGGGCTTGAATCCAACCACTTGGGGCTGCTGAAGGCAGGAGCCAGCAGCTGGGACCCTGGGGGGGGAGCAGACCAAGTCCCCACGGCACGAGCAGGCAGGGGACCCCCTCTGGATCCGTCCCCGGGGATGTGCCCGAGGACCTGCCTGGTGCTGGCAGGGGAGCAGCTGGCCCCAAAACGCTCTGCTCAGCTCTGGTGCTGAACTCGGTGGTGCACAGCTCCTGAAAAGCGCTTCCCTTGTGGCTGAATCGCTTCTTAGCATTGGGAATGAAATTCATGGGGTGATCCCCATCAGGAGGGGTCTCTGGTTCGCCCTTCCCCAGGGAACTTTGAAGCCTTTTGGGGTGCTGGGCTGCCAGGAGGGAGCTGGAGGGTGCCCGTGCTCCTCCAGCGAGCCAGGAGGGATCAGCCTCCATCACTTTTATTTTATTTTAGGTGGAAATCCCATTTTTAAGCTTTCCTCCTTAGGTTATCTTATGTTGAAGGGTGCCCACGGAGGTCCCCAGGCCCAACCTCCCTCCCTCCTCCTCTACACTTAGCTCCCCCTGGACAAGGTTTTTTTTTTTTTTTTTTTTTTTTTTTTTTTAATTTTTCCTTTGATAAATCCCACAAGAATGAGGGAACAGGAGCAGGGGAACAGGAGCATCCCTGTAGCTGGTGCCTGTCTGCAGGTCACGGTCCTGCTGCGACGAGCACCAGGGGGGAGCAGGGACGGGGATAAAATGAGGCTGGAGCTCAGCCAGGCAGGCTACGGGGTCTGGATCCCCAGGTAAAAAGAACAAGAGGCTGAGTGGCCTCTCCTGAATCCTTCCCCACGTCCCGGCAGGTCTGAGCTTCCCCAAAATCTGGGCGGTTTTGAGACTCCTCCTGCACCTTCCCGAGTGCACGGAGTGGGGCTGCAAAGCAGAGGTGTAAAGGGCGCTGAACGTGGAAGCAGCCCCTGTCTGCCTGGCTCTGCCTGGGGCTTGGGGACATGGGGATGTGGGGACAGCTCGCCCCGGTCCCCACTGTGCCCAGCTCCAGCACGGGGTGGCTCTCGGGGACGCAGATGGGATGCCAGAGGGGTGGTGACAACCCCCTGGGAGCCGGCAGCGGGGTTATTTTGCAACTGCTCTTTGCTGCAGGGTGGGATTTTATTTATTTATTTTGCTTTTTGCACCAATTTCCAACCCCCAGGGGATGGGAGGAAACCCTCCGGCGCTGCAGGCGCCTGGCACAGCCATGCATGTCCCAGCTTTGGGGTCACCCCATCCCTGTGCCCACAGACCCCCCAGTTGGCTTGGCAGGATGGTGCCGCATTTTTCTGCAAAATCAGGACCTCTGCCCCCAAAATAGGCACAAAAAGTTATTGGGGGAGCGTGGGGCTTCCCGAATCTGAGAAGAAAAGGTATCAGCCTTGTGCCCACCTCCCCTGGTAAAACAAATCTCTTCCAGATCGGGAGCTTGGAGAACTACTACCACTTCCACCACAGCAAGACGTTCAAGCGCTCGACGCTGAGCAGCCGGGGACCGCACACCTTCCTGCGCATGGACCCCAAGGTAGGGGGCTGGAGGGGCCCTGGGGACCCCCATAAAACCCCGGAGTCTCCCCCATAAAACCCCAGAGGCTCCCTGAGCACCTCAGGATGCTCTGAGCCACAGCTCGGGGGTGATGGCAGCGCGTTTCCCCTGGATCCCAGCCCCGTTTAAGACGGGTAAAGGCAATCAAGGGTGAAAAATCCTCAGAAGGGACTAAATGCTAACATCTGCCCGAAGGATGGGAGCAAGGAAAAGGGGGGGAAAAACAACCCAAAAAACCCCTCCCGGCTCAGCGAGGCTGCCCTGCGCGGGGTGTTGATGCAGTTGCCACAACATTTGCTGTCTCCAGGGTTGCTGTGCGTGAAATCATCGGCCGTGCCGTGCCTCGCTTCGTCCTAGAGCAAGCACCCGAAGGGATTGGGGCTGCAGCTGGGCTGACAAAAGCCGTGGGGGGACCGGGATGGGCGAGCACGGGGTGGTGCAGAGGGGAAAAAAAACCTCAGGTGTGGCCGGGGAGGTGGCTGTGAAGGCGCCGAAGCCACTCGCCCTCGGGGAGGCAGCGGAGCAAGCGATGAGTTCCCACCTACGATGGAAACGTGCCTGTTTAATGGGGTCTGGGAGCGCTGCTGCCCTACAAGCCGAGCCAGCTGGCTTCCTGGCTGCTGAGGCTTAGCTCTCCGAGCTCCACGGGCTGATGTTGGAGCAATGAGCTCCTGTTCTTGGCCGCCACCCGGGGTCCAAGCCCTCCTGGCGCGCGCTGTCTCCCCCCCCCATTTCCCCTGCGTGTTTCCAACTCGTTTCGGAGGTGTCCTGGCATCTGGACGGCACCGAGCTCGCGTGGATGAAGTGAGCACAAAACCAAAAAGCCCCGCGAGGCACGGGGAAAACGCGGCGTCTCAGGCTGGGACGGCGAAGATGGAAACAAATCGTGCAGGAACCCCACAGCCCCGGCGCGCTCGGCTCAATCGTTTGCAGATGTTCCACGTCTCGTGGCTTCCAGGGGGCTATTGTTCCAGCCCCGGCCTTTATGGGTCTGCTCCGCCACAGGGGTTGGTGCCGTGGGGGCTGTGTCCTCCCCCCCAGGCACTGGCAGAAGGATGGAGACGAAGCGTGCCAGCCCCTGCGGTGCTGATCCCCACGGGGACCCGAATTCTGCCCCCCCAGAGCCCCCTTTTTGGGGTGATGGAGCCGCAGCTGGTGGCTGCTCCCTGTGGGGCTGGTGTCAGCCAAACGGCACGGCGGGGGTTCGAGGATTTAGCAAACCCAGTGATTTTTTTGGGGGCAGATTGTGGCGGTGAGAAGACGCACGGAGCACGGCTGCACCATGCTGTGAGCTGCAGCCTGTGTCTGGCACCCAAAAATGCCAATCACTGCGGCGAGTTCTAACAGAAAAGCAGCACCAGGGGATGGCACAACCCCATAGCAAACCCCATAACCCTCCAGTTGCTTTTTGGGCTTCGTGGGCACGTGCTGGAGCCACCTGCGTTGTCCCAGCTCTGCGTTTTACCTGCTCCGTCTCCAGCTGAACGAGCCAAGCTGTTGCTTTCCTGGAGGTGTGAGGGGTTTGTGGCCTGGTTTTCACCCCTGGAAACCCTAAAGTGGTGCAAAAGCTGCCCCTGTCCCCAGCCAGGGCCATGGCTTCGGCTCCGTGGTGCCTGCACCTCCTCTTGGGTCCTCGGGTGCCTCGTTAGCGCTAATTAGGGCCGGCCAGCAGGGCTGGGAGGGAGCAGCGAGCCAGGACCCCAGGCTCAGGACTGTGGCGTAACAACTTGGGCCGCTTCTTGCAGCAAAAAGCCATTCTTTTCTTTTCTTTTTTTTTTTTTTTTCCTTGTATAATTTCCGAGAAGCTTCCCCCCCGTGAAGGGCTGATGGAAGCCGCTGGGAATTTCGCAAGCCCCCAGCAGGGCTGGCCCCGGGCTCCTTCCCGCTGCTGCTGCTCATTTTCGGATGCCAGCGGCATCAATTTTGGCACCGACTGACCCAATTCAGCGCGGTGATGCCACCAATTTGACTGTGAATTAAATTAAATTAAAGATCTGCTCCACGCAAGGCTTCTGGGGCGCATCCTGCCTCGTGCGCTGGCTGCAGGGCGTTTGGGGTGAAGGTGCCGCATCCGAAGGCGAGGGCTGGGAGACACGGCCTGGGAGCACTGCTTTGAGGAGAAAAGCCGTGTAATTGGGCACATTCCCTTATTTAATCCATCTTCCTTTAAACCAGACCATGCAGTTGCATTTTTATTTTCCCTTGCCATATTCAAATCCATCGCTGCATAAACAAAGCGGCGCTATCAGCAGTCGAGGTGCTACGGGGAGATATTTTCATATGAATTATGTTTTTTTTTTTTCCTCGTTTGTTTCAATGTGTTTTTATTTTCCTGGAGAATATATTAGTTTAAAAGCCAAGCTCTAGGCTGGAAATGGCCTGGTTCGATACACCCCGCTCCCCCGGCCGCTTTGATCCCGGTAAATCACAGCCATAAAGCCATAAACCAGGCGAGGAGAAGCTGCTTCAGCTGGCAGCTCCCGCATAAATAAGCCACGCAAAAACTTGCCTTTTGGGTTTTTCTTATGCTTATTGAAAAACCTTCGTCCAAAGAGCTGAGCCATCTCCACGAAGGCAGCCAGCGCCACGAAAAACCCTGAGCCATGGGGGGCAAAAAGTTTTGGGGAAGGTTGGCTCCGTGGATAAGCTTTCCCTTCTGCTCCAGCACAGAGAAAGCTTTTGGGTATGTGTTTTATAAACTGCTCCTAACCAGCCTTGGTTTATCTCTGTGCCTCTAACCTTGGGAGACCTGAGACCTCGGGGTGCCCCCGTGCCACCTCTGTGCCCTCCTGGGGCGCATTTTGGCACTGCTGGGAGCCCCCGGGCACTATTTGCTGTCCCGTTCAGCTCTGCAGCTGGGAGCAGGATGAGCTCAGAGTGAAGCCAAGCTCCTGAGCCCCTCCTAGCAGCCGGGCTTCTCCGAGGAAGCGCTGCAGCACGCGTTTTGTCTCCAGTGGGGCCCCCGTGCGTGCTTACAGGCTTCGCTCAGCCGGCACGGTCGAGGCACGCGCTCGCCGGCGATGTGTTTTGCTCCGTGAGAGGGATCAGTTCCCGGGCTCGGAGCCCACGAGGAGCTGAGCTCTGTCTGTCTGGCCATCTGTCCTCCCAAAACGAAGCCTCTCTCCGTGTGCTTGCAGGTGGACTGGCTGCAGCAGCAGGAGGTGAAGCGGCGGGTGAAGAGGCACGTCCGCGGCGAGCCGCACGCGCTGCCCTTCAACGACCCGGTGTGGCCCAACATGTGGTACCTGGTGCGTGTCTCCTCGCCGCCCAAAGCCTTCCAGCCCCAGGAGGGGCCGGTTTGAAGCCTGTAGGGCATCAGCATCCCCAGGCTGTGGTCCCCACGTGGGTGTTTTTCCCCTTGGTAGAGCCGCAGCCGTCTCTTGGCACTGTGGTTTTCCTCCTGCCTGCCTCATCGATCTGTGTTTGACAGGGAAATTTGTTTAAGGCTGAGCGCAGGGAGGAAATGGGAACTGGAGAACTGAAGAGCCTGAAGTATTTGAAAGGGGGAGAGAGGAGGAAAAACGGGGAGGTGGCGCTCCCCGGGCCGGCTGCTGCCGGGGAGGTCGATCAAGGGGGTGAGGTTGTAACAAATCTGTGAGTTAGGTGGAAGGAGTTGGATGGCAAAACGTTTTGGGGGTGTTTAAATGTGCTCTGAGCTGGGTGGGCTGGAAATCAGGCTCTGTGCTCCTGCCCGCAGCACTGCGGGGACAGAGGCAGCCGCTGCAGGTCGGAGATGAACGTCCTCGCCGCCTGGCAGCGGGGCTACACCGGCAGGAACGTGGTGGTCACCATCCTCGACGACGGGATAGAGAGGAACCACCCCGACCTGCTGCAGAACTACGTGAGTGGGGCGCCCGTTGCCAGGGCTAGGGGGGAATTTGGGGACGATTTCAGAGCCCGAGCACAGCCGCAGCCTGTGCAGCAAGAGGCTGGGAGAAGAGGGTTTTGAAACGCTCGGGGTGTTTTGAAGAAGGAAAATTGGGGATTGGGGAAACCCCAGCAGGGTGGGGGCTGCTGTGCCGTGCCGACAAGCAGGACCTAATGGCAAAACCTTTTTCAGGACCCTCTGGCAAGCTACGATGTCAACGGGAACGACCACGACCCGACGCCGCGCTACGATGCCAGCAACGAGAATAAGTACGTTAATAATAATTAATAATAATAATAATAATAAAGTTTCAAACACTTTCTGGGCTTTGGTTAAAGCAGGACTAGGCTGTGGCAGCGGGTGGGAAAGGGAAAAGCCAAATGGCACCACCGGGAGCGAGTCGCGTCGGGGCACAAAACGCACCGAGCGCATTTCCTCCATCCCCATCCCTCGCTGGGGCTTTGGGTAAGGGCTCTGCAGCTCCTGGGGCGCTTTCTTCCACTACCCAGTCCTTGGGGCTGGCTTTTGGGTGCTGGGGGGGGGTTGTCCTCGGCCGTGGGACGTCTGCTGACGGGGTTTTTGTCCCCGCAGGCACGGCACGCGCTGCGCAGGGGAGGTGGCGGCGGCGGCCAACAACTCGTACTGCGTGGTGGGCATCGCCTACAACGCCCGCATCGGAGGTGAGGCTGGCGCTGCCCGCGGCTCCCTGCCCTTTGTGTCCCCCCCCCAAGGGGCGTCCTGCTTGGGGGTGGGCTCCCGGGGAGGGGTAGGGGGGCGGTGGGGTGTTGTCCCCCTCCGAATTTTGCCGGGAGAAGGGTTTGCGCTCGGTGATGTCGGCACCAATGTGGATTATCGAGCATCTGGGCAAATCCTGGTGGGGGGAGCAGGGAGCCTGGGGGGGCTGTGGGGAGGGTGGGGGTCCCCAGATACATACAGGAGACCTGGGGTTGGGGGGATGCTGGCTTCTTGTGTTTTGGGGTGGAAACCTGCTGCTGGGGTCATGCCCTCACCGTGAGGCTAATTGAGAATAGAGGGGTTTTGCCCTAAAAGTCTTTTTTTGGGGGGGGGTCTGTGTGGTGGCACCAGCACACTGTGGGGTCAGCGTCTGTAAATGAGCCGCTCAGGAGCAGTCTGGGGACCCCACCACACCTTGGTGGGGAAAGCAAAATGCCTGCGGAGGTGTGGGGGGGGTTCAGGCCCTCATCCTGGCGGGGCTATGGCAGGACAGGGGCTTGGTAAAAGAGGTCTGCGCCCCCCCCGACACCCCCATGTTGGGATCCCGGCCCCAAGCACCCGGGGTCTCAATCCCTCGCATCCCAACATTGCATGGAAGCTGCTTCCCATGGGGAAATTGGAAATTCCTCAGTGCGGGGCTGGCCGTGGGGTCCCCGTGCTGGGAAAGCCCCGACGGAAGGGGTCGTCCTGGGGAGGGCAACCGGGGGGGGCAGCAGGGTCGCGAAGGCTGCTCCCATTTCCCCAGCGATGTCCGTGGAGATGAGCTGCTTGTTGCCTTTATTACGGCTCCTGTCTCAATTTGCTTCCTTCCGTGGCTCCTGCGTGTGCGCTCCTGCGTCGCTCATCGTGCGCCGTGGGCGAAATCCATCGGGGTGCCCCAAAAAGGGCTCCTGCGCCTCTCCTCTCCCTCCTTGACACCTGTTTTGGAGGCTGCTGTCCCTGCCTGCGTGGAAAGCAGCCCGTTTAGCTTCCAGCCTCTCTTATCCAGCCCTGGGACGGGGCTGGGTTTTCCCTCCGGGCTGCATTTTGCTGCGGGGTGGAGCAGGAGCGGGCTCTGGGGGCTGTTGGGGCGTGCTCAGGACCCGGCATCCATCCCGCGGCTGCTTTGGCGCTGGGTGCCGGCACCCGGCCCCGCTCTCCACCTCTTCCCCTCGCCTCTTCTCGTTCACACGGCAAGGAAAGGGAAGGGAGCACGGCAGGGAAAGGGAAGGGAGTGCTCGGGAGCTGCTGCGCTCCCCCCTCCTGCATTTTGAAGCTTGTTTTTGGCCGGCTGGGGACAGCGTCAGAAAAATGTCTTGGAGTTGACCGTCGTCCAGAGCGCAGCTGCGGCTGTAACCACATCTGCCCGCGTTTGTTTTCGTTAAGAAATGCACATGTGGAAAGGGGGAAACGTGGTTTTGTAAGCCGGAGTCTCCCCAGATGGCGAAACGCGGAGCTGAAATTCCCGGCACCGGCTCTCCTGGTGTTTTGGGGGGGGGGGACGGGCTGGGGGCTGCCCCCAATGCTGATAGCAAGGTTCTGGGATGGTGACAAGGCTGTGGGACAATGACAAGGCTCTGGGATGATGGCAAGGCCCTGGGACAGGCACTTTGTGTCCCTCTCCAGCTGCCGATGCCGACGGCATCATTTCACCCAGCTCTCAACCTGCGGTCCCGATTCTTTCGTGTCCCTTCTCAGTCGGTTCCTGGCCACGTTGCCTTGGGGTTGGTGTCCCTGAGGTGTGCCGGTGGCGTTACAGGGACCGTGGGCTTGTTTCCTGGCTTTTCCTGCAGTGGTTGAGAGCGGGCGATGCTCTCACGGCCGTGCAGCCTCTGCCTGGGGCTGCTGCTGCCCCTGGCACCGTCCCGGTGGTGATAGGGGCACGGGGACGGGCACAAACGGGGGTCCCGGTCCTCCTGCAGCACTGGGGGGCCTCAAGCATCTGGGAAATGCTGCCCACACCCAGGGACAGCGGGGTTCTTGAGTTAAAAGGGGAAAAAGGGGAGAACAAGCCTTTAGCACGGGGAGTTTGGGGCTGGCAGCGTATCTCTCCCCTGCTAAATCTCTCCAGCCCAGCCCTGACGGAGCTGATTTTTTTCACTGCTGCCCCAAAACCCCAGCTGGCGATGAAGCCAGCAGGGCAGAAAGCAGGAGCAGAGATCCCAAAGCAGCGCCCAGCCCCTCACCGCCACCACCAAGGGCCTTTCGATTGCGAGCCTTGCGCTTTCCACGCGAGCCGTCCAGCCCCTAACGTCTGATGTTTTTGTGCTTTTAGGCATTCGTATGTTAGATGGAGATGTAACAGATGTTGTCGAAGCGAAGTCGCTTGGCATCAGACCCGATTACATTGACATTTACAGCGCGAGCTGGGGGCCCGATGATGACGGGAAGACAGTTGATGGACCCGGTCTGTTGGCCAAGCAGGCTTTTGAGCATGGCATTAAAAAGGTGTGGATCGCGCAGCGCCCAGCCGCGCTGGCACTCCTCCCCGGCCCCGCGGGACCCCTGCCCGGCCCCAAAACCCCAACCCCGAGGGTAAATCCCCCTCTGGTGGCTCCCGGTCCCCCGAGGGACTCGGTGGCGGCGGTGGGACCCCGCACGTGGCCGGAGCATCCCGTGGTGGGATGCTCCAACCCAGAGCACCCCATGGGGAAACCCCACAGCGAGGTGCCCCCCACCCGCAGCCTCTCCATCTCCCCCTCTCCACCCTCCCCAGCTCCCCGTTATCCTCTCCCGGGGGGTCACGTGCAGCGTTTCTGTGGTTTTCCACCCAAAATTGAGTTTTGTGGCCAGGGTGGGAAGCAGGTCCTGCCTCAGGGTCCTCCAGGATTCAGGGGTTGGAGGGGTGGGCTTGGCGCTGGCTCGCATGGGTGCAGGGAAAATTCAGATTGTTGTCCTCAAAGCTCTCCCCTTCTTTAGTATATATATTTTTTTAAGCCAAATATTGGCTAAAATCACAGGGCAAAGCCCTTCAGTGGCCCCTCAGTGGGTACGTGGGGTGGTGGGGGGCACAGGGTGGGCTCCTCCCGTCTTTTGGGGCAGCTCGGGGCCGGGTTTTGCCTCCCCAACCCCATTCCTCCCTGGGTTTCCTCCTGTCCCCGCGCCGCGCTGCCCGTGTTATCTCTCAGGAGGGTGGGGTGGTTTTCCCACTATTTACTTGATTTCCTGCCGGGGCGGTCGGGGCCGAAGAGGAATTCATTGAAGTGCCTGGGAGTTCACGCCGTGTAAATACAGCGAGCAGGCTGCTTTTTAGAGCTTTTTTTTTGTTGTTTTTTGTTTTTTTTCCATGCGGGAGGGAGCCGGCGGCAGCGGGGTCCCCGCCTGGACCCGCCGTTGTGGGAGGATTCCTCCAAATCTGCTCAGATTTAAAGGCTGAGAGCAGCAGGGAGGGGTTGGGCGAGGGGGTGAGGACGGGTCCTGCGCCTCTGGGTGCTCTCTGTGCCCATTTCTCCCCACCCTGAGCCCTCCCTGCCTTTATTTCCCCTGTTTTTTGGGGGTGAAGCAGGATTTGGCGAGGGGCAGCGCGCCCCAGCTTGGTGTTCCCAGCTGGTACCGAGCTGATTTGGGTTCCCAAAGCTCCTGTCCCCATGGGGCACCCCCATCCCGCATGCACAGCCCTTAATTGCCCCCCACCTCCCCATAAATAACGAGGGAAGCCGTAGGCAGACGGTGGCAACCTTCAGCCCGAGCCACCGGCTGTAATTGAGTTATAAATCCTTCAAATCGAGCTTTTAATGGAAACGTTCAAATAACCTTTATCTGCTCGCCACAGGGCCATGCCGGGGTGATTTCTCCTCGTGGTTCTTGCTCCTCCAGCCACACCTTGTTAGCTCCCGAGCTAATGGGCTGTATTTATCCTGGTGCTAATTAAGCATTGCTGAGTGGCTGCCCGAGCCCTGGCAGTGCTGCAGGAGGAGGGGACGCTGCACAGCCGTGGTTTGGTCCCAAATCTCTTCTGGGGAGGGGTTTTGAGTGGTTTAGGTTGTGTCTGCTTGTGATTTTTATTTCAGTGTTGCCACGAGCCAGCGGGGGCTTCCTTGCTGATGGCTCTTGGTGGCCACCGTGCGCAGCCATCCGTGTGTCTGTGCTGCTTGTCCATCTGCACGTCCACACGTGTGGAGCTTGAGAAACTGGGACCAGGGCTCCCAGCAAGCTTTTTGAGACACAGGGCAGCACGATCATGTCCTTCGTGGTGGCTGTTTTCCTTACAGCTCCGTCCCCCCTCGCTAGGAAACACTCGGCGTGCGCCCGGGGAGCGAAACCCTGCGTACAGCACGGCAGGAGCCGGGCTGAGCCCGAGCACCAGGGGCAGCTTGGAGCCTCTGCCCTGATTTGGGGAGCAGGTAGCACAGCAGCCCTCTCCCCGAGTGCTTCGGGAACACGAGGAAGCCCAGCGAATTCCTCTGCCCTCACATTTTTTTCCGCCGAGGCAGAGCCAAGCAGTGGGAGGGAGGCGAGCGCCGGACCTGCCCGGGCGAGCTCCCCAGGGAGGATGGGGCTCGCCCCGGCTGCTCCCGGCCTCCGCGGAGAAAGGAGAGGGAAGCAGCCATTTCGGGGAAGGGGATTTTAGCAAAAAGGAGCGGGATACACCAGGCTGTGGGGCTGGGCTTCGCCGGTCGGCGTCGGTACGTGCGCTGTGCTCCGGGATGTCCCCAAGCACCGGGACGTGCCATAAGGCACCACCCAAGGGACAGTGAATGGGGGCTTCCTGCGCTGCACCGCCAGCTTCATTAGGGGCCCCAGCTTCATTAGGGGCCCCTCGTTAGCAGCAGGGCTGCCGTTCCCACCCGGGACTTTCCCCGGCTCCGGGGAGGTCTGCGTGGCTGCTCCCGACCCCATCCCCTCGCTGGGCTGCCGCAGGCGTGCCCGGTGGGGATGCTCCATCAGATCTTCCTGCCAAGCCATGGGGGAGGAACAAAACAAAACAAAACAAAACAAAAGCCTTAAAGATGCCTTGCAGGAAGCTTTCGTATGGTTTGGGTGGGCGGTGGGTGCGTTCCTGATGGGCTCTGTGGGCTGCAGAGAAGCAGGCACGAGGTTTGGGGGGGGTTCCTGATGTTCCTCCTGGATGTATGGGATGGGGTGACCCAGCTGCTCTTGCACAGAGGGAAAAAAAAAAAAAATTAAAAACTGGTATTTTCATCCTGATCCCATCCTTGTGCCCTCACCAGCCCCCCAATCCTGCCCCAAACCCCAGGTGATGCTCAGCACAGCGGGGGCTGCGCCCCACCACCATCCCCTCGTCCCCGCGCCGTTCCCCGCCTTCATCCCACCCAAACCTCGCCTCCCCTCACCCCTTCCCCTCTCTGCCCGCAGGGTCGCAGGGGGCTGGGCTCCATTTTTGTCTGGGCGTCGGGAAACGGCGGCCGGGAGGGCGACTACTGCTCCTGCGACGGCTACACCAACAGTATCTACACCATCTCCATCAGCAGCACCACCGAGAACGGCTACAAGCCCTGGTACCTGGAGGAGTGCGCCTCCACCCTGGCCACCACCTACAGCAGCGGCGCCTTTTACGAGCGGAAAATCGTGAGTTTGTCTGCTGCGTGGACGTGGCGGGTGGGTTTTGCTTGGGTTTTGGGTTTTGCTTGGGTTTTGGGTTTTGCTCGGGTTTTCTTTTCTTTTTTTTTTTGGGTGAGAGTGGAACTGCTCGGTGCAGCTGCGGTTGTTTCGTGCTTGGGAAGGGCTCGGAAATCTGAGTTTTCCCCCATGAAAAAATGCAAAAATGGAAATATTCGCCTGCCCCCCAAAGTTTGTGCTCACTTTTGTATTGTTAAGAGAAAAAAAATGGGGAATTTGGAGGATTTTAGCTTGAGACAGAGATTGAAGAGGAGGGATGGAGGCGGTTGGCGGGGATGCATTAAGCCCAGCCAAAGCCCTTGCCGTGCTGCAGGTGGGCGCACCAGGCAGCAGCAGTTTTGGCGAGCAGCTCAGTCAGGAACCGGGTGCCACATCCCCTCCAGAAATCACCAGGATAACTCAAAACCCAGCAGCCTTTAAAAAAAAAAACAACAAGTAACCAACAGGGCGTCTCTGCCCACCTCCGCTTTCTGAGCTTCTAGCGCTCAAGCACCCTGCTCCTTCCTGAAACAGAAGAGCTGGAAATGGTTTTCTTTTGTGCTTTTTTTTTTTTTTTTTTTCCCCATGCAAATGGGAATTCTTGCCTGATGCAAGGAGCTGGAGGAGCTTTTAAGGACAGCGTTTGATTCGGAGTGGCTCAACCCCAGCCCGTGGGCGCATATTGCTGCCAGCTCTGCTCCCACCCCAACTTCTCCTCCAGCTGATCCACAGCAAAATTCATTTATTTTTTTTTTTAATTTTCAAGTACTTCTTGCACCTTTTAGCAAAGGCAAATGTCAGTATAGGTGTTTTCTCACGTGCCAGATGTGTCTGCAGACCCTTTTTCGGGCTGATGCTGTGGCAAGGGTTTGGTATCCAGACCTCAGCTCCCCATGAGCCGCACCGTGAGCAAACCTGGAGCTTTGGGGTCGGTGCCGGGAGCACCTCGGGCACCCCGGGGCTGCAGCTCCTCTCTCCCCAGGTCACCACGGACCTCCGGCACCGCTGCACCGACGGCCACACCGGCACCTCCGTGTCTGCCCCCATGGTGGCTGGCATCATCGCCTTGGCTTTGGAAGCCAAGTAAGTGGTTTTTTTTCCTCTGAGGAGGCTCAAAGCGGGGCAAAGTCGCTCTGATTTGCTCCTTTGGGGCCGGGTTTGATGCAGGGCTGTTGTTTGCAGCTGATCTTCCCGCAGGTGTGTTGTTGAGCTAATTCTCCACCCGTCTGGTGGAGAGTTGGGCTTTGTGGGATGTGTCGGGCTTTTCGCTCGGTGCCCCGAAACTGCTGACAGCCAGGCGCTCAGGCTGCGGGCCCCGCTATGATGAGAAGGAATAAATTGAATTTTGTTTTCCTAAACGCTGTTTTGAGAGCACTATCCATCACAGCTCGAGATGCTGAGACTGTCGGGAAAGCAAGCATGGGAAATTCTTCACAAATATCCCTGGGTTGGGGTTTTGGGTGATGCCGAAAGCACCCAGTGCTCAGTGTGCAGCACCACAAACACACAGACATCACGTAAACCCTGCCTGAGTTTTTTTTGGAAATATTTAGGGTTTCACTTTCATGATAAATGTGCAACCCTGGGATTTTTTTTAGCACTTTTTTTGCCATTATTCCTAGAAGGGGAGGGTTTGTGTCAGCTTGTGTTGTCATTGTGCTTCATTCCTGCAGGAAATGGGGAAAACCTTTGGGATTTATTTATAGATATATATACACATATGTATGAATGTGTGTGTATTTATATATATATATATATATATATATAATAAATATATTTAGTGTGAGAGCTAAATAACCTTTTCTAGGAAGAAATCCCTGCAGCACCCATGCACGCAGCATCCCTGGGTTGCTCCCCCTCTGCTTGGGCACCCCCCAGGCAGGGGGTGAGCATGGAAATAACCACTGCACGCTCTTCATGAGCTTAAAAAAGACCCTTTTTTAACCCGATTTTGGGGTCCCCACTGCCTTTCCGTGACCCTGTCTCCTTGCAGCCCCCTGCTCACCTGGAGGGACGTGCAGCACCTGCTGGTCAGGACCTCGCGGCCAGTGCACTTGCGGGCAGCCGACTGGAAAACCAATGGAGCAGGGCATAAAGGTGAGCACTCGACGTCCCTTTTGGCAAGCAGCATCCCACCACGGGCTGCTCCTGGTGTTTTCCTGGCACCGGGGTATTTTTGGGGTGTAAACTGGGCAGGTCGATGAGCTCCGTGTGTTGGAGCACCTCCTGCCCCGGCCGGTCGGAGGATGCTCGAGGAGGAGAGGAGGGTCTGGCAGGCAGAGCGGGGGGTTTCTGAGCCTTCTCTCTTTCCAGTTAGCCATCTATATGGCTTCGGGCTGGTGGATGCAGAAGCTATTGTGGTGGAAGCCAAGAAGTGGAAGACAGTGCCCCCCCAGCACGTCTGCGTGGGAAGCCTGGACAGGGTGCCCAAGTGAGTGGTGGGCACCTTGGGAGAACTGGGGCTGTGAATTTGGGGTCAATGTGAGCCTTGTGGGCAAGCCAGAGATGTTTCTCCTCGTTTTTTGGTGTCTGGTGGTGTTGTGAGCTGATGGGACACTAGTGCAGGAGGTCCTGCAGGAGCAGCTCCAACAGGGGATGGTTTATTCCTCCCTTTCTGTGCCTCCCCTCCTGGGGCAGGGGGATCAGGCTCTGCAGTGACCCCTGAGTCCCGTAGGGCTTTTGGGGTCCTCTGGGGCAGCCCAGAGCCTCTGACCGAGACAGGCATCCCAACCAGGCACTGCCTCACCTTGCAGCAAGCTGCTTAGCGGGGCAGCACAGCCCCTTTGGAAAGCAGCGAGTATGCAAAGCAGGAAGGGACTCGGAGCCAAGTGTGTGCACGAAACTATTTATCTGATAGAGACACTAATTACAACCCGGAGAGGAGCTGCGCTGGTAATTGCAATAAAGAAGCGCCCTTGCAAGCCATGAGGCGTAGATCTTAGAGGCAGTTCAAAAGCACCTCGCTGCCGTTGAGCAATTCAGCATTTCCCCCTGCGAGGAGGATGGCGTGGTGCTGCAGGAGGCGATGGTTTGCTGCTCTTTGCCATGGAGCAGTGGGAGGCTGGGTTTAAACACAACCGGGTGTCTGCTGATGGGAACGCAGTGTTAAGAAGGAGTCGAAGGAAATAATCCCAAATTTGGTCTCATTAATTAGTCCTTTGCTTAACATGAGCATTATTAACCCCTCTCTCCAGCCAGGGTTAATGGTATTTGGGTTCCCAGCTCCCATCGGTGGGATTCAAAAGGGCTTTTTAATCAGCAAGGAGCAGCCATCGCCTTGGTGCCTGGTGTTTTTGAGAGCTGGGGAGTTGCAGCGGGGTTTATTGATGAGGATTGCCCCCTGCCCCCGGCAGGTACATCCGCCCCGACCACGTGCTGCGCGCCAGCACCCTGAGCAGCGCCTGCAGCGAGCAGCGCGAGCAGCACGTGCAGTACCTGGAGCACGTGGTGGTGCGGCTCAGCATCGCACACCCACGCCGCGGGGACCTGCAGATCAGCCTCATCTCGCCGGCGGGGACCAGGTCGCAGCTCCTGGCCAGGAGGTGAGAGCAGCCAAGGGAGCCTGCCCAAGGTTTTTGGGGAGGTGGGGAGCACGCACGCGGGGGCGTTTTAATGCATCCTTAATTCAGCAAACCTCTTCTGATTGACTGCGGTGTTCGCGCTGCTCCTTGCAGGGTTTTCGACCACTCCAACGAGGGCTTCAAGGGCTGGGAGTTCATGACGGTGCACTGCTGGGGGGAGAGGGCGGCGGGGGAGTGGACGCTGGAGATCCAGGACACGCCGTCCCAGGTGCGCAGCCCCGCCGCGCAAGGTAAGGGCACAAAACCCCGGGGGGGGGGCTCCCAAAAGTGGGCAAAAAACACCCAAACGCTGTTGTGCAAAGGCTGGGCTGAGCCAGCAACAGGTCTGTGTCCACCCCCCTTCTTCCCCCTGGTGAATTTACTTCAATCGAGAGCGAGGTTTCCAAAATTAAACCGTACTGAGGCACAAGGAGGAAAGGCGAGAGCTGTAATTTTTGGGTGTTTGTTTGGCTTTGCTGCTGGAACATCTGCAGCGTGGGCTGGTTGTGCAGCAGCAGCAGGAGGGGATGATGCCCTGTCCCCAGCCCTGCTGTGTCCCCAGGAGCCGAGCTGGCAGGATCCGACCCCGAGGAAAGGGGCAGTGGGGCACGAAACATCGCACCTCGGGCTGGTGCTCCTTGTGGGGGCGTGCAGATTCACCTTAGCACTGCCAGAAAGCCAGCAGCAAATTAAAAACCTCACCCACGCTGCTGTCTGGCACGTGGGGGTTAATTGCCCGGGAAGGCGTTGCTGTTTGCTGCCACGAGCCCGAAATCTTTTTGAACTCGTTGTAGCAGCACCAAAACGCCCCCCCCTCGGAGGTGCTTTGCTCCCCGGGTTTAGTTTTCAGCTGGTATTTCTGATCCCCTCCCACGAGGGGAGCGAGCTGCACGCTGCCCCGGGGCTGTGCCCTACCTGGATGTGCAGAAAAAAAAACAAACACAAAAGGAGCACACGAAACCACCCCGTAAAAATGAAGTAGAGAGGGTGAAACGGGGAGATGCTTGTGGCCAGGGCTGGTACCTTCCCTCTGCCACTGGTGGGGAGCTGCCCTTTGTAGGCACTCGGTTGTGAAATTGGGAGGTGAAAATGTAAAGCCAAAGACAAATGGGATTTTATCACAATTGGGGTAAAATTTGGGGTGCGGGTTCAGCGCTTTGGGTAGCGCCGAGCTCGGAGCGCAGCGTGGGTCAGGGTGAGCGTGGGTTCGGGTGACAGAGCCTGTGCCCCGCAGGGAAGCTGAAGGAGTGGAGCCTCCTCTTCTACGGGACGGCCGAGCACCCCTACAACACGCTGGGGAGCCCCCAGCCCCGTGTGAGGACGCCGGAGGCCCCGGAGATGGAGCCGTCGAGGGCGGCCTTCCTGCAGGGCCAGGTGGAGGTGGCGGAGGAGGAGGAGGAGTACGCGGGTAAGAGCCACGGGGTGGGCCCCAAATACCCCCAAAAGGCAAACTGGGATGAACTGGGTGGGCTGGGGGGGGGGTTGGCAGGGAGGAGGAGTGGTGCGTGGGGCAGCAGGATGGCAAAATTAGAAGGTGGGGGGAAGAAAAAAAAAAAAAAAAAAAGCAGCCTGTCGGCGCTGCCGCCACAAATTGGTGCCGGGGGCGGCTGGGGAGGACAAAAAAACAAACCCAAACCCAAAAAAATCCCCTGCCCACCACCCCGGTGTGCACAGTGAGATGTGTCCCCGTGTTCGGCTGCCTGGGGAGGGACCGGCTGTGCCCTCCCAGCCTGCTGGGGTCCCTCCTCAGCCTCGGTCCCCGTGCTTGAGCTGGTGTCACCCGCAGGTCCCTGCCACCCCGAGTGCGGTGACCAGGGCTGTGACGGCCCCAGTGCTGACCAGTGCCTGAACTGCATCCACTACAGCCTGGGCAGCGTGAAAAGCGGCAGGTGAGGGGCTGCGGGGTGTCTGCATGGGGCAGGGAGCCCAGGGGATGGGTGGAGGGGAGATGGGGGAGGCATCGAGGGGCTCTGCCCCGGGGTAGGGTGGCTTGGGGGACACGGAGCTAGAGGTGAAGTCGTGCTGGGGTCGGTGCCCAAGGGACAGAGCTGAGGTGCCAAATGACTTCCGAAATTGGAAGCTTGTTATTGTCCTGCTGAAGCCAGGGCTGGAGGATCCCCAGCTCTGCGTTTCAGAGCCACGGCGTCCAAGACAACCTAAACCTTAAGAAGAAAACGAGGCAGGGAGGGGGATGCAGCGTTTTGGGAAGGCCCCGCCGCTCTCTGGGCTGTGCGGGATGCGACAGATGCGGGGTGGGCAGGGATGGGAAACCTTCAACACCAAGTCAGGGGCCGAGCACGGAGCTCGCAGTGCCTCTCTTCCCCCCCAGGATGTGTGTCAGCTCGTGCCCCGCGGGGTTTTTCGGCGACAAGGCAGCGCGGAGGTGCCGGCGGTGCTACAAGGGCTGCGAGAGCTGCGTGGGCAGGGGCCCCGGCCAGTGCACGGCGTGCAAGAGGAGCCTCTACCACCACCCCGAGATGGGCGCCTGCCTGCCCCTCTGCCCGCCCGGCTTCTACGCCGAGGAACGTAAGGGCGCTCGTAAACCACTTGTAAATCATCCCCCGGGTGTGCTCACGCTGTTTGCAGGAGGAGAAATCCCCTCCGCTGCCCCGTGCTGGCCCTGGGACAGCCCCAGCCTGCTGTCCCTGAGGATGGATGGGGCAAAATGTGGCCACTCAGAGCTGTTAATTAGAGGGAATTGTTATTAATGATCCTAGCTGCCTGCTAAATGTATTAATTTGTAGCATGGAGTGGCAGAGAAGGGCACGGGGGGCTTGCTGGGGGGCCACACGTCCCATCCCTGGGCTGTGGGGCTCTGCCCACCGATGGCAAAGCCCTGTCCAGGTGCCATCCTCACCTCTTTGGTTGTTCTTTTTTTTTTTCTTTCTTTATTTGGAAAGGTCAGAAACGCTGTCTGAAATGCCACCAAAGCTGTAAAAAATGTCTGGGCGAGCCGGATAAATGTACTGCATGCAAAGACGGCTTCAGGTAAAACACCAGCACGGGGTGAGGTTTTACATCTTCATCCCCTCTGCACCCCTGCGGATCTGCCAGCACCCCTATAAATGTTGCACCCAGCAGGGTACGGTCACGGTGCCGTGCTCGGGGAGCAGCCGGGGTGCAGGGAGAGCTGGGGACGGGCTGCTTCGGGTCCCTGCAGCCTGTGGTGTGGGTGCCAACGTGCTTTGTGCTTTGCTGGCAGCCTGGCGGGGGAGAGCTGCGTGCCGGAGTGCCAGCCCACCATGTACCTCAGCCGTGAGCCCCGGCGGTGTGAGAGCTGCCCCGCCGGCACAGGTACGTCCTCACCCCCAGCACCTGCACGTGAAAACCCCCAAATCTTTGGGCTGCGTTGTTTTCCCTGCTTCCACCCCCCTGGATAACCGTGCCCGTGGGGAAGCGCCCCAGGGACGCAGCTCAGCAGCATCCCCGGCTCCCACGCGTGCACGCTGCAGGTGCTGGGATGTGTTCCCGTTGGAAAGGCTTTTAGGGAGTTTTCCTATTTTTATTAGAGCCGTTCTTTATTTCCTGCTCTCCCCTCTGAAGCCAGGTGCTTTGGTTTAATAAGGTTGCGGGGGAGGCTGTGAAACCCTCCCGGAGGGATGGAGGATGGCTCAGCAGCATGTAGAAATGTCAGGTGCCCGACGCGTGCTGGCCCCGGGGCCCTGCCCTCCCCACACCCACCCGCGTCCCCAAGTTGCCTGAATTTTGCCTTTTTTTTGCCGTTTGAAAGCCCCACTATTTTCCATGGTTCGTGCTTGTGTCTGCTCTCAGCATCATCATGGATCTGATAATGTGACCTCTGGACAAGTCAGGCTCAGCACTCAATCTCATTCATCACACACGGGCAATTGCCTAGGACTAAACCCCAAATGTTTATTGATCCCGTTGGCAAGCGAGGAAGGGGATGGACTCCTAATCCCTTAAGAAAACGACTTCCTTTGTAATTCTTATTCCAGGCAGTGTAAATATACTTCACCATAGGTTTTTTTTTTTTTTGAGCCCTTTCCTCTCTCCTTTTCCCACATAACCATTTCTCTGGAGGGAGCGGGGAGGGGATTTCAACGCGATGTCCCCAGCCGAGCCCGTAACCAGCCGCAGAGGGCTCCCAGGGCAGGACGCCGGCTGGGTTTTTGGGGTGGGAGCAGGGTGCAGGACCCCGTCAGCATCTTGTTTATCCACAGGGCCAGGCGAGGAAGAGTGCACCCCCTGCTCCCCTGAGGCCCCCGCGCCCCAGTGGCGCTGCGTCCCCGCCTGCCGGGAGGGTTTCTACCCCGCCGACAGCCACGGGCTGCCCAGCAAGGTCTGCAAGAGGTACGGTGCCTCCTCCCATGGGGAACGAGGGAAAAATCAAAACCAAAATACAAAATTAAATGAAAACGAATGAAAACGGCTCGCAGCTGGGGCTGTTTACGGGGAAATAAATCCATAGGGCAAGGCAGCGCCGAGCTGGCTCCCTCCTCTTTGTTATTTTTTTTTTATTTTTAAGAGCCACCCAGCCAAGGTGTCTTAGGGCTACGTGGAGGGGCTCAGCCCTGGCCCCAGGCTCCTTGGGGAGGCGTGGGAGGGAAGGTGATGATATTTAGGCAAATATTCCAGCTCTCAACCAGAGTCTTTGCCCTGCGGCCGTGGCATTAACCCGTTCCTGCACCCAGCACGGGGCCGGAGGTGCCGCAGGGGACCCGCTGCAGCCTCCTTAGGGCCGGCGTGCCAGGGAAGGGCAAAGGCAAAAGCACCGTGGGAGCTCCAGGAGCTGTCTCACAGCACAATCCCTGCCTGCTGTGGGTTTCCCTAGCCCACGTGCTGGCTTTACGGGGGATGAAGGTTAGGATTCGGTGTTTTCCTCGTTTTGGGCAGCCGGCTCAGCGCTGCGGGGTCTCGTCCCCAGGTGCGAGGACCACTGCTCGGCCTGCGAGGGCTCCAGCGGGACCTGCATCAGGTGTAAGGAAGGTTTCAGCCTCCTCGGCGGCTCCTGTGTAACCAACGAGACCTGCACCAACGGTAAGAGCCCGTGGCCTAACCCCTGGCTGCAAAAATTGAGGGTTTCTGGGGATTCCCTTCATAAGGTAAAGCCCAAAGCTGCCGGCTTCCCGGGGCACGGCTGCGGTGGGCACGCTGGCAGAGCTGCTGGATGTCTGCCTGTTGCTCAACCCCATCCAAGCGTTTGTACTTTGCTGTGTTTTAGTCTCGGGGCTAATTCTCCCACTCTCTGCAAAGCTCCTTTGTTCCTTCATTAAACCCCCGTGAAAGATGCCCTTAAGAAGCGACTCCTTTGCAATTCTCTCTCCTCAAACACTGGAACGAATTGCGCCGCCTGTTACGTGCCATGTTTGTTTATTTAAAATGTTAATCTGCTCTCTTTTTCTCTTGTTCCTCGCCTCGCCAGCTGACAAGACTTTCTGTGAGATGGTGAAATCCAACAAGCTGTGTGAGAAGAAGCTGTTTGTGCAGTTCTGCTGTCAGACGTGTCTCATGGCCGGGTAAAGTTCAGCGGCTGCATCCAGGACTTCCACCGACTGCCAGCCCAGTTTCGCCAAATGTTTAGGACAAAAGTTTATTTTTTCAGCTTCGGGAGAGTTTACATGGTGCTGTCAAGCGTTCCCTCGTAAGTTTGATAGCTTTAATATCACTGTCAGCTCGTTCCTATAGCAATACGTTGAGCAGAGATCGGATCGTAGCCTGTATGACCGAGCCCGGTCAGGCACCGTGCAGGCGGTGATATTAATACTCTCAAACACTCCTCGTGAGCAGGGAGCAAGGCGTGATCCATGTACCCAAGCTTGGTTCTTCGCAGAAATCCTACTGATGTGCGCGGCTGGCGGGATCCTGGCTGCTGGGACACGAGCCGGGGCTGAGCCCTGCTGGGTGACGGTGCCAGCGCCCTGCACTGCCAGCAGCCAGCGCCGTGCTCAGCACCTGCAGGAAAACGAGGAGTTGGGTGGCTCGGGAGCAGGCTGTGCAGCCCGTCCTGCCACCCCCATTTGGGTTCAGCCCTCAGCGTGGCCGTAACCGGAGCTCCGGGGATCGAGGCGGCTCCGCGGGCAGGCAGGAGCTGTGTGTCCACAGGGAGGTTCAGGGGGGGGTTCATCCACGTGGAGCAGCCTGGGGGGCCGCAGCCTTACTGTAAAATTAATTTCCCTCCCTCATTGCTGTTTAGTTCAGTTCTGGAAGGAGCTAGAGCCGTCCTCTGGGAGCTGAACGAGGTGGCTTCCCAACCCGTCCCAGCATTTCGCATCACCATCCTTCCCCCGGTTTCCTGGTATACCTCTCACAAACCCTCCTGTTCACGGCAGTGATTTTTTTTTTTTCTCGGGCATCTGTTTCAAAAAAAAAAAGAGACATTCCAGGGATCTGGCCAGGAAGCTCTTAATTCTGCAAAACCCTCCCCCGAAACAAACCTTTTCATGCTCTCTCTTAATAGTGCGTCATGTGGTGTTTATATAATTGTGTTTAAAATATCCCTGGCTATGTTGTTTTACAGATTTTTTTTTTAATAACTTATACAGTCCTTGTTTTCCTCTGTAGACTATTTTTTATATGGGGAGCGGGGAATCTTGTCTTACGTCCTTATCCTCTCCGACCTTGCCGAGACGCTCTTTTCACCAGACGTATGTAAACAGCCTCCCCCTGCGCTGCATGTTCTGATTTTTCATTGTTAATAGATTTAAGGAGTTAAACCTCTTGCCAGTGAAACTCGCAGTGCTGATTGTCACCCGCTCCTCCTCCCGGAGCTGGGCTAATCCCTGCTTGTTTTCGGCTGCGACGACGCGCCCTGCCTGGGCTTGCCCGACAGAGCTTACCTCCGCCAGGCGAAGGGGCGAGAGCCACACCGCCAGCGGCGGACCAAACCCTCGCAAAGACGGAGCTTTGGCGAACCGACCTTTAAGTTAATAAACTATTGATCTCCCCTCAGCAACGGGTCTGTGCTTTTTCCAAATTCCTGCCTCCGGAGGCAGGTCGGGGCGGTGGTGCTGCACCTCGCTTTGCGTTGCTGCCCTCGCTGGAGCCTCTCCCATCAGCCCAGCTCCTGCGGGAGAAGCGGCTCCTGAGCAGATGGTGCACGTGCAAAAAAGCTCGTGTTTCTTCTCAAAAAGGCCTTCTGCCTGCAGAGCTCACGGTGCAGTCCTGGCCACAGCGTGGGCTGGTGGCTGGGGGGCCACCCTCCCCTCTCTGGCTGGGGACACAGAGGAACTGCTGCTGTGGTGGGGATGGAGCCGTGGAGCCTTTTTGGGTTTCTTTTACAGGGTTTTACCCTGGGTCAGGCACCCAGGATAGTGCCTGGGTATCTGGAATTGAGCTTTTTAAGCGTGAAAAAGGAAAGAACTGAGCCCTCTCATGAGGGAGTCGTGGAATATCCCGAGCTGGAAGGGAGCCACAAGAATCAGCGCGTCCAAGTCGAGGGAAGATGCTGTCTCAGAGCTGTGCTGCTGAGGGCTCGTGCGTCTTGCAGTTCCTCCCATTTATCATCTGATAAACGTGAATTAACCAGATGATGTATCACGTACTGAGTCCTTCTGTTGCTCTGGGATCCCTCTTTTGGTCTCGGGCCAAACCAGAGGTCAGAAGTGGGGTGAAATGCTTCTGGCTTCTGCCACTTTGGTTGTAAAATAACAAACTTTAATTTCTGTTGCTGTGTCACTGTCAAAAACGGGAGCTGTGAAGCAGGAGCACTGCGTCAGCTCTGACTTCCAGTTCTGGCTCACAGCAGCCTGCCTGTAACACTGCTCAATGGTTTATTCACATGTACTGAAATGCTAAAAAAAAAAAAAAAGAAAAAAAGAAAAAGAAAAAAAAAAAAACTGTTTACCCTTACATCCTTGGCATAACTTAAAATACAAAAATACACCGTGGGTGAAGCAATGCAATTTAAGATGACCAAGCCCTAGCAGTCGCAGCTTTATCTGGCTTTCTGCTGCCCTCCGGCCTGCCGGGAAAAGAAATAAATTCTACACATCGGGTTCGTGCAACAACACCAGCTTCCAGTGTTTCCCAAGGCTCTTACTCCCTCAGAAATCATTCTTGGAAAGTAATAAAATTCAGATTATTTATCTAAGCTATTGCAATGCTAGCTTGGAGCTATTAAAGTCTCTCCGAAACTGGTATGCTCTGAGGATCAAAGTGGCTGTCTCTTCAAGATAAACGAATACTTAGGCAGTGTATTAAAGCACATCTCTCTATTGTCTCTTGGCACCAGTGACCGATCCATAATAGCTGTTTTCTGGAAAACCTTCTTAGAGTAGCCTGACTCCTCATTTGCTGTTTGGCTGTGAGGTTGCGTTCGCAGCCATCGGCCATTTCATAGCTGGCAGGTGGAGAACACACATCTTAAAAATCATCGCTTTGACTTTCCATTACAAAGCAGGGGCTTTTAAGAGCTCGTGTACCGCATCTGACACCAAGAATCTGTCTGCTCTCAGTTACAGCTCCATTACAGCCAGGGAGCTGAGGCACGCTGCTATACTGTGCTCAAGGAGAAAGGTCCCCGTTTTGTTTAGCCTTGGCAGGGGCAGGACCTGCTTCCCAGGAGGCTGAAGAGAATCTCCTTTCAATGCCTGCCCGAAATGACTGAAGGTTGCATCAACTTTCCCATCGTGTGATTCCTGAGTCATGTGCAACCACGCCGCTAATTCTTTGTCTCTGCTCATGACACCTCTCTCTCTTGCTCTCTCCTAACTTCTTTTAAAGAAACACAGATGTTATAAAAACCTGACTGTGTGTTGTCGTATGTAGCATTGGTCACAGAGAGCAGTGAGGGTGTTTCTTTAGTAGGGAGCCCAGGAACTGAGTGACCCCAGCCGACACCTCCGCAGGCATCGCCAGCCAGAACGGAGCCAGCGCTGACACTGTAATCCTGGGGACCAAGCCAGGCGTCACTCACAGGATGCCGCCGCTGGATGCTCCCAAAAGAAAAGTATGAGCCATCCCTGTGTGGTGCCAAACGTGGCAGCAGCACTTAAACTATCATCACATCCTCTGAGTTCACAGAAATGTCACAGCGCCCAGAAAAATAAAATCCTTCCCTAGATAGCGGTAGAGGCAGAAATCATTCTGCCTCATCTCACAGAGGGAGCCTTGAGGGCTGGAGAAGTATTTTTCCAGGGTCACAGAGGTGGTGGCTTGGTGACATTCAAGAGGATTTGGGGACCTGGGGGTGACCAACCACTTCCTTCCCATGCCACCTCCAGTTAGCGTCATCTGCACTGGGGCTCACCCATCCGCAAAGCGCTGCTGCTGCCAGCCGAGCCCTGCCAACGGGGCCAAATGCCTTGGCTGTGACAACCTGACATTAATGCCAGGCAGCTCACCAGCCGTGGACCTGATTTACACTGAAGTGAAGCTGCCTGCCCAGGCACGGCGGGCTGAGCCATCTCAGCTCCCCGAGAGATACACCCAGCTCTTCCTCAGCTTTCCAAATCCATAAAGTGGGGCAGGAGGGGGGTGATGCCACTTGAAAGTGTGCTTTAGTTTGAAGGCAAAAGGTGAATGCTGTGCTGGAGCCTGCAGAGCTCCCAGCCCATCATTTCTTCCCTGAGAGCTGGAAAGCACGTGGAGATGCCAGAGCAACTGTCTCGAGCGCTGCAGTGGGAAGGTGTTTATGGGCAGCCCTGTATTCAGGAGCAAAGCCCAAACTGCTGCTGGGATGGTGGAAAGCACCGAGAGCTGTAATTACTGTGTGAGGCTGTCCTGGCTGTGTAGCAGGAAAGGAGCAGCATTTGTCTGAAAAAGCACAGTCCCACTGGCTAGAAGCACAAGCAGCTACTTTCCAAGGGAAAGCAGCCTGCTTGCTGCGTGTCAGCCCACGGGAAGCAGGTCCCCAGCCTGCTCTGCCTGGATTCCTACAGACCTAGTCTGATCTGTAATGCCAGAAGCAGAGAGGGAAGCTCTGGTAAAAGCTTCTGCCTGCTTTAGGGTTTAATGGGTAGCAAAGCCAAGCCTTTACTCCGTTGATAGATGTGCCTGGATGCAGAGCTCTGCACTCTCTCTCTGGCTGTGCACAGAACTGAGCAGTGGGGTACGTGGAGAAACTGCAGCTCAACACAGATTTTGCCACAAAGGAGATTGCAGTGACCCATGGCAGGATCATGTTGTCCATGAGAGGATGGCTTGGAGTGAAAAAAACTTCTAATTTTGTACCTTTTCCCTCAACACTCACAATTGCTGCTAGGAGCCCACAGAGAAGGATTGCTGCCCTTCTCAGCAGCGCTGCCACAGACAGATCAAAGACCAAAAGTTTTCCACCACCTTCGAGGCCTGGGGAGAGAGGGGTGACGGAGACACCCTGGGACGCTTGGGGCTGCTTTGGCCAAAGGCTGAGGCGTTTGTAGGACATCAGTTCCCTCTGCTGACGAGCTGCCGAAGTGCTGCAGTGCTATGGCTGCACTCATGGGGGATTGCCCAAACTCCCCAAATCAAGGCCACACCTGAGCAAAGCTGCTCCCCTGGGCCCTTGGTGTCGCTCCCCCCAGCTCCCTGGGGGAGACAAGGTTCCAAAAGCATAGAAAAGCACTGTTTAAGGACCTTAAAAGCAATGAGATTTAGGAGGATATGAGGGAAAAAGGGAACAGTGTGACTTGGTTGGGCACTGGCACAGGCTACCCTGGGTAGCTGACATAGCACCGAGCCTGGAAAAGTTCAAGAAGCATTTAGGACACTGCTCTCAGACACATGGTTTGTTTTTTGGGTGGTCCTCTGTGGAGCTGGGAGCTGGACTCCATGCTCCTCCATCATTCAGTGACAAAAGGGACATAGAGCTTCTGGAAAGGATACAGTGTAGAGCCACAAAAATGATTAAGGGATTGGAGCATCTGTCCTGTGAGGAAGGACTAAGCAAGCTGGACCTGTTTAGCTTAGAGAAAAGATTGAGAGGGGATCTTATCAACCTCTAAAATTACCAGAGGGGGCAGCGTAAAGGGGATGGGACCAAATTAATCTAAGTGGTGGCTAGTGATAGCACAAGGGTTAATGAGCTCAAATTGAACCACAAGAAGCTTCATCGCCACGTGAGGAAGAACTTATTTATTGTTCAGGTGACGGAACTGAACCCAAAGCCGAGCACCACCCCGCTCACCCCGCTCTTCCCCGCCCTCCGCGGCCGCCATTTCGCGGAGGAGGAGCCGGGGGCCGGGCGGCGCCTGCTCGGCTGTGGGCGGCTGGGGCCTGGCGGAGCGGGGCGGGCACGGCTCGGATCGGCTCGGCTCGGCCTGGTGCGGCCTGGTGTGGCCTAACGAGGGCTCGGAGGGATGGTGAAGCTCACGGCGGAGCTGATCGAGCAGGCGGCGCAGTACACCAACGCCGTCCGAGACCGAGAGCTCGACCTGCGCGGTGCGGGGCTGAGGGGGGAGCCCCTGAGGGGGGAGCTGGGCCCCTGAGGGGGGAGCTGGGCCCGGCCCCGTGGGGCTGGTTTTGGGCCCAAGGATTCGTTTTTTGGTTCTCTGGGGGCTGTTGGAGGATTTATGCCGTGTGGGAGCGGGGTGAAGGCGCCCTGCAGGGATTTTTAGCAATCCTTTTGTCCAAGCATCTCCCCCAGGCCCTGTTTTTCGCCGTGTTTTACTCACCTGTAGCCACCCTCTAATTCCCGCCTCGCGTTTCTCTTTTCCCCAGGCTATAAAATCCCCGTCATCGAGAATTTAGGCGCCACTCTGGACCAGTTCGATGCCATCGACTTCTCTGACAACGAGATCCGCAAGCTGGATGGGTTCCCCCTGCTGAGGAGGCTGAAAACGCTCCTGATGAATAACAACAGGATTTGGTGAGGGGCTGTGCTTGGGGCCCTGGGGCAGAGGAGCGTCTGTCAGGGCAGGATAGTTGTAGAAATGTTTGTTTTGTGTTTTGTGGGGAAAAAAATGACAATTATTACTGTATAACCCCTCTAGTTTGCTTGCTTTGTTTTTTGCAAAAATCTGTCCCAGATCAGGCTTCAATTTCCAGACAGGATAACGACACACAGAGTCTGGAACTTGGCTAGAATCTTTGGAGTTCATTTACCATCCCCATAAAGAACAGGCAAACAGGGAATGTAACACATATCATGCATCTAATGCTCTTACAGTGCCAGCTGGTATTTTATGCTGCTTTGATTAGAAAAAGTCTTGTAGCTGATGCTAACCCAAACTTGTGCCAGTGTCAGACTTGGTTGTGTTGAAGAGAGAAGCTCTGTATTTTCGTATTTGTGTGTTTTCACCATTGCTAATTTCCAGCCTAAGTTAAACTTTTGGATTTTTGTTCTTCTTCAGTCGGATCGGTGAGGGACTTGAACAGGCTCTGCCCAGCCTCACGGAGCTCGTTCTCACCAACAATAACATTGCTGAATTGGTAAGCTGCTGATGCAGAATAAACCCAAACAATGCTAAATTGTGTGGTTTTGTCATCTTTCTAATTAACCTTTTTATTTAGAGAAATACCATGTGAATTTGGTAGAGTGGTGTGTATACTGGTGTGTATATTTTAATTAACCTAAGTTGCAGCGTTCAGTGGAACGGCAGTCAAAAAAGTCTTGGTGGGTTTCCTGTTTAACTGTAGTTAATTTAATTAATTCTATTTGATGTCTAAAATGCACTTGAGAGTCTGGTGAGGAGCATTCACAAAGGTGATCTAATTACTTTGAAATTAAGTACTTTTAGGTCCAATATTGGACTGAACAAACAGTCTCTGTTTTTAAAAAAATTATGAAAATTCTCTTAAAATTTCTTTTTGGTCACTTATTCAAAACTAGAAAACCCAAGCACATCTAATATTCTCTGTTTGAATTATTTAATTCATAAGCCAAGAGCCTGAGCACAGTTTCATTGGTTTTGTTAGTGGTGTTATGTGTAAAGATGAGCAGATTGGAATTCTTTGTGTAGCATTTGAGCAGATTTAATACCAGCAGGTCTGCTTGCAGCTTTCTAATTCTTAATTTTTTGTTAAAACTGAAACTTGCTTTGTTGCTCTTTTTTTCTCCCTGTTTCTAGAATGTATCTTTTCCATAGTAGAAACCAAGACTTTTGGCTCAGTTGGCTGCCTTAAATTGCATATAGGAGTATTGTTTGAAATGTTACTGACTTGCTGCAGTCCTTTGCGACAGTACAAATGCTGCTATTTGTCTACATTTTCAGAGAATTAAGCTTGAAATGAATGTGAGATTATTCTGCCTCTGAAGCAGTAACTTATAAAGACTAGTAGAAGTTTAGGAACTTTTTGTTTTGAAATATTGGATTCTTATTAAATGCATTCAAAATTGTTTCTGTGTTCCCATTATGCAGGGTGAACTGGATCCGTTATCAAGTATTAAATCATTGACGTACCTGAGGTAGGTAATCTTGAAAAGAGAACTTATATATAGAGGGGAAAAAAAAAAAAAAAGAAAAAAAAATGAAAATAGATATATGAAAGATATTAAAATAAATTTAGATATTAAGTACCTCTTTGTAACCTTTATTTACTTTGTAGCATTTTAAGGAACCCTGTAACAAATAAGAAGCATTACAGACTGTATGTAATCCACAAAGTTCCTCAAGTCAGAGTCCTGGATTTTCAGAAAGTCAAACTCAAAGTAAGTCTGCCATCTTCTGATTCAGCACAAGTTGAAAACCTTTTTTTGTGTTACATTCTTGAAATTTTAGTGGCAACAGTAAGCTTTTTTCCATATTTGTAAGTTGTATTGAAACTATGAATCCGAAGTGGCTTTAAAACACCTGCTTTGCTTTCTTTTATGATTTCATTCTGTTAAGAATCTAGTCTGCTTAATTACATTTAACTATGTTTTACTGCCATCATTTTAATCTGATTCTCTTCTGGCTGGCTAGTTTTGTTGGTAAAAAGAGATCTGGAGAAAGGAACGAGAAATCACAGCGGAGCCCTCTGTTCTCAGTGAAGATGCAGTGTGGGAGAGCTGTTGTTTTTCAGAGCGTTCGGCTGATAGGCCTTGAGTCTGAGTGTTTGGGCAATGTTTATGTGCTTGTTGTTAACGTCTGCTCTCCGTGTGCCAATGCTCGCTGATGAAGATGAGCCAAAGCATCTTTCTTTGCAAAGACAGCAACTTTGCAAAATGCAATGTTCTCAAATTAACTTTGTGTGTGTGGTATCGCTGTAGGAGCGACAGGAGGCAGAGAAAATGTTCAAGGGCAAACGGGGTGCACAGCTTGCAAAGGATATTGCCAGGAGAACAAAAACGTAAGATGAAAAATAAATTTCCACTGGCGTTCTCCTTCAGAAACACCACTTGGCGTGCGGCACTACGCACTGCACCGAAACATCCCTCGTTGACAGGAGGGCTTAACTTTGCTAGGGTGATTTCAAAAGGCACTTCTGGCTGATTTTTGGATGGTGGTGAATACATCTCAGAAATATTTCTGAAAGAGATATTTGGTCAGGGTGGATTCTTATCTTTTTTTCCCCTCTGTGACTTTATTGCAAAGAGGTGGCCATTTGTGTGTTTATTTTTCCACTCTAGATGATTGGTAACTGAAAAATTTTACGTTTTGCTAGGGACTATAAACAGTAGAACGTGCTTTAACTAGGAGGATAAATGCAGCTGAAAACATTTAGTTTACAAGTGTTAAAATATTTGCTTATTTAGCGTGATTCTTAAATAGTACATCACAGAATATCTCAGGTTGGAAGAAACCTTAAATATCACCTTGTTCCAACCCTCCTGCCGTGGGCAGGGATGCCACCCACTAGATCAGGTTGTCCAGGGCCCCATCAAACCTGGCCTTCTTTTTGTTTAATTTTTCATCGAGTTGTTTGGAAAACAGAATTCAGATCATGCATAGCAACAGCGTTTTCAAATTCCTAGCAAAGTAACAGAAGTATCTCAAATGTATGTAGCACCTAAAACTGTAACAGGTGGCCTTTCACAATGGTTTGTGAATAAAAAAGAGTTCAGGTCTGATAGATCACTGATTTACTTGTTCTAAAACTAAATAGTTTGATAAACATAAAGAAAACCTCTCTGTAGCTGTGGAAGAGGTTGCAGGTTCCTGAGGCTGGGTCGGCAGTCAGTAACTCCCATTTTCACAGACTACAAATGTTTATTTTTTTCTTAAAGCAGGTAACTCTGAGAAGCAGAAGTTTAAGATTGCACCTAGAGTAGTGCAGGTTTTAACGTAGGCTTCCACAAGGATATATTAGATCGTTAAGAAAAGGAAACCCCAATTTCCTTTACCCTGTATTTATCCACCTGGCTTTTGTAATGGTGAGAGACAAAACAGAGTGTTCAGCAACATCCAAATCGAGCAGCTCTTGTCAAACACTTTATAAATTATTCTCTGCCTCTCGTTATGAGCAGATGAAAGGTGGGAGGGGGGTTGGGACCCTGAGGACAAGTTGCTGGTGTTTCTGAAGGAGGCAATTCACTGTATCAGTTTGTTAACAAAGATAAGATACTACACTTGATTGATTGAAATGCTTCCAAACCTGGTTTGGAAGTAAGAGAAGCACCTGCTCCTCCCAGGGTGTAATGATACTTTATTTTCTTTTTTCTTTGAAGCTTCAATCCAGGTGCTGGTCTGCCAACAGACAAAAAGAAAACCGGACCCTCCCCAGGTGACGTGGAGGCAATTAAGGTAGGTACAGCGGGACAGCACACGGGGACAAAAATTTAGGAGAAAAGTTGTGAATCCAAACAGAACAAGTGTTTTTTTCCTGGCAACATCTGACTCTGCTCAGATGAACAGAACAGTACGTCCTGTTTGTTGTAGGTGCTTTTCCTGTAAGTTTTCTTCTATGACATACCTGTTTTTTGAGAATTTAACTGAAACTTTGTCCTGGGCTTAGAGTTCTCCCAGGGTAGAACAGCTTGCTTAATAAGGGAGGAAGTACGATCGTGCTTTGTCATGTGTAGAACCTTCTAGGATGTAAAATCTTAACTTCACTTAATTAAAAAAACTTGGTGTGTTTATTTTAAAGACTGATGTGCTGCGTGTGAAGATCCATTGTGCTCTTTTGCCTGTTTTTCAGACTGCCATAGCGAATGCCTCGACTTTGGCTGAAGTGGAGAGGCTGAAAGGCTTGCTGCAGGCTGGTCAGATACCCGGCAGAGAGCGAAAACCAGGTCACGCGCTGCTTCTGCTTCTGGTTTCCAAACAATCCCCATTCCTTGGAAGGGCCAAACAGTGGAAAAGTTTAAAAAACTCTTTAAAACTCCCATAAATTGATGGCCAGAGTGACCGGGGATCATCCCTAAGGCTCTGCAGCCAGCGGGGGTCTGCCTGGCTGCCATATGAGGTTCAGAACTGGCGCAGGGTCTCATGGGGAGCAGCAAGGTGCCAAAACACCAGCTGTAACCCTATTGTCGTTTAAAGAACAATGGTCCCATTATTTTGGGACTCACCCTATTGTTCTGAGCATTAGCTGGGGCACGGGGAGTCCCCGTGGGGTCTTTGGGAGTCCCTGGGGGGGTCTTTGGGACCTCTGAGCAGACACCCCGTAGCTTCAGGCTGCCACCATCACTCCTTATCTGCAGCTGAGACCCGCACAATTGGCCTTTTTTGGGATATTTGTTAACAATTTGGGTTATTAGGCATTATGATGTTCCCCGCTGAACCCTGCCTGTCTCCCCAGGTCCAGCCGAGGACGCGGAGGAGGAGATGGAAGAAGACGCCGTCCCCAACGGATCCTAGCGGGGTGTGGGGGGGTGGCTGCAGCCTGCGGGGCTGCTGGGGGGGGGCTTTTGGGGCCGCGCCGCGCTCAGCCCTCAATAAAGGAGCGGGGCCGGGGGCCGGCGGTGCTCAGCTGCTGCTGGGGGCGTGGTCTGGGACAAGGGGCGTGGTCTGAGGGGTGGGGGCGTGGTCACGGCCGGGAGGGGCGGACCTTCGAGGGTGGTGGGCGTGGTCATACCTTATAGGGAAACCCCGCGCGGGCATTAAGGGAGGTGGGGCCGTTCACTGCCGTTGCGGCCCCGTTGGTCCATTCGCGTCTGCCTATTGGCTCTCGCCGTCCTGATCCCGCCCCCTTTCCACTCTGGCGCCCTGCTATTGGTCCGCGAGGCTGGGTTTCTTTACCCTCATTGGCTCCCCGCTCCCTCCCAGCGGGCGGGGCACGGCACGGGGCGGGCGGTGATTGGCGGGGCGGTGCAGGGCCGGAAGGAGAAGGAGGAAGAGGAGGAGGAGGAGGAGGAGGAGGCGGTGGCCGGGGATGGGTCTGGGGGGCACCGAGGGCGACGAAGCGGAGCTGGAGCGGGGCCTGGGCGGTGCCGAGCTGCTGCGGCACGCGGGTGGGCACCGGGGAGGGGAGCCGGGGGGGAACCGGAGCCGAGGAGGGGCTGTGAGGGGGGCCGGGGCCTGCGCCTGAGGCCTGAGAGGGGCCGGGGCCTGGGCGTGTGAGGGAAACCGGGCCTGAGGGGGGCTGGGGGGAGAAACGGGGCTGAGGGGGGGCTGTGAGGGGAGCTGAGGGTGAAATTTGGTGCTGGGGGTGGGTTACAGGGGGAGCCAGGCCCAAAGCGAGGGCTGTGAGGGGAGCTGGGGTTCAGGCAGGGGGTGTGAAGGGGGCTGAGGGGTGTTTTGGGGTGGGGGGGGTGCGAGGCTGGCGGTGACAAGCAGCCTGCCCTAACCTACGCCTCGTCCCCATCGCAGTGGGCTCGCTGCTGTCCAACTACGGCTGGTACATCCTTCTGGGCTGCGTTGTCATCTATGTCATCGTCCAGAAGATATCCCAAAGCCTGGCCGCCAGGCGGGGTGGCCGGGCGGGAGCGGTTGATGCAGCAGATATCGGTCAGTAAAGCCTCGCGTGCTCCTCGGGGCTGCGTGGTGGTGCTGAGGTGTGGGTGTCAGCCTCTAGGTGCCTCCTGGCACTCCTCGGTTGCCACGGGATGGCTGGCAGCTGTTGGGTTCCACACAGGCAGGATCTTGCCTAATGACAACAAAAAGATTCTGCTCTGGGGGGGGGGGGGGGGTTAACCATGAGGGGTACTCAGGGTGGCTCTTTAGGCCCATGGAAGATGCAGATCTTCTTGCTGAAGAGATTGGTGGGGAAAGGTTTGAACAGGAGAAATATTTTTAAAAGTCTGTGTTGTGGTGGGGTTGTTAGGAAGTGACGTGGTAAGGAGGAAAGGAGCCCTGACTCTATCAGGATTGTGTACACTTGGGGTGTAGCTGCCTCCTGTGTGCGTTGCCTTCTGCAGTGTGGCAGAGGTGGAAAACCTTACGCAGTCCTTACACAGTACACACGATCCTGCCCCACTCCAAGACCTGCTGCTGTAAAGCACAGGCTGTACTTACACGTCTGCTGAAAGAAAAGTGCCTGGCACTGAGCCCTCTGGCTGGCACGGCAGTTGGTGTGACCTCAGAAAGTGTCACTCACTTGTCCTTACATTGAGATGTTTGATGTTTGTGAGTAATTTCTCCGCTGACGGAGCAGATCAAATCTGCCCGTGCCCCGCTGCCGTAATCCAGCCAGCAGGACCCATTGCCAGGAGGAACATGAGGGAACGTGGGCTGGTTGCCGTGTGCTTCTGCACAAAACAAGCTCTCTGGGTAAAAATGGAATCCCTGCGAAGCATGGATGGTGTTTCTGAAGTTATTGGTGTCAAACAAGTCCTTCAGAAATAGAAGCAAATATTCTAGAAGCTGGAATTTTAATTTTGATGGGTTCGTTACGTGGGTGTCTGTATTCATTAAAAGCCCGTTGAAGTAATTGCTCTAAAAATATTCAAATATTACGAGATTTAAATCAGTGTATGAATTACTGTAAAAGATAAGCTGCAAACTGGACTTGAGCTGTGACTTCCTGCAAAACTGCTGCAGCAAGGGATGGGAGCCTTTCCTTATTACCTTTCCTTGAGGATACCATTTAGAATTTATTTCGAACTGCTTTGCAAACTCTTCTGCAATTTCCTAGAGCCCGACCTGGTGGTAAGGAGGCAGGAAGCTTTGGCAGCAGCTCGCCTCAGGATGCAAGAGGAGCTGAATGCACAGGCAGAAAGATACAAAGAAAAACAAAGACAGGTAACTTAACTATGAATTTATTTTTTTTTTTTGGATTCATTACATCAGAAGAGAGAAGGGAGAACCTTTGATAATACATTGGGATGTAAATACGTAGCTGGCTTGTTCATTTAAAAAAACAGGTTTTCTTCCATAGAACCTCCCATTGTGCTTCAAATGGCCATCAGATGCAACGTTCTTTACTCAGCACTTCTTATAGACTGATGATTTAAGCTTTCCACTTAGTTCTGTTTTACTTCCAAAATATTTTTAAGCATGAAGGGGTCAAAAGAAGCTGCAGATGCAGTTTTGTGTATACTGGGGAAGAGGGGGTTGCAGTCCTGTTGTTGGGAAGATTTGGGTGCTCACAAAGCTGAGGTACTGCATCGAGTAAAGATAGATCCTCTGGGTGTTGATGGGTCTGTTGTAGCTGTTCCTGTAGCACGGGCAATTCTATTAGTTCTAAAATCATTGTCTTACATATCCTCAATTTGTCTCCTAGCTTGAAGAAGAGAAGCGAAGGCAGAAGATAGCAATGTGGGAAAGCATGCAAGAAGGAAAAAGTTACAAAGGAAACCTGAAACTGAGTCAGGTAATGGCTGAGTTGTTAACCAGGTTACGGTTATGTATGTGTGATTAGTTAAGTCAAAGCTCACATTATCTAAATTCTGAGTAACGTTTACTTTTGTGAACAGCAAGAAGTAGAACCTGGTGCCTCCACCTCAGCAGCAGTCCCAAAGTCTAAACCAAACAAAAAGCCTTTGCGAGGAGGTGGTGAGTATGAAATCCTTCAGATGTTTTGAGCTTGAAACAGAGCATTTATCTACCTGTGCACAAAGTCATTGTGTAAATACCTCTAATTTTCCTCTTGTGCAGGAAGAAAACAAAATGTACCTTATGAACAAGTTCTCTGCTTTACCCATTGTGGTCTGCTTACACTTTGTACAAAACGTGGTGGGCAGTTTCCGTCCTGTTTTTCCCAGGGAGGCAATATTTCAGTTTTCTTGTAAATGCTTTTGCCATAACTTAGGGAGATTGTTGTACTCAAAAATACAGGTTCTTGCAATATTTCTGGGACCCCTCTCCTATTGTTGGGGAAGTCCAATAACTTAATATCTGACCTGTCTTCCAGTCACCCGTACTACTAACTCAATGCAGGAAGAAAATATTTTACTTTCTCTTATGTAGACTCAGGGACATGAAACACCTCATTAAGGTAGATGTGACCTTGTTAATCAGGTATTACAGTAACAACCTATTGAATATGCTGATCCTGCAGAGGTATAAAACTGGTACCAACTCCAATAGACCACCATAGGGTGGTTTCATTAAACTCACTGTCAACCTGAAATCTGTTTCGATGGATTAACTGTTTTCTGTAGCCAGAAATCCTCCCCGTAAGGGTCACTGCTCTAGATCAGCCAGGCAGCTCCTCTCCTTCCTCTCCTCTTGGCCAAACAGCCTTTGCCATACCTGCAAGTGCTAATTTGGCTATAATATTCTAATTGCAGTTTTCCATAGCAGAAGGGATCATCCTAGACAACCTCAACCGTATCAGACTAAAAGGGAAACACACTTAGGGTGCAGCAGTGAACAAGTCACTTGATTTAAATGTATCAAGCCTAAAGATCCTTCATTTATATGTGCTATACCTCAGTAATTGTAGAGTGCTGAAAGTTCTGCTTTGAGTATTATGGATTGATTCATCTTAGGGTGTTTGATATGAGGTAATATTAATATAAATGTCTGATACTGTCAGATATCTTTGTAGCTGTCGCACAGAATATTTACTGCTACCAGGAATGAGAAATGTGTGCTAGTCCTTAGCACATGGTTCTTTCATGTGCTGAGAAACATGATCAGGGCAACTAGGTTGAGGCATCCTTCCAGCTGCTACCTGTCCTATTTTCAACCTAAGCAAAATCTTTGCTTAAGTTTAACGGATTATGGAATTAGAGGTCTCTGATCTTCTCATGAGTTAGCTGAGGATGAAGTGAAAGAACCATCTGCGCTGTTCAGCTGCTGAATTAAGCTAGAAAGCAGAACTTAGCTCGTACAACAAAAACAAACTTCAAAGATGGAGGTGGTGCTTGAAGTTTCAGTGGAACAGGTTGCTTTGAAACCTGCTTGGTTAGCAAGGCTTTTGGTTTTCCTTTTTTTGCCTTGTACAAAACAAATCGAATATGTTTGCCAAGTGGTACCTTTCCAAGTGCATGCTCATAAAATGAAGTTGCTTGTAGCATGGCATTGGGAGGTTCAACTAAAGTTGCCTCACTGTGTGCACTTGGCTTCTCAAATTCATTTAAAAATTATCTTGTAGTAGTAGAATCTGCTTTTCGACCTTCAAAATATTCCTTACAGGACTGGAATTAAAGATTATTGTAAGTCCCTAAATAGTAGGGCTCTGGGAGAACAGATAAACTCTTACTGCTCTACAGCAACTGCAGAGCAGCATTAAGGCTTTAATGCAGATTTAGCGAAGTTATATGGCAATTGAAATCAATTTGATTTAATCCAAATTGGTCAAATTAAAACACAAATGTTTTGCAATGGCTTTTACTGTTAGCCCTATAAAATAAACCATCTCACGTCTGGATATTTTCTCTGCTTTCATTTTCCTTAAGTCGCTGCCTGTGCAGTAAATAAAAATAAGGTGCAAAGACTTGTGAAATTTATTTTGGACTTGTGTGTTGATGAGTATTAACACGGTGGATTTCTCGTGTGTTCTTCTAGGCTATAACCCCCTGTCTGGAGAAGGAGGCGGAACGTGTTCCTGGAGACCAGGCCGCAGGGGCCCGTCAGCAGGTGGATGAGGCTAACCTCCCTAGTGCCTCACATCACTAGCAGGCTTACTCCTACCCACTGTCTGACTGCCTACAGTTGGCGTGTCACCGTGACTCCTTTGGGGTGTGGTTTAGTGCAGGTGCTCATTTAAAAACAGATTTTACATCATTTGCATATACTAACAGCAACGATACTACACAAGAAAAATACCCGGTTCTCTTAGAGAGGAGGAAGAAAGAAACAAAGTCAGTACAATCAGTTCATTTTCTTCCCTCTGTAGGGAGGAAACCTAGTCTCCAGCCCAGATGTGTCACTTGTGATTGAGAGCAGGATTCTGTGGTTGGCCTTTCCAAAGACTGGCCTTGAGCTGGTGAATGAAGGATCTAGGCCTCAGTTTACCTGTGTAAAAAGAGGATATTTGCCATCCTCAGACCTGTAATGGGATTTACTGTGTTTGGCTGGAAGGTCTTTAGAAGGGAAGAATATTGTCATTGGCAGATGCCTTCAATGTTTGGAGGAGGGACTTTGAGAAAACCCAGATGACCTGACAAACGCCCTGGATTTGCACTGAAGGCCAGTTACTTTAGAAGAGTCTCTGTGACAAGCTACCTTGAATGATGTTTTCCTTAGAAATGGTGAACAAACCAGTGAGGATTACTGATGCTAGACAGCAGATGGGGGTTTCTTGCTATTCCTTTTTTTTTTTTTCTTCAATTTCAACTGCTTTGTAAAAACAAGATACCGTTAATATTAAATACAATTGCCAACAAATCCTAAATCTAGTATTTACAGTCTTGTGCTTTTCTACGGCATCTTTTCTATAGAAGGCATATGTTGTAGTGCAATAAATGTGTACAAAGCAAAACGCTAGAGCGTTTTGTGTGTATGTGTAAAGGAAAACATATGAGAGATCAAGTGGAGTGATTTTCATTTGGCTAGCACCATAAACAACAGTTTTGGTTTGGTTTGTCGTTTCAAGCGGTTCCTGCGTTTTTAAGTTTGCTTTTTTTTTTTTTTTTGGGTGTACTCTTCCAAATCATGATTCCTAGAAGAATCCTCTTCAGGTTAAGACCAAATCAAACTTTCCTCAAGTTTAAAAAATGAAACTCCCCATTCCCCACCCCTAGTAAGTGACTGTGAGGCGGGGTAGGTTGGATGAGTAGTTGTTAAATTCTCCAGCTATAGCTGAATCTAAATCAAGGAAATATGTATAACAAAGTCTTTTGCTCTTGGCACAGCAGAGGGTTTCTTTTCAAGTTGCTGCTGACAAATAGTGTTTGTGGAGGAGTGTTTACATGGGCGTGTTCAGCTTGAGCTGCAAGATGTTCAAAAGGAAAAAAGAAGCCACGAGCTGTGCTGAGACCTGTGCGGTGCCTTGTTTCTGGGCAGCAGGACTGCCTGTAGCTTTAGCCACGTAGCATCAGGGTTACACCTCAGGATCACTGAGAACTTACCGCATTCCACTTGCTGTTCTGAAGGTGTCTCAGGGTGTGAAATGAGAGCCTGGCTGCGTTGCGTGGCTGTCCCGCTGCCCTCAGTAGCCTGGCAAGATGCTGGGGTGTGTTCTTACCTTGCTGTCAGCTCATGCAGCACAAAAGGGTGCAGCTTTTTTTTTCTCTCTTTTTTTTGGGGGGTGGGCTGCAGGGAGGCTGAAAAGAGCCTATGACTAGCAAATGCATAACATTTTCTTGTCTCCGCTTGTGTTTGAATTATTTGTGTCCATCTGTACGTGTGACTGCCAGCTCCAAATGCACTGCTCATACAGCCACTGCTCCTTCCAGGTGTCACCTGATCCTCGCTGATTTCCTATGACTGTAAATGTAGCAGGGGCACGTTACTTGGGAGTTTTAAAGTAGCCAAGTAATGAAATGGAAAAGTGGATTACCTTTTCCTTCAGACCCATGAAGTGTGTGCTAAACTGCATGTGGAAGATGAAGTGAGAAGGCCATTAAGGTTCCTATGGAAACTAGTTTTCATTTCCTGGCTTCTGTGCATTTTGATACATAACCTTCAATTTCCATTGTTGTAACACAGAGCGCAGAATGTCACGTCAGGTTTTCTTCTTTAATAAGGCAGAAAAAAACAGAGGCGGGGGAATATTTTTCAAGATCTTCATCCGGGGGAGGGCTAAGTTATCTTGCTCGTACCTGTGAGAAACATTTTCACCTTCTGTTTGGGGAAATAGGCAAGTCTGAGGTGGTGTCTTCAGAAAAAGAGCCGTGGGAGATTGTTGTCTTAAAGGTACAGAATTCCTTGTCTTGATGAAGTGGTGAAGATGGGTTGATTTAGCTCAGTAAAAGCATTTAAAGGAATAAATAAGCAGGTCTGAGCTGAGTATATGCTAATCTTTTTCTGTGTCCCAAAACTTGCTTCTGGCCGGGGCTGGGATATGGATTTTTGCCCAACTCTTAAGATGTTGAGACATATCCAGGGAGAACAGTGATTTACATATTTCTTGCAACTTCAACTTTCTCTCTCCCTTAATTTTTTTTTTTCCCAACCCTGAAGTCCTTAAATTTTTCTTGATCAGACACTTCTAAGCTATTGAACAGAGTGGGAGCAAGAACCTCAGTTTGTAAAACTTTTCCTTTTGGCTCACAAACTACGCAAACAGATGGAAGGGTTTTTCCTCTGACTTCAAATAGAAAGATCTCCCTTGACCACAAACAAGTATGGAAACGTGGCTGCTTGTTGCTTTACAGCTGAAGAGTGAAGCATGCAGAAGGCATTAGGTGAAAGTGAACCCTCTAATAAATCCATTGTTCCTGTTTTGGTATGAATTCCCAAGAACTTTAAATTATGAAAGAGCATATTAAAAAGCCTTCAGGAGATAATTTTTTTTTCCATTTACAGCAGTTATGCAAGAACTCTCTTACTCTACTGATGCAGATGTTCTGGAAATCTCTTTATCTGGAAGAAACAAGATAAACTTAGAGCTGATAAAATGGTGTTAATGTGCTACACATAATGGTACTCAGCTGCTGAACAGTAAATCTGTCTTGGGAATCGAAAAATCCCGAGTCAACCAATGTACAGAGGTACAAAAGCATTCTGTAAATGTCAGTTGATTGAGAAACATAGGTAAGTATTTCTCATTGCCTTTCAGATGAGTTATATGGTGGAGAAACAAAGGGTTATGTTTTCTTTAAATTGCTGATGAGGTTTGGTCTATGCATCATTCTGATAAATCTTCACCAAGAAGTACTGAGCACTGGAATTAGAACTGAGCAAAAGCCACGTCACTCAAAATTTATTTGGCTTTACTTGGGCTTTTCAAAAACACTGTAAAATGAAGAAAAGCTTCTAAGAGCGATAATGCATCACATACGTAGATGTTAACAAACAGAAATGTTTCTTACACTGGAAATATTTAATAATGAACAGCAGAAGATGGACTTGTGGGAGTGAGGGCAAACAGGAAAGCTGTTGGCAGAGCTGTTCCCCTGTGTCCCAGAATTACCTGTGTGTTGTTCGAGATCGTGTGAATGGAAACGATCACCCATTTCTGCAAGGAACTGCTCTCCTGGCAGGGACTTTGTAGGTGTAGCTAACAGCTGTCTGTCACTGTGGTTTATGCAGCCCTGTGTTGTTTTGATTCTGAACTCAAGGACTTGGGCTGCTCAGCTGTGGCTCTGTACGCCGTCAGGCTTCATCCTTGGACTGGGCTGATACTCAGTACAGGTGTTTGGATTGGATTGTTTCTTTTTTGTGTGTGTGTAATTTTCCCCTCCCTAGGAAGATGGCTAAAGGAAGGGAGTGTTTGTGTTCAGAGAGCTCTCTGAACGAGAGGACATCCAGCGTGGCAAACTCTGGGCTGTTTTGCCAGCAGTGCTATGGTTAATGACTGCGTCTGAACCATCCTCACACTAATTCATGCCTCCTGCACTCAGTGAGTCTGTTCCCAGTTCTGGCAGCAGCGTTTTCTGAAGCCTGGCTGCACATCAGCTCACATCTCTACAGCAGATCAGATCCACACTTTGGAAGATCTCTGAATGTGTCCAGGCCACGAGGCGACACCTTTTCGGTGGCCAGGTTAGCCAGGAGCGTGCCACAGCGCGTTGCTGTCCGTGCTGTCACTGAACACTGAAACTATATAATTTCCAGCTGTAGAAAAAAAAAAAAAAGCTGGGCTAGGCTTGGATAGGCTGAAGATGTGGCTTTCTTTTTTTCCTCCCCTTTTTGGAATGAAAGCTTAGCTTTTGGAACAGCTCTGCAACCACAAAGGAAAAGCATACGGCTGCTGGCTGGGTGGTGTCCTGGCCCGGTTGCGCTGCTGTAGCTGGATGGCTGTGAGCTTCCAGCCCAGCTGTTCCAACCCTGACACACACCCTGCCTATATTCCCAGCTCCGGAGCCAGCATCTTCAAAAACTTCCATGAGTTTTTATGAAGCTGCAATGGAATAGCTCTCCTCAGCTCGGTTTTGGTGGTGAGCTGTGTGTGTGTGCTCATTTTATTGCAGATTTCTCTTGTGGCAGGCACGCAGCCTCTGCTCTGATCCCTCTTTCTTCTGTGATTGCTTTTGTTTTGAAGTGCACACCTGTTAAAAGGCACTTTGAGCACAGAGCAAGATCTCCAGTGAGAAATTAATAATTTCATTCCTTCCTCTGTGTCCGCCACAGTTTGCAAATCAAGATTCTTTTGTGCTGCTTACCGAGCTCAGCATCGGTGCTGGTACCGTGGGTAACACCGAGGTAGGGAGGGCAAGGAAAAGAACGTAAAAAACTCTATTTAAAGAGAACAGAAGGAAAAATGGATATCCTGAACTCGGGGATTGGAAGGGACCTTGAAAGAGCACCTAGGGAGCTGCGGTGCTGCACTGCGGTGCTGAGCCGTGGGATGGCAATGTCGGCCTGGCTTTCACGCAAGGAGCAGCTGGTGGCGTTTGCGTGGCCCTGGAGCTGCTGTCTTCCGAGTGATTCAGCCGAAGAGGAGAAGCTGGGATTGGTCCTGGTCGGGACCAGATGAGGATGGGGATGAAAAAAAGTGGGTGCTGGAACCGGGGCAGGAGTTTCTGCATCACTCAGGAAAATGCAAGGGAGCTGGAAATACCGTGACAAAGACGAATGCTGCCGGTTGCCCAGCGAGATTTTTTCCACCATGAGTCTGTTACCTTGAATGTACGAAGTATGCTCATTTTCCAGCGTCTGGGTAGTTTTTAAAGTATCGGTTGAAGTACTGGAACATTAATAATTAACGTTTCTGGGGCACTGGCAAACTAGTTCACTTCTTTAGCTCGTGTTTTAAAATATGGTGAGGGTGGTAATAGTGTAGAAGGCACGTCCTGAGAGTGGGGTCGTTATTGTGGATATATCAGAGATCAAAACTGATGGGAAAAAGTGGTTGCAATGCAAAATAATCTCATTCCTACGTAGGGTAGTGTCCCCTCTTCTGTTACCCTGCTGCTTTGGTCCATAAGGATGACAGCCATTCTGCGGGCGTACCAAGCAGTTCTCTGCTTCACGTGCGTGGCTTTTTCTTCATGTAAAAAAGAGAATTGCTATTTTGTTGATCTGAATGTGTATCTAACCTGCTGGGGTCTGACGAGGGTGCTTTCCCTGGCCTGTCCATATGCTAATCTCGAGTGGGACACACACAGCGAGCATCCTCAGGCTTCAGAGAGTCCTCGAGAAATGTCCTCAAGCAGTCCCACGAACTGCATGCAGAATACAAAACACTGCATAAAAGTATGCCTGCTGATGCTCGTACAGTTATATGAGAAAAATACCTTGTCTTTTAATTTATAGCAGCAAGAATATACATAGCATCAAGTAATCATTGAAAATAAATGCTGTATTAATAGAGGAAGGCACTTAAATATGATTGAAGTACGACCTTTCTGGGCCAAACAGATTTAAAGCTTACTCTAGGCCACCAAGGGTCAGGGCAGGGTTTTACTCGTGTTGGAGGAACTAACCTGTGTTCAAGTTTTCCCTGAATTTGCCTTTTTTTCTTTTTTTAACCCTATAATGGAAACAGCAGCTGCCCTGTGCAAGGACAGGGGAGGGGGCAGGAGCAGTGAAAGGGGCATTCGCACCTCTGCCGCTTTTGAACTTGAGTTTGGCATAAAAATCACTTAAAAAATGATGAGATCAGGTGAGGCACCGTAGCTGTGCCTGGGGAGTCCTGTGTGGCTGGGTGCTGCCTGGAAGGACATTGGGGTGTCCAGGGCTGCTCTGTGCTACGAGGAACTGTGGCTTTTTCGATGGGTTTGTGCTGTGACCAGGTTTTATTGCAGCATCCTCTAAGTCCCTGGGCAAAGCATTCACCAAGCCCTGGCAGTATAAAGCCCAGCACAGGATCCTAGTGGGGTGTCCCCCCGCTAAACCTAAAAAATTAGGTTCACCTCCTGCCTGATCTCCATCCCTCTGGGCATCTCAGCCCTTTGGCTGGCAGCGGGACACGCGAGCTTGCTCCCCCCTGCAAGCTGCGGGGCTGGGAGGTGGGAAAACACCGAAACAAACCCCAGGACAGCAGAGAACTGAAGCCCTGCAAGGCTGTGCAAGCCAGGCTTGGTGTCAGGCCGCTGCAGGAGGTGCAGCAGTGTCCTGGAGCTGGAGAACAGCGAGGACAAAGCCGGGTCCCCAACGCTGCCCTGCCTGCTCCCAACATCGTGTGGCCCCTGGGTTCTGCGAGCTCCCGCGCCTCATCGTTTCCATGTGTGCTGAAGTCGCCCGGAGCTTTCAGTTCTGATGACTAACTTCTTTTTCTTCATGGGAAGGAGCCAGCTGACAGCTCCTCAGCCCCAACTCTTCTTTTTTTTTTTTTTTTTTTTATGGCCTTTTAACCACACCAGCTCTGCCTTTTCCTGTAATCCGCAGGCCACAGTGTCTTTCCCTTGAATCAGGAGATTTTTCCTGCTGATTTGGAGCACGTTGAGAGTGAGCCTGTTCCTGCTCACGGACTTGCCACATCTTCTTTTGGAAAGGAGGAAAGGCCTCCTTAGTTTAGTTTCAACATCTGTCGGTTTGCTGAGTTTTAGGACCCGATATTCAGGCTTATTTGGGGAGGGGGGAGGAGCAGGGTTTGGGGAGGCCCCTCACCAAAAAAAGCTTTTGAAAGTAAAGGAGCCAGAGTGGCACAGGCTGAGGGTAACCCTGGTGGAAAGGGATCAGGGAAACAGCAGAAATAACAATAATCCTGAGAGGCAGATGGGGATCGCAGTAGTGGGGACAGGGTGGGGATTTCCTCCTGTACAAGGGAAGCACTGCCCAGCACAAAGGGGTTTCGTGGTATAACTCGTTTGGGATCATTTTAACAGAAATGGACTGAGGTGGATGCTGGGTCCCACCTCATCCCAAATCCTGATCCCAAAATGAAGTTTCCAGGTGAACAACTCTGTGCTGGCTTTGTCAGAGCAAAAGCAAAGCTCCCGGCAAGCCCCAGCCCGCGGGGCTCTGCCTGCTCTGCTCTGTGCCGGTGACAGTGGTGGCAGCGCAGCCCTGCTCTGAGCGGCACGAGGATGCTTGGCGAGCCTTTGGGGAGCCCTTCTGGGGGATCTTCACCACTCTTATCTGCCTGGCAGCAACGCAGGACTGGTGGGAAACTGCAAAGGTTTGCTGCACCCAGGCTAGTGCTGCATTTTTAACCCTTTCCCTGCGTTCTGCAGCTCTGGAAGGCAAACTGTGTCAGCCTCGGAAACCCCTCCTGCCTTCGGGCTGGTGTTTGCCAGGCAGTGCTTCTCCTCCTCTCCTTCCCCTGGTTTTTCTCTGCCTCCCGTCTCTTCCTGTCTGGCCTTTTTTCACTTTCCCTGCCTTCTGCCTTTTTAGTTCTCATCTGTTTCTTCCTCTTCCTATAAACGTACATCTCACGCGATCCTGCTGCGTTCTGCCTGTTGGCAAGCGAAAGGAGACCTCCTGCTCCTTTCTGTTTGCTTGCTTGCATTTCTTCTCCGCTTCTATTTCTGTTTTATTTTTGTTTAACGCCATCAATTGTCATGGCACTGGGATAATTCATTGCTCCTGACATCGCCAGAGTTCATCGGTGCTGACCTCAGTATCAGCCTTGCGACATCAGAGCGCCAATAAAACCATGCAGAAACGTTTATTTTCAAGACACGCCAGCATTTATTAAACCATCGGATTGCAATTTTACCTGATGCTTCCCAGAAATGCGACATGCTATAGGAAGATTGTAAAAATCCACTGTATGTGCCCAGTTTGGTGTCACTTTAGGTTGGCACAGTGGTCTCTTTCACAACGGCCCTTGCTCAATAACAGACTTTCTGAGCTTGCCATGGATGAGACCACGACATAAAGAAATGGTAAAAGATGCAAAGGGAAAGGCTGGCAACGGGAGATGCAGAACTGCAGGGGAAGTGGAAGGAACCACGCCGATAAGTGGATGGTCAGTGGGCTGGGCCAGCTGCGTTTGTTCTGCGAAGACTGCAGGCTTTTTTTGCTTGAAAATGTCAAGGGTTTGGGGCTGTTTGAAGCCGAAGCACTCTGCAGATGAAACGCACGTGGGGAGTTAGTGCAGCCAGATTAAAGAGAAGCACTTCACCCTGCCTTCCCTCTGCCGAGCAGTCCTTACGGCCTTAGGATGGAAACAGCCTGACCTATTTCTGCTAGCTTTAATTAGCAAGGTGGGAAAAGAGAACTGCCCCGGCCTTCTCTTCCCAGGCAGATGAACAACATGGCACAGGGTGAAGCCGGGGCTGGGGCCCCACACACAGCCAGGAGACGACACCAAGGGCCTGGCTGTGGGACGGGGCCGTGTGGCTGTGTCCCAGGGGTGTTTTGTGGTGTGGGGACAGCTGCAGCTACCTGTGCTCGATCTGTGAGGGTGTAGAAGAAGGGGCAATGGAGCGTTCCCGTCCCTGGCTGTCCTGCTGAAGTGTCAGCCCCAGCACTCCCTTCCCTGAGCACCCACAGTGCCACCTCAGCTGCAGCACTCCCTGGGGCCCCATTCTTCTCTTTTACCTCCCAGCTCCCACCCCACACCCAAAGAAACCCCAAATCCCCACAACCCATCCCCTGCTGCCCCCACAGCTCCTCACCCCCGGGGTCTCCGCACCCCCCAGCTTCCCATCCCTGTATTTTACCTCACAGCTCCCACCCCACACCCCAAAAGCCCCCCAAAAACCCCCCAAATCCCCACAACCCATCCCCTTGCTGCCCCTGGGGCTCCTCACCCCCGGGTTCTCCACACCCCCTGGCTTCCCATCCCTGTCTTTTACCTCACATCTCCCACCCCACACCCAAAGAAACCCCAAATCCCCCCAGCCCACCCCTTGCTCCCCCCACCCCGGGGCTCTCCGCTCCCCCTTTTCCCTCCCCCATCCCCTCAGCAGGGGGCTGGCTGCGGGCGTCCCCCTCCACCCCGGGCGGAGCCAGCGGCCGCGGGCCCGCACACGGCGCCTGTGCCGAGGGGCAGGACCGGGGCCGGGAGGGGAGGGGATGATGGAGGGGAGGCGGCCGCCCCCTTCCCTCCGCTTCCCGTCCCTTCCCCTTCCCCCCATGGCGGCGCTGGGCGACTCGGCGCGGCTGGCGGCGGCGGCGGTGGCCGAGGAGGAGGAGGAGGAGGAGGCGGTGGAGGCTGTGGTGGCGGAGGGGCTGTGAGGAGAGCCGCCCCCCACCACCACCACCACCACCACCGCCACGCTCGGCTCCGGGGGCGCTTGGAGCCGGGCTGCGGGGGCATGGCGGGCCGCGGCCGCCGCGCCTGGCTCAGCGTCCTCTTGGGGCTGGTGCTGGGCTTCGTGCTCGCCTCTCGGCTCGTCCTGCCCCGAGCCTCCGAGCTGGCTGCGGCGGCTCGGCCCCGCCGTGCCCGCCCGCTGGGCTGCCGCCCGCCGCCCCCTCCCCTCGCCGCTGCCGCCGCCGCCGCCGTCGCTGCCGCCTCCCAGCCTCGCCGCCCCGGCCCGCAGGCTCGGAGCTTTCTCTTCGTGGGGGTGATGACGGCGCAGAAGTACCTGAGGAGCCGCGCCGTGGCTGCCCACCGGTGAGAAGAGGGGACGAAGCGGGGGAGGTTTTTGGGGGGAAAAGGGGGTGCCCCCCCCCCCTCCCCAGCATCACCTTGGGATGGGGTGCCCTGAGGATGGATGGATGGACGGACAGGCGTGTTGTTGAGGGGTGGCTCCGGGCTTGGTCTCGGGGGACCGTGGTGGTGGTCGCTGAGGGGTTTGGGGATGGCCAAACCCTCGCCTCGGTGTGCCCGGCACGGGCAAAGCGCTGCCGCCCTCCCCTTCCCAAATGGGGAGCTGTGGAAGCGCGCACAAGGCCGGCCGCCCTTCCCAAAAAGCCCTATTGCTTCTTCCCTCCCAAAGGCAGCAACCTCCCGTTCCGAAACCAGCCGTAATCATGTATAAAATGCTCAAAAATAAAAGTTCAGGGGCTGCCGGATAGGGAGCTGGATAAAAAATCCCCCCTCCCAACCCCGCGCCTGGGTGAGGAGATGGAGCCCCAGCAAACGCGCCTGGGAACAAAGGGGGAAGCCGCTCGCTGCCTCCGCTCGCGGCTGTGCCAGGTGGAGCCGGCTCAGGAACCCTCTCCTGGTGACCGTGCTGGGGTTAGGGAATGATTTGTGCCCTGTACGGTGTGCCTCAGACCCCGGTGATGGAGGTGGTGGTGTACGGACGGGGCTTCAGCCCTTGCGTGCCGGAGACGTGGCCCTGCCGAAATAACGCCCCTCGCTCCGGGAGGCCGGAGGAGTTGGGAGCTGAAAATGTCAGCCCGGCTCCGAGCAGGCCACAGGGGCTGCGGGGCGGGTCTTGGCCTCCTAAAACATCCCCTCGGTGCCTGTGCTGGAGGAAAGGTTTCTCCATCGCCTCCCTGCCCCGCTGGGCAACGCGTGGCCCCGCTGGCCGGGCAGGGCGCGATGGACGGGGGCTGTCTCCTCCTGGGAGGGGGCAGCTCTTGGTATCAGCACCAAAACTCCGCCAAATTGCTTAATTTGGGCAATCCGCAGCGTATTGTGCACCAAAGAGGGCCGTAATGGAGACTTAATGCCTTCTTTCGGCAGCAGACCTGTAATTAAGTTACAGAGGGCGTGTGACGGATCCTTTGAAACGGGTGAAGGAATGCGTTTCTTCAGGGTTCTGTCTTTTTCTTCCCCGTGTGGGATGGAGCGCTTTGGATTGCAAATCCCACGAGGAGCCCTGCGATGCCCATTTACATAGGGGAAGGCTGGAGTCACGCAGGGACATCCCCTACCAGGTCCTGTGGCACAGCCAGCGGTCTAGCAGCCACCCAATTTTGGGGCAGGAATCCCCGAAAGGACGGTGGTCGCGGCGTTGTCCGGAGACGGGTGTTAGTCCTGGATGTTTTCCCGTGCTGGTGCGGGAAGGGCTCTCCCACCTGGATTTGCCTGTGCTTGCAGGAGAGCTCAGAGCCAGATCTGCAGCGTCTGTGCACGAATAAAACAGTTAAAGATGCAGCTTGGCGGGTCGGGCTCCTTCAGCCCCGGGAAGGAGGGCTGAGCATCGCTTTTTATTGTGCTTCTCTTTTTGGTTTAACCTCCAGAGGGGCTGTCAGCTCTGGGAAGGGCCGAATGGGGAGAGCTGGGAGCGTTGCGGTAGGGCTGAGGGCGTTTTTCTCCCCGCTGCTGGCAAAAGAAACGAGCTCATGTCCTGGTGACAGGAAGGCATCTTTGGGGGAAGGTGGGGAGGGGGAAGAGGAAGACGAACCTGAAATCCTAAATGGCTTTTGATTGCCATGAAGCGCTGGGGCAGACAATCGCTGGGATTACCACACTGACAAAGCATCCTGGGGAGCTGAATCGCTGGCACAGCGAGCCAAACGGGAAGCTGCTCGCAAGGCTTTCCCGGGGTGGCAGCGTGTGCAGGGCCTTGATACGGCTGAAAGGAATTAGGGATTCAGGGGCTGAATGCCTCTGCGCTGCCGCGGCTCAAAGGCCACTGACGGGCAGAGCTAAAAGGGGCCGGAGCGGAAAGCATTCGCTGCTCCTCGCTGCTGTGAATCCCGATAGGGTCTAACAAGAGGGGAAGCAATCCACTTCCTGAACATCAATCACGAGCCAAATGACCACTGCAAGGCAGAGCGGGCCCGCTGGATTTCCAGGAGCCGCCGGCCCTTTGAAACAGTCGGGCTTTTGTGCTCTGCGAGGCAGAGAAATAAGCTTCAGATCTCCAGGTTTTGGTGTGTTTTTTTTTTCTTTTTTCTTTTTGCAGGGCGGATTCGTAGCTTCGGTGATTGCATCTGACAGCCAGGTTAGAGGAGCTTCCCTTGAGCAGGCTGGCAAAATGCAGCCGCAGAAACAGCAGTTTCACATCAAAGGGCGTGAAATAGCCAGGAAAAGAGCAGTGCAGGAAGGAGTTAAAGGACGGCCGGGGTTCAGGGAAAGTGCAGCACTGCGTGCTAATGGCTTTGCAGTTGAGGGGAGTTGTCCTGAAAGAGCTGCAGGAAGGAGAGGCAGTCAGGACTAAGCACTCTCCCTGCAAGATTTAAGCCTGCTGTCTGAAGAACAGAAATATCGAGCCGTTAACCCTTTTTTCTTTCCCTTTTTTTTTTTAGCGTTTTCCATAGCAACTAGATTTCCAGGGAAACCCGACAGGAGAGCAGTGCGAATGCTGCTGATGGCCGGGTGGCAGAGGTTGGGACACGGCGTGAGTGCCCCGTGTCCCTGCAGGAGCAGAGCCGTGGCGTTTCCCAGGTTGGGTATTATCTGGCTAAGCCCACTCCAGCTGCTGCCGGCGCATAATGCAAACCACATTTCCATGCTTTTTTTTTTTTTTTTTTCAATTCAGAGCCCAGAGCTGGCGGCTGTGGGGTTTTCTGGTCACTAGCGAGGTGGGAAGGTGGATTGGGGGTGTGCGTTCACATCTCCTGGGAGAATTCACGTGCAGTGGCTTTGAACATCGTGATGGAGCGATGCTCAGCTTGTCAGCAGTGCCACAGGAAAATTCCTGCTCCTGTGTCATCTGGCACAAATATGACGTACCTAGGCTTTCCTAGCAGGAAACAGGATTTTTTCCTAAAATTTCGGAGAATGTTCATGGGACAGAAGGAAACAAATCAAGTAGGATCAACTGGTTCAAGGGGATGTGGAGAAATTAAGTTGCCCACAGGGGATGGATCCCTTTCTGTCCCTTCCACAAGGAAAATCCATGCGTACCCAGGGACAGAAACCTGGCATCTCATTAATTCAAAGGACTTTAAGGAGCTGTGGAAGCTGCTTAGGTTCTCTGTTAAATCCCCCTGTAGCAAATCTTGGTGGAAAGGTGGGACCCGGGTTTCTGAAGAACAATTGTGCAAAGTTAGCACTAATTGAACATAAAGTTTGCTGGAAATGTGTGTCCGAGGAGGAAGTCCTGTAGGTCCCTTATCTTGCTGATAACGATTTCCTTCAGGTTAATTACACAACATGACCATTTCTGCAAACTCAAAGCGATTTCTCTGGTCTCAGCTAAGGGAGGTTCCCAAACTGCGCGGACAAAAGCAGAACGCATTTTTCTGTAATTGTCTCTAATTCGGGGTCTCTACAAAGGGGGCACTGTCTGCAGGAGGTAGCAGGCTGTTTCTGCCAAGTCTGCGGAGCTGAGGATAAAGCAAGGTAACTCAAATAAATAATAAACACTGCGGAAAATGAAGAAACAACGTTCCAGATCTGTGCTGCTCCAAGCTGTGCTTTTATAGCTTACTTTTAAATGAAGAAATTGCTTGTGACGACTCAGTAACTACAGTAGTGGTCACTTATAATAAATGTTCATGTATTTTTTAGAGCCATCTTTGTGCACACAGTTTTCTGTACCGCACAGATACCTGTAACAGCTCTGTCCAAGTCTTTGCATCCAGTTTGCTGGTGATTTGCTCAGATTAAGGAGCACGTGGGATATCCCAGCTGTTACCCGGCCAGTTGAGGGATGATAAAATTGACTCGTTAGCCAACCACACTGGAGCAGTCCCAACGTCCTCTGCTGAGAGGTTTCTTCTAAGGAAGCGTTGCCTAATTTTTATGTCTACATGCTTGCTTAAATTGCATTTTCATTCCTCTTCTCGTTTGTTGGAGTGCTGTGCCTGGTGTGCTGAGAGAAAGCAGGTCGCACACGTCACGCGTGTTTCCAGCGCTGCTCCTAGGCAGGTAACAGAGAGCTCTGCTGTCCTGATTCATGCACATCCTCCCGTTTAACCGAGCAGACTCAGATTACACCAAGGAGATAAGCCTGGGAGCTGCCTGGTTTTTAAATGACCGGCGCAGCGCACGTATTGGCTGTGTTCACAACCTGATATTTTGCTCTGGACAGAGTCGAGCACGGCAGGACCTGAAGCTGGCCGAGGCCACCAGCGGTGAGCACAGGGGAGGAGATCCCTGCAGGAGCTTGGTGGCAGTGACACGGGGGCTGCAATTCCTTAAAACAACCGAGGAGGACCCAGGAATCCACAGGGGGGTTGAGAGGATGCCAAGTTTCTCTCAAAATATTTTATTTTTTTTATTACTATCATCAAAGGTGAAATTAATTTGCAGATACGTTCTGCAAATCTTCCCTTGGAGAAGCTTTTGACCAGAAGAGCAATATCAGGTGGTGCTTGGAGAGCAGGGCTCTGTCAAGGAGCCCAGCAGGTCAGGTTGCTGCCCATAACCTGAGACAGGGAACCGAGCTAAAGATGGGAGGGCTGGCAAGAAATTCAGCCAGTAACACGTGGATCTGCACAATCACTCGTGGCCGAGCCAGGTCTGCCTCTTTGCAGCGTCAGAGACAGCAATTAAAAGCAGCTTTGATCCGAATCCATCCCTACATTTACCAATCCTTGGTCCTGGTGGCGGCTGGGGCCAGAAGGATGTGCTTGCAGCGACCTTAAAATCTGCGGTTCTGCTTCTTTCCCTAGGTGCAGTAACATTTCCTGAACAAGCTGTTCTTTTGGTATTCTTTCCCCAAAAAGGGGATGCACGAGGCAGCGAGCTGTGGCTTGGGCACGAGGAGCAGCCCATGGCAGCGCTGCTCCTGGGGTTATTTCTGCGCTGGGCTCCTGTTTTAGCGTGAATCTGAACCGTGGACAGGGCCCAAGAAATGATGGGGCCAAACTGGCCCTGGGCCAAGGGGCTCGAGGCAACGGGAGGGCTGGAAATGAAATCTGCCAGGGTTTGGGGACGTCCATGCGTTTTGTTCCCCCTGCGGTGAATGGGGGCTCTGTCCCGGCGATGCTCCAGGGGGTCCCCAGGGGAGGGGGAGCTGGGGAGAGAGCTGGGAGGAAATTTAAACCAGGAACCAACAGAGGAGGGGAGGCAAATAAATAGATAAATAAAAGGGAAGGCTGCTCCCGGAGAGCCCCAAAAAGCCCTAAAACTTGGGCTGGCAGAAGATGTCCCACCTTGTCTGTGGCTCCCAGCCCTTACGCAGGCAGATCTCGCAGGGTATCGAGAGCATTAAAAACGAGGGATTGAAATGGGAAAGCACCAAGAACCGGCTTTTTGGGGAGGAAGCCTGTAAATTTAGATCATGCATTGCTTTGGGAAGAACATTTTTCCACATAGCCTTTTCATTCAAACCCCACTATTTGTATGCGGGGGGGGGGGGGAGCGGTCAAAATAAGCAGCGAAACTTCGTCTTGTTTTAGAAGGGGCACTTTTCAGTGCTTTAGCAGAACGTAGCCATAAGCAGGAGCACCACACGTTAATTACATCACTGATGATTAAAGGCCTCATCACCTCTGTTGGGAAGTCACAGGGATGTTTCCATTGACTTCACCGTGTGCTCCCGTGGGACGTCGGGACCTCAACTTTTCCAGCGGAGCACTGCCCCTATGAGTAAGAGATCCAGAAGACAAAGCTTTCAGAGTGATTGTATGGCATTCGTTACACAGAGCTGGAGCTGTTCAAGTGTCAGAGTTGATGTTCAGCCCTGATTAAATGCTTCAGCATTTCCCAGGCAAACCCAAGGTGTCATTCTTCGGAAATATTTCTAGATTTCCACCTCGGCGCGGTGGCTAACTCTGTCGAGTTTTGAATTGCACGTGGGTTGCGCTGCCCAAAATCTGCTCTGCTTTTGGCCAGGAAGCTGTGCTGGGAGGCATCTGGTGAAAGCGACAGTGATACATGGAGGTGCTGCGTCCTTCACCTCCAGAGGGCTTCCACATCGGGCTCTGAATGCAGATGAGACTGAGCAAAGTCACCAAACATAACTAGAAAATATTCTCCCTTATGGGATTATTGTTACTGGGATTCTCCGGTGGCTGCAAACATCCAGGGGCATTTCCCAAAGCCTTGCAGCACCCGGAGAAGCCGCCCTTTGCTTGCTTTCCCACAGGATCCTGGCTCTTGACAAGTTCACGTGAAATTTAGTGGCTGTTTGCTCCTTGGAAGTCAGTGCTCCTGAATGGGTATTTGAGCTTTGGGGGTGCTTAGGAGAGGTGGGGGGGTGGATATGATGCCAAAGAGCTCACAGGGAAGCTTTTGAGGCATGAAATCCATTTGTGTGAGTCGTTGGCCTGTCTTGGTTCCCTTTGCTGTTAGACCAACACCAAGTACGTGTAAGAAACCCTGCCCACCCCTCCTGACCCGCTCTTACTGTATTATTTTTTACAGCTACAGCTGCAAAAGCAGTGCTCAGGTGCTTGCCCTGTCAGATTTTTTTGCATGTTAAGCCAGTTGCTCGGGGTGCAGCGTGAGTGTCCTTGTTTGCACGGCAAAAAAATAACCCTGGGAGGCGTTCAAAAAGAAAATTTGTAAAGCAGATGAGGCGCAGCTCCGCGTTACCTCTGCTGGGTAGCTCTCTCTGCCTCCGTTTGCATGCTCAATTAGCTCTTGTTGTCTTTTTGCCACCTAGAACCTGGTCCAAAACCATTCCTGGCAAGGTCGAGTTCTTCTCCAGCGAGGGCTCGGACACCTCCATTCCCATCCCCATCGTGCCGCTGCCCGGCGTGGATGACTCTTACCCTCCCCAGAAGAAATCGTTCATGATGCTCAAGTACATGCATGACCACTACCTGGACAAATACGAATGGTTCATGAGAGCCGACGATGACGTTTACATCAAAGGGGACAAACTGGAGAACTTCCTGAGGAGTCTGAACAGCAGCGAGCCCCTTTTCCTCGGCCAGACCGGCCTGGGCACCACGGAGGAGATGGGGAAGCTGGCGCTGGAACCGGGCGAGAATTTCTGCATGGGGGGCCCCGGGGTGATCATGAGCCGGGAGGTGCTGCGCAGGATGGTGCCCCACATCGGAGAGTGCCTGCGGGAGATGTACACCACCCACGAGGACGTGGAGGTGGGGAGATGCGTGCGGAGGTTCGCGGGCGTGCAGTGCGTCTGGTCCTACGAGGTAAGGACGAGGGGGGCGTTTTGGGGGAGGGAGAGGCTGGCAGAAGTGGCTCCGGGGCTTTGCCACCTGATGGTCCCATCATACACGAACTCAGAAGCAAGGAGGGAAGCATTTAGGCACGTCGGGGTGGTGGGAGGAACGTCGGGTGCTCGTAATGGGTGTCTCCATCTAGACACAAAGGGAACAAACCGAAATCCAAGCGGCCACAGGTCCCTGTGGTCCCGCCTGCTCAAGCCGTCCTTATTTAGCCGGTTGTGTCCCAGTGTCAGTGTGGAAAATCAAGGCTCCCGGTGCCCTGTGGCTTGCCGTGGATCAAACGTGCTCCTCTGCACCCTCTGAAGTGAGCCCTGGGTGTTTCCAGACCGTCTGATCGAAAACACCTGCGGGGCTCGAGCTGTGCTTCCTAGCGCTACTCCCAGGGAAAACACTGAGGGTTTTGCTGAGAAAGGAGAGAGGAGGAGAGAGCAAGCAGTTTATTGTTTTATGCCAGCATTTACGGCCAGCAGAAAGCTGCTTTGTGCGGCGTGGTGAGGAAGGGAGATGCTCCTGCCTGCGTGACGGAGGAGCTGCAGACGCCACCAGGCACTGCTGCTGCTGACTCGCCTTTACCAGCAAGGACTGGTGTTAAACTCCCGGTGTGTTTACTGAATCCTCTGCTCCTGAGAGCTCTCACTTCGTTTCAGTTCACAGTTCGGTGACAGGAAGGCTGCTGTGGAATGGGAAGGAGGGTTCCAGCTGCAGGAATTTATTCCTGGCTGTCGGTCCTGAAGGCTTGCTGGGCTACCAGCACCTGGGCTCTGCTGAGGCTGGCACAGACCCCTTGGAGTCAATCCGACCACGTTTGGGCTTGAAATAACTAAAGATAACACACAACTGCGCTAGGAATAATACCTGACGGAGTGAGGCAGGGCTTTTCCTCAAGATCAGTTTGGTTTGATCAGCCTATGGTCAGTTATCCGTAGCGCTGGGTGCCCCCAAGTGCCGCGGAGCCCTTTGTGCAAAGAGGTGAGATGCCAGATCCCAGCTGCCTGGGAGGTAAGGAGGACGCTGGGTGGTAAAAGCACGCCTCTTCTGTGAGGAGCAGCCCTGCTCTCACCCAGTCGAGGGTTTTCAGCTGAAAAACCTGTCGTCTTTCTGTTTTTTCGATGCTGCCCTCTCCCTGCCCGGGCAATTGGATGAATTGCGCCCAATATTTTATTTAAGACACAGCAGTAGCCGTGCAAAATAACACAGCTGCCCTTACAGCTGTGGTAGGAGAAGCTGGGGGTAAAAGCGACGTTTTCCATGCCTCGTACGTCCCCAAATGTCAACCAACAGGCGGCTGAGAGCGCGGTGCAAGGTGTTTTGCTTCAGCTTCTGGTGCAGCACCGAGCTGATCTGCACCAGGGCACGGCGCCTTTCACAGCTCCCACCACGGCTGTTCTCGCCGTGGGCGCTGTGCCCGGAGGCATTTTACTCATCTCCACGACTGTCACTGCCCCCTTTCTCTGACTTCGGGAGCCCACAATGTCCTCACTGTGCTGCTCATCTCCACCGCCTCGTTCCCTGGGGTTGTGCCCGAGCGCGGCTCCAGTCCCCGCTCTGTGTCTCTCTGCTCTCAGCAGTCTGCCTCAAAACCCTTTTTTCCCCCTTTTCCTGTGTTTCCTGTCGCTTCGCTGCTCTCCGTGGTGCCTCGCGGAGCACTTCATTAACAGCACTGCTCACTTCAGGGCTCGTGAGGGTTTGTTCGTGCTCTTCCTGCTGTCGGGAGCTTTTCAGTAAGCACAGCAGAGGGAACGGACACCGCGATTCTTCGGGCTTCCTGCTTCACCCCACCCCAGATGAGATGCCAGAAAAATAGCAGGCAGGTTTGGGGGGAGCTGAAACTCTGTGTCCACAGCACATCAGGAGCAGTGGATGGATTTTAGGCTCCTGAGGCCAGGCTTGTAGCTGTGGCCCTACAGGAGACGGGTCAGGGATGAGACAGACCTCTTAAAATGCTCTGTATGGCGAGGGGTTCTCATTGTGAAAACAAAACCGAGGCTGCCTGACAGATAGCTCCGAAACTCAGCCCTCTGCAGAGTGGAGCAGCCAGAGCTGTGGGCTTTGTGCGGCACGCTGGGAGAAAAAGCCATAAAAAAAAAAAAAAAAAAAAAAAAAGAAAAAAAAAAAAAAAAGAAAAGGAGCTGTGAAATATTTGAGGGAGCTTCATGGTCTGAGGCAATGCAGAGCGCCGGCCTTTCTCCTGCAGGGGAGGAAAGGCTTGTGCTGAGCCCGCTAGGAAGTGACTCTGCACTTGTAGGGAGTGTTGGTGTTCTGGGCGTCTGGTGCTTTTCCTGAGCAGCACTTTACACGTTTAAAGCCTCCTTCGTTTAAAGCCTCCTTCCTTCCTAGCCCGCCCCGGGGGTGCTGGAGGTGCTCTGTGCCCTGCCTGCCTGCCCCGAGGCCGCAGGCCTGGTGGTGACTGCGGGTACCGGGGGGCTCCTGGGAGGAGGGTGGGTTCCAATTAGCGTTTTGGGCGGTCTTTTATCTGCGGTAATTGAGGATAATCGCTGCTCTGAGATCCACTGAGGTTAGGAGAGCCCTTAACGTGCGCCTCGGATCCGCCAAGTACGTCGGCAGCGCCGGGACGTGCTGCTTCTGGAAGGGACCCTCCCTGAGCAAAGCTGAGAGACCGAAATACCTGCCCGATGTGATGGGCAGGCTGTGGCAGCGAGGTACGGCCACGGGGCTCTAATTTTAGAGGTGGTGTTTGCTCAGGAGCAGGGCAGAGAGGTCACAGGAGGGAGCAGCCGGGGTTGGCGAAGCCAAGCTGTGGGCTGGGAGGGTTCGGGATCGGAGGAGAGACCTCAGATCTGCGCCCAGGTCCTGACCAAACTCTTTCACTTCAGAAAATGATGACCTATTGGAGGAGCAAATATTTCAGAGGGGAAAAACTGACTTGGCACCGCTAGGTCGTCGCTGCCTGACCTCTGAACTCAGGCTGGTGAAGGCTTTTTGTTCGCTGTGGGGATCGAGACCTGCCCTGCATCGAGCTCCGAGCGCCGTGCCGAGGCCCCTTGAGCCTGGATCTCGGTGACTTTCTGCCAGCCCTGGCTTTGAGAGGGGCAGGCTGCCTGATTCGGGCTTCCCTGCGCCTTGCGAGCTGTGGGTGCAGCTTGGGACTGACCCGTTTTTGTGAGCACAGGGGCAGGGAGCGTGCTTCTGGCCAGCTGGATGTCTCAAAGCAGTGCCTGCGCTGGGGGCTGCGTGATGCTGTAGTGCAGACACCGAGGAGGCTTCCCCCATGAAGCCAGGAAGCAGAAGTAGTCATTTTTTTTCCCCATTATTGGCTTTTCGAGGTGCTAGGAACCAGGACCCGTCAGCCTGCCGCGTTTGGTGGCTGTCTGGCTTAGCTCTTAGCCTGAGGACAAGCCAGCAAAGGCTAATCCATCCTGGCACGGCAGGATGAAGGCCCCCGTGTAATACCTCATCATCCCACTTGCTTAATTAAGACTCAAGGAAGGTGTGTGTGGCTGTGAGTTCGTTCAGCCCAGCAGCCGATGGGACAGGAGGGAGGGGAATCGGAGCCCAGAAGCTCCCCCAGAGGATTTTTCCCTCCTGAGCTGCAGCAGAGCTGCCCCGACCCTGCGGGCTGGGTGCCTGCCTTACGTCCTGGCAGCACAGCGGGAGGAGAAAATCCTTCCTCTGCCCTCAGGAGCTCGCCGAGGACTTTGTGCTGTAATCCCGGAGCCGTGGGCGAATCCCACCTGCCTGGAGACCTTGAAAGGGCAACGGGGAAATTCAGCCCCCGTTGCCCTTTTCAGCCCCCGGCTGCTCTTAACCCAGCGGTGCCGCCTCCATCTCTGGTGCTTCCAGCTCTGGCTGCACTGTGCTTGGTGTTTGGGGGAATACTTAGTGTTTTTCTTTTAATTAAAGCGATTAAATTATTGCAAAATAACAAAAGGTGGATCGTTTAAATGGATGGGTACAATGGGTGTTGGTACGATACATATCCAGAGCTGCTCCAGACACTGCTTGCAGCCAGCTGTGTAGCATCAACCTGCTTGGGAGGCTTTTCTTAATGCTTTTTGGGGGAAATAACACCCTGTGGGCTGCCTCTGCCTCGACGCTGTGCTCTCAGAGCACTTCCCCGTGCTGGGTGTGCTGGGGCAGCCCCTTCCTGCTGCAGTCACAGGTCTGCTGCTGGGGCAGCTCTCAAAACCAGGGCAGTCCCCGTCTCAGCCCAGGAACTGCTGGTTCCTCTTCTCTTTCCACATTTTCTCCTCCAAAAGCCACCGTCGGTGCCGCCGAGGCGTGCCACGAGGCTCAGCATCAGCTGTGGGATGGCTGCTGCTTTTGGGGTGGCCCTGGAGAAGGTGCAGGAGGGCAGCCTGCGGGTTTCATGTCTGTGTGTGACGGCTCTGCGGGTGCCGTGTGCCATCCTCCTGTGCCCTGTGCCGCAGGAGGATTAATTGCTCAGCATCTGCCTAACCTCATTTCCTGCAGAAACCTCCCCGCCAAAGACCTGCTGCTGTTGTTTCGCCTTCTGAACCCACCCGATTCGGGGAAAAAAGCACTCGGTTCTACTTTGCTTGGGCTGTTGCACCATCCTTAATTGATGGCTGAAGTGCTTAAAAGACGTTAACGCTAATTTCCTGTGTGAAAAGCTTCTCGGGGCTCCTGGCGGTGCCAACTTTCATGGTTATCAGCTGGAGCCCTCTTAAAATCTTGCCAGAAATCCTGCTTGCCTGTAGGGTGGGGATTATCTTCCAACAGAACGACCTCGATGTGGCACCCAGAGGTTGGGAACGGATCTGGGAGGGCCGGGGGGGGATCGATTGGTGGCGATTTCTTCCACCCTGACCTTTTGGGTAGGAAGCGTGCTTGGGGTCCCTGCAGAACCCAAAGCTGGGGGCTGGTTAGCTTCGAAACCCCACTCCTGAAAGTGTGGTTCCACTGCTGCCCTCAGTGAAAGCACAGCAGGCGTCAGCGATGATCTCAGCCGCGTCTTGAGCGAGTCCAAAATCTCTCTGCAGCAGGCAAGCAGAAGCTGGGGCAGATTTTTATCGGCGGGATGCTCGAGAACGGGTTCAGCCTCATGCCGGGGGCTTGCAGCTTTGCGTGGTGATGGTGGTGGCTTCCGAAAAAAAAGAGGCAAAAGCCTGCGTGTGACTTACAGCGCTGCTGGCGGCCCCGAGTGCTTTTTAAGACCTCTTGGGCTGGAAATCTCTTTATCCACCTACACAACGTCCGTGCTGCACTGCGTGCCGTGACGAGGAGCCTTGTGGATGGAGGAAGGCCCCTGCAGGGAGCTCTTTTTCAGCCCAGCAGGTTCCCTGTGCCCAGGTAAGCTCTGCAGGCTGCACGGTGCGCTTGGAGCTGAGGCGCTGTGCGTCTCGTGATGCCCTGGCGACGATGCTGGGGCACTTTGTGTCCACTCCACGTGTGGCTGAGAGCACGTCAGAGCAGGATGGAGCCCCAGGGGATGGTGCAGGGCTGAGGTGCAGCTCCTGGGCCTCATACTTGAGAGGAATTAGCTTAGAGAGATGTCTGGGAGAAGGCACGACGCGCTCTTGTGTAACCACGCAGCACGGGCAGGGTCGTGCCCGCTGCATCGAAACTCCATCCAAGGCCCCGGGGTTAATCCTCCCTGCTGAATGGCTTTGGGGAGCTCCAGCTGAGAGCTGTATTTTTGTTCTTGGAAGCTGCCTTCGGAAGCATCTGGCACTCTTTGGGGATTAAGCACAGGTTCTTAGGCAGAGGTTAGGATTAGCAAGGCAGGGAGCAGGAGCCCGGTTTGGGCGCAGGCACAGTTTATTGGAAAGCAGGACGAGGGTAGCAGAAGAGCTGCTTGTGGGTCCCGTTGGGCTCCTCTCCTCTTCTCCCTGCGGGCACAAGGAGGGAAACACAGCGAGGAAACACCAAGAAACCCCAACCATGGACTGTGACCATGCTCAGCCCTCGTGGCGTGGTGGCTCGGAGAGGCACGAGGCTGGTGCTGGAAGCTCCTCAGCTCGGTGCCACCGGTGAGAAAAGGGCACCGAGAGTCACAGCGGAGCATTAACGAAGGTTCCTCCGCTCGTAAGCCTTCAATGGGCTTAATTACTTGGCAGGAACTTCTTGAAACCTTATTTGAATTGAAGCTAAATGTTTTGGCTGGTTGTGTCACCGCCGTATTAGCGAGGAATGCAGGAGAGAGTGCTAGTTTGGATTAACTGAGCTGCCTTAATCCTTCGTAGCCGTGCTTTGTAATGTGTTACTGTCTTACAGGGAGAGAAAACATTTGCCCGTGAGACAGCAAAGCTCCCTCCTCAGCGTTTCTGCGTAAGGCAAATGTTCTTTGTCCTTAATAAGGACTAGGAAAGTTCTCAGTAAGCGGGCGTCCAGAATTAATGCTCGTCGTGCACGAGTGCTGGATGGCCAACTGTCTGCATCTCAGCTCTGGCATTTTATAAACCTCTTTCCCACAACGCTCCTCCATTTATGGGTGGGTTGGAAGCCTGACCCCATTTTTCAGTGGTTTCTTACAGCCTTCAGCCCCGATGCTTCCCTAGCAATGGCCTCGTTGGCCTGCAGTGCCTCCAGCATCCAGCGCGCACACCTCTCGTGTTCGCAGTCCAGGTCAGCAGAAGTTTTGTGTGAGCACGCGTATCTCTGCTGTCCTGACAAGGGGGAAATTTGTTTAACCTTCTCACGGATGATTTGTCAAGAAGCCTCACCCTTACCTTGCCTTATGTGTTTGTTTAACCTTATCACAGCTTACTGAGCTGACGCCCTCGGTTTTATATCCTTCTCCTGCTGAAGGCACTTCCTAACATCTTTGGCCAAGGGGAACTTCATTAAAGACAAAAAAACAAACCAAAACCCAACCAAGAGACAATAGTGGGTTTCATCCTCACAAAGCAGCAGGGCTTTCGCCTCCCTGCGAATATTACTGAGCTGTGACTTCTCCAGGTTTTGAGCAGAGCGATTTTTCTTTGACTTTTCCACATAATTCTCCCCCTTCTCTGGCTCCTCGGCGTTGAAACCGTGCCGCAGCCTCTGCGAGAGCCCCCTACAGCCGTGTGCCACCTCGCTGCTGTGTTGTGACGGGCCCAGCTGGCAGCAGAGCCACCTCTGATGGCGTGGGATAACGTGAGCAGCCCAGCCCTGACGTCTGCCGCTGGTATCCTCAGCGCCACGTGCGCTTCTTCGGGGGGAGAAAGCCTCCACGTGGCTCCTTATCTATTCCGGGCCAAAAACAACAAAGAACGAGCCTGGTCTCGGGGCAGGGAACTAGGGTGAAGGTGAAAAGGATACAAGGGTACGAGGCAGGAGATGGGGGGCTGAGCATTGGGATGGCAGGGCTCAGCACCATGGGGACGGATCCCTGCTGCCCCACAGCTCTGCCCGCCTGGTGCCACGCAGCACAGGCTTGGTGCAGGAGGAAGATGAGAGGTAAGGGCAGTGTCACCTCTGTGCCACCACCTCACAGCTCCCCACATCCCCCCGCAGGGCTCTGCAGGTCGTGTCTGCATCCCACCATCTGCCCTCGCAGCTCCTGGGGCGGAGGAAGCGTGGAAGCGCGCGGCCCCGCTCGCTCGGCTAGGTGGTCGGGGACAGAAAAGGCCTTGTTCCCCGCCAGCCGGCACAAAGGCTCCTTTGTAGGCGCTTGGTTTACGCCTGCCGAGGTGCCTCAGCCTGCTCGCGGTGGCTCCTGCTGGAGGTATGCAGGCGCTGGGGCTGCGACGGACAGGGGGGTGTTGTTCGCCCGCTGCCTCCCCGTCCTGCTGAGGGCAGGGAGCTGCTGGGGATGGAGCGGAGCCCCGGGGGCTGTCCCTGTGAAAACAGCACCCAAATCCTCCCCTCACACACCTGGGGACAGACCTGGCCTGAAACGCAGCCTGCACCCTCCTTTGGCTTTTAGGCATCTTCCCGGTTTGCCATCTCCTGCCTCCAGTGTTTGGTTTTCTTTGCCTTTTTTTTTTTTTTTAACCCCCCCCAGGCTAGCTGACAGCCCTGCAGTTCCGTTCCCAAATAGCATTCTCATGCTGTCACCGCTGGCTTTGGGACTCGAAGGAGAGCCTGGGTGGAAAAACAGCCTCTCATCGAATTACCCAGAGATGGGTCTCCTGGGATGAAGGAAGAGCACACAGGAGGGACGTGCCCTGTTCCCCATTAAGCTCTTTGCCTTCCACATTTTCTTGTCCTCCAGCAGCGTGGATAAATATTGAAAACTGGAAGCTGAGTGTGGCAAAAGGGGACGTGGGGCAGGTCCGGGGTACGAGCCACCGCCGGGTCGGTGTCCCTCGAGAGCAGCAGCTCTGCCCCGGGGACGTGTGCCCACACTTGCTCTGCCCTCTGGGCACCGTGGTGCTCTCGCTGAAGGTCTCTTGGGCTTTGAAGACACTCGAAGCTTTCTGCGAAGCTTTTCTCTCTCTCACAAGCAGCTGAGAAATGACTTTTCCACTTCATTTCAGACTGGCTGTCATTCTCAAGCGAGCTCGGAGCAGCGCGGTTTTGACCTCGCTGGCGGGGGAAACTCAGAGGAACCAGATTTCCCAGGACGTTGAGGGAGGATTCTTAGGTCTTGAACCCTGTGCTTTGGCATCAAAGCTCCTGCAAAGCTTCCCGTGCCCCTCGGTGGAAGGAGAGCTCTGCACGGCACGGGGTTATCCCCAGGCACTGGAGGAGGAACCGTCAGGGCAAGGTGGGGAGTCCAGGAGGTCCTGGCCCGGCGTCCTGCAGCCAAACCACACCTTCCCCCCCCTCCTGCCCCAGTCACTTCAATTAAAATTCCACCGTCAGGGCCGGAGCGAGGGGAGGCAGGAGCAGACTTGTTTTCGGGAGGGAGGGCTGAATTTTCTGCCGGAATGGGCCTTTGCTCAGGGTGAGCTCAGGAAATGCTCCCCCCCCACCACCTCCACCAGTTCAGTGTGGAAAAGCCACAGGTAGAAGTTGCAAAAAATTAATCAGCATCGTCTGCTTCGGTTCCCAGAGGGCATCAAAGGGTGAAGGAATTGAGGAGCCCTGCGGGGACAAAGCTGGGGTTCTCCGGCAGCATTTCTGAACCACAGCCCAGGGCAAATTGAAGGCAATTTGTTAATGAAGATGAGGGGAGCTGAGAAAGAGGAGATCCCCCCCCTGGTATAGGGAGCAGGGATGGGGAGCAACCTCCTGGAGGTGAAAGGTGGCGAAAACAAAGAGAGCCAGAGCGAAACCCAGGGGGGTCGTGGCGTGGAGGAGTCCGAGCAATTCCAAATATTCTAAACAGAGGTCCCACGGGCAGAGATATGAGGGAACCAAATTCCTCTGGCGTTTGCAATATCGGGCTGGCTGAAGGAGCTGCTCTTGTGCAATGCTCTGCAGGATGGGTCCTGAGCAAACGCTGCTGCTGCTGCAGCTGCAGCTCACAGCAAAGCCTTTAGCTTCCAGCTGCCTGTGTAAAGCAGGTAGCCGTGGCACGGGCGCTTGTGTGCTCAGCACAGCGACACAAATCGAGGTTGGAGGTGCTGGGGGAGCAGCAGATGAGCAGTTCCTGAGGAAAATATCTCGTTGAGGAGCCTGAAGGTGATGCAGACCTCCACGGCCTCCTAGGTGCAGGCGGTTTCTCCGGTAAGAATACAGGCGGGGGGGAGGGAAAGGCAAGGGAGGACAGAGATGCGCTTTCAGAAAGGAAATCGGTCTCAAAAAAAAAAAAAAAAAAAGAAGCAAACAGCAAAATGTTACAAGGTGTGAGTTGGGGAACAACCTGCTGTTTGCCCTGGCTCTCGCTGTGACACGGCTCTGAGCATCGGAGCTGGATATCGTATCTGATGGGCCGCAGGCATCGCCGTGTTTCCAGGCGTAGAGCTCCCCTGCGTCTGTCTCCCTTAGGCGAGGAGGAAAACCTGCCAAGAAAGCAATGCTCTCCGAGGCTCAGCTGCTTTGGCACCCCCGCAGAACCGTCCTGCCCTACAGGGATGCTGCAGGGACGTGTTCTGGCGTGGCAGCCGAGCCTGGTGGCCAGCACGGATGAAGCACGGAGCAGCCTGCGTCGTAGCAGGTATCATTTCATGCCTCGTTACCGTGCTAAGCAGTCAGCTCTCCGTTCAGAAACCAGGTCTGAAAGTGACTTCTGGGAGCGTGTTTTCTGCCTGGCCAAGCAGAGGGTGTGCAGTTGGGTTTTGTTTTTCCTCCGGTAGCCAACATAACGTCACTCACTGGTGGCCTTTGTGCCTGTGTCTCTTTGTGTGCTGGGGCAAAGCAGCCGTGTCCAGCTCGGGGTCGGTGCCAGGTTCATCAATATGATGATTATACGCAGAAGAAAGGAGCTGCAGTGGTGTTCTCGTGGTGTTTCAGTGGTAAATAAGAGGGAAATATGGCCATCTCTTAATATTCTGGTTGGGCTGCCCTGGTTGCTGTGCACTGTGCTGGAAAGCCCCCCTTTTCCTGTAACCCTGTGTGCTCATGAGCTCCGTGGTTAGCTAAAGTAAATGCTCCCAGCCTCGTGTGTGCTGGGCTGTACCAGAACCGCTCTCAAATACTCCAGACCCCGTTCCTGAGCGTTGCTGCATGGACCACACTGTCATGGTTTACTTTATTTTCAAATCCTGAGAGTGGCTGCAGTCCTTTCCACGCCAGCCTTTGGGAAGCGGCCCGCAGCTATAACTTTGCAACTTGGAAACACCCCTGCAGCCTCAGCCCTGCGCCCCGCACCAGACAATAACGAGCGCTGGAAGCTAAACCGAGCCCATTGATATGGTGATGATCAGCACTTTTCTCTTTCTGATTAACATTCAACCTGTGTCTTCTATAAGGTTTCCAGCAAGCCGTGGGATTGTCCGTTCCTCTTCCAGCCAGCTGCCCCGGTGGATTCGAGCCCATCCTGGTCGCTGGCGCCGTGTCCTGGTAGGGCAGTGTCCCTGGTGGCCTAGGATGCAGTTTTGGTGATAAATACGATCCGTTTGGGGTTGTTTTCACTTCCTCAAGTGAACCTGTGACAGGCTGCCAGCAGTCTTGCAGGAAATGCAGAGGGCCGTGAGCTGCAGCCCTGGCTTGGGAAAGCTCCGGGGCCAGGAGATTTTGGGAGAGGCTCGGTAAAACGGGTCTTTGGGGAGCAGTAAACGAGCCAGAACAGACACAGATATTTTTAACGGGGTTTTAACGTAAATCTAACACAGTTTAGGCAAGCAGCCTGGTAAAGGGAGAGTTTCTTGCTGTAGGGGAGCCTTTATTCCTGGGCAGCCCCTTGGTAAAGCCGGCTGCTCCAGGTCCCCCGGAGCTCTCACCAGCGGGTCCCTGGGGTGGTGGGTAAGCTGTCTTCTGGCCATAGGAAGGGGTCTGTAAGTCACCTTGAAAGTTGTCCTCTGGGGAGTGGGAACTCGGCCGTGCCGGGATGGCAGCCCTCCCGGGTGTGAGGCACAGCGAGGGAAAGTCAGATATCTCAGGAATTAGGAGGTCTGTAAGAGCTGAAAGTGAAGGAAAATGGAAGGGCACACGGCGGGCACTGGGGCATGACCACCCGTGGGTTTTGAGTTCCAAACCAGAGCTGTTGGCAGCACGCAGGGCTTCGGCTGGTGGGCAAATCCAAATCCCAGCATGGAAATGAGGAGACCAGGGGCAAAATAGCATAAGAGGGGGCTAACCCGAGCTTTATTCCTCTCTGCAGTGCAATAACCTTGGTCGATGCAGCTCTGTTGTAGCTCTCACCCACCCAGCAAGCTGCTGGAGGGACCTGCTGGCAGCACCTCGGCTTCCTCCATCAGCACAGCTTGGGATGAAGGCTTTTTCCTTGCCTTTTCTTTCTCTTTTTTTAAACTGATTTCTAGGAAATGCAAGATGAAGTGGTCTTTGTTGGGACCCTCCCCAGCAGACACTTTATCACGCCAGCACAGAGGGAGACTTGTTGCTCGCTGCAGCCGCTGCTGCCTTCACAGCCGGGGAGAGCCGGGCTGCGAGCTCCCCTGAAGCCCTCCAGTGCTAAACCTGCTGCTATCTGAAATCTGGATTTCAGGGGAAATCTTGTGGCAGAAGGATTTCAGGTTTATTAATTGCTCTAATTTCTCTACCAAGTGGAAGAGGTCTTAAATCATTCCGATAGTGAGAAGTCAGGTCCAGGTAAATTTATATTTAATGAGATAACATTATAATGAAAGAGAACGTTTTAGCTGTACAGAAATGTCTTAGTAAATGCCTTTCACAGTCCTAAAATGGAGTAAAGATTTTTTTTTCCTCTTTGCATTTTTCCTTTTTTTTCTTCCCCCTCTGGGCAGAACCTTGCTGAACACGTCTGGACAGTGAAATGTTCTTTTGTAGGGATGAACTCATGATCTCCGAGGTTACATTTGCTCTGTAAGGTGTTTGCACACAATAAAGCACTTTTATCCGTGACATTTACTGCATTACAGCTGCTGGCTTTAAAAATAGCAGTTCGGGAAGGCTTCATTTCACGTGAAGTGTGCGTGCCCTGAGCTTCCTCTTCAAAATGTCAGCGCCACTTAACGCCTTCCTCGCTGCTGCTGCCCATCCCTTCCCAGGGGTGCTGTGTGGGGTGTCTGGGGGTGCTGTGTGGGATGTCTGGGGGTGCTGTGTGGGGTAATTGTGAGCTCAGGATCAATTCTTGCTGGTCTGAGCTCGGGATGTGCCCGTGGTACAGGTGTGTGTTGTGCGTGGTACCCCCTTGCTGCAGGGGGTCTCCAGTTTGTAGCTCACTGCAGAAGTTGAGGAGAACTTCACCCAAATTGACGCCAACAAAAGGCTTTTCTCAACACCTCTCTCCCAGCAGGTGCCTGTGCATATTGTCATTATTTTCAGTTCCTCATCTCTGTTCAAGACCATCACCATCAGTACTTTATCTGCATGGAGCAGGTACAGCACAGCAGCACTGCACGTAGTGAGAGGCTGCGTGTCCTTACTGGCTTAAGTCACTCCTCTTCATGCATTTAGTGGCTTTTTTTCCCTCTCGCTTTCTTTTTTTCTTTCTTTCTTTTCTTTTACAGATAGGTTTTGGCCAATTCTTTTCAAATCGTTCAAATTTCCATCCTCAGTAGCTGAGGCTAGCCACTGAAGCTGTCTTACTTTTAATGCTAGTCAGGACGTCTTTTTTTTATTATTATTTTTTTCTTTCTTCAGTCAAGTCTACAAAGAATACTCTGTTTTATGTGCTTTATATGTATGATTTCTTCTTAAAGGATAACTCATTTCCTCTACTTTAGAGGTATTTTCTTAAATCTGTCACTTCCTGTCTCTTTCTTGGCCGTCTGATTTGCCAGTTTTTTACATTTTTTTTATAACTGTTCCACTCATTAACTTCTCAAATCCGCTGGGAGTTGCATTTTGCCCAGGCGAGGTGAAACTCCCTTTTTATTCTCTGGCAAGAAATATTTGACAATTAATTTAATTGCTAAATTGGCTTCCAAGCAGAAGCAGGCTTGGAAAACTGCAGGGGAATTAATCATTGCCCGTTTAACAGAAGGGACTTGAAAATGTGGAGGCTGCGCTAAAGACATCACCGAGAGCCGAGGTGCACGGCAGCTAGCAAGCTTGCAGTATTTTATCATGCTTCAGACCTTCTTTGTAATTTCTTGCTGGCTTTCACCACGTTTTTCCACTCGAGGAGCAGAGCGCGCCCTCCCACCAGGAGAGCAGAGCCCTCGGCTGCGGGGCTGAAGCCTTGAAAATTCACGTAAATTCATAAAAATTCACGGAAGGGCACAGAAAGCACGTGCAGGGCTGCCCGCAGACCCAGGTGGGTGGGTGCAGGCACACAGCGGGTCCTCGCCCTGCTTTTCAGATGAGTTACTTCTGAGCAGGATCTCTCCCAAGGCTGAATTTTCCTCTGATGGAAACGCGTGAGACTTGATCAAGGTTGTGCTGGTCTAAAGGATGGTTTTGTTCAGGGTTTTATTCAAGCAAATGGAGTCCCTTCTTCCAAAGCTTGCAAGGCTGCATCTGAGTTGCAGTGAGCTCAGCTTCATGGGACTCCAAAGGCATTATTACAGCTTCTGTAATTACCCAAAATAGCTGTTCTGTACATCAGGCTGGCAGGACTTTAAAGCCCGGTGTCTCGGGCTTCTGCAAGACTGGGCTCCAGCACCGAGTCTCCCAGTATCTAGCTGGGAATCTCCCCTGGAAATGCACAAAGCACACCCTAAATATCGTGTGTGGGGTTGGGTGTCAAGCTGCAGAATGTCTGATTTCATTAATTATATAGGATCTGCTCTTGGTAGCAGATGTCAGTAACGTCTTGCATTGACTGTGACTTGGGAAGGACTTAAAATTCAGTGCTCAGAGAGGCAGGAGAAGCAATTTCGTTATGGGCTGAGTTACCTGTTCTGCCCGCTGTCCCCATCAGCAGGGGAGAGCTGAGCACTGCCGTGGCACCGGTGGGATATTAGATTTGATGTTTGGAGGTTAAATTAAATGGGGAAAAAGGAATGAGAAGTCAGAGCTGTGAAAAATAGCCTTACGTAGATAAAACCACTGAAGTTACTCTGTACATTAATAAATACCGTTGCTTATAAAAAGCACACGTGATATAAAAGTCCCCAAGATGACAGTGATTTGACAAATACAACCCTGCAAGCCCTGGGTAAATACACGGATAAGATTTTCCACACTGTTTGCCATGCATTCATCCAGACATGCAAATATTGAACCTTGTTTCCGCAGTGCAGGAAGTTATTTGTGAAGTGCAAGCACCTCGCGTTCGTATCCGCATTGCGCTGCTGACCTGAGCACACACCTGTCCTCTGAAAGCCCTTTTTGTGGTTTCCCGATCCCCGACTGCAAATAATCCAGTTCCTCCGATCAGTTTCAATTATTTTCGCACGTGTTGCTCGGTAAATGTTGGTTTTCTGAGAACTGCAGTCACTTTTCCATTGTTCAGGCAGCAATTTAGCAGAGCCAAACAGTCGATTTTTAGGTGCGTGAGGTGTTGCAAGGCAGGTGTAAGTGGAAATCCAGCTCCAGCCCATCCTGGACACCCGACTGCCTCGGTGCTTACACAATTAACGAAGGTAGCAGGTACCCCGTGCACATTGCCATGGAAGCTGAGGTTTCCATGAGCTGTGTGACGGGCATTAATTGTCTGCACAGAGGCCAGAAATACCCTGCTGGTGCAGTGTGCCGGGCTCTGACCTATAAACGGGAAAAGTAACGGAGAAAGCAATTATGCAGTGAAATCGAAATTTCCGAAAGGGAATGAAGCAGAGTGTGGATTTGTAATAGGAGGGAGTAATGGGACTTCAGGTCACGTCTGCAAACTTTACCTTTCTCCTCCCTCCTACTCTTCAGGGAGAGCGTAAGGCCTCCTCTCTGGCAGCCCTGTAAGTGCCAGCTCTGGATGTTTTGTTCACCCTACCCCCAATGTCACCACCAAATCCCGTCCCCAAGCACCACATCCAACCTTTCCTTGAACACCCCCAGGGACGGTGACACCACCACCTCCCTGGGCGACCCGTCCCAATGCCCTTTCTCTTCCCACCCAAACGGGGAACAGCCCGGGTCATTTGCCTTTCTGATCCTCAACCACAGGGACGAGGAAGGCCCCTTAAAGGTTTTGTCAATGTTGGGGTGCCTGACCTAGTGCACATCTCTGGAGGGCTTTTCTGCCTCTGATGCTGTACAAAATATCTCATTTTTAGAGCTGGAAGCATTTCTGAGGAGGACAGACTGCTGGGGGTGGTTCCAGGGCTGAGCTCGGCCCTGCTCGTTCTGGTTGTGGAGTGGGTTTTGGTTTGTTTCTCATGTACAATAAGAGGAGGATTTGGCAGCTCATCGTATCTGTTAAAATTGCTGTTAGAGGGGTGAATATTTAAGCTGAAGGCTTTCTTTGGTCAAAACCGGTTTTTAAAGGTGAATAGCTTTGGAGTTCATAGATTGCCTTGGGTTGGGAGGGACCTTAAGGGTCATCTGGTTCCAAGCCCTTAAAAAATTGTGTCCCCCTAAAGAGCTGTGTCCCAAAAAATTGTTGTTAAAAGTTATTTTTGGGGTTGGAACGTATTTTTAGAGTACTGAATTGATTATGTCCTCTTCCTTCGCCTGCAACCTTTAAAATAAGTGGTATTAGTTTGTCTTATACAAAGGTAAAAAGAAAAAAAAAAAAAAAGAAAAAAAATCACAAATACTTGCAGTCCCACAGGCTTCTGGAAATGCTGGAGGTTTAAGGACAGAATGAAACGAGTCCTTAGCCTTTTTTCCATCCAGGATTATAGCTCCTGCAACGGCATCAGGCATGAAAAGGGATCAGTGCTGCAATGCTTCGTCCCTTCTCTATCTCAAGCTCAAAGATAAGCGTGTTTATGCTTGAACATGACGACACTACGGAAAATAATTGCTGATCTGATTAGCTCGACTGAGAAGGAGCTCGGCTTCCTGTGCTTTATGGGTGTTCCTCTGCCCGGGGCGGCGAGGGAAGGCTGTGCTGCCGAGGCTCCTGCCTCATTCCCATTCTGCAGCAAGCCGAGCATCCGACAAGTTGGGGCAGCAGACAAAAGGCAGGCCAGCAAATTCGGGTGTTTGAGCAAACGGGGAGCTGGAAGTCATAAAAGCTGAGCAGTACAGGCTTCTGAATATCTTTAGGAAAACCCAATGTGCTTTTTTTTAAACATATTTCTTGGTTTTGTTGTTGTTTTGTCTGTTTTTTTTTTTTCCATGCGAAAGTGGATTTTTATTTTCACCTCTTTTTTCTTTTAATCCAGGCACTCAGAAAACCTGAGATTGAAATTGGCTTGTATTGATGGCTAGGTAGAGCTGAGAAGCAGACAACTGGAATTTCTCTCTCAGAAAGCAAGTATTCAGTTAACTCAGTAAATCCCCCTATGACACTTTAATCCTAAGCCGGAGCGTGAAGTCTCATGCAATGAAACAAATGTCCACACCATTAAGGAGGACTCTCAGAAGCCTCTTTTAGCTGCTGGAAACGAAGCCATGCTAACATGCTGTTCGTTCCCTGAATGTTTCCCAGTTGCAGGCCTTAATGGGCGAATCCATTACCTCTCAGCACAGCTGTGATTACAAACGGCAGCCTTGCTGAGCCGGCGGCGTGCGGAGCTCCCCGAGATCGCGCAGCGGTGCGATGCGATGTCTGTCCTCTCCTAACTTCTGCCACAGCTGAAAGGCAAAGCTTTGGGCAGCGAAGGGCAACGTCCACACAGAGCACTAAACACCCACGTGTGTTTTATTACAGGAGCCTTTTTTTTTCCCATTGTATCCTTGGACTCCCAGTGCTCTAAATAATTGTTGCAGTGGGTGCTTTGGTCAAAGCGAGTGCTGAGAAATGTCTCCACAGGGTCAAGCTTAGGAAAATCACTCGTTCTGTATCTGGGCTCTGTATTTGCAAGTAGCAGTGTGTTTGTTCTCGGTATATTCAGCCTGCAAGAGCACCACATAAAGGGTAAAACGTGATGGAAGGAGCTGTGTTTGCTTGATCAGATGCCATCTGCTTATCAGCAGGCTCATCTGGAGCCCCCTTTCCTCTACGTGTCGGTTCCAGGTGTGTGTTGGGTCTGCAGACACCGCTGCCCTCTGATGCTGAGCTGTTCCCTCATCTCCTGCCTCATGCTCTCCGCTCTGCCTGTACTTGCCCGTTGCCTGTCGCCTTATTTTGTGCTGTAAATTTTGGAGGTCAGAGAGAGGTTGGGGTTTTTTAGTATTATTTTTTGTTGCTCTGCATTCACTTTGTTCCCAAGCCTGATGGGTTCTCACCTGGGGTAAGAGAGAGCCCTAAGCCATCCCCAGCCTATAAATCATAAACAGAATTGTCTTTAACTTGCAGATTTCGAGCAAATCTTTCTCGGGGTAGCACTGGAGGTGGGGCTGAGGGCTGAGGTTGGTTGTCTGACAAGTGTGAAGTTCTCACAGCTGTCTGGCGAGGCTGCTTGCATCCTGCAAAGTCCTCAATGTACAGCTGGCTCCGACTCTGAGGTAGTAATGTATCTTTTGACACGTTCTTCTCTTTGTTTCCCTTTTTCTGTTGTATTTGGTATCATCCTTCTCTGATTCCAGCACGTGATCTCGGGTCCTCCCCGCAGACAACAAAATCGGCCCCGGGCAGCAGCCTTTCCTCTGAATATTTTGGCAAATCTTTGCCCAGAACCTGTTTTGGAGCCTCGACCTCATCGTTTAGTTTTACTCTTTGGAAAAGATTGTTCATAAAATGCTGGGGACACTCATATGGATCTGTCCCAGGAGTATTGCATGCTACAGAAATGTCAAATTATTCCAGACACTTACCAGGAAAAAAACCTTTGGAAATAGAAATGTCCATAATAGGGTATGTGCACAGAGATCCCTGCAGGGTGTGTGTTTCAGAGACACTTGTCTCTGCTGTTAATACCAGAGCAAAAGACCACAGGCATCTATTTAAGGTTTTTTTTTTCATTATTATTATGGGGTAGAGAAAAAAAAATAATATGGTTTAATACACTACTGAAATTCCAGTCAAATGCAGAATCGACCTCTCTCATTTAGGTGCCGGATTAGCCAGTCAGCCCTCATTTTGGACTTGCTTTTTGCTCCCTTTTTTTAAGGGAGGAGCAGGGAAGCTGCTGTTTAAACCATCTCAGTCTTTTATTTACGGTTCTCTTCCAAGCCTTTAGCAGCGCTGAGTCGCGGTGCGGCGTGGCTTCACCCTGCGCTTCGCCCTTGCTGTTGGGTCCTCCCGAAACTCCCCTGAGTGAGGAGCCCCCGAGCTCAGCCCCTCCGAAGATCTCCTGCCATCAGAGGTGTCGCTTCCTAGAGCCATATCTGGGAGAGCTGCTGGCACGCAGACGGGCCGGGTGCCTCCCTGGGCAGCCGCCTGCCTCCGGCTTGGAAGCCGAAGCTGCCGCTTGGCAGGGAGACCGGGCTGGCTTCTGAGAACTGCAGGGGTGTGAGAGCAGTCGCGAGGATGGGCTCAGCTCTGGCTTTCCTTCCCTGTCCCTCTTGCTGTGTCCAGCTTGCCATGGTCTCTGCTCCTTTGGCTGAGACAGCACGGAGGCCGGCTGTCAGTGCTGCTGGTGTTTTTCTCCTCCTCATCTCGCGGCTCGAGCTGTCCAGCCATGCCCCGGTGGCGGGGATCTCCCGACACTGCTGTCATTCGGCTTCCTGGCCTGAAGTGACCAAATCCCAGGATTAATTTTCCAGGAGGGTGTGTCAGCATCGTGTCTTTGATGGCAGCTGTATCGTGCATCCCCAGCCAGTGAAGGTGAGATTGGTGAGGAACCTCGTGAGCAGCTATCTGCCACCAGCTGCTCTTGCTGCTGCCGAGATCCAAAGTGGTTCATTTAGAAAACCAGGTTGGCCTGCTGAGATCTTCACAGCCTTGAGCTCAGCTCAGCTCTGCAACATTTGCAGAGAGAGAGTCTGAAGGAACGAGCATCTCCCATGCTGCTGAGCTGAGCGGTGCTTGGCAGCCCCCTACATAAGCAGCTTGGGGCTCCTCTAGTCCAGGAGGTGCTGGATTAGGATGTCAGGATGGAGGTTACGGTGATGCAGAGGTCAGTGAGAGATGTCACTGTATGCTTCCCATGCACAGATTGAAGTTTCCTCATCATATTAAAAAAAAAAAAAGCCTTGCAGACCTTTTGGTACATTCCAGTGCATTCTCCGAAGATGCATTCATCATCTAACAAAGCAACGGTGAAGCCTTGACAGTTTGAGGATACAAATGAAGTGAGGTTTGGAGGAGGAGCAGCCAACTCCCCTAATTTTTCTGATATTATTTAGTCTGAGCAGAGAGGTTTTCAGGCCAACAGCCCTTCTTCAGGCTGGAAAAGGCAACTTAGATGCGGAAAGCTTGTCCGTCTCTTCACCACCCCCCCGCCCCTCCGCTCCTTGTTTGTATCAGTTGGTCTAATAAAAGATCTTACATCTCCTGAGAAATGTTTCCTCACTAAACATTTAAACATACTGGCTTGGATTTGTCAAAACTGTCTCGGCGAATTAGGCAGGTTTCCATAACACTCCTGAGTGGCGTCTAGAATCAGGAGGATGGATCTGGGAGCGCCGCTCAGCTTTTAAAAAGTGGGTGGTAAAGCGTGATGGACAATACAGCAGCCTTTAATGTTTTAGTTATTGAAAGCCAGCGTCTCTTTAAACAGTCCTGCAGCAGATGTTTGCTCTGCTTTTCTCCCTTTTAATGCAGCTGGGCTTTTTGGTTACTGGAGCCTCTGCTGCTTTATCATCCAGCGTTAACTGCAGCTCTTGTTACGCCTTCCTGCAGAAATCCTTGCTTTATTTATTGATGGCCACCTAGCTCACCCAGCTCTCTCCTTTCCATGAGATAACCCCACGTTCCCGTCCTTTTGGAAGCACTGGGACCAGGGCTCGGCCACCAGCTCCTAAGGTAACACAGCACAAGTGTGTTTTACCTCGCCTGCTTTACGAGGTGCTGTGCCCTGGTCAGCACTGGGTGCCAGCAGGCTTCATAATCCCTCCAGAGCAGATACAGCAATAAAACATCTCCCGAAGTCTCACGGGCATGCTGCAGGGGAGGTGAGTGCAGCCTCCAGCATCGATCCGTCCCCGTGTCACTGGCAGGGAGCAGTGCTGTGCCGAGGTGTCAGGCGCACACAAATCAGGTGAAATGCTCCAGTGCTTGGCTATTGGTTTTCCTAATATTAGCTGGCAATTCGTATTCTTGACCACTGTTTCTCAAGTACTTCTGCAGGTGGGTCTCGAGTGCTTTTTTTGACGACTGTGAAGCCATTAACATTCTCCTGACAAATTCTGCCCTTTACAGCAAAATGTGTTTGATCGTATTCAGCACATGCAGGGAAGGGAGAAGGCAGGCAGGCTGCTGCAGCTCTGGGTCCGTTCCCTTCCACGAATGCACTGCAGAGAATTAAGCAAGGAGCTGCTTCTTGCTCTTGCTTCTCTTCTTTTTTATCCCAACCAGCAATATTTGTCAGCCTGACGCTGTACCAGAATCTGCAGAGGATGAGGCAGCTCAGCTGATTTTTTATTTCTTTTTTCTTTTTTTAAACTGCTGAACGAAGGCATGGATTAGCTGGCTCTGGCTCTCCAGTGTTCGCAGAGGTCTGCCTTTCAAGCACACGGTGGTCTCCTTTTAAGTGGCCTTGCTGCTTTTTAAAATTACGCCGAAACTTTTGCAGCCCATTGCCAGATCTGAGCTCTTTTTTTTCTAACTGGTAAGCAAGGGGCAGTACCAAAGGGTTTGTGCTTGGCAGGTCAGAAAGTTGGGGCAGCTGATTTCTGTCCTGCTGCTTGCGCAGGCTTTTCAGGTGCTGTTGCTTTCAGAGAATCGTCTGGGTGGGAAAGACCTTCAAGGGGACTTGAAGAATTGGTTTTAGCTGTACATCTCTGGTACACAGCGGATTTGTTCAGTCCCCAGATCCTGTAGGAGCACGCGTAAAAATATCACAGGGACATAGCTGCTGCCCCTGTGCCTTCCAGTTCCACACGGGCTTACAGGTTAAGTACAAAAACCTTTGCAAACTCTGTCCAGTGTCTCTGGGAAAAATATAAATTCAGTAGATTGGACTGAGTGGGGCAAATACCTGTCTGAAGATAGAAGCTAACAGATTCTCCCCAGAGGAGCTCATTCTCTTAGACACGTAGGCAGAGCAGGGAGATTTTTCACGGGAATTGGAGAGCCTTCTGGCTGCGAGCTCTTTCCTCTGAAGTCATGGTGTGGTTTTGGGAGAGGACAGAGGGCTCAGCCCGCAGCTTCTGAGCCTCTTGACCCGGAGGGATGGGTAGGACCGTCACTCCTCCTCTGCAGAGGCAGGTTTCTCTTTCTGCTTGGACAGCTTTGCCATTTTTCGAGCCCCTGAACTTCTCAGAAAGAAACGACTGTAGGAGTTCAGTGGAAATGGCAAATGTAATGGTTTCTAAAACAGACCAGCGTCTCATTTCTTCACATCCTACCCTCTGTGGAGGTTTCCTGCTGGTACTGTTGATGACATTTATAGCTGTTGCTAACAGGGGAAAGGCAAAAAAAAAAGAGACTTGTTATTTTTGCTGTCATAGCAGTACTCAGAGCACCAACTTTGGGAAATTGGAGCCGGAGAGCTCTCTTATTAGCTATTAGTCTTCCCGTCCTTTCCATGCACACTCCCCCAAACTTCTTTGCAGTGTTTTGTGATGTGTTCTCCACCTCTGAGCTGCCTCTGAAGGCACCAGGAGTGCTGTGCTCGTCCCCCACAGGGGAGGTATTCCCAAATGTTTCAGCCTGGAAGAGCTGGGACCGACCGGTGAGGCAGGGAGTAAGTGTGGGAAGCTGAGAAAGGCAGCATTTGGAGCACAGATCTCTTTAAAAGAAAAAAAAAAAAAAAAAAAGGAGAATTGGCAGGGAAACAAAGGCTGAAGATCACAGCTCTTGCATGGAGTGGTGAAATCTGCAGGCTCTCTGGAAATAATGGGCTTTAGGGGGAGACTTGTTCCAGCACCAAGCCCCCATCTTCCTGATGGCCGGGGCTGAAAGTGACTCTCATTTTCAGTCACCTGTTGCCGTATCACAGCGCTTGGGTAGGATTTAATCACACGAAAAGCAGTTGCTTTTCGCTGCATCTTGGTTTAAAGGGAGCTACAAGAGACGTGGGCAGAGCCACGTGTGCCCAGCTCTGCAGGGCCGGCACAGACGTTGCCGCGCGCGCCCCCGGCGCTTTGGGCATCGCTGCCGAGGGCACAGCATCCCTGCGGGCTCTGGCTCCTGTGGCACGGTGAGGTTTTTGAGGTTTGCTGTTCAGCAGGCGTGCTGTGAGGCAGTGGTCCAGAGCGGAAGGCCGACGTCTCTCATCTCTGTCAAATCCGGTTTGAAACTCGGCCCGACGCCTCCCTGCTTGCCGCGACTTGGTGCGGGGCCAAACTTTGGCTTTACTCAGAGGAACCCTGCCGAATTTGGAAGCGAATTTGGTGGCGTCCCCATCATTTCTGTAGCTTCCTTGAGAGTGCTCTGTATCGATGGCTTCTGTTTCCTAAAATCTGTAGTGAAGGTGGTGCTGGAGGCGTGCAGAAACCTTGAGGGGGCTTTGCTGTTACTTTGGAAAGGTGCCTGGGGTGCTCCTGGGTTGGAGCTTGCTTGGTCCTCCAGACAACACAGTTTCCTCAGGGGTCTCAAAGATACAAAAGCCCTTCTTTTTTTTTTTTCATTGTTTGTTTTTAATTGGCAGTTGCTGTCTTTTTTTTTTTTTTTTTAATGATTTTTAAATTACCTTTAGCGCGTTGCAGTGGCAAACTGTTAGCACTTCTCCCCTCGTGGTTTCTTCCAGAGTCCTTGCTTTGTTCATGCTTTAAATATTAATATAAGGATTAATTCCTATGGTAACGCCGTGAAAGTCTTTCTTGGTAATTATTAAAGGTAATACTTCTGTTTTTTTTCTCTGTGCTGCTCCTGAACTTCTCCCTAATCTCCTTTGAATGAAACTGAAGGTTGCTACCGAGACCCTCCCAGGATCAGGGGGTGGGGGAAGCAGTGACCCAGCTTGAAAATTCGGTTCTTGCCAGTTTTCAGCCCAAATCCTTCCAGCACTATGAAGGAAAAATGATCGATTTTGTGTTGTGGACACAGAGGAATAATTTCTGTGTTTGAGCTTTACGAGGATTTATTGGCATGCGTTTACAAGAGGTTAAGGCTTTGACAGAGGGAACTTTTATTGAAAGGAAAAGGAGCGTGTGGTAGCTTGTCTGGCTTCCCTTCCCAATTACATTTCGGTAAAATTAACTTGATTTCCTCTTCCCCTTTTAATTATGTTACACATGCAGCTGGAAATCAAATAATAGGCATGTGCAGCTCAATGTCACCCCTGGGAAAGCTGCTCCTGGATTTCCTAGCAGCTCGGTCGTAGCAGCTCGTGCCTGAAATCTTCTGTGCCCTCAAGTTGAGATATCTTGGGCAAAAAAAAAACGTGATTTACTGACCGGTGTAACAGAAGGGCTGCTGCTTCGCCCAATTTTACAGTTTGTCTGGGAGCAGAGAGCCATCTTTTTGTGCAGAGAGAACACAAATCTAATCTAGGACAATTTTAAAGCTGCTTGTGGGTGTTGTTTTTTTTTTTATATGAGGTCTCCAGCTTCGGTTTGACTGGTCCACTCCTTGTTACCTTGCTGTTGGCTTTAAATCCGAAAGCAAGACTTGCTGTGCTAGCACTACCACTGCCTGCTGATTTACAGCGTTTCCTCATTGCGCTCCTTGTGGTTCAAGGTCTGTTTAATTACGCTGATTACGACGTTAACACCAACGTTCTTATCCTTATCTGCTCTGAGCTTTGTCCTTTCGGGGTTTTTGCACCTGCACTGGGACTCGGTCCTGTGCCAGGCTCCCTGGCACGAGGCGTGGATGTCCTGCAGTGAGTCCTGTGATGGGTGCCAAGAAAGGCGGCGGTACCCAGAGACTGGACAAGAGGCCATGGGCCAAAGGGATGGGCATGAAATTGTGCGTAGAAACAGCTAGGTTGGGAAAGACCTTCAAGATTTAATCAGTAGAGAAAACATCTTTATGGCGAGGGTGGTCAGATGGTTGTCTGGAGAGGCCGGGCAGCCTCCATCCCTGGAGGCATGGTCCTGAGCTGCTCAGGTGGCTCTCCCCGAGCAGGATTGCCAAAAGTCCCTCCCAGCCCCGTGCCGTTACACTTAACGAGGCTTCTCAACTGCCTTTGGGGTGGGAGTTGGCCATGTGCTAACCACGGGAGGATGCAATCCTTTGTGCAAGCCTTTTGCAACCCATGGTGTGCCGCGGGTTGGATGTGTGAACCCAACGCCAATTGAAATCGCTCAGGCTAGGACCAATTCTCCTCATCGAGGAGAACGAGGCCAAGTGACGTGCCCTTAAAACAGCCGAGACTTGGGGCTGTTGGCTCCAAGTTGGGCAACGCCTTCAACTGGGGGCTGCGTGTGATGAACCTCTATCGGTGTCAGGCGAGGGCAGGGAACCCTTGCGGTGCTAATGGCCCAGTCAATGTTTTCAACACATTGGACGGGCTGCATCTCGACACGCACTTGTTGCTGTGCGTATTGTGCCACGCGTAATAAACTAAAACAAATAAGGTGGCTGCCAGCCATATGTTCCCTGTCGTTGACTTAGCGCGGCTGAGATTTTCAGAAGGGATTGAAACCTTCGGCTGCAGTCCCCCCAGTTCGTGCCAAGAGAAATCGCGCTTGTTCTGGGGGCTGGTGATCGGAGATGGAGGCTGTGGCACTGCAAGTTCCAGGTCTGTCACCTCCCAGCACCGTTACGGGCACAACCTTTCCTCGCCAGGCTGTGACTTCTGCATGTTCTGCCCCAAAAAGCATCGCATGAGGCTGGTGAAGCTGACAGTCTGCAAATGGACATTGTCCGCGCGCGGAGAGTGACCCAGATCCTGCCTTCATTAATTTTAAATATTGCCTCAAAAGCTTTCACATGTTGCTAGAGCAGTACCCAAGGAGCTGGTGCTACCATTCGGGCAAAATTACAGCCTGCAGTACGTGGGGCTGGTTGTGGGAACTGCCTTTCGGGTACAGGCACATCGGGATAACAAACGGCTTGATGGGTGACTTTCCTTTCTGGCCTTCTGCGGTGCTTTGAAAGCCTGGGTGGTCACTTGCAGCGTCAGCATCTTCCTTTAAAAAACAGAAAAAGAAGAAAAAAAGAACTTTTAAACAGCTGTCAGTCCGGGAGGCCATAAACGAGAACAAAGCACTCGCAGCGAGACGTGGCGGGTTGGTGCGCGGGAGTCCTCAGAGGTGACATCCAGGGGGCACGGGGGTGAGTTTGGAGTCACTGCACGTCCCCTGGGGGCACGCATCCAGCTCCACGTGTCCCGAGCAGCACTGGGGTCAGCATTGTAAGGCTGACACTGGGATTTTGCCTTCTGGGGCTTGAGCCTCCCCCAAAAAACTCTGTTTAGCCTGCTGGGGGAAGAGATGCTTTCCCCACCTCCATTCCTTCTTTAATCTTTAATCTTTCCAGCTCTGAGCTCCCCTGCTGTTGGGGAGCACATTCACCTCGACAACCCTTTGTAGGACATCAGCTGAAGTCAGTGAGGTGAAAATGGGGGATGTGGGGTATGGCTGGGTGGGCAAGGAGTCCCGCGGGGCTCACCTCGACGGGGCGGTGCTGGTGCTCGTCACGGTCATCAAACCCTCAGTGTCCGAGCCTGAGGTCGGGCACTGAGCAGGTAAAACCACGATTTCTGGAGCAGAGTGCTCCGATTTTAATTTTGGGGCTTCACCCCTCCTTTCCCAGCACAGTGAGCATCGATATGGAGAAGCAGCTCTTTGCATCCCCCTTAAGGTGAGCAGCTGTTCTCGAAAGGCCTCCAGCTCCGTTTTTCTTTCTTTTCCCTAAAGGAATTGAACCTCCGAGGAGGACCAGGGCTTCGCTTGCAAAATCTGATCGTTTTGGTGGTTTTCGGGGATGCCGTGTTTTGTCTTCTGTTGATTAAATGCCTGTCTACAGGGGAGAAAAGCGCTATGGATTAAAGCGTCCTGGTTTTCTCTGATTGCATAAGGGCTGATTTGTATATAGTGTAAAGGTAAAAACGCTCCGAATTGAACTGTTCATAATCCTGAGGCTTTAAATACATTTTAATACCTTCGCAGTTTGTCTGAAGCAGGAAACAATAGAGCTCTGGGCAAGGCCTACGTGTTCGTGTTGTCACGTTAATTTTGCATCTTTAATGGATTCCTGGCACTGCACTGAAAACCACCCCTGGCAGGCAGGGAAGGGCTGTGTTACCCAGCCTGTGTGCTTGTATCTGCCTAGTTATCTCTTCTTAAATGGGGAACGCTTCCTTGCGTGCCGTAGGATATCAGCAGAGGGTTTAGTCTGGGGGTTTGGTTTCCTTAATCCACCCGAGGAGCCAGGCCAGCAGGAGTGAAGTTTTATATCCCCTTCTGCTTGGTGCTGGTGAGGTGCGCCTAAAATATTATCTTCTGAGCTCAGCAGGGTCATGGACGAGCTGGAGAGGGCCTAGCAGGAGGCCACCGAGGTGCCCAGAGTCACAGATACCCTCCAAGAGTCACAGATACTCTCCAAGGAGAAGCTGAGAGCGCTGCACTTGTGTCCTCAGGTGAGGGAGATGCCGTGGGCTCATCCACCAGCCACCTCCAGCCCTTTGAAGGGTTGGAACCAAGCTCGTGGCGGCACAGCAAGGAGCAGCATCCCAGAAGTGCAGCTCAGGAGGCTCGGAGCCGTGCCAGGAGCCCCACATCAGGTTTGTAGGGTGGGCAACAGACCCCCGGAGCTCCTTCAGCATCCCGGTTTCTGGAGCCCCGCGCTGAGCTCGCGCAGACATCGGGGTGAGGCGTGCAGCAGCTGTCCACCCCTGTGGTCTCGAGGCAAACAAAAACCCGGTGTGGCGAGCCTGAGCGTGGCTTTGTTCCCATTTCTTCCGAGTGACTAATGCCGCCGGGAGGTGGGAGGGAGGCACGGGACAGGGAACATCTGGGTTGTCACTGCCCGGCCAGATCCCCTCCAGATCGTCCTCCTCGGCCACTTGCACCTCTTCAGCCTGACCGGGGTTGTGGGGGGTTTAATGTTATGTTTAATCAAAATCTGAATTGTGGCGAGCCCTCCTTAGGGAGGTAAAAGGATTTTTTTGGATCCTGATCTGCAGGAATGTCAGGCAGGACCTGGTGCATGAAGGATTAAAGCCAGGTACAGTCCCTGGGCTTGCCTGCAACAGGACAGTGTTAGGGTGTTGTTATCTGTGTTGAATTTTTAGGCAGGAGGTGGCGGGGAGAGGAAACAGATCTGGTTTCCACGTGCAGCATAGATACTCCACTGCAGCCCTGGCAAAAATTCCTGCCTCGTGAGTGGTGTTTAATTAGGCCCTGTGTACCCCTCAGACCCCAAATCAGGGGGAGACGCCTGCCTTCCCCCCTGGGCCGGGCCAAACCCACAGCCGCTCCTCTCCTTTCATCCCACGGGGTCAGCTCTTCCCTCGCAGGATCTGACCCCTTTTCATCGCCTCCAGCAGGATCTTGCCGTGCCCTGTGGGAACAAGCAGGCCCAGAACAGATCCTGCTACCCTTGGGATTTCCCAATTTAAGGCTCTGCGACTGCTTGTAAGACCTTCCCGCGCCCGAAATGACCCAGCAGAGCAACGCTGGCAGTGCCCTCCAGCTCCGGCTGTGTTTTAGACCGGTTGGCTTCTTGTCCTCGTGGCTTCTGGAGGCTCATTTTTAGAAAGCAGGAGCTCGGAGAGCCGTCTGTCTGGCTCGCTCGGCAGATTATGTCCAAGATTTTCGGTAGCTTAGCTATGACCACTGTCTTACTTCCTTCTGTCTGAAGGATGGCCGCCAGATTGGGAAGGCGCACGCATCAGAGCACTGACGCACATCGAGGGAAATCCGGGAGCTGTCTGCTTGGAACAGCTGCTCGCCCTTCTTTTTTTTTTTGAAAGAAACTAGAAAAAAAAAAGCAGGACAAAATTGAGCAACAGCGTGGGATGCTTGAGCCACCAGCGCCCAGACTGATCGTCTCCACCGGCTTCGTTTGATAAGGAGCTGGAGCAGCTGGGAGCTGGGAACGGTTTTGGGATGTCTGAGCTCGTGAGGAGCTGTGCACGGGGGCCGGCTCCTCACAGGAATAATCGGTCAGAATTTAGACTTCCAAATCAGGGAGGGAGGAACGGAAACGTCCTCGGGAGCTGAATTTGTTAGCATTGTTCAGTGGAAAAAGTGCAGTCAGCGTGCTGCTAATTGCAAGGGCTGCATTTTAATGGGTTTCCTCCAGCTCGTGTTGCCCAAGAGGATCGTGTCCACTGCAGAGAGTCCTGTTTCTTCGCAGTGCCGAGACACATCCCCTGTCTCGGTTAATGTTGGAGGGGTGCTTTCAGGCCTAAAATAAGCTTACCAGCTGGGCCTGGCTTGGAGCTGGTGCGTTTGAGGATTTGGGGAGGCGCCGGCTCCGTGCATCTCCCCGCGCTGCTCGGGGGGAGGGCCGAGCAGCTGGTGGGGCTGTAAAAATCCCATCAGAGGTGGATTAATTATTGCCAGTGGTTATCGGAGAGGTTAAAGGCGAGGCATTTGCCGATCCTGTAATAAAGCTGTAGGGGGATAATAAAGGAACAAACTCCAAGCACCCCGGCTGGGCGTTGTGCTGTGGGGGCAGCAGGATCGCTGTCCTTGGGGCAGAGCTGCCACTGGGGGAGGCTCTGGGGTCGAGCTCGCGTCCTACCAAGTAGTTTATGGAATAAGTCACTCTAGGAATTGGCCATGCAGCTTCTTACTGTGTTGAAGGGACACTTCAGCAGTCTAGACAGAGGTGCTGGAGGATTTCCCTCTGAACAGGAACCCGGCAGAAGCCAGAAACCGGAGCAAGTCTCGATGGGAGAGGACAGGGCTTGGGCCTCTTCTTACCTTTTTTTCCCTTTCGTACCATAGTTAGCTGGCAGTCCCCCCAAAACCAGTTGGCCGTATTAATTCTTCCTAAGTGAAAGCTTTACATGGGTGTAACTCTTTCTTTTCTTTGGCAGGCAGAACATTTTTATTTCCAAAGGCAGAGGGATAGAGCAGAAAAGTCTGTATGTTTTTTTTTTCTTTTTCTTTCGGTGCCATTTCTAGGTAACGGAGCTTCAGCTCACCCAGAGCTTAGAAACATTTCGAATGGAATTTAAAAAAAATAAATGGGGGAAAAGGGACACAAACGCAAACTGGGAATATGGGGCAAGGGCAGCGCTGAGGCTGGCTGGACGGTGGGAGGTGTCTTCGTAACGTGCGAGAGGAGGCGCATTTCACAACTTCCAAGGGCACCCTTGTTGTGTAGCACCCGTTAACCCCAAAGCCGCGTTGCTGGTGGATACGGCTCTGCCAAAGCCCTCTGCGGGGTTAGGAAGCCTTAGGGCCAGCTGTCGATACGCTACGACAGAAAAAACATCCATCAGTTGTCAGGTTTCCTGCGTCAGGGAGTCAGTTTGTGATAGAGGGGGTGTAGGAGAGGTTCTTGCAGCGTGGGGAGGGTGCTGGGTGGAAATCAGCACCAGTGGGATTCCCGGATCCCAACAGACCCAGAGCTGTTGCTGCTCCCTGCTCCAGGTAGGGCTGGAGGAGGTGGCAGGGACAGGATAATGCTGCAGGTCCCGGTGTCTGCTGAGAGCTGGAAAAAGGAGGTTGGAGTGTGGGGGATGGAGGTGTGGAGCTGCGGTGTCCTGCACTTGTGCTGTACCCCCCTGCGAACATCTGACGGCTCAGCAGGATGCTTCCTCGTGGTGCTGAGCCTCTGGGCAGGGCCTTGCAGCTCTGCTGTGCTCAGCCTGGAATTCCTGAGACTTCTTAAAGCTCCCCAAGCCGTTTTGAGCTCAAGGCTCTTTCCCTTTCCCCCTCCTCGACGTCCCCGGGAGCTGCGGTGGCTTTCGGCAGGGGTGGCGTGTGTGGTCGGCGAGCTGCAGGAAGGGGATCCCAGTCTGGGGAGCCCGAATGCTTGAGGAGAAATAATTGTCCCTAATCTGCCAGCAGATCTAGCTCGGCAGAGGACAGCTCATCACCGCGTTAGCACAAACTGGCTTTCGAACGGAAGCGGAGCTGATGGATGCTTTCTAATTATTCCCTCGTGTTGCGCGTGTTAAGAGAGCCAGCCTGAGCGCTCTGCCCAGAATTCAGAGCCTTAATTTGTTTGACCTTTCCACTGATGAAGACACAAGGCTCTGTGAATTGCAGCCATCTCCGTTAATTCCTCTATTGTTCTGCGGCTGCAAACGAGCCTGGCCTTCCGCACAGCCCGGCCGGGAGGTGCGTTTTTGGGGACGCCGAGCCGCTGCGTGCTGGGAGCTCGTCCTCCAGGCAGGTCGGGGAAAGGAGCCGGGCAGCCAGGAGCTGGGGTTTTCCTTAAATATACTGATGAAAGGGGTTTCTGTCCTTTTACACGTCTTTCTTTAGGAATAAGCACTTCTGGCAGGTGGGTTTCGGGTGGAGGTGCCACCCCGCACACACCTGCTTCGATGCAGCGCGGTGCGTTTCGGAGAGCGTATCTCAGGGGGGTGTAATGCTCCAGCGCTGGCTGGAAAACGCTCTTAATCAGCCCAAAACCCCTTTGAAATCTCACGTGTGATTCCCCTCGTTTATCAGGGAGACCTTTATCCCTGTCTTCCTTTCGTCTTCTAATGAAGAAAAGCTTCAGCTGCTGGTGCCGTCACCCTCGCTCCGTGAATCACCGGTGGGTGCAGCCGTCATTTTTGGTAACCAGGAGGCAGACGAAATTGCTGGTTATGATTTGATGTCTTGCCCACAGCACAGCAAGCAAAAGGGATGAATTAGAGACAGGAATAGTAGCACAGCCTTCTTTTTTTTTTTTTATTCTTTGTGTGTGCAAGAAACCTCAAAGCACATAATAAACTATTGCCATTTTGATTACCAAAAAAAAAAAAAAAAGAAGCTGAATGCGGAGATAAAATAAGAAAACCTCAAGTATAATGGTTTTGCCAGTAATATAAATACATCCCAGAACAAAAGGCTGCAGGGTTTTTTTATAGCTTGTGTTCAGTACACTGGATTGAAGAGAAAATTGGCCGCAGTGTGTTTTTAAGCCCGCACCTCGCTTGCAGGTCCTTGCAGTCCAGCGCCGCTCCCTGCCTCCAGTGAACAAAGAGCCATAAATTCCAGGACCAAAGAGCTCCTTGGGGCGGTTCTGTGCTTGTGGGACTTGTCTGAACCCTTATAAATACATCACACTGACGTCGGCACTTGAAGTACAGCTGCTCATCTCCTTTTTGTACGAGGAGTGTATCCTCGGCCACAGCCAGGGATCTGCCTCCTTCCCTCAGCCCTTCCCTTCCCCCTGACCCCAACCTGCTGCTCCCCGCTTCTCGAGGCTCGAGAGGACAGAAAGAGGACAAGAGGACAGAAATCACACAGGATGCCTTTTTTTTTTCCATCACACAGGCTGATTTTTTTCATCTTGCTTTGGGTGTGGGAGCACGGTGCCTCTAGCATTACTAGGAGGTGGTGGGGAGCTAAACCCGGGTCAGCCTGCCCCATCTGCTGCTCCTCCAGGACCAAAGCAGGATTTCTTTGGCTTCCAGCAGTGGTGGAGCCGTGCAGCACAGCACCGTGCCTCTCGGGGCCATCTGCACCAGCTGCTGCGCTCCACCCAGGGTAAACGGCTGCGGAAAGCAAAAACACTGCTTAATCCCAAATCCCTCCTTGTGCCCACAGCTTGACTTGGAGCTCCTTCGTGGCTGGGGCTCGCATTGCTCCAAACTCATGTCATTACCTCGGCGGCATAAAATATGCAGCCGGACACGCGGGTGCCTGGAGGAATATCGTGTCCCCGCAGCTTCGCCCGTCCACGTTGATGGGGAGGCTGCAGCCGCTCGCCGCCGGTTCCTGGCAGCGTTTTAAGCTCGCTGGCTTCGCAGAGCCTCTGACGATGTTTTTTCCACGAGGTGCAGCACACGGCCGTGCCCAGGGCTGGCTGCTGCTGTGCCACTGCTCCTTCAGAGCTGGGATGCTCGTGGCTGGCACGGCCGCTGCGCTCCCCGCAGCAGGGCACCGTGCTGCAGCCCCGCAGGCTCCAAACCTGCTTTTTTTTTTCCATGCAGAGCACGAGGAATGGGAAAAGCAGGCAGGGCTTGTGCTTCAGCAGCAGCTTGCGGAGCGCTGAGCCGTGGCCCCTCCTCGATTTGGCTCGTTTCATGCTGCATGTCTTGCAGGCTGTCGTGTCTCGCCCAGGTATCTCTCTATTAACTGAAGGGTTTCAGCCTGGCCTCATTTTGCTCAGGAGAGATGAGAGGGAGGCTCATTTCTGAGCTCCTCCAGAGCTGGTTGGTCAGGGGAGAGGTTCTTAAGTGTACCCCAAAGAGAGGCGTGCAGAAGAGCACCCTGCAGGAAGGATTTATTCTGCCATCTGCCCTGGGACAGGAATTGTTCCTGACACCAGCACGACCCAGAGGAAAGGACAGTGCCTTGTAACAGGTTGTCATCTGCAGCCACCCTCCCTCGGGCAGCAAAGGCTGATTCTGCTCAGAGGTAGAAAACCAGCACGTTCCTAACGGTGCTGCAGTGAAACAGTGACACGCAGCAGCCTCGCTCTGCTTTATGGACCAGGGAGCACTTGAAATGGAATAAACCTGGCAGTCCCCTTAAAACCGTGCCAAAACACTTTTCAGACTGGGTAAATATTAGCAGCGGGCTGACGAGGGTTGCTTGCAGGCTGCCATCTCCAGCGTCAGCCACCTTGGGCAGGGGGACCTGCAGGGGTGCCTGGCCAAAATTTGGAGGCTCCTTCTCTCCTGGGATGGGGCAGGAGCCGGCGGGCAGGTCCCCGAGGACACAAGGGGCCTTGTATTTAACACGGGCCCTGCTTAAGCCACCGCTCTGGGAGCGGGCAGTCCGTGTGCCCAGTTCTTTGCTCGCCCAGGATGAGGCTGCCAAGGCTTTGAATGCTTTAATTACCACGCTGTGACTCCATCTGCGCCCTTAATGAAGATGATGTCTTGAGGGGCAATCTGCTCTCCTCCTCCTTTTGCGCGCCGTGGGTTGACACCCAAACATTTGCGTTTTTGGCGTTCCCAGTTTTGGGGTTTCTCTCTGAAAACGAGAAGAGACTGTGTGAAAATCAAAGGAAGTACAGTAAGTCGTGAGCGCAGTCAGGGCAGAACTTGCACAGCTGCCAAAACGAGGTTCAGATATTTTACTGGGTGATACAAAATGAATGTTTAATTCATCGTGCATAACACTTTAAATAAATATCACTTGGCCACCACCTCGGGAGGATACGTTTGACCATTGACACCTCGTATTCTGGACGTCGTCTCTCCGGCTAGCTTTTACAGCACTCTGTGCATTTTGGGGAAAATAACTTCCAAAACACAATTCATTCAATCGCCTCTAAAGCGAGTCTTCAGTTTTGTAACACCGCCTTTTAGAGCCTCAAGTTAAAGCGCTGCTTGAAGACAGCCTCCAGGGTTAAAATCGGTTTTATAAGGCAATAAACTGCGGATTCCTGTACGGGATGGCAGCAACGTACAGCTGCTGTGTGCTTGGAACTAAACCCCTGGATGCTTGGCCTCCATTTGCCTTTTTCCAGATACGTTTGCTTATTGCCCCCCGTCCCGAGCCATGCCCCGAGGAGTTTGCCCCGTGCTCAGTGAGGGAAGCTGTCCTTTAACCGGTGCTGAGCCTGGCTGCACAGGGGATTATTGTTTCCCTTATGAAACTGGGAAATATTATTGTTTAATAATTGTTTTAATGAGCAGAGATGCCCATCTCCCTGCTTTGCGTCCGATACCCGGTTCATTTTTGGGACTACCTGGGCAGGGAAGGGCTCAGCGTGCCTGTGGGAGGAAAAAGGATCCTCAGCATTGAAGAACTGGGATTTGTGCCTGCTGCAGGGGGTGGGGGGAGCCCCTCTGCCTTTATCAGCAGGGGCTGTTTGTAGCTTTTTAACCTCTTTGTAAGAATTTGGTGGCTGCACGCCTCGGGCCTGCCCTGCAGCGGGGCCGTGGCTCTCCCCCAGCTCCTGGCAGGGACACGCTGCTGGGGAAACCTTGCTGCAGGAGCTCCGAGCACCGCTTCCCCCAAATCTTTCTGCTGCTTGCGTTGGTGCCAGGGCTTAAACATCAGGGAAACCAGAATGTTTGCGCTGTGAGCTAATCTGCTCTCTAAAGATGGCAGATAATGTCATAAAACAGCCCAGCGGTGCCTTGCAATTACCTTGCACATTTCGTCATGCTTCTGAAATTTTTGTCTCCTGAAATTGGGACTGTATTTTTAGTTCAGTGCAAGCAAAAATGTCTGGCCAAGAACCTGATATAGTTCCTAGGAAAATGGAAATTTTCCTTTCAATGCCTTCCAGAGCTGTGGGTTTCCTCTGAGCATTAAGCTCCGTTCGTTAGGTCCTGATTACATCCTTGGGCCTGGGCTGTGTACGGCTTGGATTCGCAGTTCTTTCTGTGGACAGTTTGAGCTCTTCCTTGCTTTTTTAAAAACCAGAACACAACCTAGGCTTTCATTTCAGCAGCACGTAAGCGTAGTTATTTAGCGGGCAAGAGGATAAAGATTAGATTCTTTTGTTTGCTGCTGAGGCTTACGGTTTATTATCATTTTTTTCCTCGTGGCTATGATGAAGAAATTCACTCTTTGAGAACCCAAACATCACGGCAGGGTGAGGGCTTTGGTAGCATCCAAGGGAGGAAGGGTAGAGAAGAGCAGGCTCGTTCGCCAGCAGAGTGCTTTTGGGTTTGACTTTGTTCAACAGTGACACAAATTGGTGCTGCTCTTACAGACCTGCAGCTTGGTGAGTTCCCGCAGGGCTCTGCCCGTCATCCTGCAGCTCTCAGGCCCCAAATTTCTACCACCAAGCACAAGGGGAGCGGAGCAGACGGGCTCAGTACCCGATGTCCTTTCCAGACCCTTCCCAGTCTCAGCACCACGTGGGAGCCGCCTGCAGGATGAGCGTCAGGAGGGTGCTTCGGGTAGGGTGGGGTTATTATTTTTTTGATGCGTGCTTTCTGACCATGTGGGGTTGTTCTACTTTCCCAGTGTGTTTTAGCCCTTAGACAAAACCTGGCTGCTCATCCTTGCTGCCAGAGGACACTGCTTTGTGTAACGGGGAGGCAACGGGCACCAAAGGCACTGCTCCTTCTGGCTGGGGCCATGCCGCCCCAGTTCCAGCTGTAAATCCCTCGTAGGAATCCTACAGGTGGCAAATCCCAGACCAGAAGAACAGGCAGAAAGCACTGAACAGCACAACAGCTCCTGTAAGTCACGCCTGCCTCTTGTCTCCTCACCATCCCACGTCCAGCAGGGAAGAATCCTTCCCGATTTAGCGGATTTAGTGGGGTTTGTATGCGATTTCTGGTGACGTGCTTCAAATTAGTCCTGGTGCTTTATTTCCTAGGCTTCATTAAGCTTGTGGTCGGACCATCTTGTGGTAGCCACTCCCAGCAGTTTACTGATTACTAGTTTTAATATCCGGACGTAGATTTTTTCAATATCCTGCGATGCATTTTTCAGTGCTTTTCTGGATAAGGCTAATGCTAACCAGTCCGTGATGCACCAGGCCCCCGAGCTACATTTGAAGGTTAGCATAATGCTTTCCATCTTGCTTCTTTACGCAACACGGGCTGCTGTTGTGCTTCTTTTCGGTACATCAAGTACCCAAAAGGAGGGTCTTGCATAAGAAGGACCAGAAGATGACACAGCAGTGCTGCAAACCTGCCTCTCCTGGTCTGTCACCGTGCCCTTTCCCTTCCACTCTCTCCCTGCATCTTTGCCCATCCTTTGCTCCTCTTTTTTTTTTCTTTTTTCCATCTATGTGAAATATCATAACAGCGAACTGTTTCCATGGAGAGCAAAATGCCCCGGAGATCATCTCCATATTCTTCTGGCTTAAAGTGCTGTAGAAACAAACGCAATACCCAAGGAAAGGAAAGATTCTGTCCTTTGACCATTTGCTGGGGAAAAATATTGCACTAAACAGATTTGGCTCGATTTATTCACAGTGTTCCTGTAGTACTTCTGGATTAAGACACGGGAAGGTAGGAGGCAGCTATTCCACAAGTTAAGAGGTCGAATTTCCCTCTGAGACAGAGGGACATCGCTCACTGGTGTCTATTCTAGACCAGGTGTAGATTCACCTTCTCAGAAAAAAAAAAACAAACAGAAAAAATCCTTTGGATATATTCCCGTTACATTAAAAATATAAAAGAAACCCGTTCCCTTGGGCATTTGAAAGGAGGCCAGCCCTCAGAGGCCAGCTGAAGACGGGGAGACAGGTTTCTAACATCTGTTCGGGGTGGGTGGATTTTATTTGACTCTGGCGCTCGCATCGAGGCCAGGCAGAGGCACGGCGTGATGGGAAGCACGGCCCAGCATCCACACACTGCCCCGCTGGCACTTCGATTAAAAACCCCACAAGCAGTAGCTCCTGCTGTAGGCTTCAAGGGAAAATACTGATAACGCTGGATTTGGCATCCCACATCAGGATTTTGCTAATGAACACATCCTTGCCAGGTGTCCTTGAGATCATTCATCCCGTCGTGACTCTCGGAGTGCCTCCGAGCCCTGCCGGGCAAGCTGCATGGAGCGGAGCTGCGATTTTAGGACACAGCCACGCTGTCGGTGCCCACCTTGCTGCTGGCAGGGGATGAGCAGCACACGCCTGTTTGCTCGCCGGCGTCACCTCAGAGCCCTTCTTAGCTCCAGCTCGAAACCGCACCGAGCTGGGAGCGACCTGCCAGTCAGATGATAGAAGGGTATCTCAGAAGGGCACCGAGGCGACGGCAGCAGAAAGTAGTCCTGTGTGTCCCGCTGAAAGCCCCATTGAAGGGCTCTGGCTCCCTCGCGGACATGCCTTCGTGGGACAGCAGCAGAACACAGTCCCCAGCCATGCACCCTGCCCGATGGCCCGGCTGCCTCTGAACCGCGGCGATTTATAACGCCCCGAGGAAACATGTGCCCCTCTCAATGCTGCTTTAAGCTGTCAGGCCGTAAATTGTCTTGGTTCGGGAGCTACTTCAAAGCCTCCCTGCCTTCCTGCAGCAAGGAGAAGTCTTTTTGGCAGCCCCAGCACAAGTCATTTGCTATTCATGAGTCAAATCCCTGAAACGTCCTCGATCATCAACTAAAAATGGGTCAGAAGAAGACAAGGCATTGCTGTCTGGCGAACGAAGCCGCTCACCCCACCAGCCTTCTCCATCACTTGGCAAAAGCTGCTTCTGCTTTCTCAGCGATGGCTTTTCCCCCCTCCTTGCCTTTCCCCGAAGGGGTTGGACTTGGCCCCGTGGTCAGACCCGCTCCAATCCCCTTGTCTCCCTGCTCCTCCCATCGCCCTTTCTCCTACACGAGGGACAAGTGGCGATGGGGTAAGGGGAAGTCACAGGTGAGGATGTTAAATTCCTCAAAGCAAACTGCTTTCCACTTCCAAGAGGGCTGCAGCCCCCAAGGTGGAGGGAAGAGGAGGCAAATGCCATCTGGGTGCTGATGGGGACGTGTGGGCTGCAGGCTGGCTGCTGGAGGGACAAGGGACCGAGCAGTGGTGTCCACAGGGACCAGGCACAAATTTTGGAGCTGGGTCCTCTCTCCCCAAACCTGCAGCTGCAGCAGGTTGGTCCCGGCCAGCAGAACGAGCCATCCTGCAGCTCAGAAGCAGAGGAGCAAAGAAAAACCCAAGAAGGGACCAAAAAAACCCTGCCTATGTGCCTGGCTGGTGGTTGAAGGAGAGCTCGGTGTGCTGTAGGACTGGGAAATCCTTCCCAAAGCTTGGGAACATTTGCGGCAGGGTTTTTTTTTTGTTTTGTTTGTTTCTTTGTTTTTCCATTTCCAGCGCTGCCTAATGCAGTAGCCTTCAGCATAACCACGTTTCTGTCGCTATCCACATCTGCTTTAATCGAGGGCGGGACAAAAGCAGCAGGGGCAGCAGCATCTCCTGTCCCTCCGGGGCAGGTTACAGGCGAAGGTGAAGCCCGGCAGCTCGGAGGTGAGCCCGCAGCGTGGCCAGACCGTGTGTAATGCCAGAGGCACTCGGCTCCGGCCCTGCGCTGCTTGTCACTTCTCCAAGCCGTGCCAGACAGCCAGCTCGCAGAAAACCTCAGCCCATATACAGCCAGCCAGCAGCGCTCCGCGAAATCTTTAACCATATTTGAACTAACGGGCGGACTTGGATACCGCAAGGGGGAAATGCCAGTCTGCCTGACAGCTCGTTTTCATAACGAGAAACTTCTTCCACCGACAGCAGGACAATAAAAGCTGTGGCTGCGCAGAAAGATGGGGCCTTCCGTATAGTTCAGAGCGTATAGGAACAGCAGAGGAATGGGCTGGTCCCAAACCTGTGCACGTGCAGCCCTGCTTTTCACCCCTTTCACCGCTTTTCACCCCTTTTCGGGGTGGGGACCCCACGAGTCCCAGCAAAAGGAGGCTGGAGGCTCTGGTAGTGATAGATACTTTCTCCTGAAGCATGGTTTATTTGAAATACACTGTTCCTTGTGCAAACATCAGCAAGTAATAAATGTAGGTGACCTTTGTAGTTCGAGCTCTTACTGCATAATTTATGGGGCTTTTGACGTACAGGGCACAAAAGTCAAATTCTTGAGAGATCAGCAGCCCTCCGAGTGGGCAGGCTTCCTCTGCTGATCCCCTGGATGACCAAGGAGCCATATTTTTTATAACCAAACTATCAGGGAGTGCACTTTCAGGCGTTGTGTGTGTCTTAGATAGCAGAAGGCTTGGAGGTAGAGCCCTTGTTGTGGCATTTTACCTCAGCTTTGGCAGTGCCTCGTTAATTTAGCCAGGGCACGCCCGTTTGCATTGACAAGACAAAGCGCAAAGTTTGCTTCTCGGCTCAGCGCACAGCAGCGGGCAGGCTTAAAGTCCTGTGTGGTAATGATACGAGCACAAAAAAAAAAAAAAAGACAACAAAACACTTTCGCAATCATGGCATCCGACTGTGGAAATTCTGTCTCCGGCGGCGGCGTTGCCGCGCTCTGCTCTTTACCAGCGCGCCCTCTGAAGCGGCGTTAGGCCCGGGCCAGGCCTCAGCTGTGAGATCCTCACGGGCTGACTGAAACATGTGGGCTTCTCCACATAAAACAAGAGTTTGTGGCTTCATTTCCCTCCCCTGCTCTGAGCAATTATTAAACAATTCTCCTGGCAGCAAAGCCTGCACGCGTTTCACATGCACGCCTCAGAACAATGCCGCGCGGCTTCGGCCACCCCTGGAAATCGTCACCCCGTGCCGCCCCCACTGTGAAACAAGCTGGGGATCCAGCCCAGGCCCTTTTGGACGCCCTTCAAGCCAGCTCCAGAGATGGTGGATCTGTCAGAAAAGCAAAACTGAACACGAAGAGCCCACCTGAGCTCGCGGGCCGTGGCAAGAGGCTGGCTGAAATCACCAGTGTGGGCCACGGGTGCTAAAACCCTTTGGGGTGCCGGGGCTGTGTAAGGAGCCACGCAGCTCATTCTTCCCATCCACTAAGGGGAAGAAAAGGGCCATGTTCTTTTAAAATCACGTTTAATTGAGGAAGGATGGAGGAGCAAGCTCCCACTCAGCTGCTGGCTGCCTGCAGGGGCATCCTGCTGGCCACAGCCCTGTCAAGAAGCCCGGGAGGCTCTGTGGTGCCGGCTGCTCCCGCTCGGAGCCCTCCAGCAGGGGGTCGTGGGCCTCGCCAGGGGGCTGGTGTGGAATTATTCACTAGCCCTGGTGCCTTGCAATCAGCCCTGATCGATGCTGGTGTGGAAGGGGGTAAGGTTTGGAAAGCAGCCCCTGAATTACGACCCTACAGCAAGCGGCATCGCAGCCCCCATGAGGACTTGAGGCAGCTGTGGGGAGGGCTTGCTAGCAGAGACATCAGAAATCTAATAAATTCCCAGTTTTCTGTCATTTTTTGTTAGCCGACGCTGCTGGCAGAGGAGTGGTGTTGCCATCGGTTGTCAGGAAAGGATTTCCAAATGCAGTTGTGAAAGATGCTCCAGCACGTCGGGACTGCTCCTGGCAGGGCGCGGTGCAAGGCTGCAGCTCTGACGTGCAGGCGGTGCAGTTGGCTCTGTCCCGGTGGTTTTATTCAGCATTCCCCTTTTGCCCCCCTCTAAAAGATATATTCCTGCCACGAATCTTTACAAGGGATCAGAAGCAGCAGGTGTGGGCTGTTGCTGTAGGAAAAGGCAGCCGTACCCCTCCTCATCTCACACAGTGCTGCCGAGGCTGGAAGCACCAAAAGTCTTGAAAATTGATCTTTTTTTTTTTTTTAATACCCCCCCACCTGCTTTCTACACCCAGGGAAGAGCTGCAGCAGCAACTATGGTGAGGCCAAAGCTTTTCCTAATTAAACTCCCTGTAATCTGCTGTGACAGCCCAGACCTGTAACCATGACAATTACCACCACGACCCCTGGGCACCGTGTACCTGCCCAGGGCTGGGGGCACCCAAAAAAGCACACATTAACACAGAAAATATTGCGGGCGATGTGGGCAGAGCAGGCAGGGCTTGATCCTGCAGTGGTTCTCACAGAATGTGATGTTAGTAGACCCTGAGACCATTTCAGATGTGCTCTCCAGCATCGCCCCAGCATTATTCCTGCTGCTGCGATGGTGCCGGGCTACGCAGGCTGCAGCTGAGGTTCTCCAGGCAGAGGGTTTCTGTCCCCCCCTGGCACACAGAAGCTCAGGGTGGCCTCACAAAGTGCCTCGGGACCAAAGCAGCTCGTCGTCCAGCGTGGCTCGTAACTCTTACAAAATCCCTGGATGTGGAAAGCAGCTCCCAAACGGGAATCTTTGAATTCCACGAACAGAAGTATTTCTAAATGATTACATTACTGCCTCTTGAAAACACATGGTGGAAAATCAAACAGCGGTCCAGAAGAGGTCTTCTCTTCTGCAGTCTCTGCTCGGCGGAGACCGCATCCTTTTACAGCATCCAAGGAAATATTTGCCAGGGTGTCAGAAGCTTTCTGCTCATCATCTCCAAGAAACGGCCCCGCAAGGGTCATGTGCAGCTCCTCCGAAATCCTAACACTCCGCATGAGAAAGAGCAGATACAGGCTCCCAAGGCTGTGCCTATTTCTTTCCCGGGCCTGTTGAAAGTCCTAATGAAAACCAAGTTTCTCTTGTGCTCTGCCTGCACTGCCGAGTCGAAAAGCGAGGAGTTGACAACAAGGAAAAGAAATCCCGAGACGCAGTTTTTTGTTGGTGGGGAAGTAATTTGGCGTCATCCCCGCATCTGGCCTTTAAATGAACACATCAGCAGCGAGTCACTGTGCTCCTGCTTCCCTTCGGGTCTGGGTCAGAGGCAGCCCCCCTGTACTGGAGAAGCAGAGCTGAATCATTTGCCCCGTGGGTTAAAGCCATGTGCTTTTCACCAGGACCCGACATTTGGGAATTCAGCTCAAAACAGATTCTGAGCACACTTTCTCAAGCAATAGCCACGATAATTAGTCATTAGCACCTATCATGTTTTGCTTCCTTAATAGCCGGGGGATAGAACATTTGTTAATACTTAGTGGTGTTTTCTTGGGGTTTGTTTCTGTTAAATCAGAACCTTTTGGAAGCAGAGCCCGCAGTTGCAGGCAGATCTCCTAAGGCCTGCAGTTGCGTCTCCATATCCCAGAATGGCACGTTCATTTTTTCTTGGTTTCTTCTGGGGTACAGAAGGCTTCCAGGTTAGATTCTGGTTTATTCTTTAAAAACAAAGCCCATATCTGTGGGTCAGATACACCCACGGGGAAGGACGTTTCACAAAATGAGCAAGGTCTTCTCTTGAGAGTTGCCCGTGGTGGCACTTGTCTTTCTTCTCTCTGTCAGGTCAGCTCCGGTTCATCTTGTCCCCCCTATCCACAGGAGGACAGCTTGCTTCCCAGCTGAGAGGTCCGGGCTCCTTTATCCTTGTTTAGCTGAGGATGAAGCTCTCTGTTTAACGCAGGCCAGAAAGAGGGAGGTTCTCCTCCACTTGGCCATCTGCAGGTCTTGGGTAACGAGACTGTTGAGCTTGAGGCCAGAGGTGAAGTGCACGATGCCAGCTCTGAAGGCACATTCACATTTGCAGCTTTTCTCCTTTTTCTTGCCGAGTTAGGCTCACTTGGTTTGAGAAGCTCTCAATGAATAGATATTTTTAAGCTTTTTTCTTGCTTCAATGAGATAGCATTTAAGGGCGGTTGTGTAATTAAACAGCTACTTGGTATTGTTAACAAAAGATTAAACTCGGCAGCGACTCTCCTAACTCACAGATGCCTTGGGAATTCAATGACCTTGAGTTTGCTGCACTTGAATCTTGCCTCGGACACTTGGCTTCCTTTCCCAAATGCTTTGCAGAGGCGAGCGAGGCTCTGCGAGGCTCCGGGGTGAAGCAGGCGCCTTTCACGCGGTGCCACGTAAGAAGAAATTGTGCTGACCGAGTGCATTTCTCGCTCAGAGCATGCCCTCGGGTCACGGCGGAGCACATCTGGGGCTGCCTCTGCTCCTCTGGCAGCCAGCTGTGGCAGTTTGGGGTGCTGGCTGCTCGGGATGTTTGGCAGAGATTCTCAGTTTAGGAGATGGAGCAAACGAGAAGCAGTGGTGCGTGATGGCACTGGTGTGAGAAGTGACTTGGCTGAGGGATCAGCTGGGAAGGAAGCCCCGTGTCCCAGCCTAGTGGCATCTCTTGCATCCCTTCCTAAATTTTGGCATTTGAGGGGGTTACGGGGCCGAAGGAGTGGCCAAATTGGCTGGAAACAAACATTTACCCCTTCCTTCCCCATGTTTCCTCCCACCATAACTGCCCAGGAGCATCTCCAGTCACACAGTGGCTGGCTGTGGGACTGCACCTCGGGATTTAAAGCAGAAAGGCTGGCGGGATAAGAACCTCGTGGATGCAGAGCTGTGTTCGGAGAGGTCCCTGCTGGCTGAGGAAGCAGGGGGCTGGCAACCTGATGTGGCTAATTGCCCCGAAGCGGCAAAGCCTGATGATGAGCAGTGCCCCCGCGGGGGAACAGCCCCTTGCCAGCTGCCCACGGGCATCTCCTCCCGGCTAGGTGACACGAGCCAGGTTTTTTGGGCTTTAATTAGTTTGGCTTTGTATTTAAAGCACATCTCGGGCATTTCCAAGGCTGCCGTACGACATGTCTTGTCCGCGAGTGCTTTTCATGAGACTTGTGGGGCTGTGTTTTCCGGGCTGTGGCAGCACAATCTGGAGCTGTGAGAGAAAGCCCTCGGGGGCCGATCCGTGGCTGCAGGCCAGGTTCTGCATAAACCGGTCTTATTTTTTAAGTCCATTTTCTCCGGTACACTTTTTTTGGCCTGCAAAAGACTTCTTCATTTAAAACGAAGAACATAACACTCTCTCTTTCAGTTGGTCTTCTGGCCGGGCGCCAGGAGTGCCCACAACAGCTGTACCACAGTTTAAACCTTCAGTCTCTAATGGTTTGGGGAACATTAGGGTTTTTAAGGCTTCAACAGGTCTAGAGTAAATAGTGATCAATAAAGAGTAGCTCTTCTTTGTATCCTTACGCTCTCGGCGCTCCGCACTAGAATAAAGCATGCTTAGAATATAATCACTGCAAAATTAATATCCGTGAAAGGCTCTTTTTTTTTTTTTTTTTAGGGAATCACAGAGAAACCTGTTTCCCTGAAAGATGAGTTTGCAAGAGTTCAGCGAGCAGGAGCCGGGTCAGAGCCATGTGAAAGCTGGCACGTAACGCCCTAAGACACGTGCCCTGCTGTCACAGCCCACGGGGAGCTCCGAGCTGCTCCGGGGCAGGGACAGCAGCTTGTAGGGATCCCTGTCTCTTCCATCTCCTGCTGCCCACCCATCTCTAATCGTAGGGTTGTGTAAATGTCTGGTCGCTGCCCTGCTTCCCATGAGCTGCACTCAGCGTGGGTCAGAGCGCTTGGCTCCCTGCAGGTGTCACCTCCTGGGCTGGAGCAAGGTGGCCAGCGTGGAGCAGACATCTCCAGTCCCGTTCGCTCTGGGTTGGAGCACTGGGAAAGTCTCGCGGATATTTATTTTATTCTCAGCTCAGATTTCCAGCTTTTGGAAGAGGCGAGAAGTGCTACTGAGCGCTGAGAAGTGAACCTGCCTGGCCAAGGGGCTATTCCTGCATGGCAAGCCACATCTTGGAAATACTCCTGCTAATTTTCTTTTGCTAGGGGTTCCTATCTGTATTTCCACTGGGAAGTTTCATAACATTTTCCTACCCATCAGTATCCCATTAAAACTTTGTTGTGTAATCTAAAAGCCTTTCTGCTTTCATGGTTTCCTCTCGCAGCTAATTCGGAATGCCCTAGATGGCAGTTCTGGAATAAATGCACTCAGGCTGCATGGTCTTGATTTTGGTTTTGTATAAATTGAAAACAAGATCTGAAATTAAACCCCATTGTCCGTTTCCCTTTAAATAACAGTTGCCTAATTATGAGTTTTAAGAATATTTATCTAATGCTACAATGCCCTGGAAAGCTTGTGCCTGTGGTTGTAGTTAAAATGTCGATGAGATCTCCTGCCTGTTACCATGCACATTTTATTCGTAGTGCTATATATATAAAAATATATTTATATATATGTATATGTTGTGTTGCAGAGGGTAGATCAGTGGAGTCAGGACAAATATACATGGGGGTACTGCAGCTTTTGTGGCTTTCTCTTGCTATGTGAGCTCTCCGTTGTAATAAATTGTGCTTCCTGCCTAAGTGCATGTGATCTGAGGTATCCGAGAGCCCTTAGCCCAAGCAGCAAGGGTCAAAGTGGATGAAAAATAACGTGTTAGTAGCAGAGGAAGCAGCACAGGGACACCAGTGATGAACAGGGTGCCGGTGAGTGGCAGAAGAGGCTGCTCGGGAAAGCCTGAGCACCTCTCTGCTGCACGCAGGAGCACACAGCCAGCCTCTGCCTATGGCACTCTTAAATGCTGCACTTTTCTTAAATCCTGGGCGGCTCGTTTGTGCCGTGCCAAGAGCCCATAGCCAGGAGCTTCTCTCTCAGCCACGTCGTGGTATGATATTAATAAGAGGCAGCCTCTGGCCTGAATTGCTTCCAGGCAGCAGGAGTCACTTGGGGGAGAGCGGGCAAGAAGGTGAACGGGGACAGGAGTGGAGATGGGGAGGGCGAAGAGACGTGGAAAAATGTGCTGGCTTTCTCAGCCCAGCTGAAATCCCCCCCAGAATGAATGACATTTGCTCAGATCAAAACCCAAGCACACGCAGGTTGCTCCTGCACTGCCCGCAGTGACCGCTGAGGTTCAGGTCGAGGGATGTGCACAGCTGGGTCCTTGGGGCAGCGGCGATTAAACCCAGGTGTCAGCTTATCCCGGGGGTTCCATGTCTGTCCACAATAATGGGAAAAATGTGATCGAGGGCCTAATAAAACAGGGCCTCTGCGGGGCCCGAACAGCTGGGAGGAGCATCGATTCCCTGCCTGAGAGGGGGCCTTTCTGTGCCTGTGCTTCTCCTCTTCGTGCTCAGTTCAACTGTCGTCACACTTGGGTCTTTGTTATGTTTGTCTTTGGGATTTTAGCCCCGATAATTTTTACAGCCCTTTTGTACGTACTGTATTACCTATGGCAGATTCTGTTGGCAGCAACACAGACTGGCTCCTCTGTTAAACAAAGCCGCGGTATCCGCTCCTCCGGCAGGTCGATGGCATTTGTGTTTCGATGCAGAATCAACCCGTGACCTTTTAAAATGCCCATTGTCCAGGCTGGTGTGCAGCACTGACCTTGAGGGTTAGATTTTTTTCCCCGTCTCCTCGTTCCAGCCTTCTGGAGCTGCTGCAGGAATCTCGGGTGCATTGGGCTTTCCACTGACATTTTAATTGACAGGGGATCTGCAGCTTTTTCATCCTTCCTGCATGGCACTGCAGTACTTTCGGCTGGCATATTCAGCACCTTGACCAAAACATTCATCAAACTGGATTTTTTTCTGTGCCTGTACTCTGTAGCTTTAATACCTTTTACAGCAACTGGGTGTAATGGAAAAGCTGTCATCATCCTTGCTTACTATATATTCGGCATCCTTCTTATTGTTTTATTATCATTATTAAAGCCCAAGGGAAGCAGAGGAATAGTGAGAGTTTTGTAGTGGAGGCTTCGTGTTTGTGTTTCCTGGCGATCGCTGTTAGGAAGCAATGAGCTTAGGATCTCCTTACTGCTCAGTTGTTTGGCTGACGCTGGCGTCTCCAGAGTGGGCTGTAGTAATCCCAGATCCACGGTAGATGTTTCTTTCACCAGTTTACAATGAATAATCCTCTTAATTTCCTCGACTAGCAGCTGGTATTGCTACAACCTGTGCCTAAAACCAAGAAGGGCTTATTCAGAAAGCCTTCTGGCCGCGCGAGCAGGGAGGCATTTTCTCCCCGTGGGGGCTGCGTGGGCTGAGGTTCCCAAGTCCGGCGCTGCAGGGCCGCTAACTTCTCCTTCCTCTCTTCTAGATGCAGCAGCTGTTCTACGAAAATTACGAGCAGAACAAAAAGGGCTATATCAGAGACCTGAGGAACAGCAAAATCCACCGGGCTATCACGCTGCACCCCAACAAGAACCCCCCCTACCAGTACCGACTTCACAGCTACATGCTGAGCCGCAAGATAGCGGAGCTGCGCCACCGCACCGTGCAGCTGCACCGAGAGATCGTCCTGATGAGCAAGTACAGCAACACAGAAGTCCACAAAGACGACCTGCAGCTGGGGATGCCTCCCTCCTTCATGCGGTTCCAGCCCCGCCACCGGGAGGAAATCTTGGAGTGGGAGTTCCTCACGGGCAAGTATTTGTACTCGGGTGCCGACGGGCAGCCCCCTCGCCGAGGAATGGACTCGTCGCAGCGGGAGGCGCTGGACGACATCGTTATGCAGGTCATGGAAATGATCAACGCCAACGCCAAGACCCGGGGGAGGATCATCGATTTCAAGGAAATCCAGTACGGCTACCGCAGGGTGAATCCCATGTACGGGGCAGAGTACGTGCTGGACTTGCTGCTCCTCTACAAAAAGCACAAGGGGAAGAAGATGACCGTCCCCGTCAGGAGGCACGCGTACCTGCAGCAGACCTTCAGCAAGATCCAGTTCATGGAGCACGAAGAGATGGACGCCAAAGAGCTGGCCAGCAAAATCAACCAGGATTCCGGATCCTTGTCCTTCCTCTCCAACTCGCTGAAGATGTTTGTTCCGTTCCAGCTCAGCAGATCAAAAGTGGAGAGGAAGGAGCTCAAAGACCAGAAGATCAACATCCTGATTCCTCTCTCCGGACGGTTTGACATGTTCGCGAGGTTCATGGGGAATTTTGAGAAGACGTGCCTCATTCCAAACCAGAACGTCAAGCTGGTCGTCCTGCTCTTCAATTCCAACTCCAACCCCGACAAAGCAAAACAAATCGACCTGATGAGAGATTACCGCTCCAAATACCCCAAGGCCGACATGCAGGTTTTACCGGTGTCTGGGGAGTTCTCGAGGGCACTGGCTCTGGAAGTCGGATCCTCTCAGTTCCAGAACGAGTCTTTACTTTTCTTCTGTGATGTTGACTTAGTGTTTACCACAGAATTCCTCCAGAGGTGTCGAGCCAACACGGTTTTGGGTCAACAAGTATACTTTCCCATCATTTTTAGCCAGTACGATCCAAAGATTGTTTATAGTGGAAAGGTTCCTAGTGACAATCATTTTGCCTTCACCCAGAAAACAGGTTTCTGGAGGAACTATGGCTTTGGTATTACCTGTATTTACAAAGGTGACCTGCTTCGAGCCGGCGGCTTTGATGTCTCCATCCAGGGCTGGGGCCTTGAAGACGTAGATCTATTTAACAAAGTCATTCAAGCTGGCTTAAAAACTTTCCGAAGCCAAGAAATTGGAGTAGTCCACGTGCATCACCCTGTTTTTTGTGACCCCAACCTTGATCCAAAACAATATAAAATGTGCTTGGGGTCCAAAGCTTCGACGTATGGGTCCACGCAGCAGCTGGCTGAAATATGGTTTGAAAAAAATGACCCGAGTTTTGGGAAAAGCAGCAATACTAATGGCTCAGTGAGGACAGCCTAATGTCCAGCTATGCTGGAAAAGACTTTTTTTTTAATTATCTAATTTATTTTTGGGAAAATGTTTTTTGATAATTCACTTTTAAAAGACCACACAGGATATATTTTAGAAATCATCGTTGTTTTCTTACAAAGTGCTCATTTTGAGAAGAACAAGGCCGTTGGTTTTTTTTTGTTGTTGTTGTTGTTGTGTTTTTGTTTTTGAACAAAACTGTGATCAATATTTGCCTTCAGACAAACAAACAAAAAAAATGTTTTAAGAATTATCTGACCGATCTGCGGAAGCCTGACTTGAATTAGAATTTCCTTATGAACAAAAGATTGTTTCCTACCTTTTCCATTGCTGTCTTCGTTGCTAGGATTCTGTAAATTGGGACCTGAGCGTTCAAGCAGAGTGACAGAACGCTGTATCTAAAAGTCGTTGTGACTGCTGCAGTGCACAGATTCTGCTTTTTTTTTTTTTGTTGAGGATAGCCTTTATTTTTGAAATTGTGTTGGAACAAAACGAATCAGTGTGGCGATGGTAGGGGTGTTCGTTGCAGGAGTTTTTTCAGATGGCTGATTATTTCAGTTAAAAATACACTTCCACTTGTTATGGCCAGGCAACTTGAAGGGAGGGGAGAAAGTAAGCACAGCCTGCGATCAGATGAGTCCTCGTAGAAATTTTTGTCTTTTATATTCGGTCTGTGTGTGGATCCAGGGTTGGAAGAATCCGTGGTGGATTCTGTGCTTTACCCTCAACCGCTGTCCTGTCCGGAGCCGAGGCCGCGTGGTAGAGAGAGGCTGAAGCATAAATGAATGAAATAAATCAAATGAGAATCCCTCGCAGAAAAGCGACAGTACACACCGAACAATTAGAGCTCCCTAACGAGGACTTTGAAAAAACTTCCAAACAAAGTGTACTGCACCCGATTGCATCGATTTTGTTCAGTTACGTGATGTTAATGGGAACAATTATTACATTTGATTACTAGTTTTGTTTTGTTTGGTTTTGTTTTCTGTATCTGATAGACCTTTAATTTATTTAATATCCATTGTTTTAGGTTCTTGACCTTTCCTTGAATATCTGTTAGTCATTTTAATATTTTATATATATATATATGTGTGTGTAAATATATATATATATATTAGGAATGTATTGCATCTTCTCACTGATAAGGTAGTGTACATCATATTTGCAGCAAATGATCTCCAAAGATTACTTTCTAAAATATTTTTTCATGGAACTTTTTTTTTCTTTCCCAAATTTCTTTAACATTTTTGGAACGGCTTACGAAAGCTTAGGAATTTTTCTTGGTATCCTAAGAGGAATCGGGGATGGGGAGGCTGAATACAAGGAAAGTGTGATCCCTATGAATTAACACCTAGCAAGGTTAGAGAAAATATACAAAATAAAGTGCCTTAAAGCCAGAAAGGGAACCCTTTACACTGAGACTTAAGCAGTGAATGGACGTTGTCGTTGAAGCAGATGATCTGTTGGGACCTACCTACCTGTAAATATCTTGCTCAGCAGAAACAAAAAATAAAAACCAGCGAACAATATATTTTTCTATCGTATCCTCCAGCACCATTTTGTCTCGTTGCTCTCAGTTCCACTTTGCCTACTCTTTGGGAAGTGGAGAATGGCGAAAGAAAGGAGAAAAACCGATGCTTAGGTTGTTGCCACGTCTGAGGGGATCTTATGGAGTAATTGCTATTCCAGTAGAAAAAAAAATAACCATTGTTTACACATGTATGGAATATGAACTGCAACTAGCGTAGAGTCGATGTCTTATAATGTTCATCGTTTTTTGGTGACAGTCCCAAGGATGTAGGTACTTGGATGGATTCAGTGCATGGAATTTTTTTTTTTTTTTTTTTAAGACTTGCTTCTAAGATGCAATAAAGATTTTTTATTTGCAACCGGAGCTCCTCATGTCGTCTGCCTCCGTCCGTGCCCGTGACGCAGCCCTGAAGGTGAATTGGCCTGGGGAGGTGGAGCCTGGCAAACCAGCCCCTCTCTTCCAAAGGGTTTTGACCTCTCTGATGTGTTTCGGCTTGGAAGGAGCCTGGTGCCACCTCGCTGGGCTGGGGGAGAGGGAGAGCAGCCTTTGTGGTGGGTCCCTGGGTGCTCCCGGTTGGGTTTAATGGGGGCTTTGGGCTTGTCCCTGGGGAGAGATTAAAAGTGCTCCCTCTGCTAACAGAGACATCTGAAAACAGCCGTAACGACACATCTGAAGTGACAAGGCTGAATAATTGAGTTGCGTTTTGTGAATTTAAGACAGTAAAAATTATTGTGGAAAGCACTGAGTGCTTACTTCGAATAGCTCTGCTGCCTTTATCACGGGTGTTCAGTATCAGTGTGGGGCTTTTTGATGTGAAAAATAAAGTCCCAGAGCAAGAGTTTTAGGGATTACAGAAATGTTTCTTTGCAATAGGGAGGGGGGAAAACAACGACTTGTATTTGTGGCTGCAGAACAGAGCTCAAAGAATATGAACCCTAAAGAACTGCACCAGAGGATGGGGGGGAGGGAACAACTTATACTTCCACCATATTTATTAAGGTTTATGATTATGCAGGACTTCTTTAGCCCATAACAGCTGGTAGAAGCAGAATGCATTTAAATGCAAAAAGCCATTTAATGAAAAGCACCCGTCCAGAGTTGTTGTTTTTTTCAGTTGCTGCAGTTTGCTCCAGCTCCCAGACGAGCCCAAGGAGTGAACACGAATTTTACACCAAGCTTGGAGTCAGCTCCTGAGGCCCACAGCTTAATTCAGCACGTATTTTATGGACTTGCAGCTTCAAAGTAATCCATTTTAAAGTTCAATTTTAAATTATAGCCATCTATGATAAAGTCTAACCTTATAAAACAACATTTTATGCTAAAATAAGCTCTAGTTGCTGCCCGAGTTTAAGGAGGTTGCACAGGTGGAAGCCATTGGGTCTCAGGTGCTAACCCAGCCTCCGACGGAAATTACTTTTGGAGCTGGGACATTGCCCTTGCAGTTTGCTTCATTTCTTCAGTTCAGGGAGAAGGTTTCTAAATTTTGAAAGGTGAATTAGCAGCGGGGATGCCAGGAGCGTTTGCCTGCAGCCTGTTCAGATCCACAGGGTGTGAGGATGTCAGTCTGAAACAGCGCAGTGACCGAGAGCAATTTGCTCAGCTGCTTCTCCTGCGCTTTAAAACTGTTAAAAAAAAATGCAAGGCACTTCGTTCCCTCGTTCTCCCTGTGTGCTTAGCCATGGTGCAGGGTGGCAAGGGCAGCAAATCTGCAGTGAGCCTCAGGCTGGCGCATGATGGAGGCTGTGCTGGGCTTTGTGCTTTGTGCATTAACACAGGAGTTAAATCAGACCTGACCCTTCAGGGAGGAGCTGGATTTACTGCCACCCTTTCCTAAAAGCGCTTCCTCTCAGCAGCTTCTGCCCTTGCTCAAGGATAAATGGCATGAAGAGAGGGGATGGGGAACGAGAGAGAACGGGACTGGGAACAGCAGCACGGCGCTTCAGTGGCCACAGCGCTCGGAGCGCCTCTTTGCAGGTTAAACATTTGTGTGCAGCTTTGCAGAGTCACGGTCCGTGGAAGGATTTCAAGTTCTGGTCCTTCAGGCACAGTGGGTTTTTATTGCCCTGAAAATGAGTTACCAGCTTTGGCCTCCAAGCGAGTTCCCTGGACCTGGCCGTACGGCGCCTTCCAGCAACATCAGCAAGAAAGTCCCAGCCCCGAATCTGCTTAGTCTGGAGTTTTCGGTGCAGCGCTAACTTTACGCTGCAAATCATTAGACTAAGTCGTTTTGCATGAATACTTGCTAAAAATATTCCGCTTGCACAGCCAGCTTCACTCGAAAGGTTTTTGGAAGCCGTCCTTCAGAGGCCGTGCAAGCTGCGCGAGCAGGTTTCTGTTCGCCCGGGCAGCCGCTGCCGGGTCCCCCCGAGCCCTTTGCTTGGGGATCAGGTTGCTGGGCCCTGCTTTAATAACTGGTTTTGTGCCCAGCTCTGTAATCTCTACTGCTCTGGGGCCATGAGTTATTGCTCTGGCTGGAGCAAATTCACTTTTTTTGGGCCAAAATGCGCTCAAAGGCTTTTTTTCTCCACGGGGCATGGGCAGTTTTGGGGACATCAGCTCCCCCGGCTTGGGCACATTCAAGCTGCAGCGCAGACTCATCCCATGGGCATCCCCCCGTGTCCTGCCCCTTGGCACCGCTGCCCCAGGAGCTTCTCTGCCCTTTTCCAAGCTGCTGCCGACGTTTCCCAGGTGCAGGCGCCCCCAAAGCAGCTCCCTGGGGGGAGCGGCGCTGCCAGCGCAGAAATCCACCGGGCTGCAAATCACCTTTATGAGCGGGGAGAGAAAAAAATTTAAAAAAATTGAATTAACCTCAAAAAAAAAAAAAAAAAAAAAAAGCAGACGGAATACGGGGCTGGCTGTATTTACTTTCACACTTTAATTCAATAAAAACCTCGACTTTAATTGACCTGAATGGGCTCCAAGGTTTCCAGCGGACTGGAAGCAGGGGTCCCTGGCACAGGGGACCTTCGCCGGGCGCGGGGCCGGCTCCAGGCTCCTGCTTTGCTGCTCGCCGCCTCTTTGTTCCTTTAGAGAAGGAAGACAAAAAGGAAAAACCCCCAGAACCCACACCTTTCTGCTTTATTGACTTTTCAGTGACAGGGCTCCTGCAAGGGGCACACTTCAAAGCCGCTTGAGTGATTGTGTGCTAAAACAAATGCCCAGAGCAAACAGGCTGTGACATGGGGAAGCCGGGTGCTGTTTGCTCTGCTGGCGCTGGCTCTGCTGGGGGTGTTTTGTGTGGTTCTGAAACCAAAGGTGGGCCCTGGGGCACCTATCTCTATCCCTAATCCCAATCCCTAATCCCAATCCCAATCCCTAAACCCAATCCCTATCTCTCTCCCTGGCTCCTTCCCCATCCTCATCCCTTTCCCCACCCCCAGCCTATTCCCCGTCTCCTTCCCATTCCCTTCTCCTCCCCTTCCTCATCCCTTCCTCTCCGTGTCCCCATCCCCAGCCCTTCTCCTCCCCCAGCCCCATCCCATCTCCATTCCCCTCCTTATCCCCAACCCATCTCCAAGGCTGCAAACCCAGGGACATGACCGATGGCTTCTGTCCCTGCAGGCCGATGCTTTCCTTCATTTCTGCTCTTCAGAGCAAGCGCCGCGGTCCTGTGCCTGGCCCCCAGCCCCCCCCCCCCAGCCCTGGCTTCTCCCCCAAAATAATAAGAAAAAAATTAAAAGAGGCAAAGCAGCGGGGCACTGCCGGGATCACTGCCCCCTCCTCCTGCTTCCCAGCCAGCTCCCCGCCTTGAGACGTGGCCAAGGTAATTCACGTCAAAACACAGACAGGGCTGGGAGTCTGAGTGGAAAGGACTTTGTTTTGGTTTGTTTTTTTTTTAATTGAATTTTTTTAATTGCTTTTACCCCGAGCATCCCTGGGCCGGTTCTGGCAGGGCCCAGCAGCTGAGGAGCCGAGCACCACCGCCTTCTCCCAGGAAATGAGGAGCTGCGTGTGAGCACAAAGGGACTTGAGAATTGTTTGGGTCTTCTTTGGGAAACTCGACACAGCTGAAAAGTTCCCGGGTTTGTGACAGCTCCTCGGCCCCCCAGCTGGGGATTCGGGGTGCAGAGCATCCCTGCAGTGCTACCCAAACCCCTCAGAAACCCCAATCCCCAGGGGTCAGAGCGACGGCTCCCCGAGGAGCGTTGATTAGGGCCGGAAGATGCTCAGAAGTGCTTAATGGGGCGGAAACCAGCAGCCCCCTGCACCTCCACCTCCCGTAACAAGGCCCTGGGGGTGCCGAGACCCCCCCGTGGCTGCCCCGGGACCCCGCGGCCGGCGGGGGGCTTCCCGCCCCGTGAAAGCTCTGCGTAAAAGGCCCTATTGTCAAGCTGAGGAACTAAGAAATAAAACAGGACCGAATTGTGCGGAGGAGCCTTCGCCGGCTCATATTTTTCCTACGGAGCGGGCCGGGCGGCGGGGGCCCCGCAGGACGCGGCGCGGGCGCCTTAATGCTGCATTCAGCAGCGCTGGCCCCATAAAGTCCCCTTGTAGGGCCCAGCGGGGCCGCGATGAATGGGGCCCTGTGGCCGTGCCGAGAGGTCTGGGGGTGGCAGAGAGCACGGCCCCGCTGCGGGGCTCCCCGTTCGTGATGGGGATGGGGAATAAAAACCTAGGGGAGGGCTCGTCTCAGGCAGGAGGTGGTGTCCAGGGACATCCCCGTTGGGCTGGGACTGGAGGAAGCTGCTGAAGGTGCCGTTCTTACGAGTTTTTAAACCCCAGTGACATTTCTCTAGGCAATGCAGTGAGGAAGATGAACGGCTCGCCCCAGCAGGGCATCAGCTGCCTCCTGCCCACAGCAAATCCCAGCCCGGGGACACGGTGCCCCTAAACCCCACCCTGTGCCCCCATCCCAACCCTGTCCCCATAACATGCCCCAGGGTGAGCCGAGGACACGCTGGCAGCCCGAAATAGCCACCCTATTTCCTGTCCTTTTAACATTTGCTTAAAGAAAACCAATTTCCTTCGGTCTTTGGGCAGCAGCACACGAAGCACCGCGCGGCCCCTGCCCGTGGGGAGCGCCCAGCCCCACAGCCATGGGGACACCGCTGGGAGAGCGCAGGGGACTCGGTCCTGCCCAGCACCAACCTGCTGCAAGGGGGCAGGAGCAGCTCAGCACCACGCAGGGAGCACTCCCTGCTTCGTTAGCAAGTAATTAATGGCATAACGCCCCCCTCCCGGCCCCTTCCAGGCCTCTGCTCAGCCCCGGGTTTAGAAGCTGGGGTTAAATAGTGAGGACTGGGATTTAGTCAGCTGTCCTGAGGCAAGCATCAGCCCCTCAGCAGCTCCATCCCCCACCACACCCCCCCAGCCCCTCTCCCTTCCCGGCCGACCATCCCGACCCGCTGCAGACCGTCCTTTCCCGGCAGCAGGCTTTGCAGAGCAGCGGCTTTATGATGTGTCTGGGGGCGGGCGGGCGTTTAATAACAGCCCGGGAGCTTGGCAGCGGGAGCAGAACAAAGGCAGCTTTGTGCCCGTGCCCACCGCAGGTGCCGGCGAGGCTTGGGCTGACTCCTGGGGGCGTTGGTGCAAGCCCCCGGGGAGCTCGGCCCAACACCGGCCCGGGAAGCGGTGCCTGAAGCAGTGCCCGGGATGTTTTGGGGTGAGGGGGTCGATAAGGATCCACTGTTGTTCTTCCAGACATTGTCCTCTCAAAGAACACACCGAGGATGGATGAAGTTCAAGCTGTTTTACAGCCCCCAGGGGGGCTGCAGGGATTGCTCACGCAACTGCTGGGGCAGGGCTGAGCCATCTCTGCGTGGGACAGCGCAGGGCCTGGGGCTCCACCAGCTGCTGGAGGGATGGAGACAGGTAGGGCCGTGCCAGGAGGTTGATTGATAAAGGATAAATCCCGTGTCCCCCCCCGTGGTGCTCACCAGGAGATGAATTTTAATCAGCTGCTGCAAACCCCGAACGCGCCGCAGCCGATGCAGGCGTGGGCTGTGAATAAGGAGAGCCACCAACGCAGCGCCGCCGGGGGGAGGGATCTGTTTATTTTAAGATACACTTTGTTTCCGAAGAAGGGTATTTTAGCAGCCTGCAACAGAAACGTGAACCAGACGGTTAACCTGCCCGCTCGGCCTTGGCCAGCCTTGCCGATGCTCACACAAGTTTCTCGGGATAAAAATTAAAAAAAAAAAGGTCCAAAATCCAAACTGTACAACAGCTTTTTACAGGGCGCTTGGCCGGGCTCACTTTTTACACTGCTGTACAAGCTCGGGGTAACGAAGTGCAGTTGTGTTCGGAGCCAACGCGCCATCCGAGGCCGCTAATGAAGATAAAATAAAAGCTGCAGTGAGCGGAAGCTGAACAGATACACAGGCAAATTAAGCTTATTGTGTTCCTGATACTCCAGAGTGCATTTACCAAGAGAAAGAGGAGCAGAACAAAGCCAGCTTGTAAGCCTTCCTGGTCACAGGGCTCCCTTCTTGACACATCAGGAAGCGTCTGTCAAACCGAGCGGCTTTGCTTTGTATCAGCTCTGTCTCACAATTGACTTTGCAACAGTGCAATTAAACAGCTCACTGACTGAGGTTGTGCAACGTTAGTGGCTGAGAGATTAATTTTCGGATCTCTCGCAGTAACACCACACCGCAATAGCTCGGAGGAACCAGCGAAGCACCGGCCAGCCAAAGCGTATCGCCGGGTCCTGCACCTGGACGTCCCTGCACAGCGGTCAGGGCAGGGGCTCTGCCTGGAGCAGCCTCTGATGAACGTGCAGGGATGCGGGCAGCAGCCCCGCAGCAGAGGGCTGGCAGCAGGCACGGCTCAGGAGCAGGGCGAGTGGGGCACTGCCACGTGCTGGGGCTCCCAGGACAGAGCCCGCTGTAGTAAAGGAGCTCTCCTGGCTGACAACACGCACCGTGAAAAAAAGCAGCAGCAGCAGCCAGGGCATGCTGAGGGGGAGGAGGGAACTTAAAACAGGGAGAAGGAAGCTCAGAATAAAGGGCATGAGCAGAAGTGCAGCCACCGCCACCTCCTGCTCACAGGGCAGCGTGTGGCAGGCGGATGCAGAGTGCCCACGGCCCGGCCTCACGCTGGGGCTGTCAGTCTCCAAAATCCCCAATGGGGCTCCAGCCACCGAAAATCCACAGAGCTGGTTAGCAGCACAACACAGGCACGCTCCCCACACCCCTGCCATCCCCTCCCTGCGCGGGGCCGTGCCCCGGAGTCCAGCCGTGCCCGGAGCAGGACGCGTCCATCCTTCTTCCTCGGTCCTTGGCTCCCTCGCCTCGAGCACTACCTCCGCTTTCGCATGCAGGTTTCGAGCCTCCCCAGCTCTTCGTAGGCCTGGTAGAAAATGTTGAAGTCTCTGGAGCTCCAGCCCCGCCAGACAGCCAGGCACCACTCCGTGTTTTCGTTCTCGAAGCAGCACACGACGGTGTCCTTCGCTATCAGGGCAGCATCCACCAGTGTCCTGGGGAATCAAGAGCAGAGAATGGCATCAGCGCAGGGAGCTCTGTTGAGGCAGCTCCTGGCCCGTAATCTGGGAGGCTCTGGCTCATGGGCTTCTCTTTCCAGCTACTGAATCTCCTTTTGTAAGCTGCAAACCCTTGGGAAAGGAGAGCGCAGCAAGGAGAGGGATCAGGAGGCTTCACAGCCTCCTAGTGCATCCCCTGATCGAGCCACGGGGACTGAAGCTGGGCCCTGCAGGCACCCCAGAAGGAGCTGGCAGGCAGAAGATGGTGCTTGTGGCCTCGCAGGGTTCAAAGGACAGGAGTCCTGCCCTAAAAGGGCTCTTTCCACCACTCCAATAGCAGATGGGGGAAGACCAGCCCCAAAACATCCCCCAGAAAGGCCCCCAGACCTCGTCAGGGAGCGCTGGCCACGAGGGCTGCGTGGCATCCTTGGCAGCTGGTTTTTATCACAAACCACCCTAAAAAGCCATCTCCCTTCCCGTCCCCGCTCCATGCAGGGCTGGGGCTGGCTCTGGGTCACCCATAAAACTCCCCACGCCCAAGTGAGTAACGGGCTCGGAGGAGGCAGGCAGGATCCTGCGCTCATCCCGCTGCTGCGGGGTGACTCAGCGGGCTCCACACTTCATTTTTTCCCCTATTTCTTTTCAGGAACCGAGCGAAGCAAAAACCCAGCTAGCCGTCACCGATAGCTGAGTGCTGCCTAACCGATAGAGACACTCGATTAGCGAGCAGAGGGAAGGGCAGCAGCACTTTGATCTCACGCCGTGTTTACCCAGCGGTAATAAATGGTCATTTATAATCCTTAGCACTGCTTAACCTCCATTTGTTTGGACGTAAATAGTACAATCCTCGCCCGGTATTTAAGTGATCAGCAGGAACCCTCCCATCTCTCCAGCAGCTATTTATTTACTTGGACGCTGGCTTGCTGCATGAAACATTTCACATTAATGTATGGAGCTGCTCCCCCCCTGTGCTCCGGGAGCCTTCCCCCGGCCCGGCCCTGCCGGCAGCACAAAGGTGCTCATTTAGAGCCAGGACTTCAACCTGAGCCACGTGAATGAAGGCACAGACGAGCACCACGCTCTGCATAAATACTCTGCTTGTTCTTAACGCGGGGCCCGGGCCTGCCAAGCTCCAGCCAGCTCCTGCCAGGTGCCGGAGCCCTCTGAGCACCGGGCAGGATCAGACCGACACTGCTGGCCTGACACCGGGGACAAATCGGTGCTGCTGTCACCTTACGGGGTGCTTGGTGGCTGTGGCTTTTGGAGCGCTCCAGCCTGTGGGGTTTTGGATGGTGCTGGAAGGAGAAAAGAAGCTCCCGAGAGCCCCTGGAGGCTGCAGAGCCACCCTCTGCCACCCTCGGTCCCCTCATGCCCCTGGGAGCTGGTGTGGAAGGCGCCGTCCCAGCCGGCCTCACCCGTAGGGAGCCAGTTCCCCAGCCTTCAGCACAGCAATCACTCTGCCCCGCTGGGTGCCGGATTCCTTCTCCAGTCCGATCACGATGATATCCCCCCCTCTCCTGGAAGAGAAACAAGGAGATTGTACCTGCACCCTGCAGTGGGGACCGCTGGCAGCCAAGGAAAACCCACGTTAGGTGTCCATCCCCTGCCACAACCCCTCCCGTAGCTATATGGCCTTCTATAGGAAAGGGGGTGCTGTGGTATGACCAAGTGTGATCCCAAATCTACCATGAGAGCCCCTGTGACTGGCAAAATCCCATTTCTGGTGATTTCAACCAGCTCAACAGGAGGCAGTGGGAGCTGCCAGAGCTGTGCCTGAGCGAGGGAGCTGCCTGCTGCTCTTTGTTTCCTCAGTAGCCAGGGAGACGGGGTGCTGAGCCTCACCACCCACTTTTCCATGCTGCTGAAATCAGTCTCATGAGACATTAGATGTGACCATTCTGCCCAATGCCAAATTTCTTTTAAAAAGAGTAAAAAAATTGATGTACCGTAGTACTGGGAATGTAATTTCTCAATGGTACTGAGGTTTTCTGGGCAGGTGAATCACACCGGGCATGCCACAGCTCCTGAATCAGCTGGAGCTCATCTCTCACCCAGGGATTTGGCTCAAGTTGCTCTGGTAGGTGACCCACTTACCTGGGGATCCATATGAGGTCTTTCACTGCAAGAACCTTGACAGCTTGAAGATGCCGTGCGCTGTCGCCTGCAGGCATCGCGTCGTGATCCGGGGAGGGCTTCAGTTCATGGAATTTGTCAGGCTCCTCAAAATCCGTGGAGAGCAGCGCGCTGGAGGAGCTCGTGGGTGAGCTGGGCAGGCTGGAGGGGCACCGGGCGAGCCTGGTAGGGGGTGAGGAGGAGTAGGAAGACATGGAGCAATAGTCTGTGAGGGAGTCCTGGTGGTTTAAAATCTGGGTGCCAACCTCCGGGCTGTAGATAATGCTCATGTCTGCCAGCGAGTTTCCCTCCAGGCCTTTGGGGTTGATGGGTGCGGTGGCTGGGATGACGGCGGAGGGCTGCTGGATGGTGAACATGTCTCGGAGGGGGCTGCAGTCCCCGCAGAAGTAGCGGGCGCAGAGCTGGTAGGTGGTGACGTGGTACATGACCAGGAAGTTGCTCTTCTCGTCCAGGCACCACACCACCTCCTCCCCGTGGCACTCGGAGTTGCAGGCGATGGACGTGATCACCGACGGCGGGCTGAAGGGCTCCAGCCTCCTGCTGATCTCCATGGTGGAGCAGTCTATGATGAGGATGCCGGGGCCGTTGCTGTACCACACCTCCGCCCCGCTGCTGGTGATCTCCATGGCCTTCACGGGGTAGGGGTTCTGCCGGGCGTCGTCGTCGGGAATGTTGAACTTGGACCTGTTGGCCGTGTGGGAGCACAGGTAGGAGCAGGTGTCTGCTGGGATGCCCTGAGCGACCGAAAACACCGCCACCAGGCCATCCGACAGGCCGGCCAGCACCACGTAGGAGTTCTGCAAGAAAGAGTCGGCAGTTTGTCTCTCTGGATTCTTTACCTCCTCCCAACACAAAACCTTTCCATCCCAGAGGCTCTGGCTGCCTCTCACCAGCCGATGAGTACGCGAGTAACTTACCCCAAATCACTCGGCGATAACAGCAACATAAAAAGAAGTCATTACATGGAAGCTGCTGCAGAGCCACACTCCTCTCACCCAGTATTACCTCTCTCTTTATTGGCAAGGGAGGATAGACGGGCCTGGCAGCCAGCCCCGAAGGTTAACAAATTCAAGCTGGAACATGTTCAGAGACAGCCATCACGATCCCAGGAATCCAGCTGTAGAAACCCGGCTCACATCCAGAGAGGAGTGAAGCACAGTGAAGCTATTGCTATCAGGCTAGGTAGGAGAGGAATGGAAGAAATGCAGGAGGAAATGGAGAGAGAGGGAGACAACCCAACGAGAGCATGGAGTGATTGCATCTGATGTCTGCTGCCCCGATAGCAGCTCATGGACATCCCAGCGGAGGGCACAGAAGCAGCAGCAGCTCAGCAAAGCGGCTGCTGAGTGCTGGGAACAGTTCTGTAGGTTGCTAAAAACCTGCCCCCGACTACAGATGTGTTCACTGCAGGAGCTGAGGCCAGCACTGAGCTCCGGTATGCTGTGTCCTGTGGACAGGGGGCTGGAGAGAAGGCCACAGCTCACTGCAGCTCCAGCTCCCCGCAGCAGCGCAAGCGGCTGTTAAACAGACAGGGAAATGGCTCTCCTGGGAATTAACTCCCCATGACCTTGGGTCCATACCAGAAACTCCCCATCTGTGCAGCAGATAAAACAATGCCTACCTCAAAGGCCTTTATTTCCTCCCCAGGGAGCAATAACTTCTAAAAAAAAGCCTTTTTGCCCAGGGCTTTTGCGTGGATACAAAGCAAAGCGAACAGAACCAAACGACGCGGCGCTGCCGGCTGACCTGACACAGCCTCACCCCTCCACGGCCCCGTCGCGGCCAAAAGCTCTGCCTCCTGGCATGCCCGGGGCTCCAGCAATGCTGCCTGCCTCTGTGAGGTGGGACAGGGACCTGGCGTCACCCCTTGCTGCTCAAAAATCAAGGAAAGCTCGTGCCCTTCCAGAGATCTTTGCTGTGCCAGCCCCGTGAGATAGCTCTCAGGCTGCTTAGGTCCAAAGGGGCCAAAATCAGCATGTTGAGCTGCTCTCAGCTATCGAGGGGCAGATAGCACAGGGATAAGTATTAATTTAATTGATAGGACTGTTTGCAAGGCTCATTAAGAGCCTTGGAGTAAACCCCGCTATCTGCACACAAAGTGTGAGTAAAGCCATCGGTGTGCTGAGCCCGTATGACTAATCCGAATCACGGCAGAACTTCCCTGTAATGGGAAAAACTCGAGAAGACAGTGGAAAGTTGTGAAATGGGACTTGGACTTCAACTCAGTCCAGTCCCAATTCTCTAACAACTAATTAAAAGAAACCCAAGTGGCCTGCAGTGCTCGGTGCCACGGCCCTGCTGCCATGTGGATCTGGTGTGAAGGCTCCTGGAGATGCCAGGAGGTTGCATCAATAGGTTGGAACATGGCACAGTGCTTTGCACAAGCTGGGCTTTGGATTTCTTATTTTTTTTTCCTTTGGAAAGGAGTTTGATTATTTAAACCAGAACAAAACAAAGCAAAACAGCCCACATTTCTCTGGTGGAAAAGGTCCAACTTTTCAGTCCAAAGGACCCTGCATACCGAGTATTTCTTACTAAAAATGGAAAATTTAAATTGAAATGGGAACATGTGAAATTGAAAGGTTGAATTTCATTGTTTTAATGACCAGAAAATTGTTGCTGAGTTTCATTATCAGGCGCACTGCAAGAGGGTGAGGAGTTCCATGATGCTGTGGCTGTGCTGCTTCAAGGGCTTACGCTGGCTCTGCTAAACATACTGTGGGTTTGCCAACCTGGACTGCTCCTCGCGTGACACAGAACACTGTTTGGCTTCAGAGTTCTCTGTAATTTTGTCTCACTTGCTTTGAAAATGCTGAATTATCCAAGCATAGTCTTCAAAAAAAAAAATTATTTCCTTGATTAGTGTCAGCTCCCGTAAAAGAATCACGATTCCCTCTGGATTTGATAGGCCAAAGCCCCCCTGCACTGAGAAAGCAACACCACAACCGGGCAGAGCAGCACCAGTTATACCCACCGAGCTTTACTGCTTGGACCAACCATGCCAAATTTTAGCCTGTCTAGACTACGGTGGGAGCAAATCTGAAAGATGTTTTATGCTTTGGGGCACTTACAACTCGTAGACTTGGCTGTCAGGATTCTTTAATCCACTATTACCACCTCTTTGTTTAGGAAAGGAGGAGTAAGAGCTCAAAATCCTGAGAAATGCCCTCTACCTGCCATCGCTCGCCTGACGAGGACAAGGATGTGATCCATTTCACAGAAGAGTGCCCCTGGGTGCTACGGACCCACCAGACTTCGTTAGGTGCTGGTGAGGCAAAAGCTCTCCCCATCGGGGTATTACAACAGCGACCAAACGCAGGCAGGGCGGCAGGCTCCAGAAACCTTAAGTAACTTTCTCAGAATTCATTTTCAACATTTGAGCCCCACGAGGAGCCAAGAAAAACATGCAGCAACAAAACTGCATTTGAAGTCTCCGTCTTGCCAGAAGCCCTGCTGTGCCAGCGAGGCAGGCCTCCGAGCAGGGCTGTGACGGGATGTGACGGGCAGCACAGAAGATGAGCTGGCTCCAGACGTCCCGTCCTCAGAGCCGAGGACAGTGCGAGGCTCAGAGCCGCAGTGAGCAGGTTAAAATAAAAAAAAAAAAAAAAAGCAGCCCCCAGCTCCATGGCCTCGGTCACCTCCTCCCTTCTTCCCCGCGGGGTCTGGCACTGCTGGCACCGAAGGCCGCAGCAGGCCGCAGCCTTTAAATGCAGCTTTTGTTTTCGTGTGCTCCAGGTTTCTGCAGGAGGCCAGAGACTCGCACCCATTCACATCCCTCTCTCCTTCAGCACTGCTTTGTGAGAGTGCTGCAAAACCATTTAGAAAGCAATGTTTCAGTCTTTTTAACCTGTTTGTGTGCTTGCTGGTTTTTCTGAAAGGGAGCGCGCTGAAAACTTTATTGTTTTGTCAGAAAGGACGATACTGGTGACAGAAACCATGCAACAAAAAAGCTTAAATTGTACAAGACTTTTCCTTGGCGGGTGAGTTTTGGATTCTGGGCCCCTCTCTGCTGCTTTTAAATTTCCATGATGCTTCCTTTGGATGAGAAACCAAGTTTTGGAAACTGTTTCTTTTGGATCAGCCTTCCCAAGGCAGTCATAAAGAATTCCCCTTCCCAGCAACATCCCTCGGCGATTCTCTGACTGCAAGTTACCTCACATCTCATCAGCTAAAGTCTTTCTTCCCAGGGAAATGTGAGCAATTCTCTTCTCCACTGGACAATAATTACCGTGTGATAACTCTGATACAACTCGCTGGGCCATACAGTAAGTTTGACAAGTGTAAGCTTTCCACTTAGCTTTTTGGGAAGAACTGGCTGTGTTGAAAAATGGTTTAGTTTCTTGCCAACCTGGTCTGCACATCCCCATGGCTGCTGCTCTGGCTAGTTCACTGCCAAATTCATTCATAGAAAGGAGAGAGGAAAAAGTAAGTCCAATAAACTGAGAAGGAGTGCGCTGAAGGGATGTGGATTTCTGGAAGGTTGGGTAGGGTCGGGGGAGGAAGGGAGGTGTCTAGACTCAATATTACTATTGTAGGGCCTGGCATTATTTATGACATTTTCTAGGCAAGCCACAAACTGAAAATAGAAACCAGGAGACATAAAGCCACTCGTAACCCCTGAGGAATGGCTTTGCAAGCTGTGTGACAGTGGAAAAGCTGAAAGTGAAAGACTCCTTCGACTGTCCTGGACAAAACCTTAGACAGCACGAAAAAGAAATTTGCCCTGCACAAGAGAAATGAAACTCCACAGTGAAGAAACGCTACAGGTTTGGGAGCCAAAGAAAGCCGACAGACACAGCCTCCCGGTGGGTGAAATTCATCCCTCTGCCAGCTTTAGATCTATGCCCTCCTTGAGTCCTACGTACACCATGTTTGGAAGTTGAGTGGTACACCTTACACTAACCATCTGCCTTGGCCTCAGTCTGCAGCAGTCTAAGCAAATGAGCCAGAAATGGACAACAATGCAGAACGGACACATGCTATAAAGCAGCTTCACTGTCGCTCTGAGAACTGCTCCATATTGAGCTTTTAGACTCCTAACAGTACACTGGCATTTGCAAAAACTACACAGCTATCAATAACGTTGGAATATAATTATATGTTTTCACTCAAGGTGGCTGTAGGCAAACCGGAGGTAATTTAGCCCCAAACCAGTTTTTATACATCTCCCAAGACTTGCCCACAATAGGCAGTAATGTCAGATTTCGCTTGCCAGTAATTGGATGTTATCATTTCCAGAACCAGAGAGATAGTATACAGCTTTTGTTATTACCCATAGGTGGCAGTTCTTGGACTGCATTTATTATTGAAATGTTCCCATTCAAAACTGGAAAGAGAAAAAAAAAAGTGTGGCTGGGCCTAGATAATATTTAAAGATGACTGTGCACACAAACAACAGCATGCACACATGCCAAGGAAATAGTGAGTGCAACAGCTAAGCTATACCCGAGTCCTCTGTTAACAGCTAACACATCTCTATACTAATTATTAGTTCACGTCCCCTCTACTTTGCTTGATCGGCCTAAACCTTGTCTTGCAGTGATGTGGAAACACAGCTGGAAAACTTCCTTGTGGAGGTATTTGATCTATTTTGACTATTTTCCCAGCAGGCTTGGAAGTGCCAGCTCTGGTCCCCGACTCAGGTTCATGCCCACGCCTGTGTCTCTTGCTCTGCTGGCAGAGGCACAAAGACCTGGAAACCTTCTCCTCCCACTGCCAAAACATTCCTAGACATTGCAAAGTCCTTCAATGCTGGCTAGTGACAAGTGGCACAAACTCTGGCAGCTTGGCCCAGAAGCAGGCAGACGTGTCTCACTAAAGTTCACTTTCCAAGTAAGAGCTGGGTTCCTCCTTACCTTTTTGACAACAGGCATTACCAGGAAGCAGCTCACAGTAGCAGGAGTGTCTAAATCTTTTTGTGGAGCCTTTAGAGGACACATGCCTTGCAATCCGTACACTGAAATCTTCTGGTCCTGTGAAAAAGCACATAAAATCCAATAAATTTCAACCACCTTTCATGCTGTTAACATTTGGTATCTGGACAAGATCAAATTGGTTCCAAAAACAGTTCTTATTTGTGTTTCTTGATATCCAAAGCTTGGGTTTCTCTTTGTTTTCTCTGGAGACTGCCTGCCTTGTCTGTGGGTAGAAACTGGGTACTGCCTTCCCCTGAACGAGCTGTGGGCACCATCCATGAGCAACCAAAATCACCACTACAGGTCTTTTATCACCACATCTCTAACAGAATTTGACAACTCTGCACAGAACACGTCAGGACAACTGAAACACTTTTTGTGTTATTTTACATTAATCTGTCAATTCAAGTAAAGCCAATATTACACTGTAGGTGGACTTACACCTGCTTTACACCTCTTGTGTCCACTAAATGGAAATAGAACACCTGGTTTGGGGAATATCAACACATTTAATTTTGATCAAAAAGGTGGAAATAAAATGCTTCAAGATTTCCGATTTACACTTTGTCCATATTTCTTGTTATGGAAAAAATAGGAATATTTGAACTTTGCCTCAATTTGTGAGGACAGAAAATATCAAATATCTTATTCTCCTACATGGAAGAAAGATCAATACTCTCATTCAGTTCCAGCATCTATACTACAGCTGAGTGAATTAACCAGCACAAACTACTTATTTAGCAAGTGTGGCCTTTTCCTCTCTCTCTGAAACTGAGCTTCAGGAACATTTCAATGTGTTTCAACTATTTTTTATTTGTTTTTTGTCAAATGATTGTGTCAGAACTGGCTGAGACTTAACACAGCCCTTTTGGATGGGCAGACAGGGGCTCTGAGAGATAAATCAGCCATGCTCCCTCACTCTTATCTTTTCAGTCACAGTTTTCCAGGGTGAATACGGAACTCGGGTACCCATTTCCCACCAACTTTCAAATCCCTCAGGCCTCTTTCAAAACCCCACCCTTAACACATGGTTTCTTTCACTGTTTCCCTTTATCACTTACAGATAAGGACATTTCCCAGATGAAACCCCTCAGCACAGATATGCTACAACCTGGACAGCTTCATCTCAGGCAGCAGAGGTTCCCATGACCGCTTTGAACACCAGGAGACATGATTTTGATCTAGGTGTCAGCTAAACAACTGGCAGAAACAATACACCAGGGAACAGCAGACATGAAGTCATACTGCTCATCTGAGGTGCCCGTTGTCTCAAACACTCTTAGCTTTACCAATTTAATAGGCTCTTCATTTGTCTTTTCTAATGATGCTCCTCGTGAGCAGGGCACTGAAGTGCAGGACATGCTTACCTCTGTGGCAGCCCACAGGGCATTTTGAAATTTTAGCTGGCAGCACAGCCTCATTCCTGGGCAGCTCATCCTCTCCACTTCTATGACTCCTTTCTCTGGATTCACCACCGTGTAGTTTCTGAAAAGAGAAAATCATTTGCTACTGCCAGCAGCCAGTCTGCAGTCTGCTACAGGATGGTACTCAGCACTTTCATCCAACCCATAACGTGATGTGGACAGTGCTACAAGGCTCCCCACCCCTCCAAAAGGTCGTCATAAGGGAAGAGAAATACAGATGTGCCACATCTCTTCCTCAGGGGACAGATGCGTGATTGCTGCAGTGAAGATTTAACTCAGCTATCTGACTTTGCACTGAAATGGATTAGGAGCACTTCCATGGTCTGTTACTATAATTCAGCTGCGAGACAACTAGCTCCAGCTGAATAGCAGTAATTAATAGCTGGGAGGTCTGAGCCTTTCTTGCCCATTAAGATTCTCAAGAGAGTAAGTGTTCTTTCTCCAAGTCCACTGCCTCAGTATTATCTTGCTTCATTACTTATTCTAGTACATAAACAGAAGACGACGCCTCTTCCACATAAGAGCAAAGAGCTGTAATCTGATAACAACATTTATAAATATGACTAATTAATATTTTTGGAACTACAAGGATTTTTTTGTTTTGTCTTGGGCTCGGTGAAGGGTTTGGGTGTTTCAACAACAACTGGATATTCACAATCACATCTGCGAGCCCAGATGTTTCACCAACTGTGGCACAAGCAATTACACATCCTGAAATCTGTCATATAGAAGTAATTTGTTATTCAGTGGTCTCCAGCAATTGGATTGTCCAGTCAGGAAGCAGATTCACTGAGATACATTGCTGTGAATATTTGGACAGCATCCATGTATTCAAAATACATCTGCGAGTGCCGTGTGTCCCACCAGTTACATCAGGAATAGCTACACTGGCTGCGCTGAGCGACTGACCAAGCACCACAAACAGCAAAGCAAATAGTTCACGAACAAATCCCGTACCTTTCGCACTAGGTTAATGCTTACAAATAATGAATACATGAATACACAATTCAGATCAGTTTGTGAATGTTTCCAAATAAAATGGGGACTATAAAAATCCGTAACATCCATAAAAATAAACCTAACTAGCTACGGGTCACATGTGGCTGAGCAAAATGCCATCATCTCAGTCACAATTTAATAACATTTAAAGCACATGCCTACTCAGTGTAGCACACATTTTACATGAAGTATACACTTGGATGCACACACAGCTTCAGGCATGTGGCTAACTCCTGATGATTTCAATAGGGTTTAAGCATGTGCTTAATTGCTTTGGAGAACAGAGATGGAGCTGCAGTCTCAATTAGGAAAGGTTTAGTGTTAAATGGCCTCATTAGGAAAGGCAGAACACGTCTGTTCTCATGTGCAAATGCTTCATCCTGTGTGTATGAATCATTACACTGCCCTAATCTTCTCCTCATATTAACTGAAGCAGAGTTAAGCTCATTAAATATCCTTTATAAAGCAACCACTGTTCCCAATTAAAAGAGTTTGGGAAAACAGTGTTCAATGTATCCTTGGCATTCACCCAAGTTCACTTTCACCTTCCTTACCTCCCTCCCAGAGGCATTAGTGAAGACACTGAAGGATTTTTACTATAATAAGAAAAAAGGGAAAAAAATGACTAATATGAGCCATCTAACCTGGTGTCTTCCTTTCCATCCCAGAACACCACAGTGTATTCCTGTCCTTGGGAGCAGAAGAAGGAGGACTGCTTCCCACATGACAGCAGGTACATAAATGTTGCAAAGGTAGGGTCTTTCATCCGTCCTACAACAGAAATGGCCAGTGGACGCTGCGTGGAAAGGAAAAGAGACAGACATGCATCACACAGGCAGCTGAGGCCCTGATGAAATAACAATCGTAATAGTCATTATTTATTGAAGCTAGTCAAGAAATATGACTTCTTTCATAAAAGTTCCTGCTATGTATTCAAGTCTGCACCAAATCCTCCTTACGAATCCCACCTCATTCATTCTTAGCATCCCTCTGTATCCCAGACACTGACACCAAATATCTTCTGTATTTCCATGTTTTGGCCCATGTTTCTCTTACACGTTTTATTTATGAATTTCTTCAGATGTAACAACTTTGGAAGCTGACCCAATCTCACAACAGAGTCTAGCTGTTTGTGAGTCACGCCAACCTTTGTTTGAAGGACAGGAGTTCTGAAATGCCAACTTAATTAATGAGAAATATAATGCAGCAAAATCCTTTTTTCAAACTTTAAACCCTTTTCTTATCCCCTCATACTGCCTTTTATAATCTCAGGGTTTTTGAAGTCTTTGTAGTTACAGTCACAGCATGATACTGTAGCTGCTTCTAGAAATTATGGGTAATGTCTTGCCCGAGTGAAATCAATAGCTTAACTGCCATTGACGTCAAGGGACCTTCGTGTCACCCCAGATGTCTAAGGCCACCAATCTGCCATTGTTTCATTCATAAAACTCTCATTTAATTTAGTAGAAGTTCTGGGTCAAATCAGCAGGAGGGGTAAATAGGCAACCAAGCTGTTCTGCTGTACCAAGACAGAACCCTGCTCTCCTCTGTGAAGAGGCCTGCCAGAGCCCTGTAGCTACATGATCAGAGAACACTGGTGCTGAGGCTTGTCTCGTACCTTTTCTGGCTTAGTGTCCCAACACTCCATCATGAGTGCCTGCATCCTATATAGTTGCACCTCTTCTGGCTGACCAAGAACAGGACGAATCCCTTTAGACAGCTTCTTTGCAATCTGGAGCTGGTGTTGTCCTAGCACAGGCCGCTGACCCGACAGTAGCTCGTACAGGACCATCCCGTATGAGAACATGTCAACCTAGAGGCAGCAACAGAGAGAAAAGGGCAAACCTCTCTTGGTGAGTGGAGAGGAGAGCAAGAAAGACCACGGTGGGAAAGCCTGTCACCCAGGGGCTGCCCCCATAGATATGCCAGATTTACCTTCTCATCGTAGACTATTCGAGGCCTGATCTCTGGGGCTTGGTAGCCTGGTGTGCCTTCCACACCAAGTGCTCCTTCATGGAACGACTGCCGGGAGATTCCGTAGTCAGAGAGTTTGATGTTGATGTGCTCTTTGACATCCAGTGACCACACCAAGATGTTGTCTGACTTCAGGTCGCAGAAGATGATGTTCTTCTTATGCAGGTAGGCAAGGCCTGTCACAATCTGATACGCTATTTTGTGCGTCAGCATGTGCCCCAGTGGCACAAAGGAAGACCCTGTTACAAAGGAACAGCCTGACTTCAGTTCTTGTAATTGTAATAGCTCCTTTTTTTCCGCATTTCTTTCTCTTTCAAACTCCAGAGCAGTAAGTAACCATTTAAAACATCACTCAGCGCCACAACTTGAAGTGACACTGTTCATGTTACTATACGCATCTGGCAGTTCCATTAGATTTTTTTAAAAGCCTTTCACTTTTAGTCACCTGAATCTTCTGGTGAAAATTAGTGTTTGACTGCAAGTTGACACACAGCCAAGGTGCCAAGAGGGTCAGATGGCCTCAGCCTTTCTCAGAAGGAGTGTCATTCATTTGACAGTGAGAAAAACATAGTTACTAGCGAATTTAGAGTGCCAGACACTCATCTGCAGGGGCACCAACACAGACTACTCAGGCAGCATTGAAGTGAGATGCACTTCTTATTAATTTGCAGAGGAATTGAAAACCCAGGTCTCCAAGGAAGTTCTGAAAACCCTGAACATCAATTTTTACTAGGTTACCAAAGGTATAGTTTAAGAGCAATTCCATCCCTCCTACTTCCCCTAGTATGGAAAAAAAATCCCCTTCAGTAAATTAAGCAGTAGTTTCAGTGCTGTTTACCATTTGTCTCTACTGTGACTCGGGGAGTGAGCTCTCCCAGGGGGAGACCATGCTTTTACCTTTGGAGTTTTCAGATAAGACAGTGGTGAGGCTGCCCAGAGGAGCCAGCTCCAGTGCAAAGCAGAGTGGGTGGATGCTGATGCCAATGAGGGAGACGATGCAGGGATGTTGCAGAGAGTGGAGCATGCTGGCCTCCTGGCGAAACTCAGAGAAGTTCTTCATGGCGTCCATGGCTCTCAGGTGTTTCAGCATGGTATCTGGCAGGACAAACAAACCCCTTCTCACTCTCCAGCTAAGAAAGCATGTTAGGGACTTTTTGCAGGGTGCTACTCACAGAGCAAATGAAATCTCATGCTGTCCTTTTTCAAGTAACATTCTCTCAGTGTAGACATTATATAGAAGAACCTTCAGTGGAAGGAGTCTTCTCCACCCTTTCCTGCCTGCCCTGCCAGAAGAGGGACCCTTTGTGGTAATTGTCCTTCTGCCATGAGACACCCCAGGCTGCTCTTTCTGAAGGCTATCTGTCACTGGGACAGCAGCTGGCCTCTTCCACACCTCAGGGGTTCACTGCACCTTTCCCTGATAAAAACGAGGAAGTGAGGCACTTTCCCCATTTCTTCTGTTCATGGACTAAACCTCTGGTGGAAACCTGGGCTCAACACCCAGCATATGCAGTATGAGAGGCTGTCCCCACCTGGCGGATCTGTCAGGTGGAGAAGAATTTCCAATTTCCTTTCTTGAGGTGCTGGTACAGAAGGGGTAAGACATGAAAAGGTAGAGACCTGCAAGTCCTTAGTGCAAACCCATGCAAATACACACTACTCATTGCTAAATAGCTTGGGAACAGGAGACGAAGTCTCACCTTCCACCCCAATCAATGTCTCTGCCATGGCACCCTATGAGTTTCACCCAGTGACATGCAGATAAGAAGTTTTCTACAGTGCCAATGACCTTCTCTACATCTTACAGGTGCTTTCATGAAATACTCGTTAAGATGCATCCTCCTCCTCCATGAAAACACATCAATTTTTCTATGAATTTCGAAGCAGCATATAAACAGGTGCTGCCAGCACTTTGGAGAGCAAAGGCTCTTTGGTTTTAGCTTGTGATCACGGGCTGCAAGAGCTGATTCCCAATACTAATTTTGTGTACTGTACCTACAGCTGAAGTGGGAGAACCGTTGCATTTTTTTATCTGAAATCTCTTCACAGCCACTGGTTTTCCTTGGTATCGTGCCCGATATATAACGGTTCCACTTCCACCCTGGCCAAGAACGTTGTTTTCATTTTCACTGCATTCCAGTTTGCTATTTTCCAGGAACAGCCTGCCAAAGAGATATTGGGGCTTTTTAATTAAAAGAAAGGCTTCAAAGGCACTGTAAATTCACATATTTAATGCCAATTTCACAGATCCTTCATAGATTCTTATTTGCTGAGAGGAATGGGTCACCTCAGCTACCTTTGTCATCTTAAGGTACTCTGGCTCCTGTATGGCTCAACAGATTCGTTGCAGAAAGAAAATAAAAGGCTTTTTACTGAGACGACTTATCCTGTGAGAATCAAACAGATCTGGAAAGCACATAAGCCCCTTTTCCAAGCAGATGACACAGGTGCAATATTTATAACATTTATCTGTATTAGCAATTTTTTTGCTTCATTTACCTCCAGTTCCTCTCCTCCCTGCTGAGGCAGGACAGGATGTTTACGAACAGCCCCACACTCTGAAACCTGATTATTCCAATCAGCTCGCTATTCCCAGGCTGTAATTCATCATTTCCCCACTCTTCCAGAGCCCACTTTTACAGCTGTTTGTACTTGAAACATCTCCGCTCACCTCACACCAGTGAAATAAACCTATAGGAGAAAACGCCGCGAGGAGGCCATCGTGACTGGCCACTGAGTATTGGCCCAGAATGCCTAGTAAAATGACTGTAAAAAAGGAACAGGGGTCACTAGGAGCAGAGAAAGCTCCAACAGCAGCTGACAGGACATCATTTGGTCTGGAGGCCTCACAGCTCTACACTGGAACCAAAGAGGTCTGATAAAGGTGACCTGAAAGGGACCCCAGCCTCTACCTGCTTTCAGGTCATCTCTCGTTCCACTCTTGTTCTACATACTAAGAAATATGGGGTAAAAGATCAAACTCTTCTGGGAATGCAGGTAAGCAGCTAAATATTTGGCAATGCTGCTACAGATACGGAAGTGCTGTTCCAGCTGTTCAGGACTACCACACTACTACTCCAAAAATAACAGCTCTGAATCATGCAGAAGCCTCAACCCAATGTGAATTCTGTAGTGGTGTCTACATAAACTCACTCTCCTAAAGGCTCTTCAAACCTAAAGGTGATTTCAGTGTCAGTCTTGTGATGCAAGCAGCACTGCCTTTTGGGTTTGCATATTAATGTCTCCTTTCTGGTTTATAACAGGGATCCCAGAAAAGCTCCAACTACAGAAGGCTCTAGCCAGAATACAGAACAATGCAGAACAGATGTGGTGTTAAAAAGGGACTGTCACATTGTACTGCAGTGATCTCCGAGGACCCTGCGAAGTGAATCAAAGAATCACAGAAAGATTTGGGTTGGAAGCGACCTTAAAACCATCTAGTTCCAACCCCTCTGCCACGGGCAGGGACATGTTCCTCTAGATCAGGTCGATCAAGATCCCATCCAACCTGACCTGGTTCCTCTAGCAGAGATGACTTAGGAAAACAAAACCAACTGAACTACATAGACACACTGAAATCTAACCAAAGGCGACCGAATAAGATTACCTGGCAGGAAAATCTGTCATGAAAAGTTCTGGGACCAGCTCTTGGAGCGAAACAGGGATGTCAGGGTGGTTAGGACACGTGATGCAGTCCAGCTCGATGGCAGTTAGGACACAGTCCTCCATGTTAAAGTACTGTGCATCCTCCGCCTTCTCACCACAATCATTCTCCTCCATCCTGGAAGCTGCACAGATGTGGCAGGGCACGTACTGCTCCATCAGCAACGTGCCATCGCTCTCAGTGGCTGTGAGTGCTTCAAACCAAGCAAACAAACAAAAAGTGACTCACAAATTGAGAAGGAGAAACAGTTCCTAGCACATTCAAATGTTTACAGTCATGGTTTGCAGGTAATGCACAGGCTTGCAAAGAAAATGTATTCTGGACCGGTAGAAATGTGAAGTATACGAATAAAGAATTAGAGAGAGCTTCCTACTTGCTGGAAGTCTGCGTGTGAACTGTTTATAGGGATCACAGCGTATCATAAAGGGCATGACCATGCAGCAGAAGAATGGCAGCTGTGAGGCTGCCTGTGAGCCCCAGCCCCTGCAAGCTGCCAGATGGCTTCGGGTGGGGAGCAGGCATGGGAATGGGAATGGGAATGGGAAGGGGCTGGGAGGCACGACACGCTGCGCTCAGCCTGGGAGCTTCAGATGCAGGCTGGGAGGAAGCACGCAGCTGCAGCACCAAAGTTAGGAACACAGTCACAGCGGGCTCCCTCATGAGCAATGCTTTCAGCCCCTCTGGGGGAAACTGAGATCCTACCAAGGCAGAGCCTCAGTGAGGCTTCCACCTCTCCCACTGACTACAGAGGGATTTTGTGGTGACAGCTTCTGTTACATGCCTACAATTAGGCAGGGTGAATCCGGGCCGTAGCCTTTGAAGTCATGACTTTTCTCAAGCTTCAGTGATTAATACTATCATTATTTTAATCTAAAGGCAAATAAAATTTTCTTTTATCTTCCTAACATGCAGAACATGGTTATGTGAGAGTGCACAACTGTTTCCTCAAGAGAACTTCCAATTAAGAGATTTGGCACCGTTTTCTAAACCAGTGTGTGACCAATGTGGGATGACAAAAAATACTTCAGATTTTGTTTTGGTTTTAAACAAAGTGTATTGGGGTTGCAAACAGCCCGCTGGGTAACAGCAGGGTCTGTGCTGATCACAGGAAAAACAACTGCTGGAATCAAGGAAGTTACCTTGGCACAGAATCCTAGGTATCATATTCACTCATGCCTCTCACATCACAATTTTGTAAATTACAGGCTGTTAGAAATGGTGGGTAAAATGCTGATCCCAGCTGATGCCAAAATGAGTTTTGGCATTGAGGGACAGTACCAAGTAGTTTGGGCAAAATCCTGCCTCTGCTGTGAGTACAGGAAGTCTCTCAGACTCCTCTGGAAGCAGGTCCTGTTTCAACTGTAATGTTTCACCTGTGATTGATGAGATGAAAGACACAATGTCTAGACCAAGGTTTGTTGGCAAAGAATCTCAATCTGTCTGCAGGTTATCAGCTTTTCTCAAACTTTATTGGCTTGAGACTGTCAGAGCCTGAGGGTTCTTAATTTAATGCACAATATTGTGCACCTGGAGAGCTCTGTCAAAAAACCTTCTGTTAAACAGACATAATACTGCATAGAAAATTACAGCACTTCTCTTACCAGGAAACCACTGGTCTATCAAAGAGTTGACATGATCTGTGATGAACGCCATCGCTGAAAAGTCTCTCACTTCTGACTGGCAAATGATTTTAATTCCTCCACTTTTTTTCTTTTTCCAGTTCACATCAGAAGACTCCACACTGCACAAGGAAGCCAAAAAACAGACAAATGAAACTTTTGTGAAGTATCAGTGTCAACAAACTTTTTTTCTCCTAGGAAACCTGAGTTACAAAATAACATGTATCTCACAAGTAATCAAAATAAAACTCAATCTAGCTTTGAAAATGATTTTCAATTCAGTCTATTCTTTAAATGCCTTTGAGAAGAGAGGTCTTGTACAGAAATGCTGATTCCTCACAATGGATAAATGCTACAGAAGGTCTGGCCCAGAGAAAACTCTGGCCTCAGTGAACCAAGTATAATGTAGAGTTTTGACAGAAATGCTCCATCCAGAATGATGGAGGGTTAGGATTTTTCCAATGCCTCATGATAATAATAATTAAAGTATCCCCCAAACGTCCAAAAAATGTTTGAAAGGAATGGATAGAATAATTCTTGTGCAATTCCCACAAAAAGGACAAGTAATAAAAAAAAAAAAAAAAAGCATCTTTGTATTAAAGAACTTTAATTTTTTGAAGCACGGAACCTAGGAAGATACAGTACAACCACAACCACGTTCTAGAATTTAGGGTTCTAGCCCGTGCTTTGCAACATCTGAATCCAAGTGTCTGTTCATCTGCAGACTGCCTAAACAAACTCAGGAAAGTCACTATGCCCTTCTGGTCTCCAATGACGTAACAGCACCAATGGTTCCTCCCTGTCTTGCCAGGGAATGGAAGAATAAATGCATCTTCAGCTAGTGCAGAGATTAAAGTTTTTATGTGGCCGCCAACTCTCTGCATTTCTGAAAGAATATGGGTGGCAGGTTCCCTCCAGGCTCGCAGCTTAAACCCATTCCCTGTAGTCCCTGTCACATGCACGCTGATAGCACTGAAGCACCTCCACCCATATGGACTGCTGCCATACACTGGTGAGGTTTTAGGATTCCGTGGAAAATTCATTGACTTAAGGACATTTTTGCACGTGACAATGCATGATTTTACCTGGCAAAGAGTTCTGCTCTGAATATCATTTTCTGTTTTCAGACCTCTTTAAATTTGTGGCTGCAATAACACATAAGCTGACATTTTCAGAACTGCCAAACAATCACTTACTCATCATTGTTGTCACCAGTTGTTACCAGATGAGTTATGGCTATTAGAAGAGCCTCCTCTTCTACTGATGAGTGAGCATATACAATGAGTCAGGCCCATTCATCTCCATTCAGATGATGTGCTTCACACACTCTATTAGTTCCCTTGTAACGCATGCTGCATTACAAACACAAATTACCTAAGATAGCCTCCATCAAAGGTAACGAACAGACCTTCCTGCCAGTAAACAGTTTGCTTCCTTTTGACTCGGAAGGTGCTGCATCGATTTCTTTGAGTGCCTGTGAAGCTGTAGATGGCCACCTTTTTGTTTCTTGTCTTGGTGTCCTTCTTGTTTTCAAAAAGCTGAAACAAGCAAAAAAAAAAAAAAAAAGCATGATAATTGTTACATCAACAAAATTTCTCAGGAAAACATTGCTTTAATCAAGCAGTAAGGTGACTTTTCTTTTTTGGCTTTCACAGATGCTATCATAACTTTTCCATACAGAGCGACCTGCACTCATAAAAAAAATTGCAACAGAATGAAAATACACACAGTAAAAGTTGGTTTTGCAGCCATCGAAACATTTCTATGCCACTCAAAAAGAAAGAATTTCATGTTAGCAAACAGCTGTTAATTCTACAATCATGACATTTGTTACATGAATTCTGTATTTGCAGAAGTCTTATAAACTTCAAGAAGAGCTTAAATGCTTTAGTGAATGATCAAGTCTGTTCTCAATGTAGAGAGTCAGCTTTTCCACCTGTTTCAGTGGGAGGCAGATGGCTTTCCTCCAAGGTATTTCAAACCAGTACTTAGAGCAAAAGGTATTTTTGTTTTTAAACCAAAGCATTAATCTGCAGAACTCCACTGTACTCATTGTCCTTACGCTTTGTTGTCTGCAGACTGGTGAGATGCCTTTCCATTCACTTCACTGTGGATTGGGTGAGGTCCCTAGTAATGGGGCGTTAAGGTTATGTAGTGTCTGTGAGGATGTAAGCAAGGGGTTGCCAAGAAAGCCCTTTAAAACAGGCAAAATTATTAAATGGGTTCAGAAACCTGGAACTCGGAGGACCTTCCAAAAACAAGTATCATGTTTTCCATGTTCTGGACATCAGGGACAGAACACAATGTAAATGGATGGCTGTAAAGAAGACACCATGGTAGTAGTAAAAATACTCTGTAGGTATTTGTCATGGTTTCCAGCAGAGCTGTGTTTTCAGATATAAACAGTTGTAAAAAATTGTCAATACCTACAAAATTCACTTAGCTTTCAGAACCTTACAGAGACTACTTTAATGATATGCACATTACTCGCACTAATAGGGTGCCTCCGTGCATTCATTATCCCTTTAAGACATGAGTTGTGTAATTTGTTTCTCATTTAAACCCTTACAGATTCAGATAGCTGACTTGATGGAGATATTCCAGATCTCCACTGGCAAGTGAAAGCAGAGTCTGACCCAGTGGAATCGTCATGGACAAGAGCTGCAGGCAGAAGTCCAATTACTTGTAATTGGAAGATGGTGGGGGTACTGAGTCCTTCCAGGGAATCGTGCTATAAAGAGACAGTGGAAAAGGCAGGGTTTTTTCCCAGTGTTAATTTGTTGTTCTAAGTGACACCTACCATAAAACCAGTTTCAGATTTTGATTGCAGATTGCATTTCTGTTTACTCAATAATTTTATTGAAGTCTGTGACCAAATCACACTGGATGTGCAGAAACAAGCAACTTAACACTGAACGCTAACTTCATCTGTCTCCTTTTGCTTGCAGAGAGATACAGTAACCTACCTGGAGGTCCATCTCTGCCAGGCTAATTAGCATTCGTGCTATGAATCTTTGCCAAAAGCCAACTGGGACAAAACTCATCTTGAAGACCCTTTGGACTGTGTTTGTAGTCTGGTGGCAGAACCCGTGGATATCTAATGCTGGCTTGGTAGGAAGCAGATGAGGGAGGAGGTACCTGAAACAAATCAAATTCAACAGCTCAAATTTTAGCTACAGCTTGTAACAGTGAGTACATTGTTACTGGATAATAAGGCAATTCAGTCTCCAAAGAGATTTTTAATGGCACAGCCTACTGCATATAAAAAAGCTTTTAGACTAAAGGCACTGCAGCAATACATGAAGTTCATTTACACTATGGAAGTAAGCAGAGGCAAAATAGACATGACATAATTCAGCCAGGGCTATTGGACAGGGCTAAAATTGATGTAATCAGCAGGACGTTTGTGTAATCACAAATTAGATGTGTTAAAATATAGGAGTCATTAGAACAGCTGTGATGTTGAGACTCATTCAGACTTGGTATCTTTACTACTGTGCTCCAGTAGTAAACAGAGAATTACAGCTGTGCTGCTAGGTGGAACAGGAGATAAATGCAAAAACAACATACAGCAGCTCAGCCTCTGTAAGCCCAGAAGGTGGGAGGTGGCAACGAGACATTTATGGGCTGCAGGGACTGGACTGCTCTGGCTCTCATCCTAGTCCCAAGAATTAGAGCATCTTATGCGTCACCATGACAGTGCTTCCTGCTGTACCACGCTGCAGCTGATGGACTCCCTGACACGTCCCTGACAAACTCCTACAAGCAAGAGCTCACTGTGCCAGGCTGATGCCAGCAGCCTCGTTCCACCTCCTCCTGCGGGCAGGTTTTAGGTCCAGCAGTGGATCTTTTCCCAAGTGTGGGAGGAGACTCAGTGCTACCAGAGTCCAACTCATCCGAAGTAACAGCTACGCTGGGGTAGAGGCCCACAAAGTTTTCAAATTATTTTCAGACCTCTCAGTAAGCACAGAATATTCATTTGTGCTGATCTTCAGTATTTGGGAAGCTAAAAACTTTTGGAAGACTAAAACTGTTTTGAGAACTATGAGCTTATGGCTTTCAATACCTGCCAATAAATCCCTTAGCAGTGATACTCTTCTGCACCAAATACGTTCCAAGATGCTTATACGATCAAAAATCGGTCCAAATCACATTTGGTTGTAAGCAGAAACACTGCTCAGTGTTGAGCCTGAGAAAATTTGTCGGCATCTGGGGCTCATCATTGACGGGCATAATGACAGCAATGAGGCAAACAGCCAAGGGACTTGACCAAAGTAACAGTGACAGGGACTACACACACAACTAGAACTAATGCTGGGTCCAAATCCAATGCTTTAAGCCTATCACGTTTTCTTTCTAGCAGCTGCAGTACTCTGTAAAAACTGAAAAATCAGCTCAGAAAAAATAGCCATCACTAGACAACAGCTTTCTCCATATGTTCCAGTCCATAACATCTGATGATGCTTTACATGATCAAATTACCCCTTCCATAAATCATCTCTGGAATGTAAAACTGATAAAAAATTCAATTCACTTACAAATTACAATAAGAACGGTCATATTTTCAATCCCTTTTTTGCAAGCTGATCAAAGCTAACTTATAGGCACCTCAAGCAGAAAAGTGGAGTGCATTGAGTTTCCCCTGTAAAGGTAGCTGATGCATTGTATGACAGCCAATAAATTTTCCTCAGCACATCAAAGAAAGGGTCTAGGAGTGTTAGAAGCAAGAAGGCCAGTGAGGCCCTCCTGGACCACAACTATATAGTGGATTATAATGCAGATGGAGATTTGATGCTTTTGAACAACAGCCAATGCAAATTTTGAAAATATGTGAAACATGCCCCCATCCACCCTTTCAGAACAGAAACTGGCAGCTGCTTTCTCTCCTGACTGCACAGAAATCCTATCTGGCAATCTAGACAATAGTTGCAGAAGCACAGTAACAAATAACTGCTCTGTGTCTGGCTAGTACATTAAATTAATCCAACCTGCTATAGCTACAGCTCGTCAGTGGGAAGAATATTCTGTTAATGTGGCTTGGATCGCTCTAAAAAAGATTGGGCAGGCCATGAAAAAGCAGTTTCCTTGTTCCCGAGGCACAGACAATGTAATTGCCTCGGAGAAAAATGGCAGATAGTGACAAGGAGTCCAAAAGGCACTTTGGACTAAGCAGAAACATTGCTGCTTTATCTGTGTTAAGCCTGAGAAAATTTGTTGGCATCCGGGACTGGATAAGTGACAGGCATAATGACAGCACAGAGAATGCTGCACTTGTGCTGGCATTCAGAGCTCCCGAGAGGCTCAGAGCGATGCAGCCCTGCTGTCCTGGAAGGGCAAGGAAGTGAAATGCAAATGCCACATCAGAAGTGCAATACGACGATGGTTTCACCGTTAACCCAACAACAGGCGGTCGCCAAGCAGATGGGAGAGAGAAAAATAGCAGGGAACTGTGCCCGGAGGAAAAGAGATCGGGGGTGGGAGAGAGGAGGATTCATTAACATTTAAAGAGAAGGAGGTTTCCTACACCATTTCTAGGAAAACTATTGAGCGACACCTTTGGATCAGGCTAAAAAAATAGAAACAAGAAAATCACTTTGCTACTGAAGCTGCAATTTCCTGATTTCACTAGAAATAAATTACAGCGCTTTCAGGGCCGACATATTTATTGACTACCCAAGGTTTTCTGCCCTAGCCTGGAGCGAGGATCACTCATTGGAAGCAGATGACTCCAGCCCATCTTCATTTCAGGCCCAGCAGCCACAAGCCCCACATCCTCTCAGCTGCAGCTGTGCCAGCCAAGCACTTGCAGCTCCCACCTGCTCATCGCCACATCCCTGCCAGTGTCACTGCCCCTCCATTTTGGTGGTCAAGCCACCCCCGAGTGTCCCTTACCCCGTCAGTCTTAATGCACTGAGTGGGCTCAGACCTGCTTTGGAAAGTTTTCACACCAGCCTAGCTTGTTTGGACCAAAGGACGCTCATGCCAGCCCTTCCAAGGAAAGGAAATACAGCCCAAATGGATGGGTGTCTTCCACTATGCTGCTTAAAGCACTCAAGTATTTTAACACAACAGGATCCTTGTCAAGACCATTGCGTACAGTGACAAAGCCTGTTAGCAACCACTGATTAAATGGTCATTTTTCTCCAGTCTGGCTAAGCCTCTCTAATTACCAACCTACCTGTTATTGGCTACTGGCAGAGCAATTTCGAACTTGGCCAAGAACTGGAAGTACTGTTCTTCAGTTTGTTCAGTGAAGCCCGTCCCAACCAGCAGCATCCTGAGATCCTCTGCTCTGATAACTCCATTCTTAGCAACAGACTTCGAGCTCTTGATGTTGAAAATCCTCTGCAGGCACTCTGAGAGCCAGACGGGGTCGAGGAAGTAGAGATTTCTCAGGCCGTGACTTGTGTCTGGGAAATGTAGTAGTGTACCTGTTTCTATGAGAAAATTAATTGCTGGAAAAAAAAGAAAAAAAATTGTAGATCAGTAATAGACCAACATTAGGATAATACAGTGAAGATGAGGAAGACTAGGAGGCAATCAGGGTAGCTTTATCCACACCAGGGATAGCCAGCATGAATAGCACGAGAATAAGAGCCAAGAGAATAACGTGTATCTGAGGAACACTTCAATTGGTCACAAATATTAATTACCAAGAAATCACCAGTCTGCTGTGACCTACCAGTTTGCAAGTCTTCGTAGTCTTTGATATCATTTCCAGGATTTTGCTCAATGATCATCTCTATCTGTCTGTCTGTTAAATACTGTACATCATCGTTCTGACTTCTTTTATGCTGTTCCGCAAGGACAGCTTCTTGAAGACTGAGGTAACTTCGTGGTATCTGCAAGCCACGTGAGAAAAAAAGCAGGATCAATATTAGACAGCAACCACGCTGCTGGTGATGAACTGCCTAAGCTGTCACCCTTTACAGGGATCTTGAAGTGATGGCTTTTTTCCAAAGCAATTCTGCATACTTCACACACCTCTTGTGGCAGCAGTAACTCCAAAAATTCACTTCCCAGTCCCAAACCAACCCCCCAGGAAGCCCATCTTTGGTAAGGCTCACTGCTAGAAAGCACAGTTCTCACCAGTCTCCCAGCAAGTTTCTGTGAGCAAATTGAGCTGCCGACATCCTTCATGTTGCAAGTGACGTGAAAAATCAGCTGTCGGAGTCCATCGAGGCCTTCCAGAGTCTTACACGAGAGCTCACTGCAAAAGTCATGCAAGGGGGAGGATTACCAAACCTTATCAGCACAGTGCCTTCCTCTGCAGGCTCACTTTCCCTTATCACTGCCTAAGTTTCCTGTGTCAAATGAATGGGAGGAAGGCTGTCAGTGAGCATTTTTAGTTGGGAGAAAAATACTGAGAAGCCTGGAAAAGATATATTAAGCCAAACTGCTTGCTTCATTCTCTGCATCCTGCTCGTCTATCCCCTAATGCACTCTGACCTTGGGGACTTCCTTGGCAGACCAACCAAAGCCATCACCTTTTTTCCCTTCAGTGCTGCACACATCCTGGAAGGGTCTGCAAGAATGAGGAAAATGCTGTGCTCCAGCAACCACTGGAGACGAGTCTGGTCCTCAGATCAAAGAGGCACGATGATGACTACCAGACACCTTTTCCCACCCTCATTCCGGCCCTCGCTCAGCTGGGTCCTGTTATCTGGGAATTGATGCTTAGATCCTGAAAGCTGGCCTCCACCCTCTCTTTAACAGCTAAAAACCTGTTCTCTCCAACTCTTGCTATTTCTGGCCTTTTTTGTGGGCCGGATAAGAACAGTTCTCTTCCACTCTCCTCAACAAAAGGTCTTTCTAACTGATCCCACACATGTTCCTGGGGCCGACAGAAAATGGTTTTCTGAAGATTTATCTTAAACCTCAGCCATGAGTCACGCTGGGAAGTGTGTGCTCACTGGGATGCTGGAGGACCAGCACTGATGAAGGCACCCTGGGCTCACCCACACAAGACTTTCACAACACACTCCTCCAGCACTGCTCCGTGCAGACGAATGACGGGGAGTGAAGGAGACTGTCTGCAGCGGGCATGGCAAGGAGGAGGCAGGAAAATGGGCAGAAAATTGTGACAAAATGCAGGGGAAAGGAAGGTGAGGAAGGGGAATGTGCAGGATGTGGGGTAGGTGAAAGAAAGCCTCCTTGAAAAAGGATGAATGAAATTATGGGATTTCTGTGGTGATGGGAAAAGATCTCTAAGGAGACTGAACCACAGAGCTTTCTCTCTCACACTGTGCATCTGTATGCCTCGAACTGGGTCCCTGGTACTTCTAACCAGAGCCAGATGAAAGAGCCAGCTGGGGTGCCTGGTGCAGCACTTGCCTTTGCAGAACAGAGTGTGGGAGGTCTCCTGACGGCTTTGCCAGGCAGCAGATGCAAAGCGCGATGGGCCATAGCAGCACCCTTCTTTACTTGCCAGCTGCCACCTGCTCATGCCCCAGGCATTGGCAATTTCACACTGTTTGGGGCTGGCTGGTGCCAGCCGGTTGCATCCATGCTCCCTCTGTGCTGTGCACCCCCCTGGCTGACAGACCCGCTTCTTTCCCAGCCAGAGAAGCCTCGTCTCCCTCGGGGCATTCTCCGTCAGGAGAAGGGAGGGAGCTGTGTCAGACTCCATGGCCTGACAGACAGACGGATCTGCCAGACAGCACAGCCCCTCTGTTTTCACATGAGGAGAGCTCAAACAGCACAGGTTTGGACTGCCGGGGGCTCAGGAGGCTGACTCACTGCTTGCACTGTGAACACTGCCACACTCAGGTAGTGAGAAGTTCCCGTGCAGCCTCCCCTGCCAAACCCTGCAGCACCCACCACGTAACAGTCATGCTTGGTAAAGGAAGCTTTGCAGCATTAATTACCCAATCTGTGTGTTCTCTCCCTGTGACTAATTAATAAGCTGTATCTCCATTTAGGCAGTGAGGAAGCTGAGCAGCGCAGGAGTACTGAAACAGGCAGACCAAGGTCATGACTTTGGAGCTTCCAGCTCTCAGACCCACGATCAGACCCCTGAGCTGCACTGAACTTCTCTCTGATTATGCCACATTATCCCAATCAAAAATAGATGAAATGCCACGCTGACGAGTCTTCAAATCAGTTCCGTTGCCAAGGAGATCAAGGATTGCAAAATTGTTCAAAGTGACATAAAATAGAGTGACTGAGCTTCATAAAAGCACAGATACTTACTGCAGGTGCTTGAATGTGATATCTGGGAAGCCGGTTGCTCTGGATCCAGAGGGAGACCGACAGAGAGCCAGGACATACGCCCTCAGAGTTGCTATCCTCTCAACACGGAACTTAGTTTCAATTAAATCAAGGTGTGTTCCTACCACTAACACCGCTGAATTTGGAGCTTTGGCCTGTAAGAGAAAACACTGACAATGATCTCATCTACACTATGTCATGGTACATTCTGCGAGGACATGTGAAAAATATAATATCTAACCGGGGGAGTCAAACACATGAATAAAATGTGTAATATACAAATAAAATGAAAGCAACCTGTCTTGGCAGCTTGACAATTGTAAAAAGTGATCTGGGTGTTACAGAAGTTCTCCTGCAGAACACGGCTCAATAACCTGAAGCTACTGCAGAGCAGGAGACTGTCAGTTAGGGTTTGTTACATAAGGGCTCAACATAAAGAGTCATCATGTCGTATTAAGTTGCTACAAGTCAGCTAAACGAAGGGAACTACGTCTGCACAGGCAAAGGAGAAGAAGATAGCTTAACCTGTAGCTAGAAGATCTAACTTTGATACCCAAAAAAAGGCTAGTGACATTCCAGAATGGGTATCTGGGGAGGTTATGCAAACATTTGCTCTGGAGGTTTATGGAGAGGTGAGATAAACTGCTAGAAATGTCTAAGTCTACTTAATCCTGAATCAGTACAAAGGAATGGATTAGATGATCCTGTGGTTTCTTCCAACCCTTCCATGATTTTATTACAGGGTTGGAAAGTATCCGGATTTCAGGAAACACACTGCCAATTACAATGGGATTGCACAGGCTTAAGCAGGGATCAGCCACTGGATCAAAATGACTTTGAGCACAGAAGAAAATTCAGTTGCAGAACCACGTGCTGATTTGCAGACAATCAATGTCTCCCTTACAGTGTTCACTGAAAACTCAAATCTGAATGACACCAAGCTTGATCTCATGCAAACACAGGAGAGATGGCTGTACCAAGGCAGACCAAAGGGCCCACCTGGCCCAGTATTCTGTTTGGAGGCACAGACAGAATCTGTGTCTATATTTTTGATTAAAGTATAGGCACAAGATAAGCATATAGAGACCTTCCCTGGTATGTTCTTCCAGCACCCAGCAGGCTGGAGGACACGAAATTCCTGAGCATGAGATGGTACCTCTGAATTAATAGCACCTGATGGATTTTTCTTCCACCAAGCTGTTTTTAAAACTTCTGATACCCACAGCACACAGTAATCCCAACAGACTCTGCAGCTTAGTTATCTGTTGTGTTTAGGGTACTTCTTAGTTTTTTGTTTCAAAGCTACCATCTCATTTACTCTTTCCTAGTTCTTCTACTGTAAAAGATAACTAACAAATACTCCCTTAGGGTTTTTGCCTTATGTCCTCATGACCTAGTCTACTACAGCCCTCCTCATTTACCTCTTTCCCAAACTGCAGAGGCCTAATCTGTTTAACTGGTCTGCATTCAGAAACTTTTCCATACTTATAACCATCACACTCATCTTTCTCAATATCTTTTCTGTTGCTACTATGTGCTTCTTGGAGTGTATGAAGGACACAAGCACATCATACAGTTTTGAAATACCATAATTATGTTTTCTGCTTTGTTATCTAGATTGGGTTTTTGATTGCTGTTGAACACTAAGCTAGTATGGTTGCAATGTCAAGATATTTCTTTGAGAGGCATTAGCTTAGAGCTCGTTTCTGTGTGCATAATGTTAAGGCAGGTATCAAGTAATGAACATTGAATAAAAACCCAGTCAACACCAATTAACTCACTGCAGCTGAGTCTCAGCTGAGAGATGTCCAGGAGATACATACCATTTTATCTGAATCTAGAGTGTTAAAAAGCATAATATCAAGACCAATGTGTGTCTAATCCACACACACAAAAAAGAAGGTGCTTCAAAACTTCTTCAGAGCTTAGTGTGGTCAAATACTAATTCCAAAATAAGTATGTACTTAGCAAGGGTTTATAAATCAGCTTTTGTTTCATTCTCTGATGTGTGCGAGGGAGAACAAAGGAAATTAAATTTAAACCATTAAATACTGTGATAATGCCTACTGAGCAATGGAAAAGTAATTCCAAAAGCTATGCAAAATTCATAGTTTGTGGAGTTTCTAAGAGGAGACTAAAAAGACTCAGTAATACCACATATCTATGTGCTGAGATACTACTTGATAAACAGATACCCTGGAGCCCACCAGTGACTTCTTACCTCAATGTTCAGCAACCAGAACTGTAAGTTTGCCACAGCCTCTTCCCCCAGTGCCAAGTTCCATACAACTATGTACAATGCTTTGTCTGTGAAGAAACACTGATTGACTGTAGACATGCTTGCTGGGCCTCCGATATCCCAGACATTGAACTCCACTGAATCAACCTACTTAGACAAAGAGAAGTGTTCAAATCAAACGGTTGCAGTAAATCACAGGGAGATAATAGCTGAAGCATAAACCTACGCCTGCATAATGTATGACACAAGAAGGGTTTCAATGTCCTAATTGTGCCTCCAGGAAAGAAAAATCAACAAGCAATTGTTAAGCAAGGCTACTACTTCCCCACAGGAAATCAAGACTAATTACTTGCTGCTAAAATGATAGAGGTGCCCTTGATGCTGGTAAATCTCCAGTTAATGCTGTGGATTCTCCAGCACAAACAAGGGTCTCATTCTGAGCCCTGTATTTCACTGCATCTTGAATAGAAACTGCTTCATCCTCGTCTGTGCCACACTTAACAGGACCGCCGAAACTAGTTATCTGCCGCTGCGAGGGGGAGCAGGAAGCCTCCTGCTGAAATCATTTCCACAGAGCTCAGCCCCAAATATAGGTGCCTGGGAGGTGGGAAGCTTCTCAAGCCTTTCACAAACATTTCCTGCCTGTCACTCAGAGGCTGCTGACGTGTGCATGCCACAGCAGAGATGGGCACGAATTACAGCTCGCTGTAATTCAGACTTGCTGGCTTTCAGGGGAACGTGTGAATGGAAGTCTCTCCAGCTCGGGTTCTCCTCTGAGTAGCTCAGCACCCATTCCTCAGTGCAGGCCCACAACAGCACAAAGAGGGAGAATAGCTCTCTGCTTAAATGGTATTCGAGCTTCCAGCTGCAGTAGGAAGTACCTGCATACCTTGGAGGCTCTGTCTCTAAATTATTTTACCCCGGGGAAGCAAGAAGCTGTGGATCAGCAGGAAACCCTTCTCCAGCCACCATCCTCAGAGCATCATGTAACTCCAAGTGGGCTCTGTTTACTGGTCCAACTCCAAATACTGCTTGATCCCACATGACAAGTTACTCCATGAGATTTCAGAGAGCAGTCTAAGTATCTTGGTATGGCTCTGATCTAGCAGTCCCAGCCTGAAGTCTCCCAGGAACAGCTGGAAGAATTTCCATATTGTTTAAACCAAACCCTAACTAGCACCAGGGCTGCCTTGTGCATCCAAATGACCTTCAGCTGTGGGTGCTTGGATGGAAAGACAGATTCAGAGGTAGGGACAAAAGCCTGCTCAGCAACTTGGACCCTACTCCAGGTCTTTGACACTGTCTAGGTTTTTGTTTCATTCAATTGCTCTTCAACACAAAATCCACAGCTCTCTTCTCCCATCAAAGTCTTCTCTTTAAAGAGTTGGGCTGCGCTTGCTCTTTTCTTTCTGTCTCTGGCCTGGCACTCTTTGCTGTAGAATAGCTGAACTCAGCAGGCTCTTCTACCCCTTCCAAAACAGCCTGGTGGCCATGGCTCTCATCTGAGAAGTGAGAGCCATGCATTTACACACCCTCAGTTCTGACAAGAGCCCAGGATCAGTTCTGCACACTCTAATCCGTGTGGTACTATGCAAGCAGTAGACAGAGCTACCTACAAATCTCTCAAATACTTGAATAAATTCAGTGCTGTCCAAAACAGTTCAGTGTGGGTTAACGTAATCCCTGGGTGAGGAGCTTGAGATTCAGGAGTTTAAGGTATGCCTTAGATATCCCTAGATCACAACCAGAAGTCAGGCATCCTACCTTCCCCACACCTTTTACATTTAGAACAGTTCTGACACCAAGGGAGTCCAGCTTTCGGTACGATGTCCCATTTTGTGGCCCCAAGTGAAAGGACAACCTGCTTGAGAGAAGCTGACTTAAAATATCCTCTCAAAATCAGTGTCCAAAAACCACCCGAGCTAGGACAGCCAGAATCCAGGCAGTCTACAAATAGCTTTCAGCATTTAGGACAAAAAGTCAAGGTTGAGTTCTCAGAAAAATAAAACTGTCCTCTAATATCAACTGGAAATGAAACAGAGGAATTGTGACAGCTCTAAACAGGTCACGTGTGAGGTCTGGTTCACAGGTAAGGGGAAACTGCTTGTTGTAAAAGGACAGGCAGCTGCAGACCCCAAGGGTCACTACGAGGCTCAAGCATCTCACAGGGGCTAAGGATCTTCAATTGTTTTTCACCTTTGCCTTGTGTCCCACTGGCTTGGGTAGCTCCCATTTCGTTGTACGTATGGTGGCATCGCTGTGCATCATCTGAGGGACTTTTCCAGTCTGTAGGATCTCAATCAGTGTCGACTTTCCCTGCCGTGGAGGGCCGATGACGATCATCTTCATCAGCTTACACTTCTCTGCTTTGCGCAGCTGGGCTCGTAAGTACGCCAGCACTGTTTTAGGGCCTACGGGGGGGAAGCAAACAAGCTTTATCTGTGGTTAGCAGTTACAAACGTACATATGTACAGCAGAACTGCACAAAACCTACTGCTGCAGACACATCAGCTGAATTAATATTTTCCCTGGAGTTTCGCTGTGGGCTGAGACAACCCAGAGAATAAACAAAGAAACCTCTAGTGGACAAACCTGAGACAGAGACCCCAGAAAAAGGTCACTGCTTTGAGACTCTACAATGGAGCACTGTAAGGAGAAACAAATGCTGTGGCTCGTATGCTTCAGAAGCTCAAAGGGAACATAAAATACTAATTTAGTGTTGGAAAATACTCAGTTTTTCCTTCTACTTTTATGTTTCTACTTAAAATTAGATTTAGGCTTCAACAGTGTGCTGGAGAAGGAATAATTCCTAATAACTTCATTCCCACAGGATTTTCTTATTAAAACACACAAAAAAGAAGACAGTATTGTAATTGATCCAAAAACCTAGCAGCTTACAATAAAGTTACTGCAATGTGACTGTGACTGCTGATCCTAAGCACTTCAGTCTTTAGAAAGAGTGTCTAAATACCCTAAACTATACACATTCAGGGAGCAAGCCACAGAATGTATCCAGCATGCATACAAATGCAATACTTCATTTGCAGTAAGTCGTTCTTGGAACATGTGATCTACCTTAAACTGATCCTATAGGCAGAGATTAGCACTGACTATCAAACTTACAGATATGTGTAGGAGGTTTTGTCCTATGCAATTTCAGTTGTTAATTGCAACAAGGACTTGGATGCACGCTGTCTTTTCCTGTTTGGGACCATTAAAAGGATGCAATTTTCATTAAATGTTCATTCAGTTTCATAAAGCACACACAGCATCAGACTTACCCTCTTTTCTGATCTCTGCAGGAACATTACTGATACTTAGTTCTTCGATATCCAGCTGCCAGAGATTAGCCAGCTGTCCAAGCTCTGGAGGAAGCTCTCGGATACCAGGGTTACTGTACAAAAACAAATAGATCTACCAACAACCAGGCTTTGTGTGTAAGTAGCTGCTCTCACAGACTCTCAGATTACACTATTCTCTCCTTGTAGAAATCTTCCATTAACATTTTAATAAGGCTACTCAGCACTTTAATAGTAATTTTCATCCTAAAAGTGATGTATAACTTTAGTTTATCCTCTGGGCCAGACAAGTGTAATCATCTTTATTGGACAGTTGAGGAAATATAAGCAAAAATGATGAATTATTGACTCAAACGCTATAGAAGCAGACAGCAGAAAGCCAGCATTAACTAGAGGCACACTAGATTCCCAGGCCTGTGTTCAAAGCATTAGATCATCTTCCCTAATTTAAAAGGTTGGCTTCCTCCTTATCTAAAGCAAATGATGGGCACAGTTCTAACAAGGGGCTGACTATTTCCAGCTTTTTGACTTCAAAAGCACTGGACATCTGGGGTGGGGCTCCGCAGAAGGCTGGTCACTAAAACAACATGGAAATAATACTGCATAGCTTTTCCAGAACATGGACTTACTTTCCTAAATAAAGTTCTGTTAAACCTTTTAGAAGGCAAACGGACTGCGGGACAGATTCCAGCTGATTGTCGTTCAGATAAAGGACTTCCAGAGAATCACTCAGAAATGCTGGAAACTCCAAAAAAGGACCTGAAACAAGACAGGAAAGAAACTGCACCTTTAAAACATAACAGGCACCAAGGCTCTGTACCAAGAACCTTCACCTTAACTTTGTAGGCAGGACATGAGGTCATGTTCCTTGGCAGGAGCCACCACAAAGCAACAGCAGAAAAGCAAACAGCCTTCAAGAGTGACCAAACATCAACGCTCACATCTCAAGTTTTTAAAGCCATGGTGATGTGCATGTTTGAAGGTGACAATCTCCAGGACCTCTGAGGTGCCAAGGGAGGAACTCCAGGCCTGCCAAGATAACTATACTTCAGAGCACGAGTGGCATTTTGTTTCTCGTTGCTGGATAGCTGCTAACACCTTGCCAACTGCCCCTATTCCAGCCCAACAGCTCGCAGTGAAAGGGCATACCAAAGGCGCAAGTGTTTCTCAACATGTTTTTTCCATGTTGTGCAAGTAAAGCCCCAAACTGGGCAGAATTTACTTTCGGGCCCCCATGTTGCATCCTGGAGCAGTAAATGGTGAATCAAGTCAGTAACATCAGAGAAGAAAACCCAAACTGCAGCTGACACACGGCTACCCTATGTCACCTCTAACACACAGCCTGCATTTGCCCCCGTTCCGTTTTATACTGCAGGATCTCACGGCACTTCAGCCTTCCTACACGGCTGAGCAGAAACTAGCTTATTTTGGGAGCAACCCAAGCAATAATAGCGACACTGCATGGCTGACTTGCTGTTGCTGGAAAGGATCAGACAAAGGGAAATTCATCCGGTTCCAAAGAGCATCGTTTTGCTCCACAAATTACTCCAGGGATGGTGGCATGAAAAGCTGCCATGAATTGTATTGCTGTCTTAAGACTGTCACATATATCTACCACGAAGCGTCGTGAAGTCAAGGCAAATTAGGCCACACAGGGACAAGCAGATTTTGAGCCTCTGATTAGGAAAGTACAAGCAGCACCATCTGCTGCCTCCGCAGTCTGTAAAAGCAACTCGGAGATGTGATACCCATCCTTCCTCCAGGATGGAACAGTTGTACTTCCACCACGATCTTCCTCCCTTACAGAGAAAGCTTGAGGAACTGCAACTAGATTTAGGCAGAAAAGAGAAAGAAAAGAAAATGGAAGAGGTTTCCACAGGAGAAAGTTCCCCAGTTCTAATTTTAACAGCGTTTCAGGCCTGAGCTATGATCAGGAAGATAGAGACCCACTGTCTGCAGGGGTGTTCACGTACGTGACAGGACTGTCTGCTGTGGGCAGGGTGTCACAGTCTGCCTTTGAGTTTTCAAATAAAAAATCATCTCTGGGATTATTTTAGGAGAACAGCAGGCTTATTCATGGATTCAATTTACTTCCTTTCTGGCTCATCGCTGGACTTAAACTTTTCATTGTTCCTCTTCAGTGCACACCTAGGCACAGACAGATTTAGTCCCCCTTGGACACATAGAAGCAAACACCTAAAATAGTAGCAATACTCTCAATTCACCAAAGAGCCCAAAGCGAAAAGGACTGTACTGTATTGGAAGCAAGCTCAAGGTGTTTATGAATTGCAATTATTTATTCATGAGTTATTTATGACTCCTCTGGCTTGAGCTCAAATTTTCTCTTAAAGAACTGTAGAAAAATTAAAACAAATCCCATCCTGAAAATATATTTTTGGATGAGTAAATGCCACCAACACCACGTGCGTGTGCAAGAAGCTATTCTGAGACTTATCAAACAGGTACAGTGAGCATCCATAAATTCTTCTCTTTATATAATCTAGAGTTGTGTAAACACTTTTGTTGGTAAAATCATATGAAAACCTGCCCCCCACCTCGCTAGGAGATTTCTGTGAGCTGCTGATGTATTCCAACTTCTGTTTTCTCTTGTTCTTTAAATTCTTGGCCACATCCTCTAGTCTCACCAAGCTATACTTGGCACAGGAACAGAGAGAAAAGGATGAGCTGGCTTTGCTCTGTCTCTGTGGCTATTCAACCATGGCACCAGCCAGGTGGGCTACCCTGTGCCCTGCCACAACCCAAGGCAACCTCAGGCAGCTCGGAGTTTCACCAGGCTATTACGTGCCAAGGTTTTTCAAATGTTACAAATGCAGAGTCCATCCTCTCCTGCCTTATGCAGAGGGGTTATGCTGGGTTTGCAGCACGCAGAACTTTCCATTAGGACAGCAATTCCCTTTTAGAGCTGGTTTTAGCTGTGCCCTTTGCACTCTGCCTACTACTTCTGCCCTCCTCTCCCTTGGGAAAAGCTGCGGTAGCTGTTCACACAGGAGGTCCAGGATACGTCAAGACTACAGATTGGCAAGATTCAAACTCCTTCCAATTCTTCCATGTTCAGGATTTCACTGATGTTATAGCATTTCCATTCCAACTTTCCATCTTCTACTTGCAAAACAGCATAGTCCAACCCTTTCTCCTCATTTGTCCACAGTCCAACCTCATTCTCCTCAAGTCATGTGCACACACATGACTTGCTGCACAGCAGCCTCTACTTTCACAGAGGAATTGGGGCAAGATTAGTTTTACCTGGAGCTCCAGGTAGGCCCTCTGCCTCCCAGATGGACAGACTGCACGTTAGGACAAACACCACTATGGCTATACATATTTCCTTATTATAACTCGGTGCACTGACCAGTTTTACCTATTCACATTGATGCAAATGCACATTTTTCAGGGGAACTCACTATGAAAGCAATTGCAGGAAGGCCTTTCAATCCCATGAGCAGCTGAGGACTGCTCTGCTGTGTGTCACAAAAATGCCAGCTCTTTGCCACTCCGTGATTCTCAAAGACTGCTTTAGAGCAAGTCATTCTGCAGGCAGTTCAGAATGAGAAAGCTCTCCAAGCGATTTAAAATAAAGCAAACAAACAAAAAGAAATGCAGATGAATCTCACAGTGAGCAGGAAACCGTAAAAATATATTCAAATATTTCTTTGTTCTGTCTGGTGTTTCATGTGCGTTAAATCCAGGATATCTCCTGTGCTCTGCTGCAAACTTCAGAGGCAAATCACAGAGACAGGGGAAAACATGCTATTTGCAAAATCAACAACAGAGACAATCCTAAGAGTAACTAATTATGGCTTAGTTTCCCTTCACTGCACCAGTTAGTGCTCTGGCTAAGAAGAATAATTTTCACCAACAGAATAAAAGTTCCCTGAAAGAAACAGGTCTTACCCATTCTTTACCTTCATATGTTGATGATACGAACCAGCTGCACTGCTTCTTTAGAAATATTTTATCTGAACACATTTTCTCTTTATTTAAGTGCAATTGCACTTAAAATTGCAGCTGAGTTTATGCTGATCTCCCCCCAGGCAAACTCCACAGATTCCTGCTGCTTCACAGCCCACCTCAGCCCCATTCTCAGCGTTTGCACTGCTGTGCACCTTACCTGCCTCTGGGCCACAACGCACCCTGCTCCTCGTGGTGAAAAAGGGAATCCGCTTCGTTTTAAATCCCTCGTCATTCCTGTCAGCAAGACAAAATGGCAACATGTGGGAAAATGAGCTTAGATGTGGCAGTTGAGAATTGTGCCTGTGACAGATGCAGAGCAGAGCTGGACCCTACCCAAGGCTGTGGGATGCACAGCACGCTTCTTACGGGTTCCTTTCTGGTTTTGATAGTATTGAAACCCGCTGTGCTATCACAGAGCTAGACTCCACCAACACTTGTCCAGGCCCAATGGTTTTCTTCTGGCAAATTAACAGAGCTCTGCAAGGCTGTGCTTTCAGTTCCCAGGGCGAGAGCACTTGACCCCCAGCTTTATGGGTGTCAAGGTTAAGTAGCCTGTCAAACAGCAAATTGAACAAGCTTCACGAGGAGCACTGGAGAACCGACCTGTTGCCACTCCCTGCTCTTGCCAGAGAGTCTCTGACAAGGAGACCCAACAACACAACTAGGGAAACACACCGAGGCTGAAAAATGATAATATGACCTTAGCAACTGACACAGCAACTCATAAAGACTCCAGAAATTTTTTTGGGCAGTCACCCAGATGGGAGGACAGAAGTATAACACAGATAAACGCAGCTCTGGAGAAGACAACGGACCTTTAAGTCTCTGTGTTAAACATCCCTGTTGTAATTTCTAGATAGAAGAACATCACCTTTTCATTGGATGACCTTATTAATGTCAGTATGCTCTATGAACTTGCAGCTGCTTACACTTCCATTTAAAAAAAAAAAAAAACAACAAAGATTTCTCATATTTTCCAAAACAATACTCCCACACTAACTGCAAACTGCAGCCCAGCCAGATGGTTTATGGTTAAGATCTGATCCGCACAAGTAGTATCTGTAGTGATGAGCCACACATTGGGTTAAAGAAATTCCTACATGTTCTGAAGTTAAACTGCCATTATCAGTAATCTATTTAATAAATGATATAGTCTGCTAAGCATCTAAAGAAGCAGTAACGGATAATTCATCACTGTCACAGACACACAATATGCTTGGAGACGTGGTATGCTGATGTCAACGCCTTCATTGCAGGTAATTAATTCACTACTGACACCCTTTGTATTACACAAGGGATTGGCTTTGCTATAATTTCTTCAGCTTTTGTTTTCTCAGGAAAAAAAAAAAAAAAAAAAAAAAAAAAGAATCACACCACACTTACTTCCCAAGTTGGTTTTTTGAAAGATCCAGTGATTTCAGCTGTTTGCAATTCCACTTATCTTGTGAAGGCAATGCAGCTAACTGATTTCCCAGCAACTTCAGGGACACCAAAGACTAAAAGGAGAGTAGCTTGGAGTTAGAAGACAAAGTATATCAAACACACAGAAAGAGATTTTTTAGCATGGCTTTTAAAGAACTGAAACAAGAAGAAAGCACATCTTTTTCACCAGAACATCCTGTCCAGCCTGCCTAGCATGCAAAAAAAATTTCATTTCTGTCTACAGCAAGTATATTTTTTGCACAAAGCAATACCACTATTAGTTTGGGGAGATTATTAGTCTACTTGCTGACAGATTCAATTGGAAACAACCCATTTAGGAGGACATTTTACTTTTAGTAAGGAAACCCTTCCAAATGGAAAAGAACAGCATGATCTATGTACACAGTAAGCCACATACGGATGAGAATTCGTTTATGTCTCTGCAAGCTAGTGTCAGAATGGGCTTATACCTGTTTCATATATATAAGATCAACGTGAAAGATGTGAACTATTTCACGCAAGGAAAGTTTGCAATTGCTTTGTTAGTATTTGTTTGTTAAAATTGAAAGGATTTACATCACCTTTCTGTGATTTATAGAATTCACCTGCTTTTTTTTTTTTTCTCCTCACACCAGGAAGAAATTTCAAAAACAAGAATTGAAGCTGATTTATACCATTAACACTGTACAGATAGGATTTGGCTGCAAATACCGTCAGTAAAGTTAAACACAGGCCCTCCTTTAAAGTGTAACTGAAATGCAAAAGAAAAAATGCATTTTGCATTCAGATGTGTAAAGTTTCTGCTCTTCAATCTGTTTTTAAAAATAATGTTAAGGCTCAAATGAGCATTTTCATTTGGCTGAAAATCCAATTTCCCGCTGAAAAACAATTTTCTATGTAGGATTTCCAAGCCAGTTTATTCTGCAAGTTCCCCCATAAAAAATGAGATAAGCAAATCATCAGCTAAATTATCTCATGCCATAAGTACAGCAGTATTAATGAATTATACCTCATGGAACTCCTGTTTTACCAGCAGAGACTTTGGCTTCAAGTGTGTTAAATGTTTTATGTGCTCGACATAATATAAAAGGTTTATGCCCCTTTTCATCAAGCAAGATTAACAGTGTTTCACAAAGCCTTGTTGGCCTTCCTCCCTTTTTCTCAAATGGAAAAAATAGGAGGTATCCATGTGACAAAAGCAATGGACATCCAGCAGTGGTTGCAATGGCAATTAGCGCGCAAAATGCTCCCTCTAGTGATAGGAGAGGTGCAGCACTGGGCCCTGGTGGGACCTAAGGAAGGTGAAGTGAAATGGAAAACTGCAAATATGCAGAGCGAACCACCAGAGGAAAAGGTTGGAGAACTGTGCAAACTTATAAAACCCTCCCCACCACTCTTGTCTTGACAGCCAATGGTTTTATCATCATCAGTCTGCTGCTGGCTCAGACCTCCTATTGGAAGGAAGACACGGTCCTCCCTTGGCGCCTGGTGTCGAGCTCTCTCCAAGTATCAGCATGAGGCCGTTCAATGACAATGCTTCAAACTTCTCTCCCAAAATATCCCTGAGCAGGGGGCTGGAGGGAAGGGAGGCTGCACAGTCCAGAATTAGCACAAACTCAGTTCTGTGTGGTCTAGCTGGGACGCTTCATTTTCAGTCGGCTGCATCCACGTTACATGTCTCCCACAAACGCTGACAAAGGCCACGCTCCAGGAGAGCTGAGCGCCTGGTGGGATTATATGCAATGCTTATGTGCTTGCTCCATAGGGGGAAAATTAGTTACTTTCAACTGGCTGTGACTCTTCAGGACTAATTCTGGAGATCCACGGTCCTTGTTTTGCAATTGCCTCTTCTCTCTCATCTCGAACTTCTCCATTTTTGTTGCCTTTCAGGAAGGGAACGAGCGCTTCCAGAATTAAGAGAATGGCAGCAGCAGACAGCTTCCTTCAAATCTGCTGCTGCGGCATGCAAAAAGAGCCCTGGCGTGTTAGATTATACCAGAGGAAAGGGACAGCAGCACCTAGATTAGGCTGCCTCAGTCAGCTCGTGAGGTAGAAAAGCTGACCAGCCTTACCTGAACACATCCACACAACGCAGGTCAGGTCTCTTCAAGAGAAGCTAACTAGTCTCAGAACTAAGTTGGGGAGGGGTGGAGCGCAAGTGCAACCCTATTCACTGACACGAATTCTATAATCAAGGAGTAGACGAAGCCACAGCTGATCTAGGCACGGACTTTAGGTGCTCAATACAGTCTGGCCCCAGCGGGACTGAAAATACCTGTTATTTATTTCTTCTGTGACAGTAAATCTGAAGAGATACAGGTAAAAACTGGCATTAGTTACGGCAGAGTTCTCTATCTTTAAAGAGAGATCATCAGTAGGGATTGCACTAAGGTCTTCTCTGATGCCCCGTGCTTGGCACCTTCATATCCCTCAGCAGCCTCTGAGCAGCAGCAGCCAAGGAAATGTGCCCTTGAAGCATCATTTGGCATTTAAAATCTACCATGGTAGTTCCCACCCAGGGGGATTATTTTTAATGCATACAGAGAAAAAAAAAAAAAAAAAAAGTTTTGGAGACAATAGTCCATAGGATTCATTCCATTTCAGGAGAAATGCCAATTGAAAACAAATGTTTTTCAATTTTCAAAAAGCAAGCACAAATCTACAGGGATCGTTAGAAACAACCGAGGCAGCAAATGATCCTCAGCACTCCTCTAGGCATGAGCAAGAGGCGTATTTGCAGCAGACTGCCGTGATCCAAACTGGACACGGATATGAACCATCACTTCTGCATCCCTGCCACAGAGGCCAGCAGTGAAAAACTAACATACTTCTGCAGAAATATTTACCTCTGTTTCTGTCTACATCACTGAGTTTCACAATCTAGAAGGGAACCTTGGAGGAAACCCCCAAGTTCTGCTTGGTTTCATGTCAAAACTGTGTGAAGCCACAGATTCTGAAGAATTCTGAAGTAAAACTGTGGGTCTCTGCCATCCACTGGGAAGAATTATTTAATTTGCACAAGCCTAAAGATAAGAGATGTCAAGTAGCACTGCTAAGGGCATTCAAATATGCCATTTTCAAATCATATCAAATCATAATAGCAGCAGAGAACAACTACTACTTAACCACATAACACCAGTGTGCCAGATTACAAAAACACATATTTTTTTGTGAGCACACTTGAGAATGTTTGTATTTCAAAGGTTATGACATGCAGCCATGTTATAACCTTTGTTATGTGGTTGTCTTCTGCATTGTGCTCCCAAAAATCAAAGACATCCAAAGAATTCTTGAAAGACCTGCATCAAAATCTAGATATGCCATGACACTTAATAAGGGCCGGACTGTAATCACTCATGGGGTTCCTGGGGTGCTCAGAGGCTCTGCACAACGGCTGCATTCATGACCATAAAACAGCAGGCAGTCTCCTACCTTAGCAGGCAGTCACCACTATGACACTGAGCTCTGAGTAGGTATTAAGAGAAATATGTGCAAGGTGGGAAGAAATGATACTTACTTCAAGCTGGAAGAGTCCCAGTGGAACTTCTTTTAGCGAGTTCTCAGAAAAATCCAGTTCTCTGAGGTGATTTTTCCAGAAAACAGTGAATGCGTCAGGTAGGAATTCCAGTAAGTTTCTAGATGCTTTGCAACATTTCTGGAAAACATAAAAGAAAAAAAAAAAAAAACACCCAAAGAGTAGTAATCATCTCTTTAGAAAATCAGGCAGGTCAGATGTCATGCATTTAAGGCATTAACACAATCATTCCAGGCTACTTCTTCAGATATTTTGATCTAGATAAGCTATTGCACATGCAGGCACAGAGTATTTGCTGAGCAGATGCATTCACTTAATTGATGGGCAAATCCTTTGCTGGGCTAAAACTATTTCAAAAGTTATTTTGAAAACCATCTCCATTTGCTTTTCAATCATAAACAAACACTGTGCCAAAAAATACTGTTCTCCTGCTATCCACAGGGTCTTGTCATTAACTTTTCCTGTAGTAATAATGAATAAAGTGACAGTAACGTGCAGGTATGGATGCCTTATTTATCCATGGGCTTGGGCAAAGTTAACTTTGAACAAAGGCTGACTGTTCTATAAAAACCTTTTTAGCCTAAGACATCTGACAGCTTTGTAAGCATCACAGCATAGATTTTGCACTGTTTCAACAGCTTTTACAGCCTGTGACTCTGACAGAGCAGTTTGACTTACCAAGGGGCAGGCCCAGGGATCTGGAAACACTTTCAGCTGATTTCTGGAAACATTCAGTATGTTTAGGGACTTGAAGCAGTATAGAAAAACCGTTGGAAGTTCCACCAACCTGTTGTCAGAGACGTCAAACTCCTGCAGCTTCCTTAAGCCAATCCAATTAGTTGCTGGAAAACACAAAGCATTGCAGGCTTGGTGTAAGCAAGAGAGCAGTCTCATCCAGCCAGATGATGAATACTCGCTAGACAAGAGCCAAAAGATATCATGAGGGATAAAAAATAAACAGGCATTTCATGTTCTTTGGACAAAGACTTGAGAGACGCTAAGCATCTGTAGCTAATACTGGCTTTAAGTCATTATTATAACAGTTTGGGGTTCTCCTCTACAAATCAGGCCTTGAAATGCAAGCATAACAAGGGACTGCACGTACTGTTTTCCTCGTCAAATAACTTCTCCATATGGTTTTTGGCAGCGATGAGTTTTTTAAGGTTTTTAAGATGTAGGAATCCAGAAGGGAGAGTAGAGAGCCTGTTGCTGGATACATCGACCTCGAGCAACCTGTGATTACAGAAATTACTCAGTCAGGCATCAACAAAATGCTAGCAAAAACTCCTGTTGCCAAAGACTTCCAGCACACACACCTTGTACATATAATTTCGTCAGATGACTGTACGCTGGGTAACTCCGTCAGCTGATTGTCAGCCAGGCTGAGCTTCCTGAGGTTTATCAGGCCCCATGGGATCACGGACGGAAGGGAGACCAGGCAGTTGGCAGACAAATCAAGCTCCGTTATCTGACAGGAAATATCAATCAGCCAGTCCAGATCCACCCAGGGCAGTTTGAGGTTTGACCAGTTCACACACAAAGCCTGCATATTTCAGAGAAGAAAAAAAAAAAAGAAGGGAAAACCACATTAGTAAAAGCCCTCTTGCTTGATTGCTCTCGGCCCATCGCACCGCTGGGAATCTGGCAGATCAGAGCCCAGGCATAAACATTTTGCTCACTTTCCAATCTGCTTCTAGGAATTGAACTGACTCAGAGATGAAATCATGCCTGGATATCAGCAGCCCGCACTATATAGCTGCTCCATGACTTCACTCCCAAGACCACGACCAAGCGCAGGCAGAGGACCAGGCCTTCTCTGCCTGTCCAACACTAGCTCGCGTCTGCCCCACGGAGGGTGAGCTGCCCTTGCCCAAAACCACCTCTCTCAGCTCCAGGGGAAGCCCTGTGGAGCAGCCAGCATCTGAAAAGCTTGTGGGTCTTCGTTAAGAGGACATGGATAGGTCTATGAGCGTGATGATGACTTCTCACGAGGATGCCTGTTGCTGGAATAATTAATATGTACCTGGGCACTACTCCTCCATCCTAAACCTTCCAGCAACAGCAGCCCAGCGCTGTTCTGGGAAGGTTTAGGTTTAACATTAGATGTTGAAAAGCAACATCTGGGACAGACAGGGAAAGGCAAACACTCTCCTGTAAAGCATTTCTCAACATTACAAGTCTGTTCAGTATAATTCAGGAAGATACTTTATTATCTGAGAGAGATGATTTTGGCAGTCACCTCCTTTCTAGATAATATTTTGCTGCTTTTGACAGTTATATGAGGAAGTCATTTTATCCTCCTTGGGGAAATAAATAAATAAATAAATAAAACAGAAGTTGTGGATGGAAAAACTACTTATTTCAGGTTCCAGCTCAGACAGAAGAAAACACAAACACGTAATGGCCATTAATGCAGGAAAACAACCCAAGGCTTCACTTTCAAAATCTTTTCATTGCCTTCCAATGAGATCTACAATGCAAAATACTCATTTTAAATCCGCTAGTCCCAAAATGTTTTCATAAACTCAGTGGTTTTGACACAACTCATTCCTAAAACAGCCTCAGTGAACTGATCATTAATTCACCACCAGGAGGCAGCAAGAACCTGACAGCAAGTTTAATTTGCTTTTCAATTTCGAGTATTTAGCATTTAAGATTTTTAACTCTGAAATTAAAATTAAAAGGAATACATTTGGGGAAGGGAGAAGAAAAAGGAAACAAAGGTCTAACTCAAATGCTTATTTGAGACTCAGAAATCCAAGTAATGGAGACAGCACAGGTAAATATGTAGGAGGATGGAATAAGTTGCACTTTTTAGAAATTAATAACAATCATATTTAGTGCTTTTCAAATGTTCACTAGCAAATCCTCAGGACAGCCCAATACATATGAATGGAAATATTACGTCCATGGTATCACTGGGGAAACCAAGGCAGAGAGAACAAGCTGTCTAAAGCCACATTCACCATCGTGCCACAAGGCATCCCACACACAACACACCAAGCTAACTGCAACAGGAAATCAAATTACGCAGACTTACAGAGTTACTCTGAACCAAACAAATTCTGCTTTACTGTTAGCTTTTCCAAGCCTGAATATTTAACAGCTTTCCACTTACAAAATCTTGTTTTCAACTCTGTATGCAATTTTCTCTCAGCTGTAACGGCCCAGGAGCCAGCATGTTTTCTTCACAGGACAGCAATCAGTTGGGATTTAGGGCATACAGTCATTCCTAGGTACCCTGTGCTAGGATGGGGTACTGATGCCAACACACTAGAAGATTTTTCTGGCATAAGGAAACCTCACCAGGGAAGAGCACGTTTGTTCTGATACACTTGACTATTTTTTCCTAGTGCTTTGGATCACCCCAAGAACTCCAAATAGCAGCCAGACACCTTAACCCAGGTAATGCAGAAAGCCACTTCTACACTACAAAGCCCTCAAGTGGTACTGATACCTGTCCAGACACTTCTGAGCATATTCAGAGCACTTCTAACCCTATTATTCTGTATTTTAGAGAATTTTCAGCTGGTTTAGCTCCCAGCTATGGTGACCAAAACCAGACTTACAATGGTACTGATGCAAGTGCAGGGAGGAACACATTGGTGGGGAGAGGAGGGGGGCAGCATCACTGTATTTCCATCCTACATCAGTTAAAATTGTCCCTAATAGAAATACAGCTTAATCAGCAAGGAAATTCTACTACTGATGCAGGTTATACCATATTGCAGTTTGTAGTGATGCCAGCAAAAGGCTTATGCCAAGACAATTACATCTCCACCACGACTTCTGCTGGTACAGAAACAAACCCATCACAGTCCTACCTAACAGCGCTGGGTAAAATCACACGCTCTGCATTAGCAAAATCACATACCACAAAACCTCCCACTCTCAGAAAGAGTTCAGAAAAGGCCCAATACCCTACTAAATGTGTGCCATGTGGATTTTTGAATAGGATTTTTTTTGGGGGTAGGATATTTTAATAGACATCTTCAGGCTAGAAGAGAAAGGTGTAAAGACCCCGCTATGGAAATCAGAATGCAAGCACAGCTCGCCTAGGCATGTGAGAAATGTTTTAACAGGGAATTAGCCATTTTAACAACCTCGGCTGGCAGTGAGTATTCCATTCTGTTCCTTCTTATCCAAGAATACAGACTTTTTTTTTTTTTTTTTGTCAAAAGCTATGGTGAGATTCAGCCAAAAATGGGTGTGGGGATTAAACCACAATAAGTAGGGGAAAATACAAGCTTTTAGGCAGCAGTTCCAGACATCTCCGTGCTCCAAAAACAACTGCTGCCAAGTAAGGGTCTTCCCATTTACCTGTATCATCAAGACACTGGGTCTGCAACAGAGTTTTAACTGCTAACACAGCAGTGCAGGACACAGAAAGGTGGATTTGTCTCTCAGTCTCTATTGGAACCATCATTTATCTCCTATAACCACCACAAATATACTGTTCAGAGGGAGACTGAACTTCAGAAGTGGAGGAACTATTCACGTATTTCCCCTATTCATGCAGAAGCAATAAAATGCAGAATTCCAGACAAAAGTCAGGGTGAATATTCCATTCCAGAGGATATCCGCAGGTCCTTCAGTCAACACAGGGTGCATATATCCATGTAGGGCTACGGATTTCTGGCAGTAATTGGAACAAAGGCCTTGAGCTGGCTTGCTCATTTGGTTTCCACCTCGCAGGAGAAAGCAGGCTCTTTGTGTTGAGTTCCTGAATTCAGACTCCAGAGCCTCAAATTTCCTGTGCAACACCAGTCACTGGCTCAAGTTACCCAGGCTCTGCTTGCCAGTCCATATAATAGGAACATTGCCCCTTCTCCTAGGGGAGCAAGGAGGAAAAACGTACTACACACCCCAACTCCCAAATTTCCCCTTTTTCTTGCTTAAACTATTCTCAGCAAAGCTGCAAGAAAATAAATCAGAAGAAAGAACTGTTGGCATTTATCCTCTCCCTCTGTTCCTGCTCTGTTTCAAATGGATGCTCCCTACAGCAGGCCCAGGCTCTCATTTCAGAACAAAAAAGAACTTGTCCTTGAGCAGCCCAACTAACCGCAGTGATATTAAGATACACAGCCTGCTTTGAGCAGGTTCCTACAGGACCATGAGCCTCTGCCGCTTCTCAGATATTCATCTTTGATACTTATCTCAACTTTTATTTAGATTATCACATGTCATTTACCTCAAAAATGCAGAGCCCTGGCCTCGGGGTATTTAATGCGATAGAAAGATAACTGCAGAATTCGGATAGTGACTTCTAAAACCTCAGACAACACGGTGAAATCCAACCCACTGCAGGGCAGCTTTTCAAATCTGAGCACTAAGCACCTTGTGCTCAGCCCTCCTCTTCCTCCTCCTGCTCTGGAGCCCGGCTGTGACAGCGTCTCTCCTGCATGAGTACCGCAGACTGGAGGGCCAGCTACGCCCCTAAGCAAGGGCTGCAATGAGATAGGGACTAGAAGGAAGTTAAGGGACTAGAAATTGTGCAGAAGCAAGAAACCCCACTGTTTTGGGGCAATGAACTCCAAATACAAAGGAAGTATTAACTTGAATTTATGACAGTTTGGTAAGGGGATTGTTGTGCCTTTCTCCTAACTGGCACCACGGGCCCCAAGAGAATTTCACTCTTGCTGTAGGCAGGATATCCAGAGGATGGTGATCTAATTACTTCATCGATAATGCTGCTGCAAACCCTGGGCAGAACTGCTGCAGATTTCTGTATCGATGGTGATGTAACTGAGATTAGCCAGGCAGTGGGTAGAGAAATCAGAGGAGGTTCACACACATATACATAACATTTGTATGCGAGAAATCCTAGCAAAGCACTTCCTGGGAAAATGCAGCAGTTTAATCTCTTTTCCAGTCCATGATGGAACACACACACAAAAAAAATCTAACGCTGCACACATTGGAAAGTTAAATATTTCCATGCTTACAACACACCTATCGAAGTCTGGCATCTGTGCCTAGCCATCTTACTGCAGGGGGTACTTTCGGCATTTGCTACCTGTTCCTGTAAAAATGGAGCACTTCCTCTGCTAAGAAAGACAGTGGCTTGGTATAGGGTTAAATATACACCAGAAAAAAAAAAAAAAAAAAGAAGAAGAAAAAAAAAGGAGAAACAGGTATTAGAAAAATGAGATGTAACTCCTCTTGCCTCAGGAAGGGCAGCACTGTACACACCACAACAGCAGCCTGGAAGGCATGGCAGCCAACCCGGGCTCTCCAACCACATTTTATGCATAGTTGGTAGCGTTTGCTGCTGTGAAATCAACTGGAGGTCAACTGAGCAGTGTTTTCACTCAGAGATAGCACAGATGGGACGAGTCCTGCTGAAATTCTGGGCTCGTTCTGAAATGATCCCTGCTTGGCCTGCTCTGTCCAAGAGGAGAACTTCTGACATCGAGCTGGCTGCCAGACCCATCGCCGCCTCTGCACAATCCTCTTCTGCTTCCTAACGGTGAAAAATACATCACAGGGCTTACTCAGGAAGACTGACGCTCACCAACTTTATCGGTTATGAAGAAAGCACTGAGGAAGCTTGTTTGCAACTGTCACAAAGTCTTGTTTTAAAAAATTATAAAAGGTGCATGACTGTCACTTCCCAGAGACCTGAGCTCGGGAGACAAACTAGGACAAATCTTCCTGAATTTGGCCCAGGCTGCCAAAATTATTTCAAAGAGAAAACCTTGAATATGTAACATAATAAAAATAAACAGCCAATTGAAGAATCAAGGTCAAGTTTCTGAGTGTTTTTTCTATTTTTTTTTCTCTTTTTCTTTTTTTTTTTTTTAAACCAGGCTCCTCTGGCAATTAGCTGATGTTTTAAGACTTTTCTCTTCTTTGCTCAGGGTGTGACAAGAGCAAGGCTGAGTCATTTTTTACAGCAGCTAAGTTAAAAATTGCCAGCAAGTTCACATGGAAAACAGACTTCTTCCCTGTGATTCAGACATTTATTCCAAAGTTTATTCAAGCTGAATTATCTAGTTAGTTGGATTTTTTCCCCTTATAAACAGGCATGGAGTTTTATCAACTGTTATTCAGGAACATTTTAGCTTCCTTTTGTTCACCTTTCAATGAAACAAAGAACGGCATAGGGTGGGCTCTCAATCTTATGATTGAACCTAATGAAGTCAAGCTCACATATATGGACTGCAGCTCCTACCATTCGCAATATTGTCTGGAATCCAGTGAGACAGGATGTTGGCAGGAAAACAGAGAATGGAGAAGCTCAAAATGCTCTGAAACCCTCTCTGCTTATTTTTACTTAACACCAAAGAAGAATCAACACCCCACAATGTTACAAGCTGAGCAAACAGATACTCAACTGGCAATGGGATTCATGCAGTCAGAGCCTGGATCGAAAACTTTACCTTAACGTTTTTTACCACACAATTTTTATGACCCAATGAAAGCTGTAACTGTTGAAAATTCGGGGCTCTGATGCTCCTATTTACCCTCAGTTAATCTATACTCTGAAGGGAAAAATGAAAGATGCCTGATAGCTAAATTGCTGAATAGCTGTACAAATAATACAGACTACTACATGCTGCCCTACAAAGCAGCAACAGCATGTGCTGTGAGACATTTATCAGTTCTGAATAAAGGAGACTTGAATAGAGATTTAGAGAATATCCTTGGTCCACAAAGATACAGGATAGCCATGAAATGTAGTAAAGCTTCACATGAAAACAATGCCACTTGTCTGTGGATCATTACCACATATTAAGCTTTCCAACAGCTGTGAGATACAAGGAACTTAAATCTCCACGTTTCACAGTGGGAGAAATAAATGCAAACAGATTAACAAAATTGTCAAAATGCTGCTAATGACTAAGTAGTGAACAAACTCTTGTCAACTTAAAAAGGCTTTAATTGCTTTTGGTGGGACAAGTGCAGTTAAACTGATATGGACTGATCACACATGACACTCACCATGCTGTTCCAGAAAGACAGAGATGTCCTTACTGAGTGGGACAGTAAAGGTTACCAGCCATCTTTTGCTGATGAGGATTTGAGGCTAGGAGGAACATTTATTGAACAGATGTGAGCTTGCTCTACCTATGCTCCAGTTAGCCAAAAGCCACATGAGCCCATTTGTACGTGCTGTATCTGAGCTAACAGACCCAGGGGAAGAGGAGGGTTTATGTGCTCAGCTCTGTGCCATGCTGACTCTCTTGGCTGGCACAGGGCTTGTGGTGTTACCTCACTACCAGGATGTACTACAGAAGCCTAAATGAAGTGATTTGCCAGGGGTCGCAGAGGAAGCCCATGTTTGTGCTTATTTCTCTATAAGATTTTGAGCAAAAGCCAAAGATTCCTTTCCACAGCGTAAGCCTGATTCACATGCTGATGTTAAAATGGCCAAGTGGAAGGTATCACACACAGCACCTTGCACAATGACACCATTTAAAGGCCTAATGTTTTACACCTTGCAATTCAGCACTGGCATGAAAGCACTTTCACGGCTTGTTCTCTAAATGGGTAGAGAACCACGAGGATCTTAGCTGAGAAGAATCACCGGCCACATGGTACACAGACAAATATAAATTATTAAAGTGATGTTCCTTTCAAAGAACATTTCTTCAGACAGATAAATGGCTACTTACTGTTTTTGTTGGAGCACTGCCTGGTAAAGGACTTGTCTCAATGAAATACTTCCTCAGAAGGTGTTTGCTGGATTCAGGACTGTCCATCAGGATGTAGGAACAAAAGAAAGCTCCATTCCGTAATAAGAACACAGCTACATCTTCATTCCCTTTAGAGAAAAGGCAGATTGTCTGTTCTCTTCTTCTCATGTAAGTGAATCAACAAGGACCTGAACAGAAATCCTGGGAAATAACCACTTCTGAAAAAAATCATGGGGGTGTGCAAAAAGGGAACTGAACCATGTAAAAACTGTTTCTTCCAGTGGTAGGATTCAGTTTAGTCAAACCGAGACAGCAAAGATACTGTAAAAGGACTGGCCCAAGCTCTACTTCTTTTTCTCTCTTTCCCTCCCCTCACCCCAGCTTATTAAACAATACACACAGCTGTGCTTTGAAGTGTAAATTATTTAGCCTAAATCAAGCTGTGTGCCATAGTGTCCATAACAATAATGCTTTTACTTGCGAGGTTTCTATTTTTGGAGGGCCTTTTCCCTAGGAGTTTAAAATTAAAGAGGAAAGTTCAGCCTCTCAGCATTTACAGTAACCTAACTTAGGAAGGCCTTGACTAAAATTTGGCTAAGACAAAAGATTCAGAGCCAATTCTGTCTTAATTTATCTCACTGGAAATCCAGAACAATCCCAGGAAGCCAGCCCACACTAATACATTCCCAGAATGGAACAACTCAGCCCATTCTTTGAAAGACACTGCAGAACAAGGACAAGGCTTCAAAGCATGCAAATACATACCTGCCTTTATAGCAGCGTAGAGGGGCAACCGTATAAGAACTGGAAACTCATTCCTCCTGACGGCGCAGCTCTCTGGGTCAGCACTGTATGCACGAATGAGGAGTTTCACTATGTCCAAGTGCCCCTGCTGGCAGGCGATGGCCAGCATCCAGTTCAGGAGTTGTTGGCAAGTCCTGGGACCTACCAGAAAGATAGGGTGTTCGACAGTTGATGCCACTGGACTGTGATGTGCAAGACCCATCCATAAATAGTAGATATGGAAAGGATATAAGATGAAGCCCTTGATGAGAAGGAAGCAAACTGCACTGTAAGAGTTTAAGTGTTAGAGAACAGCCCTAGGTGGATGAGACACAGACTTTAGATCTGAGCAGAGCGCTACCTGCTTTGTTTAACTGGTTGTTACCTACCCAGCTAATTGGCAAACTTTTTTGGTTGGCCCTGATTTAATCACACATAAACTGGCAACAGTGGAAGGTTTCCAGGATGTCTACTGGGGTGCCAGTAGAGAAGTCAAACATCTAATCCCAGGCAGAGGTTGCAAGGGTTGACTATTATTATATTAATATAATTTAACTTTGCTACTGGATTATACACACAGCCTTGTCAGCCTCCTTTCTGGCTGAAGGAGATACTAGGTTTAATCACATCTCTCAAACTTGAAAGTTTAAAAGTAAAGTTTAAAAACAAAATGTAAATACAATATAATGATAATTCAAGGTAAGGAATTCCCCTGCAAGTCAAACGGAAATGCCAACAGGAGAGCACAGAGCATGCTGCCAGCTGTGCACCCAAGCTGTTACTCGCCAGGCAGTCATGTTGCACTCTGACTCCCAGCAAAACCGTGTCTGCAGAATCAGCAGAGTGTGATGATGCTGCTTCCTGAAAATCCCCTGATTTCTCTGTGGGATCTGGGACATTATCCAGTTGTGAAGGCTGATGGGAATGAATCGTCTAAATGGCATCTTCCTCTGCTTCTGAACTGCAAACATGGAATATTTTTATTCATGTATTTTTCCTCCCATGGGAGAATTTTTCTTAAAACACAGAGGAGATTAGGTCCCTCCGTGCATTTTCCCATGATTGAGTTCCCTCCCCTTTTAAGGGAAAAAATAAACAAATAACACAAAAAAGCCTGCTTAAAGCTATACCAAACAGCTACTGAAAAGCCTGAAGAAATGTAGAGGCAACCCAATAGGCTTACCATGCAGGGAATCCAGCAGCTCTTTCACAACATCCTTATGTCCAAAATATGCAGCCACCACAGCAGCATTGTCATCATTAGGTTCTGTAGGTAACACCACCAATGCTTCCTTCAGTAAATACCTCACTGCATGCAGATCTCCATACGCTGCTGCAATACCTAAAAGCTGACACTGGCAAAGAAAACACAGCAAAATAAACTCTCTGATTTTTCTTTGCCTCTGTGTAAAGGGAGCAAACAAAGGAAGACAGCATTTCTAGAGTAATGTATTTCTTTCTGCTGAAGCAAATGCTTACAAACTGTCACAGTGGTTAATTGAGAACATCATAAACACTAGTAGCCATTATAATCACTGTTGATATACTAAGTAATTAGATTAATTTGCTGGTTTTGCTTAATAGTTTTTTGTATGACTTTACTGCAGAAGTGCCCAAGGCACTGAATGGTGACCGTAAAACAATTTTTCACAGACCAACAGAAACAGCATTTTTGTGCTCTGCCAAGAGGTGTAGTATTTCGTGTTTTGTAGACGGCTGACTGGACTTCACGCTCCGGTACTCTCCCAACACACCAAGGTAAGCCTGTCCTACGAGCTGGCTCAGAACAAGGGCTCTGAAGACACAACAGTGCAGAAGCTGGCACAAAGGTACGGCTCCAAACACACACAGCAACATCTTCCCAGTGGGCCCTCAACCATCTTTGGAATGACAGGGAAATAAGTTTTTTTTTTTTGCTAGGTCTATAAACTGCTTCTTTTTGAGAGGGAAAGATGCATTTCTCTCTTTTAGAGACCGCAGCATCAGCACCCCTCCTTGCACAGACTCAAGAGGAGAGAGTCAGGGACCACCCAAGTAACTGCTCTCTAAGCTGATGCATCTGCCAGCTGTGGTGTGTCCTTTGCTCTGTGACATTACCCAGACCTGTTCTGGCTCTACACAGGCTGCATTTACTCAGTGGGGATCTTCTGGATGGTAGAAAGGCTCAGGCAAGGAGGTTAGGGTGAAAGAGACTAATGTGATGTTTGGAGAAGAAAAAAAAAAGATGTAATTCTGGCTGATTCAACAGAGATTGTGACGTGTTCTCTCATCTAAAAACATACATGAATTCTGAAACACTGTCACAGACCTTCACCTTCAGGCAGATGTATGCTGTGAAGAGTACTGCACACACAGGTAATGAAGACAGGGCCAGGAGCACAATTAGTATAACGTGTCTGTATCAGCTAAGAATCTTGTACAGTGTTTCTACTTTTAATCCAGATTTTACTAATTACAGGAGACGGAGTAAAACTTCAGCACAATCAAAACTTTAAAAATAGTGTTTGTACATGTTTCAGCTTTTGGCAGATAAATCTCTTCAGTAACCATCCTCCTAAGCTACCAGGAGCTATGTTACATCAGTCTGCCATGAGATTTTAAGGTTTTCTGTTTTGTGTGTACTTACTGAACACAGGTCTGAGTTCCACCCTACAGCAGCTTTCAGCCCTTGTTAATATTTCAGGGGTTGTGCCTGCACTCCACCACTAGCCCAACAACCTGAGGTGCTGTGCACACTTTTAGATCAAGTGATGCGTACAACCTGCAACGCAGGTAGCTGGAGGTCAGTGCCATTCTCAGGTGGCAACACAGCTCCTGAATCTGAGCTGGCTTGCGTTTGGAGAGCAGGCAGAAGAGCCCAGGACTCTCTGCATCTGACAAGGCCTACACACCCACACATACCCCAACAAACTGGCAGTCTGGCGTGCAACACTGACCCCAGTAAAGCCAGCAGGGGTTTTACCATCCACTTCAGTGTCGACAGGATTTCTGCCCTGTGGTTCCAGCCCTTGATGCTGTTCCCATGTACACTTTTCCCTGTGGTCTGTCTCATCTTTCTGAGCATTGTTTTCAAGGGCAAATACTGTCCCTGAGCACAATCCTGAAGTGCCCCACGCAACCAGACATGTCTGGGACCCTGTAGCACCAGTGTGACACGCGTAACCGAACAGATTGTCTGCACAAGGAGCAGTGGAAGACAGCAGCTCAGCATTTAAGGGTTTCTTTCCCAAAAACATTTGAGAAAGAGGAGTAATCTAATCCTACCTTTTCCACTTGCAGTGCCGTCTCCTCACATGACAATTTAATCAACTCTTGGGCTTTAGTGGTGTCTCCAGCTTTGTAAGCAGCCTGAATGCTTTCTGTAACGGGTGTCTGAATTATGGAGACTTCGCCGACTGTGGACTGCTTGCCACCCATGTCCACAGTTCCTGCAGCAAAAATAGAAAACAGGTGTCAGGAAGAAGTCCCTCTTTATTACTCAAGTACAGCTGCAACATCAATGCACCCTGGCAACACAAAGTGGTGAGTTATTAACAGCAAAATATTTAATGCATACAATTGAATAAAAAAGAGGAAAAAATGTCAACGCTAAATTTTCTGATATAGGAAAGTGATAATAAAGTACTTTCCAGCAGGGACATGAAAGTGAAAGGGACAACAAGTTCCCCAGTTGTTCCCAGAGGTGGTTTCCAAAGGAAGGTGTGAAAAAAGCTCACACAGACACGGATACGTAGGCTCTGCTGCAACCTGCCATGCTTGGCCCCTGGCTACAGGAAAACAGGGAAAAAAATGCTTATTTGCAATTGGTTAAAGTCCTTAAAGCCCAAAGGTTTTCACAAGTAAACAAGGATTATTTTTTTTAATAATATCTATCTATATATTAAATAGACACACATGTAATTCAGGGGCTAGTTTAATGCAGTCTGGAGAAAGAAGTAAATTTGGACCAATCTATAACCGTCAGTAAGTATCTTTGAATAATGCAGTCTGAAATCATCCATACATTCTGCCTAACGCTTCTCATCAATTATTTAAATGAAGCTCGAATCACTCAGACACTGGAGACAGCTCCAGAGATTTGTGCCATTAAAAACGTGCCCGCATCAATAACCTTTCTCAGATGATGCAGAACGTGTGAAGGACAAACAACAGAAACGAAGGCAGATGAATGTGATATTAAGTTACAGCACAATTAACAGCATCTCAGAGTTCATGTAATACAGACAGATGCCTCATAATTCTGTAGTTTTAGGAGGTACATGGAAAAAAAAAAATCCAGCATTTGCTCCAGTATTTCGGAGCAGACCAGCCACCTATAATGGATTTCTAAGAATATTGCTTGTTTTAATCCTCTTTTTCATAGACACCACAGGTAGGAAATTCAAATGATTCCTAGGGGGATGGAAAAGAGAACTTTAAAGCAAAATAATTCTCCAATGTAACCGGTTCAGTTCTGGCCTAGCGCAGATGGGAGCGAACACTGCAGTGACTGCAACATGCAGCCTCCCCCGTGCTCGGTGCCCTGTGATGAAATCCCGAACCTAGAGAGAAGCTCTGGAATTCCCCTTGGAGGAAAGAATGCCTCGTGTCGGAGATCCAAACCAGCTGGAGAGCTGAGCAGGAAGCCCTGCAGATCGGGGCTGACAGAACACAGAGATTTGAAGCAAGTTCGTATAAATAAATGCTGAAAGAAGGGACCGGTTTTATTTCCTTTCAGCCTCGATCCTAATTTGGGGGGCTATCACTCAAGATCCAGAGCTAGAGCCAATTCCTAGTGCACAGGCACATCCTTTAGGCCAAAGCATTGAGCAGGGCCATCCTTCTGTGTAAACCATGGCTGGGGAAGGTGGAGGCACGAGTGTCTCGTGGTCAGAGATTCATTTAGGGTCCGGGAGACCCCAGTGCCACTTCCTCACCTAGTAGGCAGGCCTCCAGGCACCTCCACACCCTGCTCACCAGATATCTTTTTGGGGAAGCCTCTCCCACCTCTCCTGCTGGAACAGCCCTGCCGTGCAGTTGGGATGAGCAAATCCACTGGGCCAGCTCGCACAAGGACCACGATTTCTCTAGCTGCAACACAGACCTTCCAACCCAAAATTAACGACATCTCGAGCTCGCTTTTCCTCGTTTTGACCCCCTCTTTCAGATGTGCCCATCACTAAGTAATTCATGAGCAAGTGTGTATCACCAGGGCCACCACAAGGAAGCTGAAGAAATGAGCAACAGTTCTACTGTAACCGAGGGAAGGAGGAACTCAGCAAGACAGACCCCAACCCCAAGACAGCTTCTGTGTTTCACCCAGTGACTACTTCACGAATGTATCTGACTGACGTGTCATGCTTCCTCATGCACTTTTGGCCCCCGCAACACTTCTTAAATCCTTTCCAGCGTAATGGTTGAGCTATAACCACGGCTAACATCACCACCAGTAGGAGAACATGGGCTGGCCATCACCCATCACGGACTTCTGGACACTCTGGCACTGGAAGGTCACAAATGCCTGGCTTCACGGAGCCTATATGCTCCCAGAGTTGCCTGGCAAAGTCCTCAAGATAGTAATTTTAGTCCCTAAATGAACTTTTAGCCTTGTCTTAGGCAAATATAATTTTTCTATTGATCTAATAAAAACATACTAGTGAGGCTACGTTTGAACATCCATCAAGTAGAAGTCAATAAAAGCCTCATTGAATGTAAGTAATCTGGGCAATTCTACTGTTTAAAACTGATATATTTGTATTTAAACATTCTTGGCAGAAAGACAGTGCTGCTCGTCATTCAAGTTTCTCATGTAGCTGTCATCAAAACTTCCTTCTGTGTTTGTATTCTGCAGAGTAAATTGACCTCTCGCCTAAGAAGACCTGGGAAAAAAAGATGTCAAAGATCTTTACCAAAAAAAGATCTTACAGTTGAACTAATTTTAAGCCTGAAAAGAGCAAAACCGATGAGTCACAGAGTGATAAAAAAGCTTGCCCCCAACCAGCAGCTGTACCCACACAATTCTGTCAAAGTGAAGTTGAGATTTCAAGTGTTCAGTGAGACAAGGTGGGCCACCCGCCCTTGGGTTCCCAGAAAACACCAAGCCACCCATCGCAAAGCTAAGCGTGGCGTGGAGCAAACTACCCAGTTCACAGAGGGCTTTCTGGTGACTTTAGAAATGATCTACTGACTTCTGGTATACAAATGGAAGATAAGAAGCAGCATATTTTATGAGCTCAGTTTATACTCGCCAGTAGGAAAAAGAAAGAGGAGAAGTAAATTCTACTGAATAAAGGCTGGTTTATTTCTAAAAGATGCATGGCTGAACTACCATCAGTACTGCAGTCATGTAGGCTGGGAATAAAATTTTGCCAATATATGCATCAGCTATTTTTAGTAAAAAATCTGGGCTGAAGTCCAAAGAAATTCTGCCTATATCGTTAACCCTACAAATCTCATGTTTTTTTTTTTTACCTGAACTCTTTGTGGCTGTCATAATAGGGTCTCCTCAAATCCATATAGCCTCGAGCAACACTGTTAGGAGAGTAGTAAGTGAAACTGAATGATACTGAAACTGTTTTCAGACTATATCCCACCATGTGCTGATTGTTTATACCTGGATGTCCTAAAATGCTTTTATAATTCTTGGATTACAGACTCAGGAACCAGCTTCTGCACTTTGCTCAGTAGGGTCTACATTAATATTTGACAATGCATGCGGCATAGCAAGTTATGATATTCTGTTACGATACACTTCTTGGGTACTCCTGTAATAAAGGGCTACGAGAAACTCCAGAAGCTCTTACACACTCACTGTGATTTCCCCTGGTTTGGGGAAAAGCAGATAAACGAAGCCTATTTGGACTGAGGAGGAATGGTGTGGGGTCATTCTCTAACATATTTGAATTTCCATGCAAATAAGGCCATGGGATTTACTCCCTATTTCTGCATCTTCTTTGTTTAGTTTCTCCAATGATCCACAGCTGCTTTGCTGGCTTTCTGCTAATAACTGTAAGCAAACCAAGTGCTGTTTGTAAAAGGAAAATGGGGGCATTTGCCGACATTAAATACATATCCTTCACCTATTCCTCCCAGCACTTAACAGCCTGCACCAAATAACTACCTTTGAAATCAGGAGGAGGAAATATTTCCAGTGTTTAATACTTTGGAAGTGATTTTTTAAGTTTGGCTTTGCAGCAACAGCTTTTAATAAAAGCTAAAGGCAAGACTAATTTTCATTTTAAAAATATTCCAGTGGAAACAGTGGTTATCAATAAAAACAAAAACAACAACAACAACAACTGTGTTATTTTATTGCCATTCAGAGGTTACAGCAGCATCAATTTAAAAATGCAACAGACTGCACGGTCCCAGCTGAGAGAAGCAAAATGAAAATAGGTCTAATTAATAATAAAGGGTACCAGGAGAGTGTCAGAGAGATATGCAGTTACACCCAGTCTTAGGCCGTGTTATTAGAGCAAGTGAAAAAAAAAAGATAAAATTTCTAAACTGACATTGTGCCATTATCAATAAAAAGGTGAGGGTCTGCAGGTCAATGCTGTGAATCAGCAAAGAGCTGTGTACCAGAACAGCACATTGTACAGATTATTACCTTTATGTCCCAAATCACTGCATCCCTGTCTTTAACATACAGCCTCAGAAATTTTAAGTGCTGCATTAGCCCCTTTGATAAGGTAGGTGCTTGGGGAACTGACTAGGATATTTTTGTTCATTAGAGAAAGGTATAAATGAGATGTTTAACACAGGATAAAATAGGGCAGGAAGCTAACTTACTCCACAACAGATTTAACAACAACAATAAGACTTTAAAACTGCTACTGACCTTGTCATAATTTGTGCAGGTGTTTCCAGAGAGAGAAGCAAATCAAGACGATGGCTGTAGCACAGCCTCCCATTCGGCGATGCTCAGTTTAGCTATTAATTCCTAGGACCGTGAGCCATCCACCTCTGCTTCAGCACAAGCAGCTCTTACAGTGGCCACTGGCTGGCTGGCGGCTGCTTCGTCTGAATTAACTACTGCATTTTAGCCTTGACAGTTATTTTCATCCCCATGTCCCATTACGGTGAAATCCAAGCCTCTGGTTCAGAGAGGATCTGGGGATGGGGGTGGGCAGGGAGGCTGCCTTTCCGGGCTGAGCTCAGACATTAATTCCTCAACAGCACCAGATGGCTCCAGCTAACCTCCACCAGCTTAATCTTTGGCCATTTTGACTTCTGAGCCCTGCCCCAGAGCTGAGGTCTAAAGCGCCCTGAATATTCAAAATCACCCCTCCCGAACTCTTCAAAACTCCCAAGAGTTGCTGGATGTTTTTTAACGCTGCTCTACCAAAGCTTTGGCAGGCTGCTCTGCAACATTCATGGAAAGCCCTATTATTTCTGAGGCTCAGAACTAGAGTCTCTGTAACAGCCTCATCTATCTCCCATCGCCCTGAAAAACTCCAGATTAACAAAGGGAACAACAGCCAACAGGAAGCCTCCAGCGATTTCAAGGGATGATGGATCTGTCCTACATTGTGCTTTCCAATGAGATTGGGGATGAAAATGTTGTTAATCCTAGGGAAATTTCTGAGATAGTGAAAAATATTCCCATCCCAAGGCAGGAAGAAAAAACAAACCTCCATTTGATACAATAATATATATATATATTTAAATCAGTCCCAGTCAGTCAAAATGTCTCATGAAACAAAGATATCTTTTCTGTTCCTTCTCTAATAATTCAAAATAACTTTATATATATATATATATATATATATATATATATATATATGTTAGCAGGTTCCATTCATTTCTCACTTAAAAGACAGTCATGGACCAAAATCTGGCCCCAGGAGGGGGCTGTTCCCCGCCTGCCCACCTGGCCCCATAGGCAGGAGCTGGCCCAGAACCACCCAAGGGAAGGTCCCGCAGCAAAAAGCCTGGGATCTGTTTTGTCTTATTTTCAGATCTAGGAAAAATACGTACGGCCCAATCCATTCTGGTATTGGATGAAGCTAGCAGGATTAAAAAGTGGTGGAACACTTATAAAAGTCCCTGTGAGGAGACAAGGAGAGAAAGTTACAGGGAATTGGACTGCGGGGTGGCAAGAGGGTTTATCTGGGAAATCCAGCATCCCTGTGCAGGGGCCATGACAGAGCTGGGCCATGTCCTTCCAACCCTAATTAACATCTCTTCTTAATGAGTAAGACGTGCCAATTTCTCAGGACAATGAGAGAACCCTCCACGCGCATTTTTTCTGCCTATTTTATGTGGTTTGATTTCACCCAAACATCCATTATTTAAGCTAATTACTGGCATGGCTTTACACTACCATCTGCCTGCCAAGCCAGTGGAAAAATTGATATATTTAGTACAAGTATAACCTGCCTCCACGACAGAGCTCACAACCGATGCTCACTGCCCCAAAAGTAAGCTAATAACCCTATAAAAGGCCAGACTCAAAGCATAGAAAAATGCTTCGAATACAACAATTAAGTACTAAAGGGATCTTTTTCAACATTATTGCATAATCCAGTATTATTTTAAAATTGTTTACATGCCAGTACAATGAATGCCAACTGCTTAGCTGCAATAAACGCTTGCCAGCAAGCACACACGATTTTGGAAATGACGTGCTGACAATTTTAGGTACAGCAATGCAAAGTGACCAATTACCACCAGAGCCACTGGAAATTTCCTATTTAGAACCACTCTTAACCTGCAAGGAAAAAACATTTGCTAATGCAAACCTGAGAGGAAAAAATTAAGTCCTGGACAGAAAAATGCTCTGAACTCCTGCCTTTTTCAGGGCTCCAGAATTGAATTACAAAAACCAGACAGCTCAGAAAGCTTCAGCTCTACATCTATACAGTCATTTCTCCATCACCCAGGATAACGAGGAGAGGAGAAGGCAGAAAAGCCTCAAATACTGACAATACTGAGACTTGGCAGGTTTGGTGGACACTAACACTGATAATGAAGCCTCTGCCTGTCATAGCACTGAGACGGGGTCGAAAAGCTCTGCCAGGCCCAAGCAGGCTCCTGCATTTGTGCACATGCCTCCCAGACTCTACAAATGACTTATTTTGCCCAAGAAGTTCAAATGAATTAGTTAGTTCTAATATTGCTTCTAGGCAGGGGAGGAATGAGGTAGAGACCAACCTCCTGCAAGGACCAGGCACAGGTTGGGTCCTGCAGTGAAAGGGGACCCCCACATCCTTCCCTTACATCTTCGGGGTGCAAAGGATCAGCAAAGACCACAGGGATTAGTGACACAGTGACAGAAATGTCACCGTGTTGTTCCACTCCTAAGGGAGAGAGCCTGAGGAAAGCAAGCGAGCTCCAAATGGCCAGAGCCACGGCTGCGGTATTGAAAATACAAATGACTCAGCTCTAAGTGAAAGTTTCTATTTTCATCTTTTGGCTTCAGTGATTTGTTTCCAATCCTACAGCTTGAATCATTCAGAAATATGCTTTCACATGCAAGGCCAGCTATGCCACTCTTGCTTTCCAAAATGTAAATTGGGATATACATTAAGCATGCAGAAGTACGACCATGCTTTTGGGTTTTCTTCATGTCCGTTTCCAGGCATGGCTGGAAAGAGAGGATTATCAAATCATGAAAGGTGTCTCTAATGAGGCCATTCCTGTCCAACTGAACGAAATATTACACCCATGAAACCAAACCAGGCTTGGATTTCCATTTGAAACTTCACAAAATAGAATTTCACGGCTAACTTGGGTTTATTTTGAAACTTTCCTGTTTCCCTAATGTTCAAGCTTTCATCAGAATGGAAAAATTCCCATGCATCATTGTTCTCTTTCTTTCAGACCAATCATTTGCTCAATATTCTTCTAAAAAGTTGGCACTTCAGCACACAGGGGAAGCAGCAAGTCACAGCCAGTCCCCTTATGCTTCGTCCTCCTTAGACGTACATTTAAAGCCAGCTTAAGGGAGAAGCAAGTGCTTTGAGCCCCATCGTATGACAGGGGTCCTGGGCAGATGCTGTAACCTGTACGGTTGCCAGAGTCCTTCCTCCTTTCCCCAAGGAAGCACTGCAGGTCTCTTATAGAACCTGAATGCATGAAGGTTTTGGAAAGACTGGCCCGAAAGGAGGTAAAAAAAGGGGAAGAAATATGAAAAAGATAAGTAAAAATACCGTGTGTGACTCCAGTTCATCACGTTCAAGGAGGGCTATGACAATCTGGAGAGCAGAAGAAGATGAATTAAGAAATGGACAGTCTAATTACAAGATTAGAGATGAAAAGAGCTTGGTTTGTTGCACATGGAAAAATGAAGGCTGGACAGGGATGCGAGCATTGTCTATAAATACATCCAGAGGGAGACACCAGGGAAGAAGAGCTATTTATGTACAGGGTACAAACACATTTCAGCTGCCAATTAGAAGAAAGTTTAAAGTGTTGGAGGAATGAGGCTTCAGAACAGTCCTCTAGAAAAAGCAGAAAGGACAGACCCGTCAACTCATTTAGAAGATGCTTTGAACAAGGTTTAGGAGGGTGACAGCAGGACACTGACCCACACAACCCTCCAGTCCCACAGCCTGCATTCCTACTTTATGCCTGTGCTGAAGTTAACACAGCTATCGGGTGCTAACAGGTATAACAAAGACTACTTTAAAGAAAGCTGGTAGTAAGGCAGGGTGTCCTTTATCAAACCAAAGAGCAATACTCTGGAAAATAAAATAAAAATTGAGAAAGCGAGGCTCTGCTCCAGCTTCTACTGAACTCGCTGTGAGTGCTTCTACCAGCATCCATGCAGCAGGAGCAGATCCTCAGAAGTTTCCAGGAGAAAATATCGAGTAGGGAAGATTACTTTAGCAGCTGTGTCTGGAACAGAAGAGAAAGTTTTGTTGAAAAGGCCTCTGCTGCTGGCCAAGGCAGTGCAGGTCCTGAATCAGGCTGCGTGATGATGTGCTGCCATAAATGTAACGGGCTACCAAAAAAAACCCACCACCTTCCGTATCTGGTGACAAAACCTACAAGAGGCAGAAGTGCCTGTATTTGAGAGGGGAAATACTTCCCTCTCGTTTCCTGATGTCTGAGAATGTCAACATCCATTTCAGTGGAAGAAAGACATGGATTTTGTCTGGGAGGATGCTGTGTTCAGCTGAAGGTGCGTGCTGTGAACCCACTGCAGCTCACAGCATTGTTAGATGGTTGCTCCAAGGTGAAGAGGGCAAAACCAGGCTAGGCATGTTTCCTTCCTACCAACATATGATGAACACAGATCCAGTGCATGTGAAAACCTTGCCCAATCCATCCAAAAAAAAACTTTAATAGCTTTTATTCATACCCCGTTATTGTGTGAAAAGTCCTACATGCAACACATCGGAGAGCTGTGACCGTGATTACAAGCCAACTTCAGGAGCCAGACATTTTTGTTTTCCAAGCTACAGAAATCTGAATCTTTGAGATCTGAAAAGGGATCCTGTCCATTAGTGTTAAAAAAAAAAATATGTTCCTGTTTGATGCAAAAATAAAAGCTTTTTCAAAGGCTCTTTGATGTGCAAGACAGAAAGACATGCAGGCAGATTCTGAAGGAGGTCTTGTCTTAAGCAATTACCAGCACTCCTTTTGAATCTTACTCCCCAGACAGAATTTTAATGTGAAGTAGATAATCACACTGCAGAGCGTATCAGCTCTAAACCTTGTGGCTTTTCAATTAAGCAGCAATAACCTGTAGTCGAAATACTCCCTGCCCAACAAGGGAATAAAACAAACAACCCCGAACCAACTAAATCCAGGTGAAGCAATTCTGAAGACACGCACGCTTTTCAAAGGTCTCGTTCTGAGCTCTTCTCGGGCAGCCAGGCCAGTTTTCCAAGCGATATTCTGATCATTAAAACAAGCAGTGATGTAATTTCCACAGCAACCACAAACATACCAAGAATATTTGAGCTAAATTTATCCAGACTTCTTGTTTGAATCACTGCTTCGGTTCGTTATTTTTCCACGATCTTCAGCGCCGTGCAGAAAAGGAGCTGTGGGCAGCCTGGGACGAGGCTCTCTCTGCAGCACTGTCTGAAATCCCAATCTTCGTGCTTGCAAGCCACTTAGTGACTATTAGTAGGGAATTTTGGTCGCTGTCCAGCTCCCATCTCCCCAGGTCCCTGCTCTTTCACCCTTCACCCTCCTCCTCCCTTCCTGTGGCAGAATGACCCCTTTCCTCTCCTCCACATTGTGAGGCAACGCGAGGCTCGTCTCTGTGGCTGAGAATTTCCCCAAATCACTGCAGACCTGGTGTCCTGCCCCTCCAGGAGATGGTGGGCTGCAGAAGGAAGAACCCACACCACTCTGCAGCAGACCCCCAGCCCTTCCCTGGGGTCCTGAGTCCTACACCAGGAGAGCTCAGCCTGGGAAGGGGTCACCACCTTCACCAGCAGGTGATGCACTTTTTGGGTTGCAGGGATGCAAAAAGTGAATCATCAACGAGACGTCATGGGTCTCCACCCTCTCTTCCAACATGCCCAAGGTGGTGATTGCCATGGCAAGAGGCACTGGGTGTCTGCAAAACCTGCAGCATAATCTCTAAGATCTTACTCCATCGATACTGCTGTTGTGCTATAGGAATCTTTTCTTTTCAGCTGTCACATTTTACCACGGTCGGACATGTCCTTGCTGACTCCATTTCAGTTTCAGGATCAGCCTCCCAGTTTGCCTGCCTGTCACACAGCTGTGCATGTTTTAAGGGCAGTCTGTTATTTCTCAAAGCGCTCCTTTCTGTTTGTTTTGTTTGTTTGTTTACCAGAAACTTCAACCCACACATCCCCTCTGCCTGCAGGAGGGCTTTCTGAAGCATGAAGGCTTTTCCTAAAACCTAGACTTCTTTTGTAGGGCCTCCCCTTAAGCTAAAGCAATGCACAAATTCAAAGCATGCACATTTTTATCATGAAGCTATCAGTAGCCTAGATCAGCGGGCTGCTGCTGTAGTTATGTATATGCAAAGAAGCAATGCTGACCCACTAAAGAGCACAGGCTGATTAAGGAAAGGAATTAAATATCGGCCTAACTTGAGGTAAAATCCAAGACAGAACCTATTAAGGGCCATAATTCACCTATGTGGCAGACTGGGAGCTGAATGGCATTAAATCCATCCCCCGACACCCTCATCTACAATGCAAACATTTCCTCCCAGCTAGCAGCCTGCTGCCAAGCGCAGCCCTGGCAGCTCCTTTATTGATCAGAGAAATGAAAAACAAACAAACCGCAGACCTGATGCTCTAAGGATCCCTGAAGATCGGATCCAGAGCCTGTTACGCCAGTGCAGAGACTTTAATGGGTCTTACGTAAGGCTCCCAAAGGCTTTGAAGAGGATGAAAAAAAAAATAAATTCATAGCACTTTCTTTAATGCAAGTATAAAATTGTCTGTAACATCACCGGCAAAACAGTAAATCAATTACAGGCCTGGTAAAGACCGAGTCAGTGTGAACTCTATCAATTGTTTTTTCCCCACTGCAACGGAGGGTAACAGTTCTGCCTACAACCACAGTGCCAACCTCACCTGCTTTATAATTAGTCAGGTAGTTAAGGGCTCCCTGTGTGCAGGTTCTACGTGCCAAGGCTTTTCTTTACTTCCCTTATCGGCTCATCTTTGTTTTTTTTCCAGGCGTCTTGACAGAGCTGTCTTAAGTTACATTTCAGTGTACCAATACATCCTAAGCTGGATAAAAAGGTGGAAAATAAAGCTGTGTAGGAACAGGTAATGCCATATAAAGCTCAGACAGGGACTGGTGTTCCACTACTGCCCGTACATCCCTACCTTTCAGGCTGGACTCTCTGCCCAGCAGGGTCTGTACTGCACCGCTGCCTCTCCCAGCACCTCTGCCCTCGAGTTCAAGAACAGACCGGCTTTTGTGGCATCCACCAGGAAAAGCTGCTCCTGCCTCCACTGAGACCTAAGTGCTCCTTTACATCCCGTGACTCCAGAAGGGCACAGCACCCCCAAGCCAAACTCCCCACTGGCACAAGAATCCATTTTCCAATGCAAGCAGCTCCTTCAGACCCCTCTGATTCACAAAGAGAGGCATCTCCTAGGGTATGTTCTGAAGGACAGTGCTTAGCACCCAGACTCTGAAAAACCAGTTCAGAGCATCTCAAACAAGGCACCTAACTGCACGTGTCCCCACGTTCACTGCCCTTTTGGGAAACCCTGGCTGGGCTCAGCGGGATGGTGCAATGCGGCTGGGCTACAGACTGCAGAGGAGAGCAGGCTCACCACAGGCATGTTCTGCTGGCCTTCCGCATTAGCAGTTGGCCCCATGTGAGATTTCACCACTTCTGTATGAAGTGTGTATTTAAATATGTTTAAAAATACAAGCCTATTACCGCTGTACTAGTGTACTTCCTATTCCTGCCTAGCACTTCCTACTTCTCCTTCTGCAGGGCATTGCTGAGACTCACATAAAATACCTGCTCTATTTTTTGTGTCCTCCCACGCCGCCTGTTTTTTTTTTACATTTTGCTTGTAGGAATACTTTCAATTCACTTTTTAGTCTCAAATTAACTTGCAGCTTAACAAGTAGGAAGAAAAACAGAAAACCTACAAGGCTCGTTGCACAGAGCTTCAAGCAAGCAGCACGCTTTGCAGGCCTCAAGTGCGCTCAGGTCGCTTCCCAGATGCTCTCCTGGCCCTCCACCCTGCCACACCATCCTAGCAGGCTCAGGTGATGCCACTACCTCCACTGTGAGGATGGAAAAAAACAGGGTAGAGAGTGCAAGTACCTTTTTCCTTCTCATACAGCACAACATGCCTCAAATGGGGCTAAGGTGATGTGCCCTGAGATGCAGCCACTGGCTGTAGCCCTGTGCACAGGGCTGTAAAGATGCAAAGCTTCACACGGGACTTTCACAAGGAACGAAGTGATACCAGGGGTGCTGCACGCACCAGTTTTGGCTTCTTCCTCTATTCAGCTGGAAAAAATTTATAAGCAAAGATATTCACGCCACCAAACGCAAGTTCCTGCCCTTCATGTGGAAGGCACCAAAACCAGCAGGGCGAATTATGAAGGAATGACAGCAGAGATCTCATCTGGAGGCCACGCACAGGGTGGGCCCTGGCTACTTGGAGTGCTACAGAGAAGCCAGGATCTCCCTGGAGCCTTATTCTGCTTACATGGGTTTCACGTGAAGCCAGACTGATGGCCTGGGAGGCTCAGGTTATTCAGCATGAACCAAACAAAAAGCTGTGGAGGTTTCCAGCCCTCCACCTCCAGCCCCGTGGCCTCCTCACCACGAAGGCCTCAGCCCCGTTTGCCCATCGCTTCCATCGCTTGTGAAACTTTCCGTCCAGAATTGCAGCAGCTCCCGCCCGGTGCCTCTGATAAAACGACCCGTTAGCTCCTCCAGCTCAGCTCCTCGGGCTGGAGGCTTGCCTGTGATTCAGGAGGTGGCAGCAGCTCTCCCTCTGAGTCAGTGCTGAGCCACGGCCGGGTTGCAAAGGTCACTGCCATCGTGGGTCGCCCGGATAAAACACGAAGCCCCAGGAGCTGCAGGGTCACCACGGCCCCTCTGACACGCAGCTGGTCTGCCCCAAATTCCAGCACGGGTCAGTATATTCTGGCTACTTGCCTCATTTTAACATCCGTGTCCCTTTTCCAGGCACATTGCATGTGCATACTTCCCTCAAAAGAAGTCGTGAATGCCATAAATTTTTCAAGCAACCCTCACTGGCATCGTTGCTCCTCATTATGTAACATTACATACACTCTAACGCAGCACACCTTTTCAACATTCATCTCTAGATTTAGCAGGAGAGAAGAGACACCCTCTGGTGTGTTGGGAAGATAATCCAATTCCAGCTCAGAGACACACACAAAGGGCACACGAACGCTCTGGGACTTTGAATAAAATTATCGGTAAGAGAGAGATAAGCTCTCTAACAAAACTATTCTTACATTTCAGAGGACGATGATTGCTTTTCTACGTCTTTGCTGAACTGTCTCCTAGAAACTCATCTGAGAATTAAATGCTAGCTGTAAAATTCTGTACGATTCAGAGAAAACAAACAGCCTGTAGAAAGGAGATGAATCTCTATTATGTTCTAGACATTCATGTGCTGATATCTTTGGGCTTCCATTGTATTTCCTACAAGAACCACATTATGTCACCTCCATTATATTATGCAGAGCTCTTTAACCCAGTTTAAAAAAAAAACACACACTGCTTCACGAGATACTGCAGCCGCCCCCGTACCTCTGCTCGCTTTCTTTCTTTTAATTAGGATAACATGAACCAATCTAGGAGAGGGGAAGCTAGGTCTGAAGAGGCGAGGGAGGTGCTGACAGCACCCGAAGGGGAGCATCATTCTGCACTCCGGTGACAAACCCTCCCTGCTCTGCTGGCAGCGGCCAGCCAAGCCCCGCAGCATCCCCGGGGGCTGTGCAGGGTCCGGTGGTGAAACACGGCTCTCACTCGCTCTCGGGGGAAGTGGGCATCCTGCTGGGACACCGGCGAGATTCCTGCCGCAGCCAAGCGAAGCAGCAGCGGAGACACGAGCAGATGCAGTGAGGTGAGCCCACGTTCTCCTATGCTACACTTGCTGACTTGTATTAGTGACGCCGTGGGTGCATTCTCCCTGTGAAGATCTGGCCAAATGTGTAGCTGTCAGGAAAAAAAAGCCCTACAGCCTTCCAGGCACCGCTGTACCTTGTGAAAGCCCTCGCACCCTACGCCCATCCTTCCTGCCTGAAGCAGGCTCCAAGCTTTTGGGGTGCTCAGGGGGTCCCCAGCGCCGCAGGAACCCTCTGCGGTGTCACTTCCCTGCGGGTCCCACTGAATGGGAGCAGGAGGCTGCATCCAGGCTGTGAATTGATGCATGTAAACAATAGATTCAAATGTGGAGGCTGAATGAGTCACTGCATTCCTGCATTCGAGTTGTGTAACAGGATCCAAATGCAGAAAGAGGACCAGCTAACTTAGGGAGTGGACCAGCTAGCTAATAACAATTATTCTTGGCAGGATTCAGCCCAGGAAAAAAAAAAAAAAAAAAAAAAGAGTTTAAACATGTACAGTATGCTCATAAAGAACTAATCTGCTAGGGCAGCACCAGGTCTTAAGCTTTCCTAGGGTCACTTGGCCAGTCTTCCAAAAACTGTTTATCAAATAAAACAGTCCAGGCATGTAAGGATAGCAGAGTTATACCAGTAAGATTCGTATGCCTCCAGCTAGGCAGTTTAACTGAATATATTTACATAACAAACATGTAAGAAATTTCTCAGAATAAAAACCACGTTCACAATGTAGAAAATAATTTATACCCTCTCCTCTTCTCAGTTCATTATTCACTCAAACTGATTTGCTTATTTGCTGTATCTTTAAAAAGCAAGAAAAACTTGTCAAATCACTATTGCAGAACAAAAATTTAGCAATTCTTAACACTTAGCACAGATTAAAATACTTCTCATTAAGAATACTTCACATAGCTTAGTATTCAAATGGAGTTAATTTCTTCCAGTGAGAAACTCATAGGATAGAATTCAACTATTTTAAAGATATTCAATAACCAAATGCTTACAGTTATTATAGAGAGATACAGTGCTAAATAATGAAAGCAAAACCAAATAAAATCAGTAGCACAGAATAAGCAGAATACATACGGAGAGTGGAAAGAGTTCCCAGAGCTCCCTGTGACGCTGGTGAGAAACGTCTTTAGACAAGACAAGGCAGCCTCTGAATAAAGTACCAGGTTTTGCTTCATAGTTGCTGATAAAATCCAAAATAAGGCTGCAAAAACATTAGCTTCTACTGAAGCCTGCTTACTCACTACGAAGCGTCAAACACACCTTCATCCCACACTTAAAACGCAGATGCCGCCTCCTAATGAACTGTTTGTTGCACGGGGGGAATACCGTTATACAATAAGCAGAAGGCTATTTCTTGATGCAGAAACATAACTGGGTTTTGGCTCAGAGAAGTACAGCACTGCCTAGGAACTGAAGGGTTCTGCATTAAGAAACAGCCAAAAATAATTCGGCTGTACAAAAAAACAAGCAAACAAAAAAAACAATAAAAAAACTAATTAACAGGAAACAACCTGAAGCATACGTCCCTTCCTAAAGAGAAATTTCCACCTATGGATTTATTATGTTGTATAAATGCAGACCTGCTAATCCATCCCACCAATACATTACTGTAAGTTACTGAACCAAAAGTGGAGCAGGCTAGTATCTGCTCAGCCTGAGAAACTGTGCTCTGATTTTAGCAGCTTTCATACCCTGAATACACACTGCATCAGTGGCTGGGAACATATTTGCATTCGCATGCTGAAAAAGCACAGATCTTGTAAAACATATTTAGGAACTGCTGAGACATGATACATGTATTGACTAATTCCGTAGGCTTTGGGAGAAAATTGGTCTTCACAGAAATGCTATTCTTATCACCTGAACAGTCCAACGTCATTCCCCTTGCAAGTAAAACTCCTTGCTCTGTACTGTAGATTTTCTAAAATTAAGGCTCAAAGCACTCAAAGATCTTTCATATATTCAGATTTCATTGAAACTCAGTGGCAGCTGGCTAGCGAGTTCCCTTAAAACCTTCCGCTCCCAATTTGAACAGGAAAGAAAAGAAATCGTCCTATTTACCATTCTGTGGGTCCATGTTGCTCTCTCTGGAAACAGCGGATTCCTCAGTTCCCACACACCAGTACATTCTGGGTCGTAGTTGTGAAGATTGCACAGGCAAACTTTCTGCAGCACTCGAAACTGAGTAGTGTTGTCCAAGCTGAGTGATCTCTGTCAATTAAGTGCAGGAACGGAGTAACTGCTAGTGAGCACCATCTTGAAGAGCCATAATTTACCCTGTTTAAAAATAAATGGCAAAACAAATTAATCATTCTAGTAGAGAAAGCGCAAGATGCTTATTCCCGTCTGAATGCTACTTTGCAGAAATGCACCCATCAGCCTATGCAAATATAAATACAATTATTTCCATAATGGCTTTGTTCAAAGAACACAACGTGAATTAACAGAGGAGACTAACAAAGTCTGCACTATAGAAAAGATAGATAAATGTTACCAATTTTTCTCCACCAAAGCTGACTCTTTGGTGAGTCTTTGGGTGGAGGGTGGCGGGGGTGGGCAGGGGTCACAGCTGCAGTTTCAGACTCTCCACAAGCTAGTGTAAAGGCAGAGCATTGAAACGACGAAACGCAGCTGGAAAAATCCTAAATACAACCTCAAAACCTTTCCCATCCGCAAAGAAGACTGTGGCTCTTGTGCAACTCCACCGTGAGAAACTGAAAAATAGTGACGTGGTTACTGAGCCCATTCTCTATAGAAAAGAGAAAACAGAGCTAAGACAAGCACACCAGCTTCTTTCCCTTCTGCCCAGTCCTAGAGAAGTCCAGCGCTCTCGGAGCAGCAGGCTTCTTCAAATGCATCCAGAGAGGCAAACCAAGCCCCTAGGAGCTCTCGGAGGTTGGCTGCTGCTGCACAAGACAGCTCGGAAGAAGACTGTACAGCTCAGTCTCCCAGGGCTCTGACTTCTTCAAATCCACACACCTGCACATTTTCTCTCTCCCACCGCTACAGGTGAGTTTGCAGCATGTGCCCAGCCACCACCAGCGCTCCTCCACTTTCTGCTTTCAGTTTCAGCCCGTGAACGCCTCTCAGATGTAACACAGTGCCCTTTACCTTTGATTCTGATTAGATTTTCTCATGCTTGCCATGTGATGCTGAGGTTTTGATCCAATGCTGCAAAGCACATAGCCCACCTCGTGCTTCAGCAAGCAAGACCCAGGCGCATTGCTCCGTGAGCAGAGGTGGCATCCTGTGCTAGGATCGGGACCAGGGGGCGCACAGGGACACGTGGATCCATCCCCACTCCCCAGGAAGCTGCTGCCTGCTCCTCCCTCATCACACAGCGTTTTAACAGCAAGCCAAGACCGTTAAAAATGACTGAACGCTACATCAACTGTTTCCAGGCAAAGACTTGAGTTTTAGGCACACTTTGAGCAAAACTGAGCTTCTGATGACCCCTACTTCGTGGTGCCGGCAGCAGGAACCAAAACTCGCAGCCCGAGCGCCGTGCACATCCTGCAAGCTGGGCAGCGGGCGAAGCCACAGCCTGCGGTTTGGCTCTGGGGTGTTTTTCAAAGACGGGAAAAATGATTTGGGTGCCACAGAGCAAATAATGACACGGACTGAGAGGCGTGGAGCGGGCTACAGGCAAGCGCTTTCACACCCCTCTACGGCCCAACACCTCCTTCGCGGCAGCACGGCCGCAGCTCTGAGCGGCCGCAGATGGCCACACAGCCAAGCACCAGGGCGTCCCTCTGTCCATCTGTCCGTCTGTTCATCCCTGCCGCAGACCACAGCAGACACGTGGGGGTGTTGGGGAGGCTGTCGTGCCTCCTAAAAGCTCTCCTGGTCGCTCCCTCTGAAAACGAAGGGGATGTGATGCTCGCAGCACTGAGCCCCTGCCTTCCCGACACCCTCACACCCTCAAACACTTCCCCATGCAAAAAAAAAAAAAAACAGAATAACTCTTTTTAGCAGATGCTGGTTTTTGAAGCGTTTCCTTGCTGCACTACTGGGGCACACCATGTCTGATGAGCTTTGAGAAAAATCACCCCGCACCCAATTTTTAAGTCTCTACCCGGATTACCGCGTGGGACGGAACTTTCCTTGTACATAGTGAAAGGAAAAAACTTATATTTTTCCTGAAACTGTGATAGTCAGTTCCCTTTAACAACAACTAGTGAATGCTTTATCTGTAAGTGCATTACTGCCACAAAGCCCCCGTGCAGACTCCTGTATTTCCCTATTTTGGGACCTTTGTGTATACACTAAAAACGTCCCTGTAGTGCTGTTACCTCAAGCAAGACGCACTCAACTGCAACACGTGCAAACACCAGAGCTTAATTTGATTTAGGGAGAAAGAGAGCCTGGAAAAACTGCACTACTCGAGTCCTATGGGCTCTGCAGAATCCCATTCAGGAGGGAGATGGCGAAGAACAGATCTGGGTGCAGGTTTACATCCCGCCTCGTGTATTCCCAGCACCTCTCCTGAGCCTTCCTTACTGCCAGCTTTCAGGTGATGCCCCAGCACACCCAGCCGTGCCTGCTGTGCCTGGCATCGCTTCCCAACCCACGAGCAATCTCCACAAACTTTGATGTTTCTGAAGAGCTCATTTAGGGCCTGGAGCTGTGGTGGACAAGGCAATGGGGTCTGAAGAGGTGGGTGGCACCAACGGGGTGCCCCCAAAAGGGCTGGGTGAAGGCTCCTCAGGAAGCAGCAGCAGCTGCCTGGTGAGGCGCAGAGCGTGGCTCAGACCTGTCACCTGCTGAGGGCCTTTCGGCGACACGAAAAATCTGCGGAAAGCGGCAAATTCTGTGATTCTGTGAAACCGCTGCTGCCCCCTTCACGAACCAGGCGCCGAGAGCCAGCCACCCTGCGCCCTACCCGGGGGTAAAGCTCAGCAGGAAGCAGGAGCTTCAATCACACCCAGTTTCCCTGCGGGTCTCCCCCCTTCCTAGCGGCCACACGGAGGGGCCGAGAGCACCGAGGGGCTTTTCCCCGAGCCCGGCGGAGCCCCCCCGGCCACCCCGAGCCGAGCCGCCCCTCACGGCCCCAGCCGGGCTCCCTCCTCCCCCGGGCAGCGCCTCCCGCCCGCCGCTTGCTGAGGAGAAGCCGCCCCCCCCCCCCCCCCTCGCCCCGAAACTTCGCTCCCAACTTTTATTTCGCTTTTATTTCTTTCCAGCTGCCCCCCTCAGCGTGCTCAGCGCTCCCCCCCTCCACCTCTCCCAGCCCCTCGCCGCCTTCCCCTTCAGCGCGGCCCCGGCGGCGGGGGCAGGTGCGTGCGGGGCGGCGGGGGGCCGGGGGCGGCCGTACCTCCTGCGTCCTGCCGGGGCTCTTCTCCTCCTCCTCCTCCTCCTCCTTCTTCTCCTCCTCCGGCCGGCCGCCCGCCTCGCTGTGCGGCTCGGGAGGCGGAGGGAGGAAGGAAGGAAGGAAAAGGAGCGGGGCAGCAGCAGCGCGGCGGCGCCTCCTCCGCCACCGGCCCCCGGAGGCCGCGGTGAGGGCGCGGGCGGCGCCCCGCGGGGCTTCGGCGCCCTCCGCCATGCCGTGAGGGGGCTCCGTCCTCACCGGGTCCCCGCGGGGTAGAAGGGGCTGCTGAGGGCTCTCTCCGCTCTCTGGGCACATCTACACAGGCTCATGCTGCTTGTTATTTATTTATTTATTTATTTATTTGTTTAGGAAATATTGGATTCTTGAGGTGAAGCAGCTGAAGTCCCCGTCTCTCAGCCACGTTATCTGGATGGCTTCGTCGGTGCTGCCACCACACCACTGTGCCCAGAGCGTGGCTGCCAGGCTGGAGATGAGTCCTGTAGCTTCGTGGTGGAGGCTTGGCCTTGCCGATACAGACACGTTGAAGGGGATTTACCAGAGTCCAACATTTGTCTGTTTCAGAGCCCTGCCAAGGGCTTTCATTGAGACACAGTTTCACAAAGTTGATCCTATTTAATAAAGTTACAGAACAGTTTCAGAATTGCTGCTGATAAGTATAATAATGCTAATATACGATAATAGTGCAAGCAAAATGCTATCCCAGGTATTACTCCTTGCTGAAAGGTGCAGAGTTTACCAAGGTGTCCCTCTCTTGGTGAAGGAGAAGGAGCACAGCCCGTTGACTGCCTCTTCTAGGTTTCCAATTCCTTCTCCCCCCCCCAGCTTTTCTTTTTTTCCTCCCAACTTGTTTCTTCCATCTTTTTTTTTTTTTTTTTTTTTTTTTTTTTACACTAACCCTTATAACTCTTTTATATCCTAACCTTACCTGTTCCCTTCCTGGGGAGGCATTTAGCATGATTTGGGTGAACAGCTGAGTACTATAACCACATATGTTTAGGAGGTACTTTTATTAATCTCATTATCATATTCAGGGAGTGTTAACTTTAATATTCATTTTATACATAATAAAGCAAAAGGTTTTCATTCAGGCACCATGGCCCTCACAATTCTGCCACCAAAACAGGGCTATCCCACCAACAAAAGACTCCCTCAGCAGCCTCGTACCAAGCCTGCGGCCCTCCATCCACAAAGCTGGTGTAAGAAACGAGCAAACTGCTCAACTTTCAGCCCCTTTGCCCGAGGCTGGTGCTTATCAGTGACGCTGACAAGTCTGACTCTTCACGCAGAGTTCATCTGAGATTTGTTTCAGTGCTAATTGCTCCTTTTCCAGATTGTGGAGTGGGGTTGCGCCTTTTAGGAAAAGCAAAGCAAGATCGCCCCCTTTCTTCCGAAGGTGTTAGTTCAGCTAATGTGGTGTTGGACACGTCCTTTCCCCATCACAACCCAATTAATTTCCTAATACCAGGCGACTTTTATAAAACCTGGTACTACTACGACTTTATTTCCCCTACCCACTGGACCTACTAAGAGAACACCATTTCTGCATGACTTCTGTTTTGTTATTCATGATGATTCCTTAAATTATGGACAAAGATTTTTGTGTGTGTTTTGTTTGTTTATTTGTTCCCTGGCCCAAACCAAGAAATGGGTCTCTGATGATTTCCTGAGGGAAAAAGCCACATCCATGCACTGAATGGCTGCTGCAGTCTGAGACTAGACTTGCTCTACGGTGCTTCTTTGCTATGCTCATGGAGACACAGAGAGGATGGGTTGTCATTGGTGCTCCTACCTCTCTGTTCAGGTGCCCACTAATCTGCTTTTAGCTGCAACCACGAGCGCTATCTATTTAGCACCCTTTCCACTTTCTATCCAGTCTGCTGTCTTTTATGCCTCACAGCCTGGCTCTTACCCAGAGCTTTTTAAGAACTTTTTTAGCACCATTGATTAAAAACCCACTGAAATCACATTTTTCCTTTTATTTTGATAGAGACTATAAATTCCCCTAGCAAGAATTTCTCCATTTTTCCCCCATACCTTATCCCCCTCTTCCTGGCTTACGTCTCCATTGATTATGTTACAATAATTTGTATCTCCAGCCTTCTCCCTTCTAATGTTTGGTCACAAAGCTCCTGTGCAATGCTGTTACCAAGTGGAAAATTCAAGGGGCTTGGCTTGCCCTGTGTAGGGAGATGACAGGTATTTGTGTCTTTTCTCACACGTGTATTAGATGTGAAGAGAGCTAAAGACAGTGGTAATTTCTTGCTCTGTCCACACTGCAGATGAAAGAAATAAGACAGTAAAGGGAAGGTGTGGAGCAGTCTTACTAGTGATGGCTGTGTCACAAAGGGGTTTAGGAAGCAGCCAGCCCAAGGCAGGACATCCCATCCGGCAGCATGGTCCACAGTCCCTTCAAATTCTCTGTTTTGAGGCCCACCTCTGAAGGCAGAAAGGATCCATCCTGCTCTAAACTGGAAGGAGCTGTGCTTGCTCCTGCCTACTGCAGCCCTGCTCTCCTTCCTTGCTCTACTCCCTGTAAGTGGCAAAAGCAATTGCTTAAAGGGTAAGCTAACAGACACATGATCCGGCTTTTATTTGTAGAGCACTGACCACACTTCAGCACTTCACTTCCCTTGCCCTTTTTAAAACAGGCTATTCTTCACAGATTGCAGAAATGAATCCAAGTTGAGATTCCTTCGGAGTCCCCCAGTGAGATACTGAATCCCCACATACAGAAATGCCAACACACACTCTACATTCAGTCCTGCTGAGTGTAAAAGGTACCTTGAAATAAAGATACCTTGAAATTACGTTGCCTCTTGTGAGCCCCATGCACGTTTCTGTTTGGGGAATACTGCTGGGTCACTGAATCGAGGGAAACAGACACCAGGCTGTTCGAGGAAGAGCCCGCTGTAACTAGAGCAATACAGGGCCATTTTGTTTCAGAAGCACGAAACCTTAACTCTTTCCAGCGATCCCTTTTATTAACACAATGGGCCAAATTCAGAGTGAAATAAGAAACGGTGGCAGGAGGACTGGGTTGAGTGGAAGCTACACACTGATGGAAAAGGTCTTAACGTGTGCAGTAGAGGGGCCGGAATTATCTCAAGGCACACTAATCAGTGTAAATAAAGTATTAATTACTCCTCTGTTACAATGAGTACACTCAGCAGAAGTTTCCCACTTCCCCATCACACTTTGAGGCATACCAATATGTAGCATTCAAAAAGCGTTTCACAAAGTTAAACTTTTATTAGGAACAAGAACTATTACAAAAAGATACCCATAGTCTAGATATATACAAGAGGTTTAAACATAGCATTTTCATGTACCTTTAGCTATAAAAATACATTAGATTAACTGTATCCTAATTTATAAATATAGTTCTTTAAAAAAAAAGTAGTATTTCATATGAAAGCCTTACTGTGCAATGAAAGAATATATACCCTCTAAGGGGTTATTTTAAAGTTAGTGTCTAATGTTATATAACTTAGAAAATTCAGTGTGTAGAGTCAAACCCTGATTTATACAATAAGAGATACATCAACTTTTTAAAAACTTGATAAGGGAAAAAAAAGTGTTGAAATATATATTATACATATAAAGCCAGAATACTAGGATTTTAAGATTCTCAGATGATTTCAGTTAAAACCACTGTTTATCAAAAGTGAATACAGAGATACATCAAGATAACCAGCCTTTTACTGTTTGCCTTACCTCCCTACTGTCTGACTGCAGCCCTAGAAAACCGTCAAGTAGGCAAAAGTAAAATATTTGTCTGAGAAGATGTTTGCGCTCTAAGTGTATTACAAAAATAGAAGCTTATTTACAATGTTCCCATTTGGCCTTTCATGGGGTAGGGAGGACATTTTCTTCACTGGATGGGGAGATTTACCTGTCCCACATATCCGTGGGAGGACAGGCACTTAGTTGTACACAGCTGTTGGAGGTATGTCATTTAAGAAATTAAGCAGTGTTGAAGTGCAATTTCAATGTTCAACAACTAATAAGCAAGTTTAGGCTCATGCAAACTTTTTCCTTACTTACCACCACCCACCTTCCTTCCCCTTCCGAAAAAAGGTCCACTCACAACAGAACTTGTTACTGACTAGCTGTCTCTCTGATCACAGAAGTTACAGTTAAGTTCCTGCTTGCATTGGAGAGTAGAGGTTAGACTTTCATTCCTGCTTCAAAATCTGCATATGTACAGCTCCTGCAGACCTGGGACTTCCCATTCTCTTACCAGTGGTTCTCCAGTATAGAAACAGGAGGAGGGGGAAGGAAAGGAGTGAGCTCAGGACCTGACGACAGCAGGTGGCTTTTCATCAGTCTCGTAGTAAGTACTGTCTGGGTGTGCAAAGAAATTACTGCAGGAGATGCGAAGGCATGAACTCAATGTGACAGCCACTCCGAGGATGCTATTCGTGTACGTGCATGCTTATATGACTATAAGCAAGAGCCAATTCGAAGCAGTTTATTCCTCAGTGAAGGACCAGCTACAAGGTGACGACACTCTCAGAGGCATTTACTGCAGAGGTGCTGAGACATTAAATCCAGCCATAGCTTATTCCTTGGTAACTCATTTGTACACCCACATCTTTAGCATTCAGTATGTGCTTGGGAGCACCTGCCTTTTTATACTGTACTTCCAGAACTCGATTTTAAGCTACATTCACAAGGGAAAAAGAAGTGGTGAGAAGAGCTTGTTTTACTCTCATCATGACAGCTCTGGCTCAAAAAATGTTCACACAGCCTGAAAGCGAAAGAGAGAGAAGGACAGCTTCTTGAAGCTCTTCTGCTCCCTCTCCCAGATCAGGAGGATTGGTGTGGGATGTTTTCTCTGGGGTATCTACCATGCTACATGTTTAGAATTCAACTCTGTGTCATCACGGTAAGTACAGTGCAAAATCCTCTTGCAAAAAGTGCTATAGTGAAGGTATGAGATACAATTGCGACTCATTTGGAGCCAGAAGGGCTAGCAAGTCAGTAACTTGCATATGCAGCATGTGAAATGTGTGCACACCAAAACATCAGGTTCAAAGGACACTTTAAAGTCTAGCTCTGTTGGGTGAAATAATGGCCCCAAAAGAGTCCTCCAGGAAACTCCCATCAATCTCATTCAGGGCTAGAATATCACCAATATGGAGGATGCACATATCTTTAGAGAGACCAAGATAGCTCTTTCAAACAAAATTTCTTTAGATCCTTCCTTGAAAGTTTGCACTCCCATCCAAAACTTCATCTGCAGTCTTCACACAAACTCCATCAACGTCAGTTAAGTTGGATTAGCCCTACTGCTCAGGTCCGTTCATGCCAAGAGAAACCCACATGCCTCTGAAGGTGTTTAACAATCAACTAATTGTTTCACAAACAACTAATTGCTAAAGGTACCGGAAGTCTCTCTAACACGCCCTCGATGTCCAAGTCCTTCAGGGGTACAGTTTGAAAGCAGATGTCCCGCTGACAGGTGACTGACCAGCATTTTAGTCACAGGTAGCAGACAGATGTACAGCCAGGGACTTGCGGAGTACACGTGTGTGCTATGCTGCCAGTAGGGTCAGTTAAATCAGTTTTCCAAGAGCCAGTTGACAAAATGGAGTCCAGTAGATTCAATGTTTCTAGAGGAAAAAAGTTAGGCGTTTCCATTTTCTTTCCTACCCCTCCCCTCCCACTTGCTCTGAATACACCCCCGATGTGTCACATTCAGAGTGTCAGCATTTTTAGGCCTTCTGTTTTCATGGACTCTTCTGGGAGAGTTTAATGGTGACTGTTTTCACTTCAGTATATTCTGCCAAGGCATATTCACCACTGGAAAAGAAGAAAGAGGAGGGAAAGGGACAAACGATTGCAGCATGTTAATGTGTGCTTCCCTAAGATAAGAGATTTCTGCACAAGTGTATCTTAGCCACAGATCAACAGCTGCTGCAGATAACATCAGGCCATTAAAACCAGATCCAAATTAACTTACATCAGCTATCATTTTGGCTCCCCACATCTAATAATCTGTGCACATGCATGTATGTACACACAACTACACCCTGTCATTACTGTGGTCACAGCTTGTGTCTCTCAGCCTAGTGAAAATCAAGTACGATTGTGAGAAGCCATACTTATGAACATACTTATCAGTGCTTAAACAATAATTAAAGTTACTTTTTCACTAAAAGTAGGTAGGCTTCTGTCAACCAGGTAACTGCACATCGGGGAGCACAGTTACTCCAGAAATCGATATTGATGAGAAACCCAACCACTGCATTGTGTTGTAGTTGGTGGAAGCTGCCCTCATTGCCATGCCTTGCCCAAGGGATATGCCCCTGACATCCTTTAATTAGCCAGGCAGTCAGGCAAAGTAAACCAAAAGGTCTCAACATGCATGTCTCTTTTGAAGATTCTTTCATCTGCTGTGCTTAGCAAGTGAGGCGTCTGAATATCTCAGAGCAGAAGATGCACCAGAACAGTTACTGGAAAGGGTTCCTGGAAACAAATCTGCCTTATGAAAGAAGAGGTGCATCAGGTTCCTCTGTATGGTGTAATAAAACCCACCTCTCTCCCGTACAAGAAGAAAATTAAGATATAAGTCAATTTCTCAACTCTTCTTCTAACTTGTAGGATGACCTTGTTTTAAAAAGCTCTGCATTAGTAACTAGAGAGCCGGAATGTCTGATAGCCCAGTCAGGCTGGGGAAAAGGGACAGAAGAACCTTCTGTAATTTCCTAAATTACAGGCAGGCTTAGAAGGTGGGGATCTCTTCTTGGAGAACATTCTGTTTTTCTAGCTCCAACACTTGAAAGCTAGAAGTGTGATGCAGCTGTAAAGGGAGGCCTAGATACCAGCATGTAAAGATGGAAGAGGTTTGAGGTAGATACAAGTGGCCCCAGACCAAAGTGATCTAAAAATCCTTCTTGATCTAAAGATCTAACTAGTAAGAAAATAATGCCTGCAAGTGGAATTTGCTGAATGGAAGCTGGCAATAGTTTATCAAGTAGATGAAAGCACTGCTACTGTTCTCAAATCTGTGCTTTATTTCCATGCTGTATTGGCCTAGCACCAACCGATGGAGCAAGCTGCAAGCCTGATAGTTTAAAAGCAAATTCAACAATATTATCACCAAGCCACAATCACTACTGCATTTACCAACCATATATAAACAAAACATTAAGCAAAACTTACAGTTCTCTGCCATTGCCTGACATTTTAAAGCCACCAAAAGGAGCCTGTGCATAGAGTGCATTGTAACAGTTGATCCTGTGATAAAAACATAAAAAGACAATTCAATACCAGGGAGAAATAAGGTGATGACAACAGCAGCGTTACAAGAGGCTGAAATCCGTTACAGTTCCTTCAGTTGAGAAATCAGGTTTTAGCAATATCATCTTATTTTGCTACAGAAACAGAAGGCATTTGAGTAGTGCTCTGAGTTTGATTCATATCTCACTTCATAATCTCTAACGGCTAAGACATTCATGCTAGAGCTGGAATTTATGCTGCATTCAGATTCATGCTTGAGGGTAGATGAAAGTCTGCCCCAGATTAATGAAGTGCATTCTGAAACAAACATGTTTACACAAAGTTGTCTAAACACTCAAAACCAGGCCCTACCACCCACTTCCAGGTATAGAAGAAGAGTTGGCCTCCATTAGACACTTGTGCCACAGGAAAAGAGAAGCACTAGCCCCATTTCTGTAGACAACGCGTAGGAGGAGCTCATGCAGATACCTCCTCAGCAATTTAGGGAGATGAAATGACTGAAGAGAGCCAGTTATGGCTTGGTGCTGTAGGACTGCACCTTCACTACAGTACATAGATCCTTCAAAGCCCAACATCCCATTTTTATTTAAATATTTTTCAAAGAGGTGAATTCTTCTGGCACAAATTCTTGAAATCAGTCCTCTGTATGCATCAAGTTCAGAGACCAGATCAAATTCCTATCTTCAGTGGGGAAAAAAATAATCAGGATTCCATCTTTAAAACTATACTAATATAAAATAAGAAGTGTTTTAAGTAAAATAGCTACTTATCTTTCTGACAGTGGTATGATGCCATCTACTGCCCGTAACGGTTTGTGCAAGACCCCAATTGATGCTACCTTAAGATCATAAGAGTTGCTCTTTTCTACATACATGATTTTGGAAGGCATCACATCTGGTGGAGCTTAGTACAACCCTTATATTTTCAGAGGTCTCCAGATGTAAAGAACTACAGTGACTGAATGAATAAATGCACCGTTTCATGCCAGACTGCCTGGTCCTCACCACTTTATTTTGATGAATGGATGTTGCTTAGGAGAATATCAAGAATTAAACAGACTACTAACACATCTGACCTCCAGTATTTATATGGGATTACAAATCATACAGCCCTCCCCACTCCCAGCAGACAAAAGCACAGCCCAAACTGCGATCTCACACTGCTTACCAGACAGTTCCTGATTGCAATGCAGAAGCCAACATTAACGCTCTGTCCAGATTCTTTGTGAACACCGCAGCCGTGAGTCCGTACTCAGTATTGTTGGCTCTTCTTATGACCTCTTCTATACTCTTGAACTTCATAATTGGCTGAACCGGCCCAAAAATCTGCACACAAATTAAACATTAGCATGGGAAAGTCTTTGCTACTTACGGTAGTTTTGACGTAATCAGAATCAGCAGCTCTGTTTGGATATTATATTTGAAGTCTTATATACTAGCTTTTCTAGAAGTCAGTGGTTGAGTCTCTTAAAAACTACTCACTGAACTGAATTTAAAGAAAGTACAGTGATGTGCTGCAGTGGTTAATAAATGCAAAGATCCAACAACTAGTGGATCATCTACAACAATCAAATAAGCAGTTAGATCTGGACAAGTTTCAGATGATTCATCCTTACTTCATTTACAATTCATTCTCTTTTTGGACTCAGAAGAAGTTGAATGCGCTTAAAAAGAAATTACTATACGTCAAGCATTGCAAGTTTTCTTCCTTGGCCTTAACTTCGCTTCTGCAAGTGCATGCAGTTAATTTGCCTGCAGAGCATTTACCACGGATACGTTTGACCACAGATTTGGCATCCCAGGTTGGCAGTATAGAAGCAGCCAGTGCACACAGTACTTCCCAATTTCGGGGATAGAACCTCCCATCATGAACGCTACCGAAGGTGGGGCCTGCGTGGTCTTGCAATACAATAATCATTCCCCCACTGAAGGTGAGATAAAGTCTCACTTGTGCCCCATTGAGGGCTAGGCTAACCAAATTGCCTGGCTCTTTAGCCTATACAAGTGTTTCTATTTTTTCACGCTTTTGGAAGATGCAGGTATTTAACTGGAGCCTTGATCCTAGGCAAAAAAAAAATGTGCATTTGCAACAAAACCGTATATGAATGAAACTGGATAAACCTCATGAATCATGACTGGGGATTTGGAGTCAGTTCATTAAAAAAAAAGAAAAAAAAAAGAAAAGAAAAAAAAGAAAAAAAAAAAAAAAGGCCTGTCATGGGATTTTCAACTTTTATCCCCCTCTATTTTTAGAATGCAACTCATGCCCAGACTGGCTGATATCTTTCCCAGGTTCCTTGGAGATTCTGCGGCAGATCTGAGACATCTAAATATTTTGTCGGGAATGAACAGTAAGCAGCCCCATAAAATGCACTAGGCTAAACTATAAAGAACAAGTGCCAGTTGGACTTCAGCAGCTACTTATTTTCCATTGGGAAACATGATGAAAAGTAGATTAACTATATTTCAAAGGAATATCACAGGATCTAATCACATGCAGCTTGTTCATTTTTTCTGTGTATGGATAATGGAAGCCAGAGTATTAGATGTGCATTTTGCTGGCTTTGACCATATTTCTTATTGGGAAAAAATGGTCAGCCTCAGGGGATTTTACTATGGGAAGAGAATTTGAGATTATTTCAGATGCTAACACTACTTGATTAATGTTCTTCAGTGGCAGCATAACAGGGCCATTTCTTCCCCGCTCACCAGCTTCAGGTCCCAGAGTTCTAGTTCCCTCTTTCTGCAATAAAGCAACTCCTTTTTACAAAGAAGCGGATCAAGAACACACATCATACTCTCCTCTATCACTTGGAATCAGCATGTACTGAAATCAGCTAAGCAATTTCAAGTTTACTCAGCAGGAGGTGCGTAAGAGCACATGGCACACACAGCCATCAGTCTGTACAGAGAAGGAATGTATAATTCTGTCTTCAGAAAACCTTCCAAACTACAGGACAACATTGAATTGCTCCAGCCTGATGCTACTTCAGTTATTTTTACTGAGCTTTAAAATCTAGGATTCTGTCAGAAACCAGTCCATCATCACTATTCACAAACAGCATTCACAGCAGCTAAATCTAGATAAGGCGTTTGTTTTTATTTTCTGTTATATCAAATTCTCTTAAAACGAGGCCCAAAAGCCTTCAGGTAATGATACCTTCTAGATTTTTATGTGGGTTTGTTACTGTACAGGGAGCACACTCACAGGGCTACTTCACTTTTGGAAAACAAAATAAAATGGGGGAAGCAGCAAGGCAATAGAAATGGCTGGCAGGCAGGCACTCCATTAATTGCACAAAAGAATAAAATGCTGCTAAAATATTTTGTCAGCATTTTTGCCTGTGCTACCCTCCTCCTCACATCATCTCCCCCCCATACCACTCTGGATTGAAGCTCACCTTGCAGACACTTCATCAGAAGAATATGGATTCCACAGTTTTTAGGACATCATAATAAGTAAAATATGTGAAATTTCTATTCTCCTTTCAAGTTTTCACTTCAAACCACGACCACACCTCTTTTCTACAGCTGCTTTTCCATTTACATCATGGGAATGTATCTAAAGGTTCGCGTGACTTGTACTGTACCTCTTCTTTGGCAATACGCATGTTGTCAGTGACCTCTGAAAACACAGTGGGTTTTATAAAGAGGCCTCTGTCTTCAATGGCAAGACCCCCACACTCCAGCTTTGCACCTTCTTTCTTCCCACTTTCTATCAGCTCCAGGATCTTATCAAACTGGTTTTGGTCAATCTGTCAGACAAAAAAGAAAGAAAACATCAGTGATTTACCATCGCTGTTCCAGAGACTGAGACCTGCTGCTGCCAGGTTGTATGTCCAGGGACATATTTGCAGGGCACCGTTAGAGCAGGAAAGTTTACACCTCACCTACGACTGCAAGTCAGGCAATAAGCACGATGTAAGACATGAGATAGGCATATCCCTGAGCCACAGAAAACACATATGATAGCTTAATCTAATCTAATACTTAATCTGATCTAATAGTTTGCTGCCACACGGAGGGAGTCTCTCCACTTTCCCTTCCGCAGCATCCCAAACACTCCCATGGCTCACTTCACACCAGCTCTGGGACGTACCAATTGTCCCTCACAGCATCCTTCTGGACAAGCTGTCCAGCTGTGAGATAAACAGGTTCACACTCCACTGGGTGATGAACAGGGTGAAGGCCAGAGCCCATAGTGAACGGGGCTACATCTGGCTGGCAGCTGGTCACCTGGGTGACTTCAGAGCAACAACTGCACTGAAGTCATATTTGTAAAAATGGAATCACCTTTCAAGGATCTCAGGGATTAGTAGCATCCCAGCATGTTTTGGTTTTCTGCACTGGCAGGAGACATCCCTCCATCAACACAGCAGGCTGTGTGCTGGGGAGAGGTGCAGAAGCCCAGTACTGACCAGCACTGGTCCTTCTTTTGTGCTCCAACGTGCAGCATTGTGCTGCAGATACCATCAGCCTTCAAACAAAGGAACATGGCTGTTTGCACGATGCACAATTAAGCAATGAAACACTTCCTCGCAGCATGCTGCAGGTAGTCAAAGACTAATGGAGAACTTCAAACAAACAAACAAACAAAATCAACAAATCCATGGAGGTGAATTAAATAAAAGGCTCCACCACTGGCTCCTGGTTGCCTGGGAGGTGATTCTGAATGCCAGCTATCACCAAATGCTTGTGCTGGTTCAGTACCCCTCCCTAGACATCTGCTTTCATTTTGGCAGGGCCAGTTGCCAGTTGGGACTGTTTACACGGAGCGTTCCACGCTCGACTCCCCCAGATTACAGACTATATCCTGTCCCTTGTTAATCCTGGCCACACACAATCCAAGTTTTCATGCTTGCAGACAAATATCAAAGCTTCAGGAGGGTGTCCTTAGGGTACTTCTGGTACACAGCAAAACCAGAACAGCACATCTCCTGCCACACAGATGTGCATATCACATGTGCTGCGGACAGCTTGTACTAAGTGCTCGTGTTCTCTCATGTGTTATGATGCTACCCAAGAAAACACTTGATACATGCTACTGCACAAAGAAATGCGTGCCCTCGTGTAGGATACAGGGTGTCACATAAGTAAGCTTGGCAGGTGTCACGCATATTGTCTCTTTGCCTGGTTGCTTAGCTGCCAAATGTAAATAATTTGAAAATATCTGCAACTGCTTTCCATCCTGGCATGTCTGTGATCCAGACCAATCCAGTTCATCCACTTCACAACACAGAAAACAAAACAAGGATATTTATACAGCTGTAACTTGTTGCAAGGCAAACTACAGTTAGATGAAAAGACACTGGGGAAAGAAAACATTTGTAAAAATGACATGCAAGGGTGGAACTGTTTGTCATTGTAACCAGAGCTTGCAAGGCTTGTTTAAATTCTGTTCCCTACTCCACTATTATTTATGGTTTGACTATTGCCTTCTATTAAAAACACACTAGTAGAGCAAATTCTATTTTTTGTCCATCTAATTCAAAAAAGAGGAAGGCTTTTAAAGATTGCTGTAATGCTGAGAACCCCCAAATCTTCACGTCTTGCTTCATTTAAGTCAAGATTGCCAGAAGCAGTTTTTCCTTTTCCAAACCTAGCATTTGTAATCCTACAGAATAATCCCACAACTGTGTCCAACAGACTGACACACGCTCTTTCTACTCACATACTCTACTTTCAAACTTTAATCCTAACATCCACAAACAACTACGGTCTAAGGAAAATATTCACCGTCTCAAAATTCAAGCAGTGGGGTTTGGGCTGAATAACTTCTGGCTGGCAAGTACCACACAGCAGCTTTAGAGCTTATTTGCTTCCTGTAAACCATCCTTTATAGTCCAGAAACCCCAGTACTTGGGGCTTTACAGCAAGAAAACCAGCCTAGTCTTGTTCTGATTTAATCCCTGTTCTTGTCCACCAGGACCTTAGTCTTACCTAACGCAGTCTGCTGTTCACAGCTTTGTAAATACTCTGGTTAACCAGCCAGCCATCTGTGCAGATTTACTTTATTCTTTCCTATGATACAGCTCACAGGAATCCGAAGTTGAAAAATGCCCTTGGTCTGTTATTTGAGGTTGGCACTTTACTCAAACAGCCCTGCAGCCCTGATTACCCCTCAGGTCTCTTGTGGTGTCCTTTGAATTCCAGCCAGCCAACACAGTCAGACACATGTGAGCTTTGGAGAAGTCACATCAGAAGCATGCCTCACTTCTTCTATTTAAACTTAATACTGTTTAAATTTGACTTAATTTTGATCAGAGAAGCACAGTTTATATCAGCATAACCCAATATTGCAGCTGACACAGTATTTTCCCTATACCCATACCACAAGCATCCATGCCAGTGCACGGTAACACATAGCAGGGAACTGATCTGACTAAAACGTTTCTTCCTCACCTCCAAAAAGGCTGGTTCAGACCTGAATCAGCCAGTTCCCCAATCTAGCTTATAAACGCGGTACACTATAGGAAGGAACAGCTGCAGACAGGCCCTATTTTCCTGGACTAGCTTACATCAAGTTCTCACAGAGCAGTACTGTCTGTCCCACTCCAGGAGGTCCCCTGCAGCTACCCAGAGCACTGTGCTCAGCTTGGTTTCACACAGCACCAGCTCAGAGCTTGGGCTGCAGAGATCTCCTGTTTCACGCTTTCTGAGCTCTGTTTAAGTTCCTGGTCCCGTTGTCTGGCTAAAAGCACACGGAGCTGGTGAAGGAGCAAAAAGATGATGGGCTACAAACCCCAGAGCCTAAGGGCTGGCTCCAACTTCTTCACATTGCTGGCATCTAAGCCTGTGATCGTCTCAGAATGGGGGCTATACAGCAGCCTCTGTACAGGTTTTGTTCATCCTCTGACCCACAGAAGGAGAGTAAAAGCAATGGCCTGGATCTGAGGCAACTGAGGCCCAAAGTGGAGAGATGAAGGACAAGAGGAAGAGATTTTTTTTCTCCTAGTGACTTCTTCCCTTCTCCATCACTTCAGAAAAACCCCCTCCTCACAGCGCAGCGGGTTACTTCAGGAACAGAGGAGAAATCTGGTCTGGAAACTACAGTTCAATGGTAGCTGGTGGGCAGGTGTGAATCTTTGCTACTTTGGAGGTATTTTAAGCCCTTGTGACACTACATCATTTCTCTCTTCTACCTGAATTTCTGCGTGTTGCATCTTACAATAGGCTCCAGAGAGAAAGCAAAAATAGGTGCAGAGGAAGTGGTTTGCACTGGGAGCCACATGAAAGCCTAGGGTTTAGCAGTTTCCTTCCACTTTCTCAACACTTTTCCATCCTGGGCTTGACAGCTGCATGCAGAGAACTTCAGGTATGTGTGTATTGGGTGCTCTCTCTCCTACCCACGGGCATAACAGGTAAGGTAGAACAGGGAAAGAGGACGTACAAGCTGTATTTACAACCTGGCCAGACTCTATTTGTACTTACTGTTACCCTTAATTATAGCTCTGTCTGCAAACTCCCTTAAATCACAGCAGCAATACCAGAGCGTGGTGCTCTGCCAGCCTGCCAAGTACTGAGGGCAAGGACGAGCTGAAAGCAGCAGCCCAGTCCTACATGTTCTGCCCAGTGCAGGGGGTTTCACCCTTTAAAACCCCACTACTACTTCCTATGATTTCAGGGGCTCCTCTCATGAAGTCAGTGGTCTCTGAGCAGCCAGATGAACATGGTCATCACAGGACTAATTATAAACACAACTCATCCACTGCTATCAAAAGCTGGGTAAGGCTTGAGATGATATTATATCAAACAATAAACAAAAAAGAAAAGCTGAGAGCTCTTAACAGAAGGGCAGACCCTGTGATAGTTCGAGGGTCATCTCATCTCTGCTGAAGCAAGTTCCAACATGGGATTATCTTCCTAAGAATGATGAGCAATTTGAAAGTCCATTCTAGGCCAGTTACAGGGAAAGATGCGGCACCTGCATGATCTGGGGACATACATCGCTTTATTCCCCATACACGAGGACACTTAATTAAGTTTTTCCTTGCACAGATCAAGTGTGAATGGACCTAGAGATCCACATAAGGGGAGGCAGATGTCCCATGGTCATCCCCTCACTGCGAGATCCCATATGGCATCAAGGAACAAAATCTCACAGTGCAATACTGAGAACAGGAGGCCAGGGCTATAGCTTTCTGGGATTCCCCCTTTATTTTTGGAAGCAAGCAGTGGCCCTGCAGAAGATCTGACTCAAGGATCATCTTCCTCCAGAGCTCTCGACTTCAGCTCGAACGGCTTTGAAAGGAAGAAATAAGACGAAGGCTCTGGAAGCTCTGACAAAACGGGTTGTGACATCAGCTTGGCATGGTTCTTCCTGCTAATTCAGCTGAAACCTCTCCAAAGGATCAGAAGCGGGGCAGAGGAGGAGAGGGAAAGTGGGGACTCAGGAGTCTCTGGGTTTTAACTACTTGTCATCACCAGCACAGCCAAGTAGCTGAATGGTCGTTTCTGCAGCTGCACCCATCTGTGCATCGCTGTTCCTCGCTGCAACATGCTTTGTATTACTGTACCAGGGAGGCAGCCCCTTCCATAAAGCTGGATAAGAAGTGAATTAAATACATTTGTGTTTAAAAAATTACAACATAACATTTCAACAGTTGTGATTGATTGGTATTTAAAATAGAGAGAAAAATAAAGCCATGATACATTACTCACCCTCTGGGCTTCTGCTGGGACCGTATTCACAAGGATAATATTTACACAAGGAAAATTAAACCAAAACGCAACCAATAACCAAACAACGACTGTTCTCAGGCACACAGTTACCTGGGGCCCTTGTTCAGTTCTGGCATCAAAGGGGTCTCCAACGAGTCGCTTCTTCGCGTACTCCACACTGCGTTTGACGAACTCCGGGTATATCTGCTCCTCCACGAACACGCGCGAGGCGGCCGTGCAGCACTGCCCTTGGTTGAAGAACACGCCTTGATGGGCACACTCCACTGCCAAGTCCACTGCACCACGGCCCAGGAGGAAAAAGCGTTACCACATGCATAGTTTCAGCCTTTCAGTGTTTCCAGACTTGTTTTTTCCTTTCTCTTTTGAAAGCCTTCTTAAAAAAATGCTGACAATAGCCCACACCCTCTGAAGACACTCACACGGCCTCGCACTGCCCTCAGACCAGCTCTCTTATTATTTCCACCCCCCTTCCTGCCTTTTGTCTGTGTCTAGTTGGCCACAGCCACAGACACTTTCTTCACAAGGACTTGTTGAGGGCAGCAAGTAGGTTTTCTCCACTGTGGGAACTGAGATGTGGATCCCGAGATGCCACGTGTTGGTTCCTGCAGACTCATTTCAGTGGTGACTGCTCAGAAAGCAGCGTGCCCTTGTCTCGCACAACCAGCTCAGGCCAGCTCCTTGCAACACCCACCGTTAACAGATGGCACAAGTACCTCTGGCTTTCAACCTCCACAGGAGAGGAGAGAGTATTTTCCCAAGCCAAACAGGATTTTCAAATCCCTTTGGTGGCCACAGCTTACCTATATTTCCTACTGCTACAAAACCTTCCTGCCATGAATGCCTGTAGGGGGGCTATGTTTTAGGAAACTACTTTCCCCACCATTCTGCTCAGGCTTTGCAGTACCACCAAAGAGAAGGCACCACAATAGCAAAGACACACAAAAGCAAGATTTATCTGCAACTACAGCCATCCCCGGGGAAGACAGTAGGATAATGGTCTGCTCATTCATCATGGGAACACTCCCTGTGCTGGGGAAGAGCTCAAGGACAGCACAACATCCTCCTGCTCTTGGACAGGGGCTTCCTCTAGCCTTTGGGGTGGAAGAAGGAGCAAACACCACCCTGCTGATTGCCAAAGGACAGCAGAGGCAGACAAAGAGCACCACACCTGGTGTATTACAGCAAACGAACACAGCAGCCCATACTTACAGTCAGCATCTGCACACACGATGCAGGGGTTTTTTCCTCCAAGCTCTAATGTCACCCTTTTGAGGTTGCTTTTAGAAGCAGCTTCCTTGATCAGTTTTCCGACCTGTAGCATTGAGACACAAACAGGACGTGGGCTGTTTCCCCTGAAAGTCCTAACAAAGTGCATCAAGTGGGATGCTAACAAGAATAAAAGAGCCTAGCGGGTGGCTGAAGCAGGTACAAGTCAGGGACTTTATTAAATTATTAAATGCCTTGAATTTCCTACTGCTGCGATGGGCTGGGTTAAAAGCAGCCCCAGAATTAATGTCTGCGTTAGGCAGATCTGAAACGATGGGCAATGTGGGAGAGCTACAGGAACTGCACTCTGAAGCTACCTGCCACCCAGAGCTGCAGAACAAGGCATTTCCCACCCACTGCAAGGTAGTGAGCAGCACTGGTACTCACTGGAGCTCCAAGGATTATGTTTTATTTTTTAAAAATGAGGAATTAAACTTCTTCAAGTAGAATTTGACAACACGGTGATAAAAACTGACTGTTCCTATCTGCTACCACTCCCAAAACAGAAAGCCAAAGAGAGATTTTGACATTTGGAGAAACCCACATCTTTCCCTTAGTTCAGGCTGAGCTGCTTCATGCACGAGTGGCTGAGATATGTCCCTTCCTAGGCCACACCTGATGATGGCAACAGATAAACTCTGGCCAGCTTTGCTGCAGCGCTCTCTGCACAGGAGCCTGCTCTGATGATCTGGTGGAATTTATCTGGCCACAGGGAAGGATTAACTCTACTTCCAGATTTTAATCCAAATAATGTCAAACTAAGGGTATTTCACCTCTCCACCTCCCCCAGAAAAAAAGTGTTTTTCCCAAATTCTGACTATGCTATTTCTTTTTTTATACCACTAACACCAAACAGCAATTTATCTTCCCTTTTTATGAGATAGAATTCCTCACAAGAAGGGCATAAATCAAATGTTGGTATCACTAAGTAATTTTATTAGAGACAGTCTGCATTAAAACACTGTGGGAGTTTCAATTGTGAAGGCAGGTTCTTATTATTACCATTTTAAGTGTGACCTTATATTTGAATTTCTTCATTTTCTAACTGTTCTTTTTGTATCTTACCTTTGCATGTGGCAATTAACTTCCTTTCTGCCTAAAAATATTGTTGCCCTGCAGGGAAGCTGCGAGGCAGTAAAGCACGCAGCAGCTAGCTGGCAGTTCTAGCTCTGCATTTCTCGTGGCTTGCCTTTGTAACTCAAGCAGGACTCCTACACCAAGCAGTACAGACATCTCCAGTCACCCAGCAGCCCAGTCCCAGAGACACAAGAAAAAGTGATGCATCATGCTGCAGAGGAACACAGCTTCACAAGAGGTAGTGCTACAGACTAGCTGGCCAAAGAGGAGCAAGTTAACAGGCTGAGGGAAAGGAAGACATCTAGACGGGAAAACACTCGTGGAGTTTGTGATCAGCATTTCCAGGCTGGCCCCGAGCCCAAACTGGGGCTTAAAAACTAAGTCAAAATGTATTTTGAATTAGCTTCACTTCCTGGCTCAGAAACAGTAGCATTATGCTGCAAATGCTGCAGAGGTGCAGCTGAACTCACAGATGGGTGGAGGGGGAAGAAAACACTTTAAATTACACATGCATTAGCGAAGAATCTGTCTCCCTTGGTGTTTCCTGCACACCCATGGATTAGGAAGACAAGCACAGCTTCTATAGGAGTTTTTTGCCTATGGGCTCCAGCAGCTGAGGTTTTCCTTCTCTCCTAATCCACTGGATACTCCTTTTTCATTAAAAACCCAAACAGATCCATGTGGGCTGGATGAGTCTAATAAGCTCTATTGTTTTGACATAGCCAGCATCTAATCCTGGCTAAAAGTTTCTGATCTAGGATTTGGAGACCAGCGCGAATCTGAATAAGCTTCTAGATTAGAGCAACTATCAAGAGAGTAAAACCTCACTGTGAACTTTTACTTTATTGTGTTCTTGTTTGTTCCCATGATCTCTGTACAGAAACGGAGGCTTAACACACCTTCTCCTTTGGGATAAGCTAAGCAGCCAGTATAAGTACACAAAGCCACTAGATGGTACTGTTGTTAAATGCAACAGCTTTTGAGTGTTTCGTGAGTTACCTTTACTGACCAAGATACAATCTGAGGTAATTTGTCATAATTAAGCAATTCGATTACACTCTGAAATTATGAGGACAGGCATAAGAATGGATGAATTCAGCAAATGATTGACAAGAATAACGTTATTCAAGAAAATACAAGTGAGGAGACTATATCTGCCTCAGTTGTACCCACTGGTGTCAGCATTTCCATTCTTTGTATGCTGCCCCGTCTTCTGGGCGCACGTATAAGTTGCAAGGAAAAATCTAGAGCAGCAAGTGGAAAAACATTCATGTTTCTAAGCACGCTTTTGTCTGAGAATTTGCAGCACTTGTTACTGGAGACAAATTTATTTGCATGTCACAGCTGTGCTCAGTTCTATGGACTAGGCCAAGCCACATAGGCACGAAGAGGATGGCTGGAGGTGCCTGATACTGTAGAGGCCTCGCTTCCATCTCTCTCCCAAGCAAGGCAGCTGTAGCTATTTACATGGGAAAAAAATGGATAGAAGGTGCTTTACTGTGCAGGTCTCAAGAGAAGCTCAAATGTTAATCCCATCCACATCAGCAGAGGAAGCTGTGGGCACAGGGCCATGTTTTTATTTAAGTCCTAGTTCCTCAGTGGTAACTAAAGCCAAGGAAGAATTGTTCGGGGCCCTGACTGACATGTTTTCCAGTTGCACACGTTTGCAGGGCAGGATTAGTGGGCAATCTTGCCCAGAAGCTCCATCAGGTCGATGACATGATGTTAAATCCCTGCCAGCCTCTCCTGTAGACTCTCCTACCTGGTTTCAGAACATCTGCTGCTTACAGTTCTTAAGAAATGTGCCCGTTTGGCAAAATCCAGTTTACGGAGGTGGGACTTCCACTAGAGCAAGAATCAGTAGCAAAAGCAGAGAGACCTGACCGAGACAAATCCCAAACACTTCTGAGAAATCCTGTCACATGGAACGTGATGGAAAATAGAGCTGGTAACACAGAAATTACCAATATTTCATTGGTGCTGTCGTAGGAGAGAATGCAAAGAGAAAAAGAAACAGCAGGTGTTTTATGAGAAATCCATCACCTACCTTTGTTGATCCAGTAAAAGCAATTTTATCAATACTGTGATGGGTAGAAATAGCAGCTCCAGCTGTGGGGCCGTAGCCTGGCACAATGTTCACCACACCTGGAGGAAAACCCACCTAAAACAGAGGTTAAACACAGCTTTGTAGAGAGGGATTTTGAGAACTCTGAAGGATATCTGCACTCCTGAGAGCTGCAGTTCAGTTTTCAGGAAGCTTGAATTTGTATCACTGTATTCTTAAGGATGATGAGAAACCTTAAAAACAATCACAGTAACTCCTACAAAGCATTTCCCTTGCAAGCATTTCTACAGCATTTATAGGAAGGCTGTGCAAAACCCATCCACCTTTGTAGCCTCACACAAGATAAGTGAGCAAAATACCTTAGCACTTGAATAATCAACAGCATCACCTCATTTTACTAATCCCACTGAAATCAAGTTCAGGGCACCAACATACATTTCCCTATTAACATACAAAACACAGATACGCAAAAAAAAAACACATCTTTAATGTGCCTAGTGCATGATAAAGTAATTCAAGGTGCACGCAGCACTTAAAAACTGCAAGTTGCAGGGAAAGAGCCCATACTAGATACATTCCTGTTTTCCAGGCTCTCCAGTAACATAGCTGCGTGCTACCAGCTGGAGTAGATGTGGGTGAAAATAACAGCCATGCTTAGGAAATGCCAAGATTCAATACGAATTCTTGGAGGAGTCCCAGTTTAAAATCAAAAGAGAGCAAGTCTTTTGGCCAAACTTGGCCCTCAGCTACTGCCGTGCAGCTGGAGCCAAGGGGTAACTGCATGAAAGTTTGTTTTGAACAAAGGTTGACATTTGTGGTTCTTCAGAGGCTAGAGGGATTAAGAAGTCAGTAAAATCTCACTAGATGATGGGGGCTAATAAAACAGGAATACAAGAGCAGATGGTAATAGACTTATGCCAGTTTCCACCACATTTACAACCTAGATTAGCCAAGTAGTCATTCTGCCAAAAGAGACAAATGGCAAAACTTTAGATGAAATTCTAGTGCAAGAAAAAGTGTGGAACTTATTGGTCTGTTTTTTTTACTTCCTGAAATAAGAGTTTCAAGGATTATGTTCTTCTAGGCTAGCCCTTCCCTACTACTGACAGGCTGTTTTCCCTGAATTTACTAACAATGGAATTGCAAGATATTAAGCGTCCAATTCATTTCACGTGGCTTTTTAATAAAAGAATCTCAATTTATGCAGCTGCTCCTTTCTAATATGGAAACAAAATGGAAAAAAATGCTTATGTGCTACCTTGGAAAAATTACTTTCGTAATATATATATATTTTTTTAATAAATTAGACGGGCAGTCTGATTCTCCTATGGATGCACCAATGATAAATAAGAATTTGATAGAGCTTGCATCTTGGCTAATGAGTTTTCAGGAAAATGTTGCATGTCAAACCGTGCAAATAATGGTGTTTGGAGTCAGCAGCAAAGCCACAAAGAAGCAAAAAAAAAAAAAAATGTTTCAGGTCACCCTGAGGTAGATTTTTTTCTGTTTTTCAGCAAAAATAAAAGCCAAAATATTTTGGTTGGCCCAAAATTATTTCATTCAATGCAACATAGTTTTGCTTCTTTATTAACATCTTCTGCATCCTATCAAGAATTAAAAATGAAAAAGTTGAACTTATTGTTCTGAAAACCTGCAAGGAATTTAGCTAATTTTGGGTGGAGAAAGGGACATCTTCAAATAAAATTATTCTGCTGTAATTAAATTTCTGCCTTGAAGTGTAAACTAGCTGCAAGAAACAGACAGCTTGAATTTTCAGCTCAAAAAATTAATTGCACCAGAATGGAATGGTTCTTCTGGGGGAATGCTATACCTGCATTTGGGGAGCTGTATGGCAGAGTGAAAAGATCACTGGTGTGGCAGGTCATGATAAATGCACCCTATGGTCACTCACCTTGTGTAATCTTATTAAGTCAATTAGCTGTAGGAGGTACTTAAGTGGTAGTATTTTTTGCATTGCCTTTCCAGGCAGAGAAGCCCTAGGTGTCAATTTATTAGCACGCCCTTCTGCTTTCTCCCAGGCTAAGCCAAGAACAGATAGAATCATCCTCATTAGACTGAGCCTAACAAACAGACTTTTCCAGTTGAGAGGCAAAAGCATACCTCCAAAACCTTTAGTTTTTGCTCACAATTAGTCACATAATTACATATAAGAGGCTGACATTTTACTAACCAGTCCTGAAAGGTACTGTGCACCTCCCACCACCTCCATATGATGAATACCTGAGGATACCTCGGATCCCTACTGACAAGACCTAAAACAACATTTTGAACTCTCAGCCTACAATCTTCCCTCTGTGTCAGTATAGGAGTTGGCTTTAAAGGCCAGATGTAGCTAAATTGTTCTATAAGCCACATAAATATGAAGAATTGTTTCACATGGCACTCACTCTGTCTTAATTGAGTTATCCCACTTAAAAACGCTATGAACACAACACTTATCTATCACACTCATTGCCTAATAAAACTGAGCTGCAGTCTTTCCCTCATTTGGGAAAAGGGAAGACAGAACAGAGGAATAAAAGCAGCAATTCAAATCACAATCTTACTTATGATCTTAGAAGAACAGTCCGTAGACAGGCTGTTCAGATTGCCTTACCTCCTTAATCAGCGAGCCGATGTACAGCGATGTCAGAGGCGTTTGTTCAGCTGGTTTAATAACCAAAGTGTTTCCACAGCACAGTGCTGGTGCCATCTTCCACACAAGCATCAGCAATGGGAAGTTCCACTGCAAGAGCACAAGAGGTCAGTTGGATGAGGCACCTACTCACTTCCATGCAGCATTTTCCCCACCTTCAGGCAGCTCGTGGAGAAACCAGCAACTGGGACTATAGCCACGTAGAAAAGTGCTTACAATGCTGTGTTTGCATGGACTACAGAGTGCATCCTCCTCGACTCCCCCTGAGATCCCAAATATTGTTGGCAACGCTCAAGTTAATCCTTGAAGTTGACCAAACCTTTGCACGATGTGCCCTCATTCCTTACAGGAGTCTGATCACACTCTGTGTAGGGTTTTGGCTGTTCACAGAAACCATGCTGGAGGCAGCATTATGATGCATCGTTTTTGTACAGCATCCTTATGGGGAGAAACTGCTCAATGAAAGAAACTATTTTTTTCTGTGTCAGGTGTTGTCTGAATAGTTAGGAGTTACACAATATCATTAATTTCCAGTTTATAACCAGGAAACCAGTGGGTGTTCAGTCATGGAAATCCAGGGCAGCTCTTATTCTCCCTTCAAATTGTAAATAAATTGCTCCTTTCCAATTAGTTTTCTTTTTTGGAGTTAGGAACCAGTCCCCATCAGTTTCCTCTGTGCTAATCTCTTTCATGTTCATGGGTATTTGTAGATCTTGGAACCTAAGCAAGAAGTGGAAAATCTAGCTCACGCTGAATCTCAGGAAAGGTCATTTGGCAGCAGAAAGGATTTCTTCATTAAAAATAATTAATGCTACTTTAGGGATGATGGAAGCAGGCCAACAGCAAGGGGACTTCTTGTCAAGCCTCAAGCCACAGGCCTTCAGCTATCAACAAAGATGCCAAATATGTTAGGAATCCACAAATTCACACTTGCAAATAAATTAGCAGTGTAGCTTTTAAGAGATGAGTTCTGTTCTGACCCAGCAGCCCTGAGACAAAGTGGAATTCAGTCTAACGTGCTATTCTTCAGCTCATCTCTCCTTCTTTCCCAGGCCTGTTTCATTTCAGTGATCTTCTCCAAAGGCCAAATCCCACAATTTTTCCCATTTGACTTTTTCTCCTAAGCCTTTTTGAAGGTCTTAATTACACCTTCACTACTTTTCTACACTTTCAGAGTATGACATAACTCTACCAGGATCTTTCTGTTGCAGAATGGCTGGTGAAAGTAAGTTAGAAAAGGTCATCAGGGCTGCCTGATGACATCACTTTGGGATAAAGTTCAGGCATACGCTGCACTTTCTAAGAACTTCCCTTGCTAAGAAAGTTGGTTTAAATAAAGTCAAGCCACAAGAGGACTGTTAACTGGTCTAGGGAGACATGCAGAATAGTGGCAGAATCCCTTGATATCAAGGAGGAATACACACATCCACTGACTGTTCGTGTTAGAGATCAAACTGGAAAGAAAATAATTGAGAGGAGTTCTCTAAGTAAACTGGAAGCAGATGTGGTTCTGTTGACCCCAATCGTCCTTTTTGCAAACACTGTTGAACTTGAGACAAATTTGGTCTTTCTGTTATATTTATTGCTGATATAAGGTCGACCTGAAACAGTAAGAGTCCCACAATTTCCCCTTACAGTGGCCCTCCCAAACATCCTATATGCAGCCTTTTGAAGTCATCATTTCTGAAAGCACTGCCAAGTGCCAAAGGTAGCTGAAGGATGACAGGGAGATACCTTTTAACTGATGATAGTTAATCTCACAACACTGACGATCATCAGCAAGGAATCTGATGTTTTGATCTTATGTCACAAATTCTAGCTACTTACGATCAGTCACATTGCTGGTTCACCCAGGAAGGCTGTGCAGAAGTCACAAAGCCAAATGTCTGATAATTAGTACCAACCACCTCCCAATTTGCCTCACCCTCACAGGGCTAAGCAGACCGTACCACTTTATCACCAGGGATACAAGCTCAGTCCAGCTGAAGAAAAAGGCAAAATTTATCCAGATGTCTTTGGGAACCGGTCCAGACCTGGTATTCCCAGGGTCCAGAAAATCCCCAACCCCACATGTATCTCATTCAGCCTCTCCTATAACCTTATCCCAAGGGTCAAAATCTTCCATGGACTCTACTGATCTAAGTATCCAAAGAATCTTGGCACGCCACCATTTGCCTCACAGCCTGTAGGATACCATGTTCAAAGCATTTTACAACCATACAGGAACAGACTATGTCTCCCATGTAGCTGTAAAAGCCTTTCTAGCTGGCTGTTTAAACAGAGCGAGCAACACACACTAAAACTGGAGGCATTCCAAGAGCTAGCCACACTGTCCCCTCAGCAGAGAATGAGACCTCAAAGAAAAAAGAGAACTGTATCCAGTGAGATTTAATCGCAGGAAGCTCAGAGAACTGCCAGGGGTTGTTAATAATGGATATGATTTAAAACTCAAAACTATGCATCAGCTCTAGGCAGCGAGAAGCTAGCACATGTAATGACAAGATGGTTGTCCTAGCAGTGGAAGAGTCAGAGAGCTCTGACTGGTCTCTGGTGACTGCTGTCAGCCTTTGAGAGGAACAGAGCATCTGATTAGGAGACCCACCCTTCCATTGCAGAGGACTTTGCACTGCCAAGAGCAATTGGCATGGGGGTAAAACAAGAAACTACATCAGGCAACTGAAATGGGAGTTCCCTGCAGAACAGCTGTACTTAACTAGGAAGCAAATGGCTGCAGCAGAAGATGGGAAGCGCGCATGCACTGCTTCCATTTCCCAGAGAGATTCCGGGCACCATCACTGTTTCTTACCGGGGTTATAGCTCCACAAACACCCATTGGTTCATGCCTGGTGAAACAGACAAAGTTCTCATCTGCAAAACAGAAGAACAAAGGGGAAAAAAAAACAACAGTCAACATCCTTGCTTCTAGAGAAACAGTGTAAGATGACTGCACACAGGAAGGTTGGGGACAGAACCAAAACCACATTAGACAAACAAGCCTATATCTGTTCATCTTCACTCAAGCCTCTGGGATACCCCAGATGGCTGAAGACCTGTTTGAGAATTGGTCTTATGTTAGCTCAAAAGCCAAACACTGCTCGCATGCACAGTGGAGCCTTTTAAAACCAGCGGGTCAATTCCTTCTGCAGATTCCCTGTGTTGAGGCTTAGAGGAGAACAACTCCTTACTGCACTGAAGAACAAGCCCAAATTTCATTCAAATTGTATCTCATGAAAGAAGCAAAGCACTCGTCTCCCTGAGTGGGAAAGTTCTCAAACCTATTTTGCACAGGAATCACATTCATTGTTAAGAGGAATTGCATTTCTGGTAAGAAATCACACTAAAAAAAAAAAAAAAAAAAAAAAGAAGAAACTCTAGGAGTAAACTAATACCATTCATCTTAAAATACTACACTTTCCAAAAGGAAGTAGGAAGGACAGTGAGAAGGACATCTTCCTTACACATTCTTTTTTTGCATAAAATCTAGTTTCACTAGGAAGATCTGACAGAAAATGTGAATGTGAATTATAGTTCTTGAAAGTGATCTCCAATCAGAACCAATGACCAATATCCAGAACACAAAGCTTCACATTTCTCTGGACGAGGGTGACAGATCTCAGTTTGTATGACTGCCATCACTGACTTTAGACCCTTTGCTGACTGCACAGGCTGAACTAGTTTGGCCCTTCACGGCTCTTCCTCTGGCAACTAATTTTTGTGTGCGGTGCCCATCCTTTTCCTTCATACACCCTTGGGGATCACCTCTGCACAGGAACAAAACAAGCTCATTTTGAAAATATACTAAATAGCCTAAATGTTAAATCAAAATGCTTCTCTGTTAAAACGAACAAACAAAAACAACAACTAAAGAGCCCATCCATTATTTTCCAAAGATCCTTCCAGGCGTTCACTGTTCTCCTGTGAGTTTAATTCTCAAAACACGCCCACTTAAAATGCACCCTAAGATAGAAAGTGAACACCTTGTTTTGCAGGTTTTCAGAAGCAAATCTTTTCATGCATCTCCCTCCCAACCTGCCCCATGAAGCCTGATCCCTCCCCAGCTCTGACACTGGGTCTGAAGGAACTTACCCACTGGGATAGTTCTACCCTGGATTTTATCAGCCCATCCAGCATAATATCGAAGTGTCTTTATACAACCTTCCAGGTCGATGAAATAAGCCTGCAGAAAAGGTTTTCCTGTGTCCATTGTTTCCAGAGTCTGAAAAAAAATAAATTAAATGTACCATCAGACGCTTCCATATTTTTTCTTTATAAAAAAGCTTTCAGAAAAACTCTCAATTCTCTTTTGTCCTGTGCCACAGACATGGAGTTTCCTTCCCTTGCCTTGTATTTAAGGAACAATCTAGTTAATATAAGGTAGAACGGAGACAACTAGACCCAATAACCCTGATAGATGCACAAGCTGCTTTGTTCAGGGATTGCAATAAAGGCGCATCTTCTGGAAGACCCCAGAAGGCAGCTGTGGGTGGGATTCAGGCTGTGGTCTGGGCACCGCTCAGCAGTTACGCAAGTGTCACAGCTTCGCTGTATCTGACCCTCTTGACACAGATGTTCTGGATTCCAGATGGTGTCACTGAAATCAGCCTGACCCATTTTCCTTTTATTTGGAAATCTATTTTTTTCCTGCTCGTGGTCCTAAAAGCAACCTCTGAAAAGCCTCTTTTATCCACAGGATGATAGAAAACACATTTTGTAGAGATCTAGTAAAGTAACCTTCAGGCTCAGAACTGTGCTTAAGTGCAAGGGAGAAGTTACTTCGCTGAAGTTGCGCCGACGTTGAGCAGCTCTAAATGAAACCCAGTCTCAGCCCACGTCCTTCTCGTTGTTCTGGACATTAGCTGAGTGAAGGCTTTGTTCCCTACTCAGGTCATTAAATGGCACGTTGGTGGAAGTGGCCAGCACATCCATAAAGGAAGCACTATCCCTTGGTAGATTGAAACATCTTTGTTTATAAATGAAGTCATCCCCTGTCATCTTCCACAGGCATTAGGGCCCAAACAGCACTCAAACAGACGTTCCCCTTGGAATGGCTAGGATTGTTATCCACTGCGAACGTCTGCTAAAAGGACTGATTTTTATAAGTCATTGCTTAGCATGCAGCCAAGGCAGCTAGGGCTGGTTTTCTGCAGTGAGAATAACAATGCCAAACAAGCCCTCCCAGATCAGAAGGACAGCAGAAAGCTTGAAATAAGTGTCCTGGTTTATGGAAAAAGGAGGCTTCTTTGAAGTCGCATCAAAAAACGAGCAGAAAATGAACAGGGTGTATTCATGCACACATATACAGACACGCATTTCCTTTTATTTGCTGGCCAGAACTGCCTTCAGACCTGGAGCTTTTGCTTCTGTCCTGCTGAAACTGGAGACTGCCATGTGGTTCAGAGACAATGTGCTGGGGGAAAGAGGCTCAGCTCATGCAAGTACAGACTTGGGACAACAGCTCAGGAAGTTTTGCATAGAACAGCACTGAATGACGAGTGCCATAGTCCCCAAGATGAGCACAATGAAAGTACTGCATTGAACAGGTGTTGTATGGACAGACATCAGCTCAAAGCTGAGAGATAAAAAGATCTGTGGGCACTATTTGAAAGATATACACGTCCCACACAGCCTAAAGGCCTCTGCCAACCACAGCATATTTTAATTCAGGTCCTACTCTCCTTATTCTGCACGAGAAGGATTCCTGGAGGACAGGATGAGGAACCATTAGCAATAGTTCTTCAGCGCAGAAGTCCAAGTTAATGCAGCTTCACAGCTATAAAGAGATTTTCCTGAGCCAGGACGTTCAGTGGGGAAAGCACCAGTTCCCACTTATACACATTTCAATCTTTGGATGACATCCAACAAGGGAAAGATTCTTTTCCCAGCCCCCCATTTTAGGGGAAGCAATTCGAAAATTTGAAAAGAAGTCAAACTGGCCTTGCATTTTTATAATAAAGAAGGACCAAGGCAGGTTTGTTTGTTTTTTTAATATGTAAATATTTCCTAACCTGGTAGACACATGAACACTGATGACTGTTAAACCAAGAATTAATATGTTTATTGCTTTAAAAATGTAAGTACTGACATCTGCAATCACTTCGGGAACTAGCCAAGGTTTTGGAGAACTCAAGTACGGAGAGCTAACAGCCTTCTTCTAAGACCCCCAAAATCCTCCTGCAGAAAGAGGAGGATAAGCCATGACTCCTGCCTGGATTCATATAGGGAGAATGAAAAAGAAATCAGGGAGTGCATCCAGTTCCAGAAAATGCATATAGAGTCAGAGCTCTAATCAGACCAAGGAGAGAAAGCTTGGGCCCATGCCACTGTTGTTTCTGAGTGGGAGACAGTGTCACTGATCTTCACCCTAGACTCAAAGGACAGGGCCAAATCCCCTACTCCTCTGTGGAAGAGGAGAAATAGGAGCTAGGTCAGGTCTGAAACTATGGTTCCCTTTCAGAGGCACTGAAATCTAAAATACAGGACTGGAATAACAAAGCCCAGGGTAACACAAGGACAGATTAGTCCAGGAAGGATTTATGGATGTGACTGCAGGTATTGAAAAAGCTGCCTGGCCTTCCCAGGTGTACCAGACAGAGACTGGAACAGGCAGCCTAAGACAGCAATGAGCACAGGAAAATGAGAAACTAGAAGGTGGGACCTCTCTGCGGGCTTCCTTCTTTCTTGGAAGTCCTTAGGAGTAGCGTGACATGAGATATGGATGCAGCAAAACCGGAGGAATGGAGCTGAGTTGCAGGCACTGCTGGTTTGTTATTGCTCAGTCACAGTACTTACTGCCAGGATGACTCTGTCTCGCTCCAGAAGATCAGCCAGCTTGTGTAGGAGCCGTCCTCTGCTCAAGGCATCCATCTGTCTCCACTGAGACCCCCTCTGGAACGCTGCCTTCGCTGCTTCCACTGCGTTATCCACATCAGGCTGCAGCAGCCACACAAAGAAAATGTGAGATTACAAGTAAGGAACTGAACAACAGTACTGAGACCCCAGCAGGCCTCTTCCTACAGGACGGGGTGGTGGCAAAACCCAAGTCATTTGACAAGACCATCTTCATTTCACTCCTGGATTTGGACCCAAGCCTGCAAGCCATTCTAGGTTTGCTCTAGGTTGATAAACAACATTGAGGTCAAAGGATCAAAAGGGTTTTTCAGGGGTAATTTTATGCAACTGGCTTGTTTATAAAATAATCCAGAATCATGTTCCCGCTGACACAGGATGTAAATGACATCAGGGGAGAACAGAAAAATGAGATCCCAATTCTGTTCCCATTGGGGCTTCCCTAAGCATGACAGGCTGCTGGCCTCCAGAAATCAGCCTACTCTAAACAAATGCAGGAAGGAAAGTCCCACCCCGAGAGACCACAGTTTTATCCAGGGGAGCAACCAGAGCTCAGCTCCCACTATTCAGTCCCACTTGAGCCCAGGCCAGCAACAGTTAACGCACCAAAAAAGCTCCCTTCAATCCTAGGTTGCACTTCAAGAACATTTCTACCAGATGGGACGGGGTTTGTGTTGTTCCGTGCTTCGACAAAGCCTTTTCACCTACACAGACTTTGTGTCACTCGCTCAAATGCTTTACTCATGCTGGCCCAAATCTAACTGTTTACATAAGTTGCTACTCAGGAGGGCAGCAAATTCCCTCTCTTCCCACATCACCACCGCCCCCAGAGAAACTTCGTGCATTTGCTCTGGCTACAGTGTGCCCCAGACTCCTCCCTTCTCCCCTCCACTAGCATACGTTGATTAAAGAGAGTGGAGCCAAGGGCAACCTCCCGACTCAATGAAGTCAACGGGAACACTGCCATGAACATCCACGGGGCCAAGACTGTACCCCGAGCATACATAAAAGCATAGTTCACCCTGTCTTTGGTCAGATTCCTGCTCTACGTAATGTCTGGCACGCCCAAGCCTCCCTTCAGCTGGTGGAGGAGTCCTTACACCCCACCACAATGTGGCTAAAGGGAGGTGGGAAAGGAGGGAGGGCTTCAGGCCTTCATCGTCCTTCCAAGGAGAGCAGCTGGTGAAGGGCTAAGTCTTATCTCAAGTCTTACCTAGAGAGACTGGATCCAGTTACAGGGTAATGCTTTGCTCTGATCCAACAAGCGTTGGCCATCCTGCCCTCATAAGGCTGTTGTGTTCAACCAGGAGAAGTGTTATGGAGAGAAACCTCTTCCAAGACAGGTTCAGAGAGAAAACGGCAAGCAAGCACCCTCTGAAACATCACCTTACACTGAATTTGTCTCTTTACATGATTGCACAGCTTTAAAGCAGCCTGACATGCATTGCCAGGAGAACTCCACCCTTTCAGAAGGGCACTGATGGGGAAACCATTACAAGAAATTTGTGTTGTTACAGGGTTAAGAGTGGCTCTGGCCAAGCAAGCAGCCCCTGCACACAGGGGCTATGGAGATGCTGCCGCATGCCTCTTTCCCCTAAAGCACTGTTTTGGTTTTTGTAATGTTGTACTGAAAAAAAATGAACAAAGGCTGTTGCTTTTGTTCTTTTCCTGCAGAGATTACTACTGGACACAGCTGTAATTTCAGATGCATGGCAAAAGGTGCCTTTTACAGATAGAAGTGTCCTAGTGTTACTGTCCAGAAGCTCTGAGGTGAATATTAGTCAAAGCTGTATTCATTCTTGTCCCTTTTCTTGGGCACATAGAGCATGTATGACAGCTCACAGGCTGCGGTCGCTGTCACACAAGCAAAAAAAGTTCTTCCAAAACACCCTCAGGGGCAGCACCACCAAGCGAGATCCTGTGAGCCTGCAGTGTCTCTATAGGCCCGAGACCAGCAAAAACAAGGAAATTCTCCAGGAAGGCTGCAGTGCTGTTCTTAATCCATCCTGTTATGACTTGGCATTAGGGGAGTCTGAATGGTGTGCTCACCACGGGCATGTTGCAATCAGTAAGCACAAGGTGTGACAGAGACCTACAGCTGTCAAGGTGCCAAGGGCACCGTGGTGTGTGAAGCCACGAGGAGGAGGTCTGTGCATCCTGGTGCTCAGTTCTGATCTACACAGGTTTATTATTACATAAAAAGCTCCACTAAGAGGATATTCAGATTGCAAAGTCAAGCAATTGGCGTTGAGAAACGCCTGTGAGCCTTCATACCCACCCTGGGTGTTTGCACTATGATACAAGCCCCAGTTACACAACCGCATGCCATTTTCCCCTGAACAAACTCAGGATTTCTTTGTTCTAAGCTAACATCCTCCACCTTCCTCCTCTAGCTCAAGTCCTGCTCATCACTGCTCCACTTCTACCCTCTCCCTTCTTCTTTTCTGCCTCAGCACAAGGGAAACCATCACCCCAGTGGCTCAGAAAGAAGGGAAAATAGGGAAGACACCTGCAGGAAAAGCCTTGCTCTGCTTCAGGCTCAGTGTAGACAACGTGCTTCAGTACAGACACATGCCAGGGGTAGAGCACACCCCGTGGAGACTGTTTTACCTGCACTGAATTACTAACTTCTGGAAAAATCCCATTGTGCACATCCTTGGAAAAGCACTTTTCTGACACAGGGCACGACCACGCCACAGTTCCTCAATTAGGAGATGCCCAGAGCTGAGCTGCTCCCCTGCAAGCCCTCTGCAAACAGCCTACACTCTGCAGCTGGCTGAAACTTGGATTCAGAAGTAATGCAGACTGCAACTTCACAGCCCTCGGTGTCCAAAAGCGTCGTGTTGGGTGCTGTGAGCCTGCTGTAGGGAACAATATTCCTGCAGGCTCTTACCTTTGTGACTGTACCTGGAAGCCATCAGGACACTGAGCCCTTGTTTAGGAGGCAGAGAGCCTCCCAGCACCCAGCAGAAGCTTTTGCCATTTTATTTTTAGTGCTTATTTTCCACCCGAGACTTCCCTTCATCCCCCAACCATCCCACCAAGAGCAATTCCGTCTTAAGTTTTGTAACTGAAAGACAAACAAAACCTTTGCTCCTAGTCGTATAAACCGTTGGCCAAGTTTCAGCACCAGACTCGATTGTCATCATTGAAACGTTGGCTGCCAAATTCCCACCCCTCACATGCAGCCGAAGCAAAACAAACCCTGCACGGCCAGGGAGGGGCAGGTTTCTGTGCAGGGTTGGGGAAGTGGAGCCCTGCTCCCTGCCTGCACTGAGGGCAGGGCCAAACCTGGCACAGCTGGGGCCAGAGGCAGAACCAGGGCTTGCCATGGGACTGCCCAGCACAGCAGCTCACAGGGACAAGCCACTGAGAGGCACCAACCATGACCCACTATTCCCTGTACTAACAGGGAACTTCATCCCCAATGGGCTACAGTCACAGATTTAGGATGGGGATGATCAACCAGGGCAAATGAAGTCTCAGGGACTCTGCCCAGAGGGTGGTGGGACATGGCTACGTGTCGCCAGGAGCCCAACAGCCAGCCTGGGCACTTCTCAGCCCAGCTCTGCCTTCCACCTCACCTCCATCCAGGTCTAACCTCTCCCAGTCCCTCACACAAGCCTACTTGGAGGAAAATTAGTCAGTTTGTGTGAGGCAAAGAGGCTTTCAGCACCTAAACTGCATTTAGCCCACAATTATTCTGTGCACCATGGGCAGAGGGCCCCACTGACCAGTCTCAAGGCAAGGTTTTTCAACAGCTCCCCTACAAACATAAAAAGCTATCCTTGAATTCACTGACCTCTTATTTCTGCATAAGAGTTTTCTTTCACCAAGTCTCTAAGAACAGGTTTGAAACACTCATGTAATGCTCTGTAACTGCTTGAGGAGGCACTCAGTTCAGGGAACAATAGCAGTGTCATGATTTCTAGCTAGTAAAAATGCAGCTGCATCAGAGTTAGCTTCAGCTCCACTGTTTATATGCCACTGCAGTTAACATTTAACTGGGTAGAACACAACTATTATGTGTTGTTTTCTCCTGTTAAGTTCCACCTCCATGTATAGTCGCCCCACGGATGCACAGATCCACCGTGGTAACAGGGCTCTGAGGCTGCCTTAGTGCCATCCAGAGAGCTACCTCGTGCACCACCTGCAGGGAGGCTGCAGACTTGCATTCCCAATTAAGTTTGCTCCCATCTCCAGGAAGGCCAGGCTGTGTTGACCCAAAAGCCACACAGCACAGGCAGCGCACGCTGCCTGCCACTTACTGCCCACAGCAGGGATGAGCCACAGGCATGGTAGAGCTGGGAAGCTGTGAATCACCCTCCCGTGACAGACTGTCAGGAGCAAGCTCTTGGGCCAGCTCTCCCCCGCTGAGCAGGGCATGGCACGTGTGTGATGAGTTGTCCTGGACAGTGTCATATTTGACTGTTCCTTACCTCAGACTGTTACCAAATCCAAGCAGTTATGCCCCAGGCAACTGTGCAGTGCCCCGAGACCAGGGACTTCTGAAGAACTTCAGAAACACTGGTTTGGTTTCAAATGGCAGATGCCATGTTTGTACAAGAGGGCAGAACTCACAATACCAGTTGGAAAAGCAAGCACTGCTCACTTTCTGTGGGAGATTTCTCTGTGCTGATGCATGCCTGACGTCAAGTTCTCCCAAACAGCTTATCTCTTGTTTCTTTTTTTAAAAAAGGTGAGCTCCAGTTCAGGGTCTCCAACAGGCTGCCATGCAGCTTGCATTATAAACCACTCCCAAGATGATGCTGAAGCTCTGTCAGGGATGTACATACACTGTCATTGCTATTTCCTCAGCATGGCTGCTTCTTCCCAGCTCTATAAAGCCAGAATGATGCTGAGTCTCATTCCTCTGACCATGTCAGCAGACAGTTCCTATCAGGGAAAGTGACTCAGCTGAGCTGCAGAGGACTGATCCCACCCAGCCCATGTAATCCTCAGGCAGCACATCCAGCATCCCAGGCCTCCAGCTTGCAGCCTGGCTGGCCACACGTCAGTGTTAAGAGCCAGCTTTTCCTCTAGGTATTTTTCTAAGACAGCAAGTCCCCTGGAAACTCCATCTTTTGCACTGCTTTTCCAGTAACACCTACCTTGTCTCCTTCCTCAATGTCACAGATTTTCTCCAACGTCGAAGGGTTATAGGTGGGGAACTTCTTTCCGCTTGTAGACTCGTGCCATTCATTGTTAATAAATATCTGAAGAGAGAGCAAGGGGAGTGGGACAGGTGGGAAAATGAAAACACTGAGGCAGACAATAGGAAAAACAAAGAAATCCCACAAGTGTTCCTCAAAGGTCCTGAGGCTCTTTGGTTTCCATTGATGGCATGTTCAGTCTCTCCCAGTGAGACTGTTTGTGACACAGACAGCATTTATCCAAACTAGAACCTGAGCCAGGGAACAGACGAGAAAGCCTTCATGCACCCAGTTAGCTTTGAGCAAAAGGAGGACAGAGGATGGGGCCCACACAGTGCAATGCCATAATTTGGCAATGAGAAACAGACAGTTTGAAATCCATTTCCATGGGAACAGCAAGTAGACACCAAGAGAAACCCATATGGTTCAGGCAAAAGGAACCCCTCATCGCATGCTACAAACAAAACACCAGCATTCGATGTTACTTGGTTATTAGTGCCCTGCCCTGGGCTACTTCCAGGACTCTGCCCTCACGGAGGGCACGGGGTAGGAACAGGCTCGGTTCTACCCCGCTATGCCTCGTCACAGGATGCACCGAGCCTCCCACGTCACTTGGAGTCGTCTGTGACAAGATTTAAGTGTTTCAAAATATTGCATTTCCAGAGCAAGAACAAACAGTCCCAGTGTTGCGTAACCCAAAATGCATTAAATACTGGAGTGTTGTTACACGCTGTAAACAGAGCGTGGATACCTATATACAATTAATTGATTCCGCATGCATCTCATCCACGCTGATCTAACTTGGCAGTGTTATGTTTTATAAATAAAGATACTTTTCAAGTAAGATTAGATGAAGTAATCTTTATTAGTAGCCTGTTAGTGGCTATAAGCTAGTACTTTTACTTGGAAGCCTTCCACATTTGCAATCTTGTTTATGAGTCCCTACACACGACCAGGAGATTAATGTTGCGTCCCTTACATTCAGAATTCCCACTGCTTTGGGTCATTTTTCCCCCCTTGGGCAGCTTCTTTTTCCTCCCCTGAAAGGAGTTTCTCCCAAACTATTTGTGCAGAAAGCATCCAAGACATAACTGGCACAGATGCTGCGCTTCTGGGCCCACCTGTTTCATACAGGCCTCAGAGAAGAAAATTCCACCAAAAAGAGGCTGCCAAGTGAAGTCAATGTCAGAAATACTAATTAACCTTGAACTAGTGCTCCCAAACTACCTCTAGTATTCAAGTGCTGCATTTTATTTTTAAAAAATAAATGTTTTGCACTTCAGTTTTCACTGTTTCACTAGCAAAGTCACATTTTAAGTAAGAGATGGCAAGAGCTGTAAAGTTACAGTCTGATACGTACTCAAACTAAGGACAGGGGAAGATGCTGTTATTCCTCTGCATTAAACATTAATTCTATGTGGAGGAATTAAGATCAGAAAGCAGCATTCCTATAAGCTATAGGACACAAGTGCATTGGGATCAGACCCTTTAAAACACAACATATATGCTGGCACTGTTCTGGGAATCATGCCACAAGCCTGAGGTTTTGGTGCCAGGAGCTAAAATCAAACAGAAGAGCGTATCGGCTGTTCACGCTTCCCACCCCAACCCCGGGACATGAGATTATGGACAAATCACTTCCATCACACACCCAGGACAAGCACTAAGCTGCTCTGCGAGTGGGATCTTTGCTGGTAATCTTCCTTCCCTCTCCCCCAGCCCAGTAACTGGTGGAACCGAAAATAAAATCTTTGCTAAGCAAGGAAGCGTGCCGTCAGCTGTAAACATCTGGTGAGACTCAAAGGAGCTTGTCGAAAACCCCTCGCAGTTTTATGAAAACTGACTGCTGCTCGTTACTTTCTCATATGCACCGGGAGCATCAGATCAGATGTCAAATTCACACTTTTAATTAATGTTGGTTTCCACTATTAAGTGACTACCTTGATGCCTTCGGTGCACAGAGCCTCCTGCAAAAACTTTGGAGAATTAAGAAAACGCGTGTTTTAAAGCATACACGGCTGCAGGATTGGATCCCAAAGGAGTATTTAAAAGCCTTCACTACAATAAAAATAACACAAAACAGAACATTTGTATGTTTAAGAAGAACCCTAATGGCCGTGTCCATTTCTGACATGGGAAAGAGCTGTTTGTGCAGCATTACGCCACTCGACAATCAGCGGCCGCAGATCCAATTTGCCGCTAAGTGATAAGTTTATCTTAAAAAAAAAAAAAGTAGGTAAATTCAGGATGTTAAAAATAACAATTAGTGGTAATCACTTGGACTAGATTAATCTGTTCCAGTATTTTGAATGGCTAATTCAAAATCAACACCTTGCTGGATAAGCTATTGCTGTTTACTCCCTCCCGCTGCAAGACAATAAACATAGTTTTGCTTTATTTTTTTTCAATTATTTAGCACAGAAATGTAACTAATTAATACACTCCTTCAGCCCTTTTAGTCTCTGATGGTTCACACGAAGGCAGGCAGGGCTGCCAGCAGTGTCACAAGCCGGGATGTTTGTTCCACCACACCAGACCATGGCCAGGCTGTGGCAGAGCGACAGCGGCGTGAGGCAGCACGGATCTGTGGCGTGGAGCTGAGCCTCGCTGCAAAACCAACACCACCTCTGAAGGACGGAGTGACCAAACTGAGGAGCCCTCGGTTAAGCGTGAGGGGTGGCAGATAACAGCAGCAGGAGGCTGAGAGGCACGGGTTGGCACGGGTTCACCATCCCGGTGCTTTTATCCCGCTTGGAGGCCATGCAGGAGCTCTGTTGGGACAGCAGGCAGGCAGCAAGATGTGTGTGGACAAAAATTCACCCTACAGAGCTGCCGGGTGGCCCCAATTCCACGTTAGAGTCCTCTCAGAAGCCTCCTTTGGGCACCAACCCTCCTGTGCCTCACACGGGGCCAATCCCACCTCAGGGCAGCCTTGCAGGAGCCCCGTGCAAGCAGCCCCCTGACACATAACCCCATCTCAGCCCTGCCTGACCTCACTCCAGCCAAATCGGGTTTTCTGAGCAGCAAAATAAGTAAATTTAAGCAAAGGCAGCAGTATAAGTAAAGGCGTTACGGGCTGGTTCTGCAAACACTGCGCAGGGGAAAATGGCCGTCACAGTGAGATGCCACAGCCGGGCACGGGGCCTGTCACTGATCAGTGCCAGCCACACAGTGAGGGGCAGGGATGCTCATGGGCACCCAGAGCAGCTCTTCATATATTGTTAAAAAAAATCAGTTGGATTTTCTCAGGCTTTATGGATCATGGCAACTGCAGCTCACCTGGGAGCAGCCATCCACTTGCTCTAGCAACTCAACCACCCGTCCATCCCCATTAACCCACTACCTAGCACAGCACAGGAGACCACACAAATAAATAAAACTCCCTCTGAAGGGATAACAATTTTTTTAAAGAAAAAAAAGCACCTCACCGACAGCACCTCGCCGACACCCCAACTCCACCAAGCCTCACGCAACACCCCAACAACCCCCCACCGCCTCAAAACCTCCCCCTCCCGAGCTCACCTTGGTGTACTTCACCTCCAGGCTCCGCAGGGGCCGCGGCAGCGGCGGTGCCCTCCTGTCGGGCTGCCCGTTCTCCACAGCGCCGTTGAGCGCGGCCATGGCCGCCCCGTCGAGCCCCCGCCGCCCTTCTGCCGCTGACAGCCCGCGGAGCCGCCTTAAGAGCGGCGCGCGCCAGGCGCGGGGCGCCGCCGCCCGCTCCCATTGGCCGCCGCCCGCCCCTAAGCCCCGCCCCCCTCCCCCGTAGGCCCCGCCCCTCCGTGCCGGCCCTCAGGTAACGGGCGGCGCCGCCCCGCCGAGGCGCCCCGGCCGGAGAGGGGTCGGGGGGCGGCAGCGAGGGGGGCTCGCAGCGCGGTGTGAGGGGTGGGAGACCCTCAAACTGAGGGGATTCAGCCCGGAGGCGCCCTGAGGGTGAAGCTGAGGGTGGTGGGGAGCGCCCTGCTCCGTCTCGGGGCTGGTGGGCGCCCACAACCCTCGTGGCGGTGGGGTCGGTGAGGAAGATGCTCTGTCAGGAAGCCCCGGAGGACATGGAAGTTGTCTGAAGTGACAGGGCTCGGCTCCGCGCCCAAGCAAGCTCTCTGCGTATTGCCTAACTCCGTTCTGAATAAAATATGTGTAAGGCTCCGCCGGCTGGGGGCCAGGAGGCGAGGAGCACCCTGAACGCCCCCACACACATGGAAGATAATGCGACATATTTTCCATATAACACGTGGCGAGGTGCCAGCAGTTATCTTACAAAATGTTTCGCAGGATCTGTAATCCCCAGCAATAGTCAGCACTTTGCTGTTAAAAGGCTCCAAAATACTCAGCGCTTCCATCGGCAGATCGCCCGTGATATCACCGTGGCGTGAGGGCTGGTGCTGATTCAGAAGGGAAAGTACCACCGGGGAAGCAAACCCCGCTTCCTGCAGCTCGTGGGGTGTTCTCGGAGGTCCCCGCTCCAAGTGGAAACCTCTCAGACGACGAGGAGACATTTCTGCACAGAAAGAGCCGTCAGGCGTTGGGACAGGTCGCCCAGGGAGGTGGTGGAGTCCCTGTCCCTGGGGGTGTTCAAGGAGAGGTTGGACGTGGTGCTTGGGGACATGGTTTGGTGGTGACATTGGTGGTAGGGGGACAATTGGACCAGATGATCGTGAAGCTCTTTTCCAACCTTAATAATTCTGTGATTCTATGATAAGAGCTGTCAGTAAGGCAGGGGACCTTTCTTCCTTAATACCTTTACCACACAAATCACTAACACAATTTCTGTTGAACCATTAACTAGAGGAGGACCCATCCTGCCTCGCAGTAGTAAGGTCACATTTTCTCTTCAGATGAGAAAGTGCTTCGGTTATGAATAAATTTGTGGAAATATCCTTGTATTCAATGGTGAAATCAAGAGATAATTCTTAGAAAATAAGGGGTTGCATTACAACAGAAATGTTTCTTTCTAAGCTGTCCATTTTTTAATTCTCCAGTTGCTGTTTTCCACAAAGCTACAAAAGCATCAAAGCCAGAAGAATCCCTTAACTAAATCCCCATACAATCCTGGTCCCAATAAAGTGGAATTTGGATCCAAGTGATCTTTGGGTGTCACCAACAAGACTACAAGGTGAATGATGGGATCGAGCAAGTTAAAGTCAGAGATGGAAAACGTTTCTGTCTATTCTCTCTGTAAAAGATGTGGCCACTGATCCATTTTAGAGCTAGTTGCATGGTCTGGCAACAGAACTTTTTAGTTTCTCTGACAATTTGCCAGTTTTAGTTTTACACTAATGTATCACAACAATAATTTGATAATTTGAGTATCAGAGAGAGGAGAGGAAACTGTTACAGTGGTGGCACAACACCGATAGAATGAATTTGTCCATTTCCCTCTGTCTGTATTTTGCCCACAGAAACACTCGGCAGACATGGAAAGTACTTTTGTAATTAGAGAACAAAATCTCTGGACGAGGAGAAAGATGAATAAGAAGTTCCAGGACAAGCAGTGTCTAGAGAGTCATTCCAGTGGTTTGTTTCATATGGAATGACCTTGTCTCAGTCGCTCATGAGGAAGATTTTTCACAGGGCAGGCCTGGAAACATTATTTTAAGGCATTATTGCTTCTTTGAGTTAATGTAGATGTGAGAGGTACCTAAGGTAAAAATTCTGAGTGGATCGTTTGAGGATATATGACTGCTTTAAAAGGCTGTACAAAGCAAAGGAATTGTGAGTCACTGACATAAGGATGAGCTGAAATAATAAACTCTGACCAGCATATGTAGCAGTACACAACATTTCCCTTACTAACATCACAGGAAGGGTAACAACACGCTCCACCTTTGAAGAGTTGTGCAGACACTGGGTGGTCCCTCACTGGGACACCATCCTAGATCAACTCCATGGCCTCAGGAGATGTGTCCTCTGTTGCCAGGGCTCATATCATCCCCACAGTGGAGAAGACACTCAAGCTCAGTGGGAGATGCCCTAAAAGCAACAGCAGGGCGTGGATCACAACGAGTGAGAGGCGTTTTGTATTCGTTCCCATGCTCCATGAGGGCCACACCGCTATTCTGATGGAAGCACTGAAAAAGTGGGTTTTACCTAACTTTGTAACAGTTCATAAATGTGTCAGAAACAGACACAAAGAGGAAAAGAGCCTGTTAATGAAAGGTCACATTACTATTGAGTCACCCTGTTACATTCTACTGTTGCAGCAGTGTTTGCAGAGATGTCTGCAATATGTATCCTTAACCTGATGCACTGACTGCGATAACTGTGAATTCCTGCTTGGCTGTGCTTTTCCGCAGAGCTGTATCTCACAGAAAGTTTCTAGACTGTGAGTATACCAGCTCTTGTCTGCCAGCCAGCACAAAGATTGCCTTTGCTGGTTTGGGTCAGGCATGTACGCTCCTAAATCTGCCACCGTCAGTTGGACCTGAGCATGCTGTTCTCTTCCAGTCTGTCGGTCTGTGCCAAGAGCAGTCCCAGGATGAGTTCATGCTATGATCAAGTGGTTTCCCTATCTGCTGTAGATGCCACGTCTCTGCAGAATTTAATTTCTTCGAGTTCCCAACCTTATCTAACCTTGATGAAGGGAATACTGTGGGTGGTAACTCCAAACACTCCCTGCTCCTGTATGCGTGTCCTGTATCCTGGCTCCATGTCAGGGTGCAGTGTACCCAGAGGATTGTTGAAGATGTCTCCAGCATACCTGAGAGCATTTTGGTTCTGGAGAGCTGTGGATGGAGACAGATTTGACATTCACCCACAGGACCGTGGTTTATACCTAGCCTGGTCAGTAGGGATGCAGCCCTTGAGACCCCAAGCGGGTGGGGTGATACTCAGACATTTTGCATTTAGACCTCTGCCTGTGCCACAAACCAAGCAAAAGTCCCGTAGCTGTGTAGAGTAGTTAGCACGGCACAGAGCCAAAACCTATTCCTCTTGTTTTACACACACCCTGAAGCACATGCACACACAAACAGGAATAGGGCTGGGAAACTGTGTGCTCTAAAAGGCTACTGAGGCTGGGAACTGCAGCACTCGGCCAGGAGTGACCAGAAGTTGCCTGTTGTGTGTATCCTGATGGGTTATAATTGAGTGATCAATGTCCTTTTCCTACAGGTGTCCCCCTCAATCTACATGTTTCATTCTCTTCTTGCTTAATGTGCAGCTAGGAGGTGTTTTGCTGCCTGTTATTCAGACTGTGTTTTGGGCACAAAATTATTCATTTCCATAAGTTTTTTCCCTAATGCTCATCATAGCCGTGCCTGAATGTTTCACAAGCAGCATTTCCTTTCCCAGAAACTCTGAGAGGATGCTGACCCCAGAGAAAACAAGGTGGGAGGTGATGAATTAAAAAGGGTCTTCATTTGGGATTCCCGGTGTAAGTCACCTACAGCCTGAGTGCTTTGGCTGCCAGCATTCAGAGCTCAGCTCCCATCAGCTCAGCTGCAGCTGTAATTGCACAACGAGCCTGATCTGAAGATCTCCCACCCCAACACCAAGATAAGGCAGAACCCACAGAACGCAGGGCATTGCTCACCGGTGACTTTCCTCTGAGGACTTTCTCATTTTGTCAGCGCCGGACTTTACAGACATACAATTTGTGTAACTTTGTTTTCTGGGTATAGTTTCCTACTGCTGAAGTTCATTTTTCTAGGGAAACTTGAAGTTCAAAAATTTCATCCTTCTTGATCAAATTCACCCATGATATAGGTTAGCAGCAGGAGGGAGAAACCGTGCCTTAGATACCCATCTGAAGAAGTTATCTATTAACAAATGTACCTAATTGCTTATTTAGGTGGCCAAACAATTACTTAGCTATCTAATGCCAATTTCTACTGCTTAAAAGTTTGGCTTCTGCATTTTTATTTATTTTTTTTTGCTATGAGTTCATTGAAGCCAAACCTGCAATATAAAACAAGAAGTGGTAATAATTGAACTGCGGCATTCAGCTGTGAAATGCACTGCCAATGGCACAGTACTAATTTAAAAGGCTGCCATTTTATACCAGACCAAATTTTGTTTGGTTTATCAAAATATTCACGTGCTTTTTCAAAAGGACTGGAGTCTAGAGTTGTGCCTCATTTTAAAAAATGATCAGGCTGTTGTGCAAACCCTTTGGAAATTGTGTGTCTTACATTTGCTTTCTGTTTTTTTTAGTCAACCCAACCTTACTTTGGCTGTGTCAAATACCAGTGGCGAAGGGCTGTATGCATGGGATGTATTTTGGAGTCAGAGCAGCCTTACCCAGGAACTCACCATTCTCCAGCATTTCTATCACCCTTCTGTTTTAACAGATCTGGGGCTGAAGAAGAGTTTCTTTTTCCACTTCTCTCCACATCCACAAAATCTGCCAGGAAAGGTGAAGAGAAACAATACGAGATACTGTAAGATGCTATTTGTGTAAGCAAGGCAGTCTATTTGTAACCCTAAATACGTCCTCATGATGCAAAACAAGGCTTTGGCAGCTCAAGACGAAAGGCAGCCTTTTATACTTTGCACTGTAATTACTTCATGAAGCAAAATCCTCAATCAAATTAATTTTCTTCATGCGTATCAGAGGTATTAAACTGTGACCGTGCACATGGACTGGCCTTCTCTTTCGTTTTCCTGTCTCCAAAAATAAATTGGAAAGGTTAGTGGCAAGGAAATAACAAACAGCTGAACATTTTGAAGCCTTCTCTTAAAACAACTTCTATTTCCTCTTGCCTTCACTTCTCCCTGCCAGGCCTAGCACTGGAAAATGAGGAGAGTGGGAGCAGGAACAGGAGCAAGTGCACGATAACCCACTAAGATAGCGTCTGCGCTGCGAAGAAGTTCAAGGACCCGGTTCCTTACAAAGCATTCAGTGTGTCTGGCACCGCCGAGCTGATGGGAACCACTCCCTGCATTGATCTAGCGATGCAGACCTGAGCATTATTTGCCTACAAACAGCTATTGTTAGCAGGATTGGCAAAGGAAAAAAACAAATATGTTTGTTTTCTCCCCGGATCGTGTTGCTTCCTACTTTCTCTTGATAAGAGGCATTTGGGGGGAGTGCCCAGGCTTTGTAAGCCGTGATTGCCTGGTCAGGAATCGAGGGGCCTGAACCGTGTTTTCTTCTCCTCGGCCTTCCTCCCTGCCTCTTCGCTCTCACTCATCATCACATCTGTTCTGGGCCCGATGCCCAACAGCCCTGCGTTAACGCCTCAGTACACACAGGCTCGCACAGCTGAACAGCCTGCGATGCAACATGCCCCGTGCTGCAGCGCCGTCCCCACCGACCCAGCTCCCGCACACAATTTCTGTTTACAAGAAGAATCATTCGGCTTCGTAACGCTACTCGAGAGCTGTGCCCAGCTGGCTCGGCCACTTCAGGGCTTCCCAGAGAAATAGTTTTGCAGGGCACAGTCACGGATCTAGAAAATACAGCCCAGAGCAGGTAAACACGTACCCTTAAAGAAGATACCATCTCAGGCCTTGATCCTGCACGGGCTTAATGTTAAGCACATGAGCAGTCCCAGATGACTCCAGCAGAGCTCCTCGCATGCTTACAGCACAGAGAGTTTGCCAGATCAGAGCCTTTATGTCTAATTGCAAAATAAAAGGCACGTCTCCCAGTCCTATCAGCTGTAATGAATTGTTATTAACAGCACATTTTAAAATAGCCGTGGGGCAGATCCCAGGCAGACCCACTGGGGATAAAGCGATATGTGCAGGCTTGTTGCAACAGGACCTGGAATTACTTTTTCTTGGACAACGTGTGGTGCCAGTCCTATGAAATGCCAACGCTACGGTGGGTTGATGGGCTTTGACCTGTGCGAGGCTTGTTTGTGGTTACTCTTCACTCAGCGCCTCTCTTTTCCACTTTTTGGACTGAATCCTGCTGTTTGTGTTGAGAAACAGTTCCCTTCCTCACCTCGGGGTCCTTTTCTTTAACAATTTCAGGATTCCACAGCATCCTTGGCGAGCGAGGGCAAACCAACTGGCAGCAGGGCATCTGTCTGCTGGGCTCTTTCACACCAGGTCCTCATCCACCACCTGGGATAGGACCCTGGGGGTCCTATCCCTGTCCCCCCACCGAGGGGGTAAAAACGAGCACAAAAATCCACAACATGTCCCATCCTGATACCCTACATCCCCCCTTCCACTAACAGCGACGCGCGGGCCAGAAGAACCAAAGAGCACATAAAAAAAAAAAATAAATCAAAAAGGAGAGAAAAAGAAGGTGGGGGCAAAAAAAAAAAAAAAAGGAGAGACCCCCCCAGGGTCTGCAGGCTGGCTTTGCAGTCCTGTTGAAGAAGGGCTCTCCTTAGGGGCAGCACAGGCAGCTCCTGGCGTTGCGGGGCGCTGCTGCGCGGTGCTGAGCGGGCGCGGATGCTGCGCGGCCGCCCGGGGGCTGCCGTTTGCACCTGGGGCCGCCGCTCGCAGCCGGGTTTTAACACATGCAAACAAGAGCTTTTGTTGGCCGGGACAAAAGCTGGCCCGGCTCGGGGCTCTCCCCCAACACACTGGCCGCATTGTTTTCCCCTCCGCTGCTTCTTGTCACCCTCCTCGTCGGAGTTTAATGAGGACAACGGGATTTCGCAGGCTCATTTCGCACTTCAGCAATTTTCCAACACTTCCCTAACGAGGGAGAAGGGGCAGGGGGAGAGCCCCGCGCTGCTGGGGGCTCGCCCGGCTCCGCCGCTTGCAGCCCAGCCCCGGCGCGGCTCCGTTAAAAACCCACAAACGGCGTCGGGGGGGTCCCCAGGGGGTCCCGGAGGGGATCCCGGTCCTGCCCCGGTCCTGGTCCCGGCTGGAAGTGCTCAGCTGCCCGCGGGGAGAGCCCGGAGCCCCCCTCCTGGGGTCGGTAAAACCTCGCGGGGTTGGCACGGTTAAAGAAAGCGAAGGCGAAAAGTGGCCCCGGTTGGGGCTTTACCAGCTTCGGGGCAAGAAAAAAATAAAAGATAATAAAAAGATAATAAATAATAACAATAATAATAAAAAAAAAAGCAAAAACGAAAAAAAAATGAGTGAGAGAAAGAGAAAGAAAAAGAAAAAGAAAAAAAAAGGAAAAAAAAAAAGAAAAAAGAACCACCCACCAAAAAAAAAAAAAAAAAAAAAAAAAAGAAAGAGAGAGAAATTAATAAATTAATCTATTAAGTAAAACAAAACCCCAAGGCGGTTCCCTCCCGGGGTGCATCCTTCGCCCCTGTCCCGGCGCTTTCCGCGCAGGTTGCGCGCAGCGGCTGCCCCCGGCCCGCGCAAATCCCCGCCTCGGGCTCCTGTTCCCACGACCGAAATCTCCCCTCGGCCGGTTTTTTTTTGTTTTTTTTTTTCCCTTCATTTTTTTTTTTTTCCTCTTCTTACTTCCCTCTGCCGTGCGTGTGAGAAATGTGGAGAACTCGAGAAGTCGTTTAATGCAAAGGGATTTTAAAACACAAAAGTATGCAGAGAAAGGGGGGGAAAAAAAAAAAGGCACCTCGACCACTTAATTAGATATTTACCGAAGGAGCCATTACAGCCTGCTGGGTAAAACAGAGAATTTATAAGTTCTCTGACCACAAAGAAATCCAGTAATTACTTTTTTTCTCCCTTACAATGGGATGGGTTGAGGCCGGAGTGCGATAAACTTAACTCTGTTCCTGGGCTTTTGCAGATTGGCCTTTGGCATTCGTTGGTAAATACCGAGTGAATAGAGACTGTGTGACCACAGTCCCTTGAATTAGGGACAAACATTTCCTCTGTGCATTTTAAATAATGCCACTGCCAAATATTTTGTTACCAGAGATCATTATCCTTTGAATGAAAACTCGAGGAGTAAAGGCATTGGTTTTGTCTTTGCTGGTGTGGAACAGACTATATGATATCTAGAACAGCAACAAGCTCTCACAAATTGCTATATGATTTCTACTGCCAGGTTCTCTGATATTGGATACGACATAAAAATAAAAAAGCCGGGCAGATAGACACAGAAAGTCACAGAAACCACCTGTATATTTTGTTTCAAAGGAAAATCTCAGCTATTGTCTTACTGGCTCTGGTTCTGTTAGGCCTTGGATCTGCTTAATCTTTAAAGCTATTCAAACAAATTGAATGATACAAGGCAAGTCTCCTATAATTAATCTGGATTCTTGAATTTTGATACAAACTTTTATGTAACTGAGAAGTTTCTCCCTTTTCCTTGCAAAGACACTAAACGGACACTAAGTCCTTCTGTCAAGACTGCTACCATGAACAAAGTTGAAAGGAACAAACCTGGAAATTTTCCCTTCGTGGGGAAGAAAGGGAGGAATGTTAGAAAGAGACATAAACATAAAGAAATGGGAGAACCGGTCGCGGTGCCTGGACAGGGACCAAGAAACCTTTAAAGCGACCCGTATGCTACGAGCTGCCTGAATGTGAGCAGAGAAATCATGGTCTGTGGCCGGTAAAATTTTGCGGGGCATTTTGTTGCCCCTTTATCAGAGCCTCATGGGGGTTTGGAGCTGGTACCCACAGGCCTCACGTGGATCTCTGGCAATGTTTGCTCTTTCCCTGCTAAGCTCCAGCCAGTCCCCAAAAAAACGGCAAGGATGCTGCTGCACAGGGAAGAAGCAGTGACTTCACCCCTGAGGTGCTGGTGCAGACCGTGAAGCTCTAGCTGTGGTCTGTCCCTTTGCAAATCGTGCAGTTTGCTCTCAGGACTTGTCAGAAATATTCCAGAACCACTACTTCACAGCACTGCACATCCTGTGATGAGGCACTGCCGAAATCCCCCGACACGAGTCCCTTGAAGGAGCCAGTGTTTTGTCTGGGTGATCAGGAAACAAGGAGTGATCTTGGGCTGCTTTTTGACACGGGCTCTCCAGCCTGTGACTTTAGTGGAAAAATCAATACACAGAGAAAGGCCTGGAGGCTTGGACCTGCTAAATAACTCACACTGTGCAAGTCCAGTTTCCACTGAGGTCACCGGTAACCTCATCACACAACCAGCACAGATTCAGCTGGTGAGGGCAACCCTCCAGGTCACCCCACGGCAGATATACTCAGCCCTGCTTTCAGAGCCACCAGGTTTCCTCCTCCAGCCAGATTTTTCTTTTAATGGTATAAAACACAGGGAAAGAATGAAAATCTTTTGGCTTTTGCAGCTGGTTTGCCTGGCAATGATGGTTTACACGGTGCTGCTCTGCATTCAGGTGGTTCCCATGGAGAGGAACCCTCTATGCTGGGGCAATTGCTAGTGGGTCAGGATGCTGCCAGCGAGCAGTTTCACCCTGAACGCTTCACACTGCAGTTCCAAAATGTGTGCCCAGAACCCCAGGGCTTGGGGTGATCCCACTACCCCTCACATCACCAGTTCCTCCAGGAAGGCACTGTAACACCCAAGGGTTTTTTTCCATTCTCTGCAGAGGTGCCACCTCCTCAGGCTTGGCCAAAGACCATTTGGCCTGAAGCTGTTCATTTTAGCATAGCAAAATAAAGAAAACCCAGACCAGGCCAGTTTCCCCAGTCCCCATGGAAGACACAGCCAAAAATTGCCCATGCAATGACCCATCCGAGATGGATTTTGGGTGCCAGCAGCTCCCAGATGCTGCCACCAACGCCAGTGCCACCAGGTCCTGCCACGGCTTCCCAGCACTCCAGCCCCGAGAGGCCGCTGCAGATAACACTCTCCAGGTGTTCGGCCTGAGAACAAAGGGCCTTTTCAACGGCTGCTGAGGAGGAAGAAGCCTCCTTGCTGGTTGCAAAATGGCTTTCCTGGATGGTAATATTTGGTTACAGTAAGATCTGTTATTTCAGAAGAAGCCCCGCAGAAGGGAGGGTAATTTGACTCAGGCACGTAAAAAAAACAGTGTGGGGACTCTCATCTCCCTCCTTCTTCCTCACAGAGTAGCGAAACAGCATCGCGCTGTGATGTTTTGCAGTGGAACTGGGAACCAGGGACCAGGATGCACTTCATATCATCATGCCCATCTAAAGCAGGGTGAACTTGTGCATCACCCTAAGGGTGCAGGGCTCCCCGCAGAGCCTGAGCAACGAACCAAGCCGAGCTGCATGCTGGCATGAGCACAGCCCAAGGGAGGCTTTCCCTCAGGCTATGGACCTAGTGCTTGTGTTGGAGCATCTTAACCAAATGGTTTCACAGCAAAACCCAGATTATAGCACTGATCCACAAAGAAAACTGGAGGACTTGGGAAATACAGCAAACTCACCTCGCCAGGTGACCCTCACCAGGGTTATTGCCTCCATGAGGTACCCCCAGCACGTTCTTTTTGTCTGCTCAGTTCCCTGCTACATCTTAACCATACCCCACGCTCCACTCTGCCACAGCAGCAGGATGGTGGTGCTGGTATATGGGAGGTGATATTTCAAATGGTTTTCCTTACTTCCTTCAAGTACAAGAGAGAAGGGCAACCCAGGGAACCTCTTCACTTCAAGCAGGCATTTTCCATTCAAAAGAAAAATGCAGGGATGCTGTATGTACCCCAGATGCACATGCTTCATGGAAAAGCAAGGACATGTAACTTTTTTTTTTTTTTTTTAACATCTTCTAAACTGACCACAGCAATTCCTACATATATATGTAAGTATGTGTTTATAAAGGTGAACTTCTCATTTTAAGTAAAAGGAAGAACACTAGCTCAGAAATTGCACTTTTCAATAAAGCAGCATTATTTCCCAATAAAGACAAGGCTATCCTAACTCTTCAAATGCTCCAGCTAACATCTATACAAATAATGGGATTTGGCTGAGTACAGTTAAATATATTTGATTACTCCCCTTTTATCTAGTTCTAGGCTTACTGTACTTTTCCTTGGATGGCAAATAAGAAGCCCTTTTCTTCTAAGTGACAGCAGGGGAAAGAATCAGGTTGCTAATTTACCTGAGACCCAGGAGTATGTAATGATAGATGCGCGCTGGAAACTACAGAGTGGGCTTTCTAATTTTGGGGGGGGAGGAGACAGGTAAAGCGTGAGATTTGTTAATCTTTCAAATTGATTGGCCTTTTGCTGACGGACTTTCACAGTAGTAATTAAATGCACAGCAGGAGACAAGTGCTGTGAGGAGCTCAACTGGCGAGAAGCTGGGACCTAACGAAATGTGTCGCACAGGAAGCAATTAAAATGGAAAATCTCTGTTTTCTACACAAATAGGGTCACATCGTGCTTGTGGGTACTTACAGTACCTCTCTCAAAGCAAACATTGGGCTTACCTGTACTGTTGCTGCAAGTAAGATCCTTGAGGATAAGTGCTCAGGTGGCCTGGATGACTGGTTGAACAAGCAGATATCCTCGTGTGGATGCTCAGTGTTGTCCCCATTCTGGAGCTTTCTTAGATGACCTCTGCTGGGGTTGAGGAACCAGAGATTACTACAGGGAACCAGGAGATCACTGGGTCTCTAGGACACTAGCATTCCCAGGGGCATGGCTTGATCACTCCTTTGCACTTTGGTAAACTGAGCCCTCCACCAAAATCTTCTTGGGCATATGTGACAGAAAGAAACAGGAGGGGAAGGAGATTGCAGGCAAGCACTGAAGGGCCACAAGCAATTGCCTGGTTTAAATTGGCTTCAAAATCTGCACGAGGGAAAGCAGAGGCTAGCACATGTCCACATTTCCATGGTGAACAGCTAGAATGGGCTTGAGGCACAAGCACCTCCAGCTGAAAAGCCATTGTCTAGGCAGGACAAGGGTATAGCAGACCTGAGCCTGAGCCCAAGTCAGGCTTGTGGTGCAGATGTGCCGTTAGCCTGGGTTAGGAAGAGCTCACCCATTCCTCTCCCTTTCTTTGCCCTCTTCTGGGACCACCTGTGGGCAGACCAAACTCAGGTGAGGTGTGCTCACTGCAGGCAGAAGAGGAATACTGGGGCAGAACAAAGTCATTCACCCAAGATGAGTGCCAGGGGCAGCTCGGATGCCAAGGACAGACTCACAGTGCAGCTCCCTCCGCTTGCAAGCTGCTGTGCATCAGCTGAACAGTGACAAACCCTCCAAGCACACATTCAGAAGCTGAGCAACAGGTCACGTACAGGCTCCTGCAATACAGAACAAGTAGCAAGCAACTGAAAGCAATGTGGTTCACGAGGGACACTTGTAGTAACATTTGGGAGAAAGGGTTTGATCCAGTGTAAAATTATATAATTTTAGAAAAGATCTTACTATTGGCTGATAAAGGATGCTGACTTCTTGTTCCTTAGAAAGGTCAGCACACCAGTGTTTCCCCTGGCACTTTTTAGGTTGGTTCAGAAATAACATTGGCTACACAGAAATACACAAACATGCCATAATCTCCCGTAGGCATAGTCCTACACATCTGCACTTCCAGCAGACACCAGTTCCCTAAAACATCTACAGGATCCCCAAAGCAGGCAAGCAGCATTTCTCTTTCTTTGTTGTTTCACAGAAAGAAATCCTATCGTGACTTTCAAGTAGAAAAAAAAAATTAGAGAAATAATAACATGACCCAACTGCGAAAATATTTTTTTTCATGAACTATACCAATGAATTGGAAATGCAAGTAGTAAAATGAATTGCCAAAAGTATCAAATATATGTGTTTTCAATAACTTTTTTTTTTGTTACCTAGTAAAATATTTTCCTGGAGAAGGGTTGTTAAACCCCTCTGTGCAATATAAAGGTGCAGTAATGTATTGTCTCAGAAGTGGTTTAATGGAGTTTTGGGGTCCTATTTTTGTACATATTTTCAACACACGCCGTGCGTGATCAATTTGGATTTATAAAACGCTCTATATTTCTTTCCTAAGCAATGATCCTAAGTTTTAAAGAATGCTGCTTAGTTAGGAGTGCATGTGTGTGTTTGCATTTTGGCAAGGCAGCAAATAACGTACGATATTTATGTCACCCGAGGAAAGCATTTCGTGTCTCTGCCAAGAGCGGCCCTTTGCAAGGTATTTGATCCGCGCTCGGAGCCGCGGTGCCAGGAGGAGGTTAGGTACGCAAAGGGAAGCTTCATCCCATCTTCACAGTGAGGAAGGGCAGCTTTGAAGGCAGCTTTCAGATCTTGTTTCGGCAGCTTTCAGATCTCTTTTCAGCTCAGCCCCTTTGCCTCATCACAATGGCTTTGGGCCTACCTGCGAGCACAACGCAAGTGAGGCCGGCCTGCTGTTGGTTACGGCAGCATCTCCCTCTGTCAGCCAACCTGCTCCATCCATCTAACCGTGCAAACCCAGCCACCAGCACAGCACCAGGAGCTGGGAAGAATGAGACCAGCTCATCCTTGTCACCCCTGGTCCAGTGCAGGGCAGCACTGGGGCCTGGTAGTACCAAGCACAGCTTTCCCACAAGGAACAAGGAGCCTTGCTCCCTGCCCTCCTCTTCTTCAGTGCTTTCCTCCCCATCTCAATTAGGCAATCTCCCTAATTGCCATCAGGATCTCACCTGACAGCAGCTGCAAGGTGCTAATTGCAATGTGCCAGCTACTGTTTGCTAAAAACAGTTCCACCCCCCCAGTGTCGCGCGGCCTAGAACTGACTGCACACGCTGGAATGATGTCTGAGTGTGATTTAGCCTTATTCTGCTCTCTGTTCCCCCGCTCGCTTTATCCATGGGTGTAACTAAGAGCAGAATCTGTCCTTGGCTGCTTGGTACCAGCTGCTGTTCGCTCATTTGGAAAGGCAAAAGCCCTGGGCCTTGCTCACACCTTTGCTAGCCCTGCAGACCCCTCACACTGAAATCTCTGCGCCAAATCCAACGATATAACATTTCATTCAGAGAATTTCTCCATTTTCTTTTCTCCTCTTTTGCTTTATCTCTTCCTTCTATCTCCAGCCTGTCAGGACTTTCACATACCTGCGGCTGACAGCTAAAAGATCAGGAACTTTGATGTTGTAAGGGATATTTTATCTCGGGTAATTCTCACCAATTCATACGTTATTGTGTAGGATATCCAAGGACTCTGAGTGTGAGCAACGCCTTTGTCTGGTAAGATGAGAGCAATTTGCAAGCTTTTCTGGGAACAAGGTCCAATAAAGGGACTTTAGAGATATAATCTGTCAGCCCCATTGAGAAGCACCCTGACAGCAACCTGATGATTATTGACAGTTTAAGCATCAGCCAGGACAGGACAAGGCTGGGGGTATGCAGTTATTTGTAGCAAGACATTGTTCACAGAGGAAGCAAAAGAAACCCTTTATATCCAAATTCACTGCATTTTTGCTGAGTTTCCCCTCACACGATTGACCCGACCCTGAGCAGCTGCTTTTTGCCAGAAGTCTGACAAAACCCACCCCTCTGCGGCCCAACCTCTGCTCAGAGAGGCGACCTGGTGATGCCCTGTGTTGTATTTTAAATCCTCTCCTTCGACCCATAACTCGCTCCGCTCCTTTACACCATCTTGCTCCTGGTGAGGCCATACCAGCATCGTCCTGCCATCGTCCCTTGGAGCGTGGCATGGAGCATGGCAGGACGCTCGGCTGGCCTGTTGTCTTCATTACCTCCTGGCTCACATCACTGGAACATCACTGGCTTCACTATATTTGATTATGGAGGAGTTTCCCCATTATTAAATGTACTTCTGGATTAATTTGCAACCCTCATTAGATGAACATTTGAGTAATTTATTTGCAAAGACATCAGAATCTTTGTTTCTAATAAACACCCTCACATCTCTATGAACTTGATGATCCAAGATCATCATCAGTGGCTGCACTTTGTCTCTCACAGCAGATATCTTGAGATAAAACCTTTCTGCAGAGGCAAGGATCAGGTCTGTATCCATCCAGCCCGGTCTATACCCATGTCTTTGTTTTTTTGGTCATCAAACTGATGTTCATATGTGCTCCTAGGAGGTGTTTAAAGTTCCTGAGAAATTGTTCTCTGCTTCCTGATGATTGGGTAAGCGTGTTGGCGTCAATCTTCATGCCAACATACAAGCAAGTCTTTCAGTGCTCCCCATACTCCTTTTCCCTCACCACATTCTCAAATCCTCAGCCATCCTTCATGTTTTCCATCCTCATCAAGCTTCAACAGCAAAGAGGCAGTGAGCAGCCAGACCTCCAGAGGGGAGGAGGCCCTGACCTCCAAGAGATCACCGAATCACAGAATCATGTAGGATGCTTGGTCCCAGAATTGCACAGGTGCACTCGCCTCTGAGTCCTATAGGAGGGTGGCTCTGTCACTCATGCAAACAGAAAATCTGCCCAAACACACGTAAGGTAAACAAAAATAAAAGGAGGAATTTTAAAGCCACCGCTGGCATCATGTCTATGTTGGGACGTGTACAGGGTTCATTGCCAGGCAGGCTCCAGCCCTGAACCAAAACATCATTTGCAGTGACACTCTTTCCCACAACAGTCTGCAGTGAATTGTGTGTGGGCTGCTGAAATGACACTAATTTGCACCTCCCTGCTCATTGTGTACACCAGGCTTCATAACTCTGTTGAGGTAGAAGCCTGGCATTGATAACTGTACTGAGCGTTACTTGGCGATGTCATTTGCACATTTATTCACTGGAGTTTGATTTTCCAGATTCTGCTGCAACTTTGGCACAGGGTGTTAAATGATTTATTGCAGAGAGACCGTGGCGAGGCCAGGAATAAACCCCAGGTATTGCTAGTCCCAAGACGCTATAACGACCAACTAGTGTTAAAAAAACCCTCCTTGCCATCACCTCGCACCTTTATTTATCAGCAAAAGTATTTTTTTGTTTGTTTGTTTGTTTCTTAGCAAGATGCTGTTTCACCGGAGACCACTAAAAATTAGATTTATCTTCCTTGGAATAACTACAGGCTCTTGCATTTGTAATTCACTCCCCTCCCATTTCTAATCTCATTTCTATTGAATGTATTGTTTTTCTTTCCATTATTTATAAAATGAGATCATTAAAATGAGAATTGGAGCCTGACAGGTTTGGGGCAGAAAGAAATTTCACTGCAGATGAATCCCAAATATAATACCTTGGATTACCGCAGAGCATTTCTTAGTGAAAGGGCAGAAAAGAGCTGTTTCTTACACCATTGATTCATGCTTCTGTTTTGACGTTTTGGGGACAAAAGAGAAAAAGAAATGCTGAGTCTCGGAGTCTACAGCACTTTATGCAAGAGGCAATGTGGGATGATGGCGTGTGTGACATTTTGGGGGACGGGGGTGCTGAGCTGGAGGCTCCTTGCACCAGTGCAACCACCTTCCAGCCCAGCTCTGCTGCGAGCTGTGCCCCACCAGCTGATTTCAGTGCCTGACCCCAGCAAGGTGGGGAAATGGAGATGTGGGCCCCACAGGCTCAGCAAAACGCAGGGAGCATTTCCTTTTGCCTAAAAATCAGCCCAGCCACCCCTCCCTCAGGTGTGATTTCGGTGCTGCTGTGGTCCCCGTTCTGCTCCCGGCCAAAGCAGCAACAAAACCCTCGAGGAGCAGCCGCCTTTCCCCCCCCAGCAGGCTGCACATCAGGGGTGGGTGAAGTGAATCGGCTGGAAAGAATCTGGGGGGCCTGGAGGATGCTCTGTTAATGCAGGATATTATCTGACCCTTGGTAATAGAGCAATATGTTCCAGATGCAACGGAGAGATTTGGGGAGGGGGTGCCGGGGAACTGCTTTGTTTCCTTAAACAGCTATTTGGGGAAAAAACAAGCAAACAAAATCTGATGGATCTAACTGAGCACAAATCTGGTGTAATTCCACTGCAAACTGCAGGTTTACTCTGGATTAATACTGGTGTGAATTGGACTAAGATTTGGCTGCAAGTCTCAGCTCTCCCCTCATTCCTGAAAGATACAAACACGAAGGTCTAAACATCTACAGTTATGTATTGCATAAAATATTTCCTGGCTAGGAAAACCTCGTGGGACAATGATCAGGAACAAGATGGTGCAAATAATCAGTTTAATTGAAAGTAAAGGCACATGACTGTCAACAGAGAGAAGAAAGAGGTTTTTCCTTTGCCAGCTTTAATACAAGCAATATTAGGAGCAGCTGCATTTCAACCCATTTTGCAGATAACCCTGAGAGGGGCATTCTGAAAGCTGAACGGTTTAATTGCATAGGCTACCCTTTAATTTAGGGTGCTGAGAATGATATGAAGGACTCATTAAACTGGGGCATTAACCATAGCAGAAAGTAAAGTAGTTTCTTTGTTGCAGAAGACTCCTGCTACCCGACTACTAAATTGTTCATGGGAACCGCGGCGAAGCAGGATGGGTAGAAGGAGACGTGTTGGGGTGGAGGGAAGGAAAGGAAAAATACGTGGTAAAGGCACTGCAGGCTGTATGTCACTGGCCAGGGTTATTTCAGAACTGCTGCCTGACCCGTTGTCTTACTGGGGGACACCATGGAGCTGGAGCTGATGCACGAAGCATGGCCAGCAGCAGGCCAGGAGCCGTGACACCATCATTGCGCTGGGAAGGTCTGGCTGCATCCAAAGCTTTGAGCAAGAGCCCCCAGGTCACCGTTACATGTAGAAGCCACCGCAGGGACACCAGCACACGCCGTGAGATGAGGAGCAAGCACAGACATCGGGTTCACCCTCCTGGCCCCCCAGGAACACAGCTCAGCCCCTTGATGACCAGGAGCATCGGGACTTCCCCTCTCTTTAAGCATGACCTCAAAGCCAACAACAACAAACATCGCTCTCAGAAGTGCAGAAGAAAGGGTCACGGCATGAACCTCAAGGGTTTGAAACCTTGGAAACTGGTGACAGGGAAGGGAAAAGCCCCCGTCCCAGACCTGCTGGTTGTCACACCATGACCATCGCTTCGCCATGCATGGCAGGTGATGCCAGTCCGGTGGGGACAGCAGGGAGCTTGGTCTGAACTGGAAGCAACTGGTCCCGGGAGCTCAGAGCCCAGTCCCAAGGTGGGGTGAAGTTGGAGTAACGCTGCCCTCACTCCCCAGCAAAACAAAGCCTTTTTAATGACTCTTTCCCCAAGCTCAGGATTGGGTCCATAAAACAGAAACTGTACTTCGATACCAAATGAAAAACATTACTCACAGACTGTAATTCCTTTCTGCAAATACCGGAGGAGAATATTTCATTTGGCAAACAATTGAGCCTTACAGTTTAGAGCTCTTAATGTGATTAGGGACAGGTTCTGCAACACATTTGTAACTCCAGGTGATTTTGCTATATCTTTTTGGACTGTGACCAGACATAAAATGCCCTTTTGCTAGATTTGGATCCAACTAAAATTGAGGAGAATCAGATGTCGGCGAGTCCTTTCCAGTTTGATCTTTACCCAGGGGTATCACAACACGCTTCAGCTACAGAGTGCACAGAGCAGCTCTGCAATCGTGGGCTCTTTTTTGCATTAAGCACATCCCTGCTCCGCTGAGCGATAGCTCTCCTGCAGCACACGCTCTGTAAACAAGCAAGCACTGCTCTGAATTACCATGATGTACTTACGGGACTGGGAGAGAGAGCAGGATGCTTCCACTGGCCCTATGGACACGACTTCACTTCCTTTCCATCATCCCAAGTTACTTCAGGAAACTCAAATCTGGCTCGGAGCAAGCTGAGACAAGGTGCCCCCAGCATTTCATCCTGAAATCCCTGTGTTTTGTGGGACCAGACCCCTTGGGGAAGTTTTCCAGTCTCATGCCCCGTCTCTAGCAGTGTTGCTGCCTCCGCTACCAAAGGCGAGGCTGCCAATGAATCAAATTAAATTAATTTATTACCTACAGGGGAGAGCACCAAAGAGAAAAGCTAAATTATTCTGCGTGTACAGAATAAGCTTGACCTTTAAGCCATCAATAAGAAGAAAATCCTTCTTTTTTTGCTCATGAGGACTCCGTGCTGGCATCATAGGTGTGGGTGCTTTGGCTGTCCCCAGCCTCCCCCGTGCCCCACCAGGAGCTGCTCGTGGGGGCACTGAGCATTGCTAGCCCAGGAGCCACCAGCCTGAGTAAGACGATACTATTGAGTATTTATGGCAAGCTGTAAAGCAGGAAAAAAAAATACATGCCCTAACAGATTTACCACTCTCCAAAAGGAGGAAAACTGCACTAAGGACAGACCCACATCACTCTCCTAAGCAGATAGGTCAACGAAGTGTCAGCGATGGGAAAAACAGATCAGGGCTGTGCACATTAAGGCCTTGTGTCCACAGAATGGCCATCACAGCCCAGGCACGATGCAAAGGAATACGCTTGAAGTGTTTTACGACGTCGTTGATCTTTGCGACCCCAATAGCTCTGCTTTATTCACGCCAAGGGAGGGCAAGCTGCTCGGGGACAGGTGAGGCTCGCGCTTCGCTGGGCGGCAGTGGCAGATGGGAGGGAGGAGAGGCGATCGATTCGGGCTCCGAAAAAAAAAGCAGAAGAAGGTGTGAGGGCTGGAACTGGAAGTCAGCAACATGCGAATTGGAAAGGAGACATCTGGTTTTCAACAAGGGCAGCCCGCCGCCGGAATACGCCAGGAATGCCGCAGATTCCTCGTCCCTTGCTGTCTTCAAAGCGAAGTGTGAGCTCCTCTTCTGGAAAGCCCTGGTCCTGAGCCCGGGGGGGTGACACACAGCTTGGTCAGCTGCTCTGAGCACACGGAGCAGGACCAGGGGATACAAACACCCAGCTTGTGCCGAGCTGTGGGCACTGCAAAGCTTCGCCAGGCAGCTCCTGCGCATGGCTGCTCGCACGTCACATATGGGTGCACATGGCTAGGGATGGTTACAGGAGCCTGGGTGCTGGCACCAGGCAGAGACAAGCACAGTGGCACTTCAGTAAATCTATATAAACCAAATAGCTCAGGATTTTGTCACAGAATTGCAGAAAAGTTGAGGTTGGGAAGAACCTGGGTTCTGAAGACATCCAAAGAGGGACGCTCCCTGTCCCTGTGTTTTCTTCCAGATTTATTTATGTTTTTTAATACTGTGGGACAAACATGAGGGCCAAAACAACATTTCATACCTATTTCTCTCTTTTTTTTTTTTTTTTTTTTTCATGTGTGTTATCCTTTTGCACCACATGCAGTCCCTAGGGCTTTCAGCAGGGATGTGAGAGATGCAGGTGCCAGCCCCAGGGGGTTCTCTCATCTTCTCCGAAACTGTACCCGAGGAACCAGAAGAAAAACCCCATGATGTGGCAGGTCAGCAGGCGGCACACAAATCAGGCAGGTCCCGCGACCTCGCGGTCATCCCCAGGAAGCAATAACTGCGAAAAGCCTGCAGCAGCTGCGGTGGCCATCAGGGGTTTGCAGCCCCTCAGAGCACTTCTGTTTGCCCGGGGAAGCTTCGGGTTCCTCTCTGCAGAGCCCGACCTCAGTCGCCTGTGTCCTGGGAGAGACCAGAGGGTAACACAGCAAAAACCATCAATGAAGGGACTCAGATATAATCTCCAACAAGAACACGAGTGGGTCAGAAGGAAAACAAAAGCTTTTCTTCCTCCTGGATCACGCTGACAAAGGTTTCCCGAAATGTTGTGGTCTCGGCAAAGATTTAAAGTTCAGTTTAGGTGTAAAAGACCCAGCTCTACCTATGCCAACAGAACTCAGATTAGGATTATACAATTTAGGATGCTACACCAATTCTAATTATAAAAGTATCTTCTGCTCATTCAATACCATAAAAAATATTTATACCCCACATCCCCCCCAGATTATCAGCTTTAACATTTACTCATCAGTTTTCAGACTGCAGTGGGCAAGAAGCTGCATTATTTTAGAGTGAAGGGTAAAAAAAATCAATTTTTTTCCAATATTTGCAAAGCCAGATGATTCAGTAAAAAATTTCTAGCGTGTCAAAAAGCACAACAACAAACAAACAAACAAAAAAACAACAAATGCATTTCTTCAAAAAGCATTTTGCATGGAAAACACACCCAATGGAGCAAATATTTGAGCTCCCCAGCTTAGGACAGCCAGGTGACGGGTAGCAAAGGGGGATGCTAAAAATTCCTCCTCTGACACCAGCCTTCGATAGAGCCCAAAGGCACGAGGGGATCCCTGAGCAAGGCAGGCAGCAGCACGGGGCAGAGAGCTGCAGGAGGTGCAGATTTCTCTGAATGCCTGCAGGACCTGCCCGGGGATGCTAAATGCTGCCTAAAACCTCCCCCATTCATTGCAGGCTTCTCTCATGCAGAACCCTTAATTAAAAAGTTTCCCAGCACTGACATGGCATTTAAAGGGACGCCATGGTGCAATATCTGTTTCCAATCACAAGGTTTGGAAGAATAAGGCTGCGCATACCTTAGGACCCCCAGCGGAACGTATTGGTGATGATGATGATGTTCCTTTAAATAGCAGCAGATGTCAAGACCTGGAGGAACAATTTTTCTTCCAGAGACCAAAGTGGTGACACAAAGCGATGCCTTCATCGAGGAAGAGCTGCGTCTGTGCCCAACGCCGTGGCCATGTGGAGGGAAGAGCTGAAAAGCTTCGGGCAGCACCACGAGCCATGGAGAACTGAGCCAAGGGAGAAAAGACTTCATGCTACCAAAATATTGAGGTCTCCATGAACAGGAGGCAGATTTCTGCCCTCACCAGAAGGTAGGTGCTTCAAATCTGGGACCTGGCTTAGGGCAGCAGGGCATTTATTGCCCAGGGCTGTGCTCCTGGATCGTGGTTTCTCTAAGGTGCAAATCAACCTTCAGCACCTTTGTACCCGCAGAGCTGGTGACTCCTTGGCTGGGACCAGGCTGCTGGTGTTTTACTCCAGGGCACTAGTGCAGATGGGTTTGGATCCTGATGGTCTGCAAGCTGACCGAGCAGCTTGACAGAAGGATAATAAATAATTAATTAAACAAACACAACGAAAAAACAAAACAAACCAACCAAAAAAAAACCCTCAACAGATCACAGCCTCACTTATTAACTTCTCTCCCATCCCACTTCCCAAAAACACAAACCAAACCAAAACCAAAACCAAAACCAAACAAAAAAAACCTCTGTAGGAGCTTAATTTTCAGTCCACAGATTCAAAGCTAGCCTTCTAGGATTGGATTTTGAAACCAATTCCATACTGGAAACCACTAATTTTACCAATTCTACCATTTTCAATGTGGTAGAACTTGCTGCTTTTGAGAGACTTGGGCACAGGAAAACTGCTCATTTCCATTATTTTTAATTAAAAAAAAAAAATCAAGAGCAACACAGTAGATTTCATCCCCAGTGCCTCTCAACTCCAGATCTAGTTTCGACTCAAGCACAACCCTAAACTTGACCCCATGTTCAGCCACAAACCCCAAACTTTCTATGGGCTCTGGGTGGAAAGTTACTGACCCTGTATCCGAGCCAATTTTCAAACACACAAATAACTTGCCTGATGAAATTTTTGTAGGGAAAAAAATATATATACGCACGCGCACACACACACACACACGCCATATATAGCAGAAGGGATTAAATCCTCATGTTGCAAGAATTTAATTTTAAAAAGCTAAGACATTGCAGGAATGCAAAGCTATCACCTCGGCCGGGTAACCTTTGGCTGAGGCAGGCACTTCCCCAGCCGGGAACGCTTCCCGCGCGGCGCTGCAGAGCGGTGCCACTCGGGAATGCCTGGCTCCAGCCCAGCACCGAGAGGAAACCAGCGATCCTATACCCATGGGGCCTCCGTGTAATTCCCCTCATGTCGTTCTCACCTCTTGCTCAACGCCCTGGGCACCCCATGTCCCAAGGAAGGGGGATGAGGATGGCAGGAGGGGTGGCACAGAGGGATGCTGCGTGATCTCCTGCCGCGAATCCAGACTCGAACCCATCCTCGGGAAATATTCGGTGCCTGAACGGGGGCAGGCGTAAGTTCACTTCGCACCGAGGTTAAGCGTTTAATAGGACCCCGCGTATTAACAGCATTCCTGGCAGGCCAGGACTGGGTTTAAGTGGCTGAGGGGGAAACACCGTGCCGTTGGGTCTGATCCTGCGCTAATCACAGCAAGCAGGGGACTGACCTACAGGAAACGATCCTCTGGGCACTGACGCTAGCAAATAAAGCCAGCCGTTCCTGCGGTTTATGGCCTGTGTTTTCCACCCCCAGCAGGCTTAATTTATGGTAATTACTAGGAACCACGGATTAAATTAATAACAAGGAAATTATTAAGGTTTCCTGACCCGCAGGCCAAAGGTAAGCAAAGAGAAGCAAGCTGCTCTGGATGGAAATGTTTCCCCCGCTGCTTGCGGGGCCAGCGGAGGAGGGCCTGCAGCGAGGCAGTGGGGATGGCAGGTTTTTGGGAAGGAGCCGTCTCTCCTCACACACAGACGGTCACAAACAGCATCCCAGGGCAGCCCAAACTGTCCCAGCATAGCTCCCGGACATGGGGCGCACAGGCCAGAGTCATACGCTTTAAGTTACCGAAGAAATAGAGATCTCTGTCGGACAGGAAGAGACTATAAAAATAATATAATGCAGAAATCCAGCTCCATTCAAGCTACAGCGAAGTCCAGAGCCCTGTTCTACATCCAGCTCCGCCAGCTGATCAGAAGAAGTAATTCTCCCCTGCCTGGGTCGGAGCACATTTTATTGCTGCTTATAATTCATATATAAGCCTCATACTTTAAATTAGCATGTTGAATGCTCTTATGCTGTTCCTATTTGCTCACCAGACCTGGCCTCCCAACCTTGCTGGCCTGGGTATGGATATGAATCATTTTTTTCATCAAAGGCAGAGCAGAGCATACGCTGGCGGGCGGGTAGGGTTTGTTTCCTGCTCTGTTTTCCCTGCAAGAAGGTCGGTGCAGAAACAAGGCTGCCAGGCTTTGCTCTCTGTAATGAGGAGAGCACCATGGCTTCTCTCAGCCCTCAGCATGTATACGGTTCCTGCAGCAGCTGCTTTCAGATTCTTTTACTCCGTTATCTGCTTCACATCCACCCTAAACCCACCTCGAAGCCAATTCCGTGCCTTAGGGACAACCTTGCCCAGCACAGCCCGAGCTCTATCATGAAGTCTCACGATATTTCTTACCTTGAATATCTTTCTTAGAGAAACCAGGCAGAACAAAAGCCTTGGCAGGCTTTTGATACAAGGTTCAAAAGAGCACCTGAAGTCTTATACAGATCAGGTGAAGGCACACGCACCTGAAGGTGTGTTTAGATGCACCCGAACTGTATTTACCAAAAATCTGCTCCAGCTGGGCTCCTGAGGAAGGCAGCACCAAGCTCCCACCTCCAGCACGGACAGTGGGCGATTGTTGTGCCGTACGGCTGCCGGCGGATTGCATGTCACCGGCAGGGATATCAGCGCCCGATCTCGGTCAGGATGGGGCACGGGGGAACCTGCAGCCTTGTCAGACTCAATGCTTTCGTGTAGTAGGTTGAATAACAGCACGATGTTTACATTTCCCCTCCTGCCCTAAGTAGTCTGGAAGCTGGACACCTGAAAAGCATGAATGATTTCTAAAGCAGAGCCAGCGTCGGCTCGTGATCACTTGGCTGTTTCTTACCAGCATTCCCTAAAAAAAAATAAAAAAAAATAAAAAGGAAACTAAAAAATGTAACAAACCTAAAACAAGCAAACAAACGAAAACCAAATAACACAAAACCCTCAAACTGAAGGTTTTGCTGCTTCTGAACCTGGACGTGCAGTAAAGATAACACAACTGATGGAAAATCCAACAGCTAGCTCACACTGTGCGTACATCAGCCATGGCACAGAGAACCCAACAACTCGAAATGCAACCATCCAGGGGATGAATTCCAACCAAGAAGTAGTTACTTTCTAGTTTCTTCCGTATTAACACGTTGAAACTTAATATTGAAAGTTCTTTAAATACACAAACAGAACAGTGTCTATAGTTAATGGCAAAAATATAAATTGAGGTATGTAGGAAGCAAACATTCTGCGTGCACTGGAGAGCAATAAACATGATTGCAGGAAGCTATATAACAAATGCACCAGAAATACTGGGTGGGGGACAGTAAAAACTTGAGAGCTTTAATCAAGAGGATCAGGGGTCATGACTGGATTTGTCCCTCATTCCAATGAAGGACGGGATGATTGCCTGACACTTTTAGCATCTCTCCTTACTGCTACCCTCTCTGTGAAGCAAGCCACACTCTGCCATAGCCTGAAGTTCTCAGCAAGCTGTAGTCCTCACAGAGCAGACACCTAGGATGCATACACCGCACGTCAAGAGCAGTTCCCCAATTCACTCCATGGACAGTTCTGTTAATCCCTTACAAAAGAACCACGCCAAAACAAAACAAAACAAACAAAAATCAGACAGAAAAAAAGCAACGCCTAAGTGATGAAGTTTGCTTAAGCAGACTCCACTAAGCCAATGACACAAAGGAGAATTTTTTTTTCCTCTGGGAACATATTTCATGCTCCTGGCTGCTGCACACATCTGAGACATCAGAGCCCTGCCGGTATCCCCACAGCACCAGCGAGGTGAGCTCTCCACGTGCTGCACCTCCAAGCTTATCTGATGCAAGGCAGCGAGGTGTCCTACAGCCTTCATCTCCAAAAGTCTTTTTCATTTTCACCCTGACTTCAACACATTTGTTGGATGGTGCTAAAGGCAATGCCAAGTGTTGTGGTATGGATGCTTCAGGTTGTCCAGCAGCTATCAGTCACAATTTTCCATCACTGTCATATAGGGAGAACCATTTTATATTGTAAAACTTCAATTTCCTATTGCCAGTCTGGATCCCAACACACCTTAAAAGCCAAATTGGTAGTTTCAAAACTCAGCTTCATCAACCTCTCCAAACTGACGTGCCTCCAGAACAGTAAGTCTCAATCCACTTTGAATTGGATCATTTCATTTCATCCTGGGCTTGCATGACTGTCAGTCCATCAATGCTTCTTTGAAAACTGATTCCTTGCAGATGACCACAGCTGTTATAAAACAGTATTTAAAAACAGTTTTATATTTGAAAAGAACTTTCCTTTGCTATTATATCAACCACATGCTTAAGGAAGGGCCTGGGGTTTACCACCGCTTGGTGAGAAAAATAGCAAGAAAGAAAAAGGATAATGGGGTGATAATGGCTGGAAATGTATGGATTGAATTTGGGACCTACTTAAATACAAGAAGACAATTTGTGACTCGGTGGTATACGCAAACACAGAGAAATGTTTGTGGCTCAGGCGTGTATTTGAATATAGAAAAATGTTTTGTGGCAAACAATTTTTCTTTGAGCGCGGACAAACTGTGACCAAGCTGCCAGCTGTTCAAACTCTGGTCCCTGCAGCAGCCCAAGCAGATGGGCTGTGCCTGCTCAGGAATTTCTCCGGAGATGTCCTGTTTCAGCATTTTTGCCACAGGATGGTATTGGTCACCGAGCATCCCTCCATCACATCATGCACTGCAGACTTGTGACAACCCTTGGCATCACAAGAGTGCCAAACCTTCATCTGGTTACCACCAGGCTCCCGTGAATTAGATTATTTTGGTCAACAGTTTGTCATTTGCTCCTCCAGAGGCAGGGAAATCCAGCTGAATTTTGCCATTAAAAACTATAAAATGTTTTACAATACAAAATTTTTTGATAGTGAATTGTACTTCTGGGATGCTCACTTCTTGTCCTTTATAAGAGATCTACTTTTAAAGAGGATCCTCTTTGGGTACGGTCTCATACTAAGGGCCAAACCTGTAAATCTCTTGTGTGAAAACTGAGGCACAAAATTAAAAACAAACAAACAATCAAAAAAAAAAAAAAAACATGATTCTATGAAAAATGGATGTCTGAAGAGCACATGAAGACATAGGAGATGCACACAACCACTACACAAGATCGAGAATGGCTCTCACAACTGTTTTTAGACTCACTTGCTCTTTTTTTCCTTGAAGTGTCCCATCTTTCCAAAAAACAACGCAGAGCAGGAATCAGGCCAAGCACAAGAGTACAGAGAACCTTATAAAAAAACAAAACTTTCTTCTCTGTTAAGCAACTGGGCTGATTTTCACTGTGTAAAAGACGAAGTAGATTGAACAAAATGCTTACCTATACATCTCCATTTCTGATACAAATCCTAGATTGCCTTTGTCACTTTAGCACATGAGCATGAGGCCAAATGAAACACATGTTTACAACTATAATGAGGATTAGCTTTGCACTAAAAAAGTTGAACTATAGTCAAAATTAGATGGTGACATGGGTATTTGCCAACAGCATTAAATGAGAAATAACGGAGTATGAGGTTTCTGGAATGAATAGAAAACGTATTGTTTAGAGACCTTTTTGGCCACGTATCAACATATGCCAATACTTAAGGCTTCTTGTTCTTATTTACTTGCTCTGACAATAAAACAACTGTTGTTTTGTGCCAACAGCCTGACAGACTGGTCCTGTACCTTAAGAAATACAGATTGGATATTATATCTCATGTATCAGCTTCAACCTACTTTTCCAAAAAAAGAAATGAGAAGTAATTGAGTCCAGAGGAAAGGAAATAAATGAAGGAGGTAATGGACTTTAATAACATATAGCATCAACACGCATTAAGAAAATACATCAAGCAGAGAAGAAAGCACTCTCCTATCTCAGAGGAGCGGGCAGTGTTTGTAGCTTCACCCAGCCCTGGGCAGAGGTTATCGGTGAAGCCTCAGCAACAGCAGTGATGGATCATTCCCCAGTGTCCTCCATCAGCACAAGCCCAGAGCAGTGAGGTAACCGCTATTGTTCTAATTGCAAAAACAAGCAAAATGATTAATTAAAATCCTAGGAAGCTCCCTCAAAACCGGCAAGCTTGAAACGTCTTTGCAATTCTAATGTGCAGCTTCTTCCCTGGTCCAACCACTTCTCTCCCCGGCGCCGTGCTCTGCCAGGCCACCCTTGTGTTCAAAACGCGCTCCCTCCTCGCAGCGTTTCACACCCAGGAGAGCGCCTCTGTCCTCGAGCCATAATGCTACAGCTGGAACATATAGAGACCCAAGCCAGAGCTCACTTGATTTTAAAACAGATATTGCTAGTAAAGACATCAGGAAAGCCTTCAATTCTGGAACAATTTTCCCAGCGCTCTTTACCGCACGCTGTCCAAGGCGGGCTCGCTCAGCTGCTCTTCAGGTGGCCTTTGTGCAGGCGTGACGTGATGTGGGGCTGGGTGGGAGCTGACCTCGGACACGGCCGTCCTGCTAGCAGCAAATCCTGCTATTACATTGGGAAAAGGTTCAGCTCTGTTAACAGTTAAGGGAAATGGACAGAACTATTGGTTTGACACTAGTTGTGGTGCGTCCACTTAGTTTAGTGCTCTGAAAAACTGCTTATGTTATTGAAAAAAATTAAAATGATGTATCTTTCTAACTTGCAGAAGTGGAATAAAGCTTAATTCATTCTTTATTTATTTTTAGTCAAACCACCAGCAATTCGTCTTGTGGGAATGCATTTAGCAAAAACATCATTAATTCTTAGTTCACCCACTCTTAAGATCAGTTTGCAAACTCCCTGGTGGCACATTGTTGGCAGACAATTTGCCAGTGATCAAAGCACTCCATGAAGACATCAATATGGACAAGTCCAAGAGAAAAGAGACAGGGTCCCAGCAGAAGGCAGCCTGTCACACCAGTCCTGCCTGCTGTTCCACCAGAATTTCTTCTAGAAAGTCTTCTGGGGACAAAGAGAAGCAACCAGCTTGCAAAGTCCCAGCTCCAAAGGTCCCAACTTATACTGGACTACCTGGGGCAGGTCTGCATGGGAAAGCAAACTACTACACTTCGGACATTCCCCCTCCATGGAAGATAACGACAGCACTGTTTGTCCTGCAAATCAAAGCATCACAACACCTGTAAGTTCTGGACCTTTGTGGTCAACCCTTTTGCTGGTCTTATGAATCAAGGAAACCATATCTGATGTCAGGAAGATCAGCTCTGTAACTGGCAACACCTGGCTCCTGAAGGCAGGGAGGATATATGAGGTCCTGAAGCAGTAACTCGGAGCCTTGCCAGTTATCTCATCTGTATTGAGATCACGGTCTCATAAAGCAGTTCGTTGTCCTCTGAAAGATGATGATCTCACACCAGCAGCCCCCCTGCCTCCCTCTCAGCAGACACAGTGAGGCAGGAAATAGGGTTTTGCCTCTATCTGATCACTTACAGCCACAGAAAAGATGAAAGGTTCACGTTCTGTCACAAAACCACCAGAGGTCACTTCCAGTGAAATCTTCATGAGATACGAGTAATTGCCAACTGAGTGTTTCAGATTAAGGGGAGAAAGATTTATCTCTGAGGATACGTATCCCTAAAGAAAAATACACCGTCTGTAGGTCTGCAAAGAGAGATGTCATCTCTGGACATCATCATCATGGTAGTACACGGTTAGTTGCCTACAAGAGCCTGCAGCTTTTGGGATGCAAAGTCTGAAAGCTCACGCCAGGAGTCAGCCCCTGACCTAAAAGGTCTGCCTCTGTAAGGAGGGAAAAGAATGGATTTTCAGCATTTTATACACTGAGATCTGTGGCACTGGAAATGGTGCATCATTTGTGCAAGACGGAAGAAGAGATCCACTTAGCTGAGGTCCCTGACCTCCTAAATCTAATCCAGTAATCACAGAGCACTGACACTGCTGCTCTACCCATTGCGTTGTTCACTCTTCCCTCAGTAGAAGACACGACCGTGGCCACAACTCAGAGAGGGGTCCCCGTGCCACCCGTTTGCCCCCCTGGTGCATGTTTTCTCCCATCCCTTTAGGACACCGTCACCATGGCTGTGGGGGCACCTTCTGCTGAACAAAGCCTTTTGGGTGCAGGGACGTTGGCTCCTGGGGTGCTCAGGAGGACACCTGGACACGGCCTGGGTGCACCACCAGCCTCACAGATGCCTGTGGCTTTCAGCCTGAGCTTTAGAGATCCTGGTAGCGGGGAACAAACCCTTAACGTCTCTGTAATATGGTGCCTACAACATCCATACATGACCATAACGTGTCTGTAGGGGTTCTGTGCACTCGCGGCAGCTCCTCCTGCAGGTGAGCAGTCCTGCCATCCCCCCAAACTAAATAAAGGTATCGATCGCCTACCACCTGCGCTCCGGACTACTATCCTGCAAATGTTTTTGCTCTGGGAACATGAAGCAACATATGTTAGCATTAACTTTTCTGCCTTTTTATATAGCTATAAACAGATCCATTGACTCCCCCCCTTTTTAATTTTGCAAAAATAAATGCTTTCCTGGACAGTCAGAGCTCATTACCGAGACAGAGTGCAGCTTCCCCTCCTCCTGCCCACAAGAGCCGGAGTGAGGAAGCTCACATGGCACGCAGACCACCCATCTTTGATTGCAGCGGGTGGGGAAAAAAGTCTCTCCTTCCATATTCATATTTTTTGGAGACTCTTAAGATCATTTTTCTTAGTAGGATTTTTTTAATGCATCTTCCGTATCATAAAACCTGTTTATTGTTATTTCTCTGAGCCATTTTTATTAGAGAGGTCCTTTTACTGAGTTTTATATTAAAGATTCTAACAAAGGCAAATAAAATTACATCTATAACTAAGTGCATACTGTTACAAGCCTGCATCTGTCCCCATGCCAAGAAGAGGCTTTGCATAGTAAGGCTGTCCTTGTGAATACAGAACAGAGTCAGGATTTTCAGAAAAGCTCGATACTCACAACCAGGGCCAGGTTCCTGTAAGAGCTCAGTGCCATTAGCAGATGACTCCAACCAGAGCTAACATGATGTCACCCTCCGCTTCGGCTACATCTCATCAGCCATGTCCTGGGGCCAGCATCGCTTTGGGGCGTCCTGTCATTCCCTGTGCCTGGTGTAAAGGGAACTCTCCCTGAGCCCAGGATAGGGGAATGGATCTTCATGAAACTTCACAAGGAACAGTGATTTGGGACTGTGGAACATGAGGGCTCTTCAGTTTTATGGGGAACGCACAAGTCAGTGAGAGGTGAGCTTGGATAAAGAAGCACAGTGCCCTGAGAGGCTGGGTGAAGAGACCACAGCTCCTTAGCATCTCACTCAAGCAGCCATGCAGTAACTTATGAGAGGTCTCCAGGGAATTTCATGTAGAATTTGAGTTTTTGTGGTCTGTGCTCCCTCTCCCACTGGCACCCTCTCTGGGGTTGCCCAGGCCCCAAAAGCCAGCCTCAAGCAGCCCATGCACAACTGTGAGAGCAGCAGGGATGGGCAACGAAAGGGGTTGTCCAGGGCCAGTTTATATATATATATATTTTTTTTTGTTTTAACACCTCTTTTCTCCCAAAGCTCCATAAAGGTGACAAATGCTCATTCCTAGCAGTGAAAGAAAGGCAGATTGCTGCTCACACCACAGCCCTTCCCAGGCAGGAATCATCCCTCTGAGACTCCACACTCGGGCTTGAAATAAGCTACTTTATCCTCAAAAAGCCATTCTCCTCCCACGTGCTTGTGTCCTTCGCATGGCTTTCATCTTGGCAGCCTCCAGAAGACCCCAACTAATTTCATTTTGCTCACACTGGGTCAGAGCACGAGCTTCCCAAAAAACGTAATCGCCTGGAAACCCCGATGTTCCTGCAGCTGGGTCTGCAGGAGGGGTTTTCACACACCCCCTGCCTTTGCAGCAGGGGAAGAGGACATGGGACCGGAGGAGGCGGTTGTGCAGCATCTCTTCCTACTCAATTAACTCAGCGAGCCCGGAGGAAAGCTCACCATCTGCACAGCCCGTGAGTCACCTCAGGACTCGGGCAGTTTACTGTATATATTAGTCAACAGAAACAAACAACACAAATCCCCAGACATTAGAAGTCATTCTTCTTTTTCTTTTCTTCCTCCGCCCCCCCCTCAAATTTGGCTACGCATCCCTAATTATAATTTTCTGGAGATTTTAAAGTATTTAATTGTGGTTTCTATAAACAAGAAGATAAATTACTACATCTAAATATTGGTTCTCAACAGTTACTAATGTCTCTCAGGGGACTGCTATTATTTTACTAAGACAGGAAAAATAGGTTGTAAAAGATTTTCTTTGTCTCTCTAGCTTACCATTGCTGGGAGTAGGTTCTGAGAAGATTTCTTGTAATTGCCACTGAATGCTTTCTAGCTGATGACTTTAGACAGCATTATTAAGTAAACTAAAAGGGAAGATTGATTTCCAAGACGATACATTGTAAAGTCACGACAAATAAAAGCTTAACCTTTTATTCCAGAAAATGAAAGCACAGTAAATGCAACAAAGACAGAAAGGCAGACACTGCAGCACCCACCAGTTCCCCTTTTAAGCTTTCAAGCTGAGTGGCAGACAGAGTGGTAGTGGGAACATTTTTAAAGGTTTTGGACCTTAGGTTTGGTTGAGCAACACATTTGTGAGCATCCCTAAGGCTTTCCCAGGCTGTGTGGATTTTCTGGACCTACACTCATGGGGTGCAAGACTTACAAGAAGACACTGATTCATGGTTTTGCTTGGGTTAAAACAATACCCTGGGAGCATCTTCCATCCTGGTATCACCCTGCTATGACCCACATTAGCAATCAGACCCCATAAGGTGCTCAAAGGACAGGAAGAACAACTGCAGGAAAAGAGATGGACCTTAAAAAAAAAGCAGACCAAAAGACTTTAAGAGTAACAGAGAAAGAAACCAGCAGATAAGACCAAAAGTAGCTAAGCAGGGCAAAAGATCCCAGGGTGCAGTGATAATGAAAAAAGACCCAACAGCAAAGAGATGCTGAAAATCATGAGCATCAGCCAGTCATGGCAGCTGAAATGAGGCCAATCCCCAACCCTCCGACACACTGGCTGGGCAGGGAGCTGCCCAGCTGCAGTTTCACGGTAGAGTTTGACCTCTCGTTGTTAAAAATAGAGTCACTAAAAAGGGAGAATCAGGAACTGATGATGGTATCAGGAACTGAAAATATTGTAAGCATCACAGCAGCTGAAAGGCTGCTGCCAGTCCTGTGACTTCTCCCCTGCAACAGGCGGAGGAATCTGTTACTGTACAGCAAAGGGTTTCCAGTTGGTCTCCTGAGACCGTGTCATGGGTGGAAGCCCAACTGGGACGCAGGTGCAAGATTTTTCCCTCCTCGAGCATCTCCTTCCTTCCTGGTGCACCGCTTCCCCGTCACGCCAGCACTGCGTCACCGCGCCGTGATCCTGCCTGAGGAACTGCTCATGCTTCAAAACACCCCAGAAAAAAAAATCCAAGTTTATGAGTAACTTTGGTGGTTCAGATGGGACTGGACAAGCTGGGGGCAGATGACAGAGAGAGCCCAGGAGCAGAATCCCTGCACAGGACAGGACACCCTGGGGTCTCCACATGGGGGGCTCTGATCAAACCCAAAGCTACATGAGCGGGAAGAAAACAGACCTTGCGGAGGATCAGGCTGAGCCGTCCATCAGAGCACCAATCAATCACTTCTCCCTTGTAAATCAGGTCAGGGAAAGGGGCTTTTATTCATTTCTTTATTTTTAAAAGCATTGATATTTCACATTGGCTCATATATACAGGCTGCAGCTTAGCTGCTTTATAATGTGCTTGCCTGGCCCAAAGAAACCTCAGCTTTTGCCGGGACAGAAAAACACACATGGACAAGCAGGCACACAATGAGATGAAGCTCTGTGAGTCCATCCTGCAGAGCCATGGGCTCCCCTGCCCCTTTTCTGCCAGCCCATGGCATGCTGAGCGCTCTCCAAACACACAAGGAGGTGGGGTTCCCACCCAAAAAAGCTTCCAGGCTCCAGTTGGGCAGAATACAGGGAAAGTACAAACCACGTTTGCAGCTATATTAGCCATGCACTCATAGGCACAGACTAATAATAGAGCCCAGAAACTGCTCCCAGGTTACTCATCTTGCACGTCAAGCCAGTCCTCATGGTTTCCATAGGCATGGGGGAGAGGTGGGTGTCTTTCTTGGTTTCATAACAGTGCTGCACGCTGGTGTGTAATAAATAAAGATGAAATGGAAATAATCCAACCCACTCCTCTTTGAGCAGAGTTCAAGGAAAATATTGCAGCTAGAGACTATAAGCAGACCCAATAAATTTGTTCCGCTGCCCCATTCCCCTTTTGTTATTAGGGTGTGACTAAGACTTAGCAGCATCAGCTTTAGGTCTTAATTAGAGGTTCTTGCTGCAAGCTCAAGGGATATTTCAAAACCATGTTAAAAATATCATAGGAACTTGCAGCATGCATGCAAACACGATGCAGACCTGTGAACCAGGCTGGCTGAAACATGCAGTTGTGGTCCTGGGATTTCTACTTTATCTTAAGCCTCGGGTTCCTCTGGTGCTATATTATCTCCTGTGTATATTGTACCAAGGAAAGGCAGAAGGGATTTAATAGCCTGCATCCAGCTGTCCTCGAATATTTATATCCAAAGGACCGCTGGGCTTCTTGAGTCAAAAGTGGAGAAAGTGGGACTGTATTATTTATAAGGAAAAGCTTATTGCCTGGGCTGCTGCTTGAGACATTATTGCCTGACCGTGCTTTCCACCCAGCGCTCGCTTCAGACGACTGAACTTGACCTATCCACCCATCATAAATTAAATTCTTTGATCTCATCTGTAACAACATAGAGCCCTAATAACAATAGATCAAACCGCAGCAGGGACAATATGCTTATTCTTTACCAACTAACTTTTAATTAGTAAACAGCACAGGGGAAGAATTCACCTTTACAGAACAAAAAGGAAAAGAAAAGGCATTTAGTACTTGAAAGAAATAGCTGATAAAGAGCAGAGGAATCTTTCAGAGCTCTACATCCTTGTTCTGTTCATCTGAAAAACCACGCCATCCCCAAAGCATTAAAACCAGGATGAATTTCACATTGTAAGAAATCGCCGTGAAAGCAAACATCAAAAGGAACCAGGGAGGAGGAAGCAGATCAGGTGGTGCAGAAATAGCACGCTGCCTTTTATCCGCACTTCATACAGGAACATCCCTCCCATTATCTGCCTGGATCCCTGTCTGTGCCCACGGTTCCCGGACCGTAAGCACGGCCGGGGCTGAGTCAGTCCCCACACCTCCCGGGGAGGCTGATGCTTGAAGTGCAGCCAGGAAAGGTGCCCAGCACCCAGCACCCTGGGTATTTTCTGTTTGCACAGGGCGGGTTTATTATTGCAGAGAGTTTCACAGGTCGCACTAAATCGTTTTAGTAGGCTTGTCATTTCCAAGTGAGCTTATCTGACACTCAGCACAGCTTCTGGGCAAACACAGGAACTTATATGAAGTTTTTAGAGCAGCAGTGGCACTCATGAAGCCAGGGACTTTCTGTGGCTGTATGTCTTGGGTCATTTCATGCAGATGTAGGAAAAAATTCTAACCAAAGTTAAAAAACACAACACTGTTCGCAAGAGGGTGCAACGACAACTTGACACATCTCTCTCTTTTCTCTCTCTAGCCCAATGTTTCCACAAACCTTGCAGCTATTTGCTGTCTCCCAGACCATCAGGTGCAGGAAGCACCACTGAGGAAGAGTGAGCTGACATGGACGGTGCACTCACGTCAGGCTCATTTCCCTAGGAAACCAGGCTGAACCCCCAGCACCGCTCCTTGAAGCCTGCCTGACACAGGAAGGAGACGAGCCAAAACCAACCCAAACCCTCTAAGTGGTGTTGCCACTTCCCAAGCAAACAAACCCAGGCTGCCACAGACCACGAGCAGGAAGCAAGCCCACAGATGGAGATACTTCACAGAATGTTTCTGAGCATCAAATTCCTGGAGTTTAACCTCCCTGGATCGACAAGATGAGCTCTACCTGAGACTGCTAGTTGTGCCAGCAATGACCTCACTGGGGCTTTGAAAAAAAACCACAACACTCCATGTCTTCTCATCCAGGTCTGATGTCAAACCAAATAACTGCTGGGACGAGGTACTGGGATTTCATTAGCTATCTGTGTCTCGGGGTATACAGCTAGTTACAACCTTACACAAATAATAACAATTCATTCCTTAAAAAAAAAAAAAAAAAAAAAAAATCAATTAAAAAAAATAGAAGCTTGCAAGTGGTGAATAAATAAACCAATTGCAATTTTTTCTTCCAGCTGGATGTCAGAGTACCTCACACCTATTTTACTAACTGGTCCTAGAGTTAAAAAAGCAAAACAAGCAACAACAACAAAACAACAAACAGGTCACGTTTAAACCCAAATTGCAGCCACTCTGCAGTGCAAGGCTGCAGGAAAAGCAAAGGAAAATCTGAGTTTCTACTGAAATCACGGGATGAGTTTCATGTAGGAAAAATTGTAATAAGCAAACTGGAATTCGGTCTGGACACTTGGGCTTTTATCAAATGACAAGTGGCCCCTAACAACTAGCAGTGGGCAAGCCAGCCTCGTGTTTTAACCTCAGCTACCAACTCCCAGCACAGGAGACATGGATACCCCATGGGTCTCCCCTCTGCTGTGTGATGTGAGATGGGAATTGATGCCCGGGCTCCTAACTCCAGGTACACCTCCTGAAGCAGAAACATTTAGATCCCTTTTTTGTGTTCTAAGTGCCCACAGTTGAGAGAGGTTTCATTTTTACAAGACAGATTATACAGAGACCAACGACAGATTTCATTAAGAGGACAAAGTAGACTGAGAATTTGACTGTGGCTATTTTCTTTGGATGGATTTTCATCTGTTCCTTCAGAAGTTGGAAAATAAATGAGTATGGTAAAGAGCTTCCATTGAAGTCTCTGTGAGTACTGACACAGGATGAAATCCTGCCCACACTGAAACAAATAACTGGCAAACAAGTCAAAGTTTGTGTGGCATGCATACATACATGTACACTTTGGACACATAAAAAGCACCAAACTCTTTGCAAACTGTGCAGCCTCAACACCCAGGAATGACAAGAAACTCAAACCAACAAAACCCACCCAGAGCATTGGCAGGACCCAGCCTACGGTTTGCTTGCAACTGGAAGAATAAAGAGGGGAAATCCACTGCTTCGTGAATTTTGAAACCGCAGTCACAACTTTGTTTTGTGAATTTTAAAACCACAGTCACAACTTGCATCCATTAAGTGTCGATCCAGCTATAACTGCAGGGTGGTTTCGAGAAGCAGAGGTAGACGTCTGGGAGGAAAGAAGCCGGCTTTGCCTTCCACCGCCGCTGCAGATGTGCCGAGGCCGCAGAGCAGAAGTTGGTCGTGTTGTTCAGGGCCATAGCAGACGGCTTTGCCACCTACCACTACTCGCCGCCTTGTCAAAGCCTCGCGTATTGTGTGTGGTCCGGAGTTGGGTCATGCAACCAGCCAAAGCCCTCTAACTCCATTTCCAGTTCACATCACTCTAATAGGCCCTCAGCTGGCCCGAGAAATTCCCAAACATCTCTTTCTACAAACAAGGAATTGGGTTTCTTTTGTCTTGCAATCAGGGGAGACAAATTCTCCCCTCAACCACAGTTTAATTTATTCCTTTTGGTTGTTATTGCCTCCACCTACTGCAGCTGTCTAGACTGTTTTTTTTTCTTTTTTTTTCCTTTTTTTCCCCTTTTTCCTTTTTAGTTCGGGATTTTTTGGAAGCCGCCTTTGCTTCTTTCCGAAACAAGTTTATTTTTAGTGTCACTTTTTCCATTGGCAAGATATTACAGCTGAGAGAGCTGCTCTCAGTGGAACTGCTCCGCTTTCAGTACGAAAACGAGAAGCCTGCCCGGCTGAGCGAGGGGAAGGCGCGACAGAAGGCACCTGAGGTAACGGCGAGATAGGCCGAGTGGAAACCGGGCCCGCTCACGTCAATGGAAGGTTGGCCGCTGGCTTTGCTGGCAGTGAGGAGAGAGCAAATCCCTCTCAAACCCAAGCCTGGTTAACCGAGGAGGGTTACGGTCCCTTCTGGCTTCCTCTTGGACTAATCCCTGCCTTGGACGGGGCTCTGTTTGGGAGGAAGCCGATGGGGCTCGCACCTGCCCAGGCCGCGGCACTCAGCTCTCCTCCTGTTGGCTTCCTGCAGCGGCCACACGCTGTCAGCAGCCTGACCGAGAGATTTTGGTCGTGAGCAACTTTGCCACATGAACCCAGCACTAAACAGTCCTGAGGAGACTTCTCAGTAAAGGGGTCAGGGACACAGCCTAATTTATCTGCCTCGCTGCTTGCCACCCTACCGCCTCCCAGCTGCTTTCTGGCCGTGCTCTCAGCATCAGTCTCACCACAGCTCCTGCTCTTTCAGATCATTTTTTTTTTTTTTCCATTTTTTTTCTCCAAAATATGGAGAAACACTCTTCACCACAGAGTTTAATCCCACCAGAACAATCACCTGCTTAATTGCCAATAGTTACCACCTTGCAACGAGTAAGGGTACAAAAATCTTACCGATATCACTTTTGGAAAAGAAGAGGTGGACTTGAAATAATTGCTGTGACTGGTCTCACATTTTTCCCATGTCATTTTTCAGCCCAGAGCAAAGGTTTCCCAGCTGCCAACATCAGCCCAGCTTCACTGTTGAGCACAATTCTAAACAGCACTGACACAGCCCAAATACTGCAATACTGAGAGGGAAGAAGGAAAAGTAATATATTTTGAAGCAAATCTTTCGGGCTTTTAGATTGGGAGTGGAGAGGTGGGGGAGGGCATTAAAAACACACATGCACACAAAACCCCTGAATTAAGCAAGCGAGACCATTCCAGTTGAGCTGTTTCAGCCATTGTCTTACAACAACTTTAAACCCAATTGCTTCTTTTTAATGAGGTATTTTCTTCCTCTTAGCCACCCAAATTTAATCCATGATGTTAGTCCAACTCAGAGAACTTAAAATCAGAACATTGGGGCCTTTCTTAATCCTCTTAACTTGCCAAAGGTTTTCTGATCACACACCTCTTCCTTCCTACTTAAGACTGTTTTTTTTCCACCACCCTTTGTCTTCTGTTTACAGCTGTGAAAAATTAGGATCCAAGCAGTAAAATCTCTACATAACAAATGAGCATTTAGAGATGGCTTGTATGTTTCACTGAAGGAAACCAGGCATATTCTCTCAATTATTTCATCAGATCGTGTATCTAGCAGTTCCCTGGGCTCAAATACTCAGCATTTCTTGAGGGACATTTTTTAATCTGCAGTTTTTGGTTCTACTGAATAATTACATTCAAAAGATAAATGCTGCTTCATGCGATGATCACTGTGCTCCTTTCACATGATGTGTTGTGTCAATAAAGCTGTTGAAGTGGGACAAGATCTCACACAGAATGCAGGAATCCTTGTTCTTTACCTCTTGTAGACCCTCCACTCCCCTCAATCCAGCATCTCAGGAGAAGACCCAGGGCTTGACAACTGGTCTGGTTGTTCCAGGGTGGCATAGGAGCTGACTGGACTTCTCTCATGAAGAAGCTGGAAAAGCTCTGATCCCATAATGGTTGATTTCAGGGCTCACAATGAGAGCAATGCAAATATATCTAAGATCTAGCATCCCCTTAAACTGTAATCTCAAGATTCATGGCTGGATGAGCACAAAAGACTAGCCCTACTAGGTATCTAAAGAGTATCCTGTTATGAATACACAGAGCCACACCAGAGTGGAGATTGCACATTTAGCTCTATGAAGAACCAGCTATTTTTCATGAAGTTTAGTGACCAGAGAAGGCAGCAGGTGACTTCGATGATTTTCCAAACATAGCCACTGCCAGATCTCCTCTAAAATTTGTGCAGTGCTAGAGCTGCTGCCTGGGCTCTGGCTCCTGGCATCATTTCTTGCTGTTAGACTGTACTAAAGAAACCAAGCATGCATAAGAAACCTTTCCTAGCCCATCAACAATACATGCTGAGAGCATTAGTTGCTTTCAAGATAAATTGTGTGATACAGAGTAGGAAGGAGTGCTGAGCAACGCAAGAGCCATGAGTAAGCAATTGTCAGACAATCCCTGTCACGTTCTGGTTCAAATTACGTCTAACAACAAAAACAAAGAGAAACTTCCTCCCTGCCCCTGGCTGCACAGGTCTTCTTAGAGATAAGGGTTTTACCGAATGGGCCACTAACTTGAGATGAACTAGGAGCCAAGCTGAAGGGTTTGAACCAGAACACAACCTGGCACCTATCCCAAGTTCCTTTCGAGTTTGGTTAACATTCCCCACCCATCATTTCTCATGTGCATGTGCCACATCACTTCCTGGTTCTGATTTGCCTGCTATTTGCCCCACGGGTAGGGTGTTACCCATCAAGAGTCGAAAACCAGCAAGTAACCCCTCCTCCCCCTCCTCATAAACCCCACACCCATCTCTGAGGGATCCAAGCATCCCTGGCGGGAAGGAGTCCAAGAATTCTTTATGCACATAAGAATGTCCCCTTGCCACATCATAATCCTGTTTGCTACCAGTGCCACACACTGATGGTCTAGGTCAAACACCAGATGTTAATAAACCTCAGTAACAACTGCTCAGAGAAAATGCAGATAATTGGACTCATACCTTCTACTAGGAAAAAAAATCATGACAAAAGAAAACATGCAATAAAAAAAAATGCATCTTGGTTGCTTTTAACATTCTTTTCTAAAAGCTAATTTTAGCTCTATGGCTGGAGCTTAAAGGCAGATGCACATCTGGTGTAATCTGCCTACTTCCATGGGTCTGGCCCATAGCACTTCTTTCTTCCTTTGCTCAAAGTAGCCGTCTCGCACAGCTTGGGATGTGAAAGTGTAAAGGGTTAATTAATGGGAGATTCAAGATGTTTCCCCGCACGCTCTCAGCTTCAGACAAACTTGGATGACGATGGCCTCGCTGCGATCAGGTGCTGACTGTAAAACAACTTCCTTCTGTTTTCCCCAGCATTCAGAAAGTGCTTGGGTTGTTCTGTCGTAAAAGCATTAATATCTGGCTTGTAGTCACCACTTGTTTCACTGCCTTTTGCTACTACCATGATTTACATACATTTGCTATAGTCAGAAGAGCAACAGGCAGAAAATACCAGCCTGCAATGCCAGTCGTGCTGCCTGTAGGTACCTTTCTCCTGCCTTTGAGCCACTATTACCATATATGCCCTTCAAAAATAGTTTCCAGGCAGATGTTTATATTTTGCCATTGGACTGGCTGGGACTCAGAAAGGATCAGATATGGTCAAATTCTGCTGCTACTGCAGATAATGCAAATCCCCCGATGATAAGGGAGTTCAATTATCTGTATTAAGTCACTGGAATTACATGCCAAGCAAAGAGTTCTGCATTAATGGAGATTCAAGAGCTGTATGGGTTCCACTGCCCACCTAACAGTTGGCAACGTTACTGATCAGTGATATTTTCCAGGGTATTTCAGTCCACACTTTGCTTACTTCCTAGTCATGAGTGGTTCCCATTACTGGTGTGCAGGAACACGTTGCTTATCAAACCTGCTACTTCACTGCACACGTTGTATTAATACTCAGCACCAGGGCCCCGCTTAGCTGCACCAGCAGTGATAGGGGCTGCTGTCTACAAGTTCACAGCTTTGTATGCATGTATATGGGAATCATCATATTCAAATACCCGAAACACAGCACCCACCTCTCTACTGCTTTTCATTTCCGTGCTGTGCAGAGGCAGCGAGCCTTTTCTGTGCTGGGGGAGCTTCGCCAGGCACCTGAAGGTGAAAGGAGCAGGTCACAGCAGTCATCAGCTTTTTATGGTTTCTCACAGTACATCCCTGCAGGGACCAGACTTGCCATTAGCTGTTCGCGAGATATTTTTAAAGCTTTTCAGGACAGACAGTGGGGTTTGGAGCAGTACCTCTGCAAGCCTGCCACCCTTGCCCCTCCAAAGAAGGCGGGTAAGGGTCGATTTGTCAAGCTTCATACACACAAAATGCAACTGCCCTGTTCTCCATGCAACACGTCCATCCCAGCTTCCTCTGCCTTATCCCCTGAGCTGCCATCCCTGTCTCCTCAGACACCAAAAGCTGCACCATGCCACAACGCACACCAGCACCTCTGATTAGCCACGTTTCTCTTACAGAGCAATAGAAGGATGGAGAAAAAGAGCAAGTTCAGAAACAAGCATTCTCTTCATCTGGTAAGCACTCAGCAGGCCATCCCCCAGACAAGTGCTGCCCGACTCTGACGCTTTGGCTTTCGCCCGATTTCCCATGCAGCAGAAAATACTCACAATACCCACGCCGTGCCCTCCAGCCTGTCCTGCTGACCTCTCTCATTACGCGCTGCTTTTTAACAGACAAAGCTGTAAGCGGCACTTATTTATTGTGCTATTTACAGGGAGGAAATTTATAAAACATGTTAAAAACTTTACAAGGAGAGCAAGCCCTTCCAAAAAGCTCAGAAGCACAAACTGGGTTTTGCCAGAGTTTGGTTGCTTCATGCAAGAAACACGGCCTCTGCAGGGCTTTGTACCAGGGAGAAAGGAGTAACTTGAGGATGAAGAGAAGTACTTCCCCTAGCACACATACTTTGGCAATTAGGATTTCTCCGAGCTTTGCGCTTTAATTTAGCGTTTGCGCACGGCCTGTTTAGGTGAAAGAGGCTCACTCTGAAGAGGACAGAGTCAGATGATGGAGCATGCAATAACTTCGTTTATAAGGAGAAAGGCGGCAGCCAGAGAAGAGGGGGAGAGGATGCGTGAAACCCTGAATCAGTCAGCTGTCACCCCAACATTCTTCAAGAAATTGCCGTGGTCCGTATAATGTGGGTAGTTTGGAGCAGTTGTGCAGTAAATATTTTTCCCCAAGCAGTTTTCATGCTCAAGTTTTAAGGTTTTTCAGAGGGATTTTTTATTTAAAAAAAAAATAAAAAAGTTTTTTTTTGAAGGAAGATCAACGACTTAATGAAAAAAGTCTGAGATGCAAGAGCAAGGCTATCGCTTCAAGAGTGCTTCCAGATTTACATAAATAACATTCCTGCTGCATAAACATCTTGGCAAAGGCAGAGCATCTAACCCCCTCCTACTCTATTGGCCTCCACTAAATTCTGCAGAATATTAAAACCCCTTGATGGTAACATGTTCTCGGCCAGAAACAAATCATTAGTTTGGATGAGGGCATCAAACTGCATCTGCTCTGTTCCCTGAAGTTCCAAGTGCAAGAGATTTAGCAGGGAGGGGAGAGGATTTCTTTGATAGAGGGATTTAGAAAAACGGCAATTGATATAATTTTAAAGCAGATACAGATACGAGGGGATGTGTCTTTTACAGTCAAAGACACATGGGAATGGTCTGGTATAATTAAAAGGGGAGATGGGCTCAAGCTGTGGAGCTTGGAGGTGGATCTGAACGCTCAGGATTTGCGGGTCAGAGCTCTTGTTCTGTCCGTTACGCATGGCTAAGATGCTCCCGAGGCTTGGTCCGCAGATCAAGTTTATCAGAAGTTAGGAAGGGGGAGGAAAGAGCTGAATCCAGGCTCATCTTTAAGCAAAAAGGAAGAAAACAACTGATCTGAAGAGGGAAGCTGCCCGACGCTGCATGGGACCCTGCTCAGTGGGAAGGGCTGAGATAAGGGAGCTGCCCTTCCCACTGTGGGGCAGCTCAGCTAGCACCGAGCTAGCAGCAGCAAAGGGGCTCTTACAGTCCAGGCTGGGTATTTTCCCCCTTTGCCGAAACTCCCTGCGAGCTGGCAGTGAGGAAGAGCAGTACAGATGGAGCCATTGCCAGTTTTTAATTCCCCTCTAGGCCTCCCTGCACAGAAGGAATTATTTCGGGCAGCTCTGATCTTTAAAGAAAGCATCGCATGACCAGAGACACCCAGAGCGGCTCCTACCCATCACAGCAGCATGCAATTGATTCTACAAGGGGAGGAGGAAATCTTTTACTAGGTACATTGATGAAAATTAAGGATGGTTGAGGATCTTTAACATTTTTAATCCAGGCTCTCTCCTGTTTTTCCTTTTTTTTTTTCTTTTTTCTCCTCCCTCCAGAAACCGCTAGTTTTTTGCCTCCTCAGAGGTTCTTTAAGCCCACAAGAACATCCTGCATGGATCTGCAGGGACAAATGATTTCTTGAAACATACTGGTCTTAATCAGCCTAATCTTTCATGACAGGACAGAACAGCCTGGACAGCTATTAGATTTAGCACAGCTACTCTGAGCAGCACTGTTATGTCAAAATTATGCAACCTAGACTTTGATAGGCTTTGGGGATTTTCTCAGTGGTTCCTTATGAGCCTGTTGGTGCCCCTCACATTTCAATGACCACAATATGAACATTAAATGTATTTCCTTTCCCACAGCTGGATACTGTCCCATCTGTTCTGAGACAGCCAAAGTGTCAAGTAAGCCAGACAAGGCAGACAATTTTTCATGCAAATCTGTTGACTTTAGGATTTTTAAATATATGTCTTTTTAATAACCCACAGATTATCTCACAAAAAAACAGGTCATTTGCAAGAGTTCCTCCAGCAGTCCTTGGCATCGTTAGCTAGCATTGCAACGCACATATATTATTCTCAGAAGAAAACCTGGCAGAAGGACAGAAAGAAATGCCATGTATAGTCAAACTAATGGTCTAGTCTGGGATGTCGCATCTGACAGTGCTCAGTCCGGATGCCTGAGAGGGATGCGCACAACTCCCCAACCAACTGCACCCCCAGAGCACTCTCCAGCTGTGTAGCGCAGGTGGAAGGGAGAAAAACAGATTCAAAGCATTGCTCCAGGCAGTTGGATGAGGGTCATGTCATTCCCTGGCACCTTTGGCTTCTACATGTCCTCCCATGCTAGGGTTTTCCATCCCATTCATGGCATTGCACACAAGAAAGCTCTTCAGATACTGCAGCACGGTGTAGGAAGCAGTAGCAACCACAGAGTCAGGTCTCAATATGATTTACGCAAATCTGAGGAAATAATCTGTTAAATCAATCAATGCAACAAGTAGCCAACTCCTAGTGTGTGTAGCACTCACAATTAACTTAATTCCAAAGAGCAGCCAATGTCACAGGCTCTGCGCAGCACTGGCTGTGACTCATTTACTCATCAGATCTCTTGGAGCAAGGTAGGGATTTGAACAAAAGAAGCGCCTTGTGACTATGAAACACTGCACCACAGTGATGCAAAAGAGCCTTTCTTGCATCTTGATTTTCAAACCCCCATTCTAATCCCCTTCCTTCTTAATTAAACACTCCTCAATAAAACAGGCTGGAAGGAGAAGCTGGCAAAGCATCCCAAAATGGAAGCCAAAGATGTTAATCGCCTTCCTGACATGCTTCATGTGATAAATTTGCCATTGGTTAGGGATGCACAACCTCCCATCCAACAGCAGATGATGCTACCAGCAGGAGGTTGCCCACAGCAGCTTCCAGCCTCTGGATTTCACAGCCCTTCCCCAGCAGAGCCTGCTCTGGTGAGTTCTCAGAGCACACCTGGGCTTACCCAGGCTCCGGTGCAGGACCAAACTGAGGAGTAACCAATGCCCACCCAAGGCAAGCACGTACATCTTGCTCCTTATAAGTGTATGCCGATATTTGATTAATCCAGGTGCAGTTCAGCTCAGTGGTGACTTATCAGGGCTTGCAATGATGCTGGGAATCTCATGTGGCCGGGACAGCCAGACTCCTCCAGCCTCTGGAGTAAGAGGAAGACAAAGGAATTGGCTGCACTGAAGATCTCTAACTCCTGCTAGCAGCTTCTCATGGGGCAGCTCTGCAGTCACAGGGATGGTTCTGTTCTGCCCTTCTAGCACCAAAACTACCAAGAAAAAAGAGAACTGTAAGTATACACGGAGTAAGTAAGCATCATGTAGACCCAAGGCACTGTTTTAGAAAGTAGGCCTTTCCCCTTTCCATAAGGCATGCTTTTTCTGGGAGTAGAAAGACCATAGGTCTCCAGATATCTTGGGAACTTTGTCACTTCCAACAATTCCTTCTTAAAAAAACAAACAACCAAAAAAAAAAAAAAAACCCCACACCAACTTATTTTCTGAAACTCTGTTTTACAGAGCTGAGTTTCTAAACTCAAAATGCGTGATGCAGAACAGCTGACTTTATGTAAGACTTGTTATTAGAAACAGTTCATTGCTGAACTGCGATTTCATGAGATGCACCTCGTTCAGAGCACAGCCATACGCATACATACGTGCATGCAGAATAACCTGGCTAGAAGTGCTCAGTTTGCTGCCTTCAAGTGCCTGGGGCAGAACCTGACTCAGAGCCTCCTCCACTTTATTTTCCATGGGAGGAAACGAGTTATTTTGCAGAGGGTCTGAACAGACTAGATGCCAGTTCGTTGCTGGTAAATACCATTTCCAACCTCACTTGCAGTCTCCAACAGATGTTTTTGCTTTTCAGTGTAATGGAAATTTTATGGACCATTTTCTCCTCCTCCTGTTCCCTAGGAGGGAGCATTAGACCCAAAATGCCCTCAGAAGCACAGTGGTCTCCTCCTAAAATGCACTTCAGAGTAAAGTCTCTAGCAGATCAGGGAGACAGTCAAGCCACTCAGCTGTGGATTAGGCTCAGCTGGAGAAGGAGACATCTTGGGAACAGTTGCATAAAGGTTTCACTTGTCCAGCAGCTTTCACTGGAGAACCTCCTAATGCCTCCTAAAAGGTGAGCTAGAGGATAAAAAGTTTTGGCAACTGCTACACTATCTTTATGCCCTTCTAACTTTTGGTTGGCATTTGTTACAGTTGGAGAAGCTGAGGCACGTGAAGTTGTTTGCTGGAGGATGCACCGAGTTCGAGCAGAGCCAGGACTGAGTCCACGCAGTGCTCATCGTGAGACAGCACTTCCTCGGAGAGAAGAGCCAAAACACAAATAGTATGGGACAGAGATGGGGAAAATCTGCCAGCGTAGCCAAAGTATTGAATAAAAGGGTTTGATGTGCATCCTGAGAATCCAGGCTTTCCCTCGCCAGGCTCTCATGGCTGTGGGCTCAGCGAGCTGCGTGCAAACACCGGCACCTCCCCTGCTGCTCAAATAAACCGGGCGCGCTGTAATGTTCCTTAAGCAAAAGCCAAACAAAAGTTGGGGAATCCCATTGACTCACACCTGTTTTAATTATTATTTTTTTAAGGGCACAGGACTTAGTGAATGAGAATATTATCCCATGGGGATTGAGAACACAATGGAAACAGGAAACTTTTAAAAAGCATTTCTGTGGAGATATTATCTCACTGCTGTAGGACACAAGATTTACTTAATTGCAGCCAAGGAAGTTTTAGATTACGCTTTGCAAAGTCTGCACGAAAGTCTCAGCTATCATGGGGAAGGCTCCTTGCATGGCTATTTCTTTTAAGATATGTGCCTTTCCCTGAACATGTTAACTGGAGGGGATTTGGTGATAATGCAAGTAGGTTCAGAATACTTCAAAGCCTTAAATTAGATTCAGGGCATCACAATCCATGATAAAGAATATAAAATTGCTTTTTTAGCAGATGACATCCTGCTTTCTCTCAGTGAAACACAAGACTCTATTCAATGCCTTAGAGAAGTTTCAGAGGCCAACAATCCTGTCTCTGGTTCTTTTTGTGTGCATAAATATGGCCAAGACAGAGGCAATGCCTCCAGGCAGCTCCCCAGCAAAATCCTTCTTAATTTTCCATGCCAATAGTCCCTAGAAGGATTCAAATCCATAAGAAGCCAAATCTCACTTCACTTAAATAAACTCATAACAGTAAGTCTCCAATCCTTTTATGTGACACACATCATGGTTTTCAAAGATGGTCTAACTCCCCATTATCTATGCCTGATTAAGTCCACTTACCAAAAATGGCTGTCCTTCTGAGTACTTCATTTTCTGCAGGATCCCCTGGTACTTGAGCCTTTAACAGTACTTGTTCCACCCCATTCCCCACACCAAAGAAAAAAAAAAAGGCAAAAAAGGGGAGAAAGAAGAGAATATTCAAGCACTTTTATAGAGCTCTAGATGGAACTTATTTCCTCCGAATCGGGATCTAAGCTCCCCACACTGCAAGAAGTAGTCCTATGCCCCCACCTTTTCCTCTTTACACTTCATATTCCTCCTCTTGTTGCCTCCAATGTTCTCAAACTGCACGGCTGCGTCACCGCGGCTTGCCTGGAGCTCCACGCAATCCAACCATCCTACTGCTGCAGGTGAGCTGGTGGGCATCTGATGGTTGAGGAGACTATCAATGACCATGTGAGCTCCTCCACCCCTGTTCATGATGGAACCATGACAGCTGGGTCCCCAATACTCACTGGATTGCCAATTCTACTGAAATGTGCTAAGGGTGTAGTAGTATCTTTGGGGCCTCTATCCCTTTACATTTTCAAACTAGGTTATTGGGTCCAAACTATGTCCATTTCAGCCCAACTTCTTGTAACCACTGTGTGATACCAAGGAAGTCAGGTCAATGACGTGGTCATCCAAACGTGGCAAAAGGGCAACAATGACTGCCTGACCAGATCTCTGGATACCAGGGCTTCTCCAGCAGGTCAGGGAGATATTGGTCATACCTCCAGGGAAGTTGTGCTGAAAGAAGTTCAAAGTAATCTTCAAAACCGTTCTTTAATTTGTCATACTAGAATTTATTCTACCACCAGAAGGTATTGGCTCCAGCCTGTAGAGCCAAGAAACACTGTTAACCAAACACCACCAAGTGAAACAACCCAACTTCCTTGGATTTCTGTTCATTTAGGTAGCAGGATGCAAGGCCATCAAAACAGATATGGGTTCAACAGCACAAGCCCTGTGAATGCACAGGTTGTATATTACTGCATGCTCCATGTTCCATACCGTGAGTCAACTGATCCCAAAATCTCCAGGTTATATCCAAGACAATCCTCCTATACCTCTAAAATATGATGATTTACAGTTCAGAACTAAAAAAAAAAAAGTCTTAGTTACAAGAGAGAAAGTGAATAGATGTTCATGTTTATTTTGTTCTGAAGAAAGCAAAGCTCAGCATTTGTACCCAGTGAATGCTTGTGGATACGTGATTACATCTGTGCTACCAGATTTCCCTGCAACAGTGCCTCTTGTTTCCCCCAAACAATCAAAAACCCACAAACTGCATGCCAAGTGGTGATTGTCCCATGACCTTCTCTAGCTACTAAGTTCGAAGCTACTGAAAAGTTTTGACAGCTACTATGAAATGATGTAACCAATCACTTCCATGTGTTAACTTTCAAGGTATAAAAAGAGGAACCATCCTTCAAGTAACAAAAATGTAAAATAATCATTAATCATTCAGCCCCGTTACTTCTTTATTGATGCTGGCATAGCAAATTAAAGTGTTTCTGCAGCATCCTCCAAACTTATGTGCCTTTGAACATCCCCTTACACCACAGCAGAGCTTTGAGGCTCCAACAGATCTAACAGAGACCTCAAAGAGGGTGGAAACCCATGGCTGGGGTGAAGAGAGAAAGTGAAACCTTCCCTTTTGGCAGCACTGTGCGTTTATATCAACTTGAGGAGCTCACAAAACACCACCTGAGGTTTCTGCGAGCCCAGCCTTCTGTGAAGTTACGCAGACAGGAAAGGAATTTGGATGGAGGTGTAAGCAGAAAATAAGATTTTTTAAAGCCTCAAAAAAGGTATTTTTATTCTCACTCCAAATGGAGACTCATAAAGGATCCTCTTTTATCCAGTTAACCTGTCCTAGTTGTTCATACAATAAGAGATGTCTCATGGGAAAGGCTGCCCTCACTCAGCACATGCAGCCAGTTCAGAAATAGCATTGTTTTATTTTTTTAATATATAAATATCAGAAATACCTGGGCATTCTAACGGTGACCTGAGCAGCTTTGCTGCACTGGCTCATGGTTGCAACAGCATCTGTCAAAATTCCCAGAACCTCTAGACCGAAAGGAAAATACAAGGCTATTCCCCCTCACTGCTGGCTGCCATTATCCACAAGTTACCTGCTTATTTTGCAGCAAGAAAACCATTTGTCCTCATTTCAGAGGATAACAAACCTTTTCAGCTTCTGCATCAGCATCATACAAGGCTTTCTGTAACACTGACCGTTGAAATACCTCAATGCTTGAGTGCACAACATCAGATCTATCATAAATGTAATCTTCATTTGGAGCTACAATCACTAATGGCGATGAAAATATTTTGGAGTTGTTGTTTGCCTGCAAGGAATATGTATTTTTCCAAAATAAATGAAGCATACTTTGCTCTTCCTCTCAGCTTCCCCTGCCACAGCCCCCACAGCCAACCCCAAGCAGGGAAGAACAAGCCATAATGCAGAACAAAACCAAAATAAAATTGAAACCTGATAAGGCCACATTCTCAGGGAGAAGCCATGTGTGAGATATTTTTGCTTAATTATTTCAAGAAATGTATGGCCCCTTGGCTGTCACCAAGGCTGGCCTTGTCAGGCTAATATCACGACGAACTATTGTGCAGACAATCGCTAGATACTTCAAGTATTTGAGAGCAGCTAACCAGCTCATTTCATATTCATTCTCCCACTTTTAAACTGAATTAGTTTAATAGAAATAGTTTAGTAGTTTAAATACAACTGAGTTCTTACTGTTTGCATCTTAACCTTTTCCTGCTCCTCTTAGAGGTGTTTGTGAGATGTCCAGTTGCAGAGATACAGGACGATTGCTTTGTATGCATGCATTTGCATTACTGCTGTCGCTTGCTTCAAGAGCACGCTCTCCTAATGCTTTTCAGTCTCATCAGACCTATAGAAAATGCTATACGAGGTCTGATTGCAGATAAATAGTGATTGTAGATTATCTCTAAAGAAATAACTCAGCAGGAGGGAATTCCAGTGCCTGAGTTTCAGTTGGTCATGCCTCAGTGCCTTGTACATCTGGTTGAGAAGACAGGTGCTTTCAGTCCGAAATTATACAGGATATTGAAAAAGCACCCACTGATGATATTAGAAAAGGAGCCATTTGCTTTCCAAATAGAGCGTCATCTCTGAGCGAAATGAGGTCTTAATATCTAGGGGGAATAATGGCATGACTTTTTCCTTCCTTAGACAATGTCTGTTATGTATCCCACTGTGTTGGTAACCTGTGGTATGATTTAATGCTGCTTCCATGACAGCTTCAGTGCTGTTCCTGTGGAGAAGGCAGAGAAAAGCCCAACTCAAATACACCAGAACACCTAACTGCACAGAGAGCCTCTAGCTAACCAAACTACTTTACAAATGTGTTAGAAACAAGAAAGAAGAATAGGAGAAAAAAAAAAAAAAAGCACCCAAGTCTGAGGTCATTAGTGAGTTTTAATATTTCTAAGTGAAGAAAATAAGAAAGGTAAGGGGCAGGGGATATCATGGCATTACTGAATGAAGCAGCAAAAGAGACTATCAGTAAGACTTTAGAATTTATGCACCTACATGAAGTGCAAAGAGCGCTGATCTCTTGGCAAGTCTGGCAAGCAACACTGTCAAGCTGACCCTGGAAATCTGATGCTTGCAATTCAAAAGTCAAGTTAAATAACGGCTTTACAGCTTTAAAAATCCATTAAAAAAATCCAAGTTTGTGTCTTTCCCCCCTCTCTATTCTGATCACTGCGGACTTTACCATCCTCATGTGCATTAGAGGCAAATATTTTCACTGATGTCAGATGTGGCATAGTTCATGAAACTGCCTTAAGATGCTCATCAGAATGACCATAACAATATACTTTTACAGCTGCATCATTTTGGGGGAGCAGTGGTAACACTATATACTTGTATTTGTTAGACTGGTACGATAGAATGAGCTACAGTACAAAAATAGTCCTATTACCACAATAAAAGGACGCGACCATTGCACTGTCAGGAGCAATGCCTTAACTCCCTCCTGTACTGCTGTGCTAAGGATGATACCAGGAAGAAACACGGACACGTACTCCAGACAGCCCGTTTTGGGGAGGATGCTCACGCAGGCGAACGGGAGCAGATCTGGCTGCAGTGTTTACAAACAGTATGTGAAGAGGTAGCTTGCAACTGGAGCTGGGCGGAATGTCCCTTGAGGAAAGCGGGGGTGAAAAATGAATAAATTCTGCAAGTTAGCTTCTTGGAACAATGCTTTTTAAATCTTTCTTAACAAGACAAACTGTCTTCTAAAATGCAAAAATAACGCCTCTAACAATAAAAGGAATATGAATACCAAATTCATTCTTCGTTTCAAGCGCTCACTATGGCAGCTACATAGCAGCTGCCTGTATAGCTGCACGCACTTGAAGACAAAGCCAAACACAGCTGCCCTGGGTAAAAACTGTATCCTGTGTTATATTTTTCAAACCAAACATTTAAAGAGGTTGTAGTTTTGTGGATGCATTTAATTTCCTTTGCGCCATGGTAGCAACACTGGCATTCCCAACCAATTTGTTGTACAAACAAGACATCAGACCGGTATTTGTGTTTTGTAACAGCCAGGTCCCTCACTTAATGCATGGGTAGGATTATATAATAATCTTACATATATTATATTAATATAACAAACTGATCTTGTAGTTAATCAAAAACACCCATCAGCTATCAAATCCAAAGCTTAGAAAATCAGGTAACCAGTTGAGAAAGTGAGGCAGCTCATTCAGCTCTGCCTGTGTAAGAGCATCCCTCCTGCAAGGCCAAGGTAAACCTCACATGCAAAAGATCAATTAAAATTCAGCCCTTTTCCTTTCAAATATAAGGTCTACATTTTCTCTTTGGTAAAGCTACCCACTTTTGGTGTTATTCTTACTACTAGGAGCAGGGATAGTGATACGATGAGTTAGTTTTTGAGAACATGTCATCCCTTAAGTTGGGACTTTCAAACTTCGTAAGTCACAAAATTACTCCCATTAAAATGTTTATCCAAGATTAAGATTGATCAGTTGTCTCTTCATTTTGTTTTTAAGATTTTTAAGCTATGTACACTCCTGTCTACCACTGCGCTCAGCTAAAGTGGACATCCAGAAACTGGACTGGATGCCCAGGCATTTACGTCCCAAGCTCCACTTCGTGTTATGTGCACACATACTTTTCTTGTTTATATTGCAAAAGATGAATTTCCACCCCAATGCACAGTTAGACTGTTTATCAGAAACCGCTTCAGTCTGTATGAATTTCCTTGCAAAAATGTAGAAGAGGTCTTGTCCTCCTATACAGCCTGATGAACTATGAAGGGTTAGAGATTAAATTAGCCAAACCCTTCCATTAAACTTTAACCAAATGAAAACAAAACACCCCACTGCAGCAGAGGCAAATAGTGCTTGAAGGAGCAGATGGAGGAAGGAAGCCCCTGAATTCCAGAAGACATCTTAACCTAGCAACTTTAGTGGCTGGCTGCATCGGATGGAGGAAAAAACAAACACAAAGAGCCAGGCATATCCATCACCAGAAGAGCCCGTCTGCAGGAGCTGCGCATAGATGCAAGGAAAGTGCCTGTGTTTCTTTTGCACTTTCCATCCAGCTGGTCATCGCTCCCTTGAATCACTGTGTTCCTTGAATTGAGTGTAGCTGGGCCATGCTTGGGGTGATTTGAGAGAACTGTCTCTGAGAAGTCACAGCCAGCTCCCCCAATAACTACTGAAGCCACCTCCAGGGAGTCCCCTTCGGTCCCTATCCCAAGGTTTGTGCTGCCTGTTCCTGGCTCACAGAACCTCCTCTATCCCATCACATGCTCAGAGGCTGGAACCTCTCTGGTTGCTATTAATTTGGCAGCCAGTTCCTTTAGTACCCGGGTGCTCTATTTAGGCTTAATAAATGATGAGAAAAGCTCCAGTCGTGGCCTTTGCGATCCTCAGTCTTTGAGGATGAGACGTTGTGAGAAACCAACATTCATAAATGGCTTGTTAAAGTGAGCAGAAAGGCATTAGTCTTACTGACAGCATACAATTCTTCAGGATAATCAAAACTAGACCATCTGTGAAGCACTGCAAAAAATTGTGACACCATGAATGTCACCTGTCTTTGTACCACAACAGTAGTAGGGACAAAGTAATGTATATGGAGAAAATCACTATTAATGCCACACCCATAGGGGACTGAATTAGCTATTACCACTAGGAACAAAAAAATCTTGCCATTAGCACGAGCAATACTTTTAAAACATCAGCACAATGTTTGATAGCTGCCACAAAGGCAGAGAGAAGAGAATCTGGCATAAGTTATGCTACTCTGCTATAAAAATCCACGAGCATTGCTTTCACCTCTAGAATTGCCCTTCTCTACACCTCAGGAGTTTGTAATAAAATCAGAAAAGCAATAAATAGCAATGAACGTGTTGTGTGTAAAGAGAAGAGTACAGGAACAATGACTGGATCTGGAGGTGAAGCATGAAAGCAGCTCAACTCATGAACCAAATGGAAAGATAATTAAGAAACAATTCACTTTCTCGTAACATGAAAAAATTAGGGGAAAACCAATGAAATAATCAGGCAGAAAAGGAAAGTATGTTTTCCTATACAACATCATTCAATTGTGGAACTCATTGCCATGGGACATTTTGGATGACAAATTGTAAGTGGGTTCAAAAAGAGTAGAGGATGTAATGCAGATAATGCAGTGATGGCTGTTAAACACTGGGATGGAGATACAACAGATGAGCAAGAGCCACAAGGACAGGTCAGAGTAGCTGATATGTCCCATTTTTATTTTTCTGTAAGAAAAAAAAAAAACTAGCTACTGTCAGAGTGAGATGGCTCCATCATTATGAATCAAAAAGTAGAAAAAATATCAAGGAAGGAGCTTCTGGGAGGGTACCAAGATGTCCATGTCCCCTGCACCTGATCCCAGCTGACTGCAGATGGTGCTTGGGGGCCTCTTATCCCCACAACCTTCCACTAACACACCTCATCTAGTTGTCAAAGCTCTTGGGAGAATCTCTTCTAATGCCTTTGATGTGCCACAGCCAGTACCGCTTCTGAAGCTGGAGGCTGTTCCTCTTCCTTCCTCTTTTGCAGGAGTTCCTGCCTCTTCCAGACCCATTTTTACTTGCTAACAATCTTACAAGATCAAGGAGCATCTTCACCAGACAGGGCCTTTCTGCCAGCATTTTGCTACTGCATGTATTTGGGCAGTCCAAAATCTGCAAAGATTAACTCATTTGACCAAAACTGTTAAATCTTATTTCGTTTTTTTCAATGATGTGCAAGAATTCAAGACAGCTCTATTTTAAAAACTGTTAGCCAAAGAGACAGGCACTCTGGTTCTTAGCTTTCAATTTAATTATATTTCAGCTGATTTAAAAGGAAAAAAAAAAAAAGGTTTCAAAAACTAATTGAGACTTTTTCCTCATTACAAGGTGATTAAAGTGTATTAAGCCATTGCCTGACATGAAGGATTAGTTTTAGAGTTTTGCAAAAGACTGATTTTAAGCTCAAAAATCACGGTCTGTCCCCCATGCTTACACGCCGTGATCAGCAGCTGTGCTCTCTGGAGCCCTCTCATTGCAGGGCTCATCCAGCCACAGTTTACAGGAATATAGTTCACGTTCAGCATACATCACCAGATCTTATTCCTGACCACCACCAGTTTTAGGGCAAATGACCATTATTTACTTCGGTCTTCAAGACTTTTGTCATGTTTCCTTATTGCTTCTCAGAATGTTCTCCTGCTTCCACCTCATACCATGAACATCCCCCCATCGGTTCCCTTACACCTGCAGCACCTACATTATCCTAAACACAGCTGGAAGCAGAGCTCACTGCGTGTACCTGCCATTCCCAGAAAAGCTGGGATCCCACTGCTAAACACACCAACGGGATCCTCCCGTGTGCAGTCGCCTTTCCTTTGGGACTTTGACTTCCAGAAGACCCCGATGCACAATACGGATCACAGGGCTCCGCTTTCAGGAATGTGTTGGCTCTCTGGTAGACAGAGGATGACTTGTCCTTAGTCCCAGCCAGCTCTCTATCCTCCCTGTCCCCCATCCACCCACATTAAACATCTACGCACAGGAGACAGTGTGTAAACACGCCATCAGAACAGCCGGCATCCAGATAATTGGGTGCTCGCTGTTGGCCAACTGATCTTAAAAGGGTGAAAAAAAGATTAGCTTGCGGTTGCCAGATATGCTAAGCACAGAATACAATTAGGATGAGACATGTCATGTGTGTTTATCTTCTGAAGATCCTTGTAAACACAATAACCTATTAGCAGCCCAGACGGGCACCTTCTATCTTAATGTACCTGCACCTTCATTTCAGCAGCTGGATGAAGCATGGACTGCAGCCCCAGCTTATTTTTATGCTTTGAGGACTCATGGAAAAACACCAGATGCGTTACTAGGTTCACTTGTAGCTGTTGGTGTTTATGCTGACATTGTGCATTATTTTTACCTCAATAAGCCTTTTTCTTTTCCTAGTCTCTTTCAGTAGAGGATCTCAAAAAAGCAGGTGTGTGTTTACATCTGCTCCCACCCCAAGGTATGAAACCCTGTGGTGTGCTTTCCTTACCTTTACTGCCAGTGAAGTAGATGTACAAATTCTCTGTCCAGTTTTTGCTTCATTTTAAGTTTGAAATCAAGCAGCTTGCAAACAAGAAACCGACAGAAGGTAACTGACCTTTCTCCATTATGCACAACGCAGCAGTCACCCTTTCCAAAAGCTCACCAGCGCAGTCTCCTTTCAGATCACCTCTCAGATGTGCATGTTCTGCCCCCAGTTTCCTCATCTTCCCCTCCCTTACTGAACTTGTCTGTTTCAACACCTCCATTTCCTGATTTATAGAGGAAAAATAAAAATCTAAGCCTAAACATTCTTGTGTTTGATGGTAACACAGCTTGGACAACGCTCCTCACTTGCAAAGTGAGGAACATTAAGCCACTTAATGACCACACATTGTTTTCCCCAAATCTTGATCATAACTGTTACTACCCCCACCTTCCTTGCCTATAGTTTTTATTGCTGCTTAGCAAAAAGTTACCAGAAATCTTGATCTTGAGTCACATCTTGCCATGAAGTTACTCATCCTTAATCATGTTACACCTGGACGACTGAAACTTCTGTTTAAAATATTCCAAGAACTCTCCAGCTCATTTGAGCACTCGGGGTCTGGAATGCTTTGGCCAGAATCCTCTCATTTTCCAGGAAATGGATGATATCATCCCATTATCTGTCAGCTGCGCTGCACTGCCCATCGTCCCGATCTTCACAGCTCTCTGCTGTTTACTCTCTTGTCCACCCACTTGACTCCAACATGAGCAGATGCAAGAAGTTACGACAGCTTGGATCAAATTCTGCTATTTTCAAGTATTTAGCTGAAGACATCAATATGTACCCCTACAGATCATCTTCACCCTCTTATAAGGAAAGGAAGGACAAACACTGCCCTTCTTTGGGACACTGGGAAGGGCTGTGGTCCCCCACTCTGTCTGACTGATGGGACAAGTCTATCCATCTCACTATTTCAAGAGATCAGTTGCAACATGAGCTTCATTGCACAGACATCTGCTAATTACAGCTCTATTGTGCTAACTTCAGGCAAGATTCAGGGAGAAAAACAAAAATTTGGGGCTTGTTTCTTCTTCTCACAACTATTTAAGGTAAACTGCCTTGCCTAAATGCTCAGAAGATCATGACTGTGACCATACTGCAACAGACACAGTCAACTCGAGAGCATCAAGAGACCTGGGTGATGCACCAAACATCCTATAGCACACTCAAAAGTCTCTGCAATTATGTTTTGCAAAGCTCACTTTTTCATCTCACAGCCTGGATAGCGGGTAGCTGACACAAGTCACAGGCGTTTTCCAGGGTGCAAATTTTCTGCAGGGACGATGCAAGTGAGAGGCAAAAGGGGTTTCATGCAAAAGGATTTTCAACTTTGTTCTGAAAATCCAGTGGTGAGAAAGTCAAGGAAATGAAGGACATGGGAACAGATCAGACAGAACAGGGGAGGGGTTTTTAACTTATCCCACAGGGTTACAGTGTCTTGGGAGGGGAATAAATAATGAGAGTCTATGCATGCTAAATTCAGGACAATTAAAATGCATTATTACTCAACAAGAAAAAAAAATGTTCTGGGCTTTCATTACCTAGTAAAAGCAGCAGCATCTGGGTTCTTGCAAACACACAAAATGACAAGAAATGGTGGGGAAGCAAAGCATGCTCTTCCATTACAGCAAGAACGCTCTCCATGCTCAGGCAATGGATGAGATCCTGAACTTTGGGTTTAGCAGGACCAGAGGTTAAATTAAAATAGGGCAGAACTACACCAGAGTGAAGAGAAGAACAGAAACATCATCATCAGGCAACCCCAGCGGGTCAGCTGCACCTCAGGCCACTTCAGCCTGAAACCGCTGCCATTTGCCACAGCAAAGCTCTGCAGAGCAGGAGGAAAGTCCCGGGAAAGCCTTTGGGGAAGGACTGGAAAGGGATAATTCATTCAAAACCATATGCTCTGAGCACACAGCGATCAAGCATACCGAGTTACATCAGTCACTAACGCAGCCTCTGACAGCTAACCACATGGATTAGAAACATCTCAGGCGCACAGCTACATATGGCAATGCGATTACAAGGGTGTTTCTTTAAACGTCCTGTTTAAGATTACTGCACAACAACTATCAACAAACAGCAGACTATCACCATATTTCACACCACACCTAAGGCTCACGTTAGGACAATTTACCCAGCAGCTGTTTTAAAGAGAGCTCGTTTAAATAATTATTTATGGGTGTACTGCATCCTTCAGCTTTTTTATTTCAACCTTTTGGAACGAGTTCCTTATTTATGCTCCTACTGTCCACAGCTTATCTGGAACGCTCCCTTGCCACTTGAAGCCAGCTGGTGTGACGGAGAGCAAAACACAATGACTCCTATTCTGGATCAGCTTTTACAGTCCCACCCTGGAGGTCCTTCTCCTTTATCTCCAACTCTCTTCCTTGCTTCTTTTCAACATCTGGGCAGCTCTCCTGAGGCTCCAGAAATAAGCGCACACTATACATCCTGTCCCCCCACCCCCCATGACATGTTGTAATGAATACAGAAAACACATGCTTGAGTATAATTTGTTATCTCATGCAGAGCCATTAGCATCAGCTTCCTTCCCTGGATGGAGGCAAGTCAAGCTCATAGGCAAGTCTTCCAGGTTGCACATGACACATGTCTCCTCGCTCCTTCTCCTCCCATCAGGGACTGTCCTTCCTGCTTATCTAGCTCAAGGAAAATGAGCCAAACTGCGGTGATCTCTTGAGATAGTGATCTGCCTGTCCTATAATGCAAAGCAGCTTATTAGAGTCAGTGGAGCAGCTCAACAGCCACATAAAGCCAATGCAGATTTCACTCGTTCCTCCCAGCACTACAGCACCTTGCCGTTTCTCGTGATAAAAACGTAACAGCACCGACGGGACATCGTTTGGAAGCTCTCCAGCCTGTCCCTGCTGAAGAACAGAGGGATTACACCCAGGGCTCTCACAGCTTCCACCAGACACCACAGGCACGAGGGACAGGGCTGGAAATCACCTCCTGAAATCAGTCCTGAGGGATAACTTCACTGCGAGCCCAACAGACTTGTATACTCAGAAGGAAACTGAGCTTTGGCACGCTGGTCAACATGCTTCCTGTCCTCTCCTTTTGCCAGAGGCTACAAAAACTGTTAATCTCTTCCAGCTCCAGCTAGAGGCTGGCTCCGTCACACAGGCACTGCAGGCTCAATGCTTGCAGCTACTGAGGTCATTAGATCAAGACAGTGGCCAACACAGACAATAATGCAAAACTTTCCAAAATTTGGCTACTCCTTGGCACTCGTAACTTGTTTTTATCAGCAGAAGACAAAAAGCCTTCCTAATATAGGGAAGCTCCAGGTGAAATCGGAGTGGCCTGTAGCCTCTGATGTCTCTCCTGCCTCAGACCCAAGCCCAGAGCCCAGTGGTGGCGATGGGGAGACCCAGCGACCTCACCAGGCCTTGGCTTAAAGCCTCAGCACAGAGGATTGATGGGGCTGGAGTTTTGGAAGTGTCGAGGGAGCTGATAGATCCCAGAACATGACAAAGCACTTCCAGCATTTGCATACAAACAGGACTTCTTTGCTCGTTGCTTCATTTGCTGCTCATAAGTCTTTTTAACACGCCCTTTAATTCTGTTATTACAAAGAGAGTGGATGCAAATAACCGCCCGAAGTAAAGTCAGGCAGGGAACAATTCATTAACCACTGTGCCTGTATTCAAAAGAAGCATTAGAAACCCTCAATAAGAAATGGTGGTTTGAGGGCAAAGCCCTTAGGCCTCAAAAAGCTGTTGTAAATACACAGCTCTGGGCTCCAGGAGCTGCGAGGCAGAACTGAGAACGCAAATGTTCAAATTAAAATGGAGTGCTGAGAGCATGCTTCATTATGGAGATTATACATCTTTAAATACTAGGCATGCACATTTGCACCCTTGCACAACAACAAGCAAGCTGCGGTGAAATATTCATGGCCTCTGTGAGGACGAGGACCGTGGCTGCAGCCCAGCACCACCTCCCAGGCCTCCGACAGGCTCCTCGCTTTGTGCAATGCCGAGATCCGCCAAAACAGCTCCCTCAAAAATGCCCCAAATGACCCTGCCTGAAAATTCTCTGCAAAGCCTCCCCTGCCCCCTCTGTTTTTAATGGACTGAGTATTTTCGGTCATAGAAATGTCAGGTTTTTGGCCAGATAAGCAAGCTGCAGCGACTGGAGACCTCGAGTGCTGAGTTTTGTGAGTTCAGACTGGTTTACAGCTAGGGACAAGCACAGATGTTTGTCAGATTTTAACCCTTCTGAAATAAGCTCAAATGTTGATGTAAGAAAAAGTCATGGCCTCATTTTACTTCTGTTATTTGCTTTTCTATTTCCACCTGTTACTTTGAGAACTGGTAAAACCCAAGAAACACATAACCAGTTGTTACACAAAGCAGATCGATCATCTGAGATTATTTTTTGACTACCTAAAACATCTTTTAAAAAACATAGTTAGCTCTGTATCTGAGCAGCCACCACAGAAACTTGATTTACTAACATGACAGCCTGACCTCAGACATGTTTGGAAGTTCAGAGATTTACCTTTTCTGGTGAAAATTGAGTCCTGGAGCCCTATAACTCACGTCCACAATCAGGTGGGCATCTTTTTACGGCCACATCATGTTGTTCTTTAAAATTTCTCTTTCAAAACAAGTCAATCAATCAAAAAAGAGACAAAATAAAGACTTGCCACCTCATCTCGAGCCACATTACCTGAACAAAACCTGTTGGTATCAGCTATAGGTCAGGAGAAGGACTTGTAAGATCAAAGTCTGAACATCTTGTGCAATCCATACAATGTACATCCAACAGAGGCTGCAGGCAGGCAGGCTGCCCTGCGTGACAGCAGTGCACAAGCCAGCATTGAAAGAAGCAGCTCAGTGTTATAGCTAACCAGAGGAAGCTTATTTATTTAAAAGTCTATCTTGCCCAACTACAGCCACAATGCGCCAATTGTGTTCTTCTGCACTGAATCACTCCTCCAGGGGTAAGCAGGGCCTGAGCCTGCTCCTAATCTCATCTCCGTCAATTATTATTGCTTAACAAGCAGGACTTGGTTTGATGCACTTATATTTTTAACCATCTAGAGGCCTCCGATTACCCTATAGGAGGTGAAAAATGCAGAAAGGGCTTTTCATTTTTAGGTGTTCAGAGGAAGGTTTTGCTTTTGCATGGGAAGGGTGAAGGCAGCAGGGATCAGGCTAGCAAGGCTAGGATGGACCACGCAGCCTCTTCAGAGCAAGAACACATATCTTGATTTATATCAAATTCTGAAAAATTCTTGCTAATCCGATAACTTAAATGTTAACTTTTTACAAGGGCAACCATGTCTTCTTTTGGCATAAAAAGCCCAATATTGCAATCAATGACAGTTCAGTTCAGGCACAGGTACCTATTCCATATTCCTACTGCAGTTATAAAACTGCTGTTCTCATTTTCAGCACCATGCACCTTTTCCACACCATGCTGCAGATGTAGGACAACCATTTTGCTCTTGAAACACATGCAGCATGTGACTACAAACTGATATCTCTTGGAGGCTTTTGTTCTCCTGACTTACGCTGTCCCAAAAAAACCCAAGTTGTTCTGAATGCATATGATCACCACTCCACATGCTTTCAAAAATGAAGGCTGAACGCACAAATTCTGACAAGAAATTTTGTAAAGAGAAATGATGGTGAAGGAAGCCATCCCATTCATCAGCCTATTCTTTTTTCTCTCACCTCCGAACAAAGCAAAGCAGATTTCTGTTGGCATTTTATTCAATCAGCTAACAGTAATTTTTCCTTGTATGGCAGATTCTTACTATAACAGCTATTGAGGAGTCGGATCACACATCATACCCCCAAGAATGAGTAATGGTCTCATTTTCCATCTGCAATAGGGCACAAGAGCCAAGGGCAAGCCACTGACACTGGAGGATTGGGACTGGGAGTTTCAGTTCTGTCTTTGCTCTTGTCAAAGGCCCGCTGTTGAAAGTCTCCAAAAAGAACTTCATAAAAGCAGCTTTTCAAGGTTCAATAGAAACTCAAATGAATTTACTTCTTTTGTGATGGATTTCTGAGTCAACATTTCCAACAGAGGGGAGAGGAAATATAATCAGAAAAGGGGGTTATTCCTCTTCCAAAAGAGGGAGGAAATTTAAATTAGTCATCCTTTATCTTGTCATCTTCCTGACCACAGTATTGTGAAAAGCCCACATGCAGAAACAGAAACAAATATCGCCGAAGTACTGTGCTCTTTATATCATGAACTCCTGCAGTGAGGAGGAGGGGAAACCAGAGTCCCTTTCAGCCCTGCCTTCGTTACTCACACAACACCTTCGGGAAGAGGCAGTACCCAAAGTCTTATGCAAAACTGAGTAAGCCCTGGTAGCTTGAGAAGCATTCATACTACGACAGAAATCTTTCGTTTCAGTGTCTCCGTGTTGACTGAGCTGATAAAAAGTGAAAGAATGTGCCGCAAGACCACAACTATCCTACGATGAGAGAAACTTTACATGGGGCGTCACGCAGCCCTGATCCCCCTCCCTGGGGCTTCTGAAGCAGCACACAGCACAGCTCCCCAACCAGGAGGCTGGATGCGTGGGGAGATGGGGACGAGGGAAGGTGGTGCCTAGTCCTGGGTCCTACCGACAACCCCTGCTGGGTGGCGCATCAAAGGGGTGTCTGCTCTGCAGTACCGAATCCACAGGAGTAAAATATGCTTGGCTTTCAGAAAAGGGTGAGGAGGGAAGCTTTGCTGGGCTGTGCGTGGAGGTGTAAGTACTGGAAGTTAACAACGGCACTGATATTGAGTTTGACAAAAAAAAAAAAAAAAAGCGCAACACAAAACCCCCACAAAGACAACAGATATCCTAGGAACTTCCTAAATTATTAAATTGCTAGGAGCTTGAACAAGCAGCTAAAGCTAGTTATTGAATGAAAACTTTGATGAGTACAAAGAAGTCACAGAAACAGTCACTTGAACACATCTGCCAACTCCAGCTGGGAATCTGCCTATCCAGGATCTGGCTAACATCACAACAGATACTGGAAAAGCATAATGCTTCCTAGTGAAAGTTTAAAAACAAAAGAAACCAACAATAATTCTCTCAATCATTGAATTGAAAGCTGATTGGAATTTCTGGTCTACACCTCTCCTTTACTTTCTAACTAAAAGAGTATTTAGATGCAAGGGCGTCAAGCAACATGAATCATCTTTAAAGCATTCAGTTTAATTAGACAAGGATAAAGAGGTTTAAACAATGTCACTGAAATCTAATTCTCTGTATTAACCTCTGTCATAAAGCAGAAGAGTGAAATCAGTAAAAGTGAAAAAGTGATGGTTTAGCTAAGCTTATTTGTTACAGCCACTGCTCTTGAACAAAGTGATTTTTATGGCCGTGAGCCTCCGTAAGAGCAGAAGTCAAGGTCATGATAGCAATACATCATTCTGGGGGAGCTCTGTACTGTAACCTCACATCTGTGTGCTGCAGGAATAAAAGGCAGCTGTGACTAGCTACTTTGAGAATAAACGCTACTTAAAATGTGACGTATCTATGCTGCAGTATGTTCTGGTAAGACGGATGAGTCAAGGAAACTTGACTAAGCAGCAGCTTATCTCCTGTCTTTACAAGCAATCACACTACAGAAATCAGCAGCAGATTGTGGGGCCATACCTGGACTTCATTTACACTCTAATAAAAAAAAAAACTAAGTTTCAAGAAAGTATACACAACACAGAAATACAGGATTTTAATTCAAAGTTTTTTTTTTTTTTTTTTTTTCTTTGTCAGAATAGTTGACTTCACTGTTTGCTGTAATACATTTTGGAAAAGGATGGGAGAAGAAATGGATGAGGACAGGAAACAAAGAAGAAAAATGAGACTTCAAAAGCAACCTGTCCATTTCCTTCTGCATGGGCAGAAAAAGGTTGCACTTAAATGCTATTTAAATTCAAGACCAGTCCACCTTTATGCTTCAATGAGAGTATTTCTTCCAGCACCAGCTCTGAGTATGGCTCTTATGTAAGGAAATATTTTAGGAGTGAGCAATTAGAGCAGCTTCCAAGTTTCTGCACACAGGGGCACTTCTGCTTTGAGTGCTTGATGCTCTCTTGACCAAGCAGACTTGGGGGGGTGGGTAACAAACAAAAACCAGCAAAACCCACAAGATTTTAGCTTTCTTTTCTGGGAAACTGAAGGGCATTGCTTCTTCATTACTTCACAAATACGAGAATTGTCCAAACAAGGTTTGTTTTTATAAAGTCTTGTCGGAATCAAACAGCCTCAGTAAGGAAGTGGTGGCTCCGCACCATGCAAATGTTCAATAAAGAGCATGACATAAAGTATGATGAGAACAAAAATCATATGGGGAGTAAGAGAGAGAAACTCTAAGTCTCATTCTAAAGAGGAAGTCTGAACAGTAATCTGTTACTACCCCAATGATTATACAAGAACATGATATCATCAAGATGAAAGACTTTACAGAGAGACAGAAACATTCATTACTTCCCAGCTGAAAGAATCAACCTGGAAACAAAAGCTTCAGTTCCTCTCTGGTAGGATAATTAAACACAGAAACGGCTTAACAGTAAAGGGTTTTGATTTGCCATCATATGGGCCTTTAAGGTGCATTCAAATTACTTCTGAAGATAAATTTTCATTCAGTTATTGGGACAGATTATTTGGCTCAAGTAGACAGAAGCCAGAATTACCCTTCTGGTGCCCGTGACCCAGTGGAGAAGGGGGGGACCTGTCCACAGGAGCATTCCCGTAATACTTTCATCTCTCTATAAACGAAGAGTCAAGGCTATACCAGCTTCAACCACTGGTACTGTTCAGAAATAAATCCCAAGGCATGTACCATTTAATGCCCAGGAGGTTGAAGCACAGGCTAGAAGGTTACTTGGTGGAAGTCTTGAAGGGGCTCTGCCTTGGCCAGGAGGTTCAGCTGCATCTCTGGAGCTCCAGAGCCACGTTCGTGTCCATGTAACAGCTCTGCCCACAGCAGAAAAGCCTGAGGGGGTTAAGCGTGGCACTCTTGCTAGAGGAAGGAGTTATCCCTACTTGCTGACGAGGTACAATTTCTGACGCCAAGCCATAGGCAAAAAGTCTTTGTAGTGCAAAGTACAAAGAATTATCCAGTCCAGATGTAGCTCATAACAATGACAACCAAATTCTCACTGGAGGGATACAGTTTTGCATGGCATAATTCATTACAAGTGAAAACTCTGCAAGCCAAGAGAAAGATATAATCTAATTATTTCTGGTTTCTCAAGACCGAGGGAGAGAGGGAAATTTAAAAGCAAACAATGCCGTGTTGCTCAATGTGGAATGCTGCAATATAAAGAAGTGAAAATTAAAGCACGGCAAAAAACATGTCAATTTTCAATAGATACGGCACTAACATATATTAATATTTCTGACAAGCCAAGAATGTCAAATTTCTAAGCACGATATGAATCACATTAGAATTAAGAACAGCTGAGCCTGCATAACAGATTATATAAGTATTTATGAAGCACAGGAAATACTCAAAGCCAGCAAGCTCAGCTGTATATACGTATATAACTAATAACTGTTGCACTGCATGCATTTGATAAAAAGATGCTTTATTGACAAGATAGCTACAAATTAAAAAAGTACCAGTTAAGACACTGAACATCTGGGCAGAATGTAGAGGCAGACAAAAACGCCCTTGAAAACACAGGGGCTGCTCTCAGTAAAAGCTGTTCTCTTACCAAGACAGAAGGTAGGCCAGTGAATTTTGAAAGCAATTCACATTCAGTGGAGTTTTTCTTTGCTCCAAATGGTAGATTTTAGAAAACTCTGGCAAAATGGCTTGAGGGGAAAAATGATCAGCATTATACCTAAGCCTGGGGAGAAGAAGAAAACGCAAAGCACAAGAATCAATTAGCAGCAGAGGCTACCTGAACCATTTACCAGATAACACTGGAATTGTCCATATCTGGATCACTATTCAAAGAAAGTCTCATTTAGAACTGCTTGAAGTGTTCTAATACTGGCTGCTAACACACAATGAGACTCAAGGAAAGACAAATAATTTCATTTACTGGGATAAGAACCAACCAGAAGCACAGGTATAGAATATAGCACTCATTATGCAGATATGTCAATAAAGATTTCTTTGTTCCATTAGAGAGTTTGATCCATTAAAATTGTCACTGACGGTGATGAGTAAGAAGTTTGCTAAGCATGCTCAGGTCTTACGACAACACAGGACAAATCGGTGATGAATCCGTGAAGAATCCAGGATGAAACACTGACAGCAGAGTCAATGAAAATGTTAGGTAAGATATTGTGGTTATAAAAGAAGGAAAAGTATTGATTCTTCAGCCAAGTAAGCAGATTAAAATAAAATAAAAACCAAGTCATATAGTCATCAGCAGTATCACGAGAACTAGCACTCTCTGATTTTTCACTTACATTGACAACAGATCAATAGCAGCTCAGCCACCCTGTGACAAAGGCACGAGCCTCCCTCCAGCCACCACACGCCAATGGTCACTGCCACCTTTATCATCAGCCCCACAGCCTCCTCTTCCTCATCACCTTTCATTTCCAGCAGCTGTGCCTTCATGCCATGAGGAAATGGTGCAGGGCAGGCTGACAATAGGCAACTAATGCCTGAGAGAGACAGAGGACAGAGGGGACAGCATTAAGACCAACATGCTCCAGCCACAGTATCCCAACATTGTGGCAACAATTCCTTTCCCACATCCTTCCTGCAACGTGATCCGCCTGCTAGGATCCTTCAGAGCGAGGGAGGCCTCGTTCCCTGCCCTCCTCAGCGACCTGGTGTGGAAACGAAGCTGTGACAAGGAGGAGAAGCCCAGCACCAGTATCAAAGACAAGAGACAAATGCCACCAGAGCCTGTGGCCAGGTGCTCAGGGAGGCAGAAGAGGTCTAAGTTATCTGTAATCTAAGATAAGTAGGGTCAAAAAAAGCCCCCGCAAACATCAGGTCTTCGCTCACATGTGTAAGAGACATTAGGGTGAGTGCCACTTAGTTGGGTTGCTGCTTTCAGTGACTTCGCAGGGTCAGCCTCAGAGACTGTAGGAGTGTTGGTCGGTGTTCCCTCTCTTTGGCACAATTTTATAACCCTGCAATCACAGCTCTAAGAGGTGGGAACATTAGTTCAAATCCCCATCCTTAATTGCTCTGCCTGGTTCAGAGAGGGAACCTGAAATCAAAGTCAGGAGGGTGCTTGAAACATAAGAAAACACAATTTTTTTCTGGCTCACTAATCATTAAATAGCTTACACAAAGCAGAGAGGGAACAGACTCAAATACTGATGCAGATTACTTTATATTAAGGGCATTCAAACTCCCAACAAGCCCCATACCAGACATTTCTGTAAGATCAGAAGGAACATTTTCTGCTCTCTCACACACAATCCCACATCTCAATCTCATCTCTCTACCAAACATCCCAGTCGCTATTTTCAGATGGATTGCTCTCTAAAAATTTGTTTTCACTTCCTAACAGCAATATTATGACCTGTTACAAGGTGAACTGTATCCAGATAGCTAGGGGATGAATCTCTGGTCAAGCAGCTTGGAAGTCACATTTCCCATGCCATCCAACTGCCCATGCTCTGTTGTTTAAAATCAAGCACTGGAGCAAACCGAATCTAAATTTGTTATCCCATGCAAACACTACAGTCAGGTAATAACAGAGGAGAACCTAAAAACCACAAAGAATTGGCTTAGAACTGAAAAGGACAGACATGCAACTTTTCACAGCCTCACTTTAGGCTCAGACGTATTAATCAGCTCTAATTGTTGCAGCCAACAAGATGCTAAACAAATTTGCAACCTAGTACTCCAAATGCATTGTGAGTGCAGGCTGCATTAACAGAATTTTAAGTACTCCCGTCACTAGGCCATCAGACAAGAAACAGGACTGAGAACTGGCTATCCAAATGAATTATTTGCTCTTTTACACTATCTTAAATGTGAAGTAACAACCAGCGTCATTGAGTTACCATGGTATAAGTCAGAAATGAGGACAGAATTTGGTAACAGGAGTTAATGGAAGTGACAGAGAAGATGATAATCTGGTATACTTAACTATTAATATTGATATATTAATATTTATATATTTAGATAATAGTAAGACTGCAAAGAAACTCATTTCTGCAAGTCTGAACAGAAGAGTTATGGCCAATGTTGTGGTCTTTAACAAAAAATAGGTGCTCCTTGCTGTACATCAGTCATTTTTAGACTTAAATTTTCTCATAACAGCATTTACCCCTGTATAATGTACTGACTGTAAGCTTGCTTTTCACTCACCTTTTCCAGACCTTTGAGGAATACTTCATGGATGTTGATAGCTATGAAACATTGCAATAGACTGAGTAAAAATCTGGGGGAAAAACCGTACTCTGTAGCATCTGTAGCTCTTAAACACACTTGTTGTAAGACTACACAAATGTCACTATATAAAAAATGGGGCAGAAGAGAAGGTACAGGGATACCTTCAGACCCTTTAAAAGTACCCTCTGTAGATGTGTCACACATCCTTCTTGCAAGCATAAGAACAATCCTTTAATGTAAGTGTTCAAAACTTACCTGGGACCTCACAAAGAGCAGTCAGCAGCACTAGAGATCCCAGATGTGGAGGAAACAGCTGGAGTTCTGATTTCTTCGCTAGACAGCTGGAGATTTCCCAATAAAAGTCAATGCAGCTTTCGATCCCAACTTTTTGCTGCTCCAGCTGCACGTTGTGGATCCCTGGAGAATGCACTGGCTGAGGAATTCCTGGTAGCATGGTTTCGTAAGGCAATGCATATATCTGGTTTGTTTCTTATTGTCATGAGATTAAATAACATCTTGAGCTATACTTTGGTTAATAACTTAAGTCAAGAAGTAGAATTAGACAGAAAAGGTTCAATATGCTAGTGATACGGGAAAAGAACAACTTCAGCCTTTCAATATTATTCCAGTCTCAGAGAATTTTCTAAAGCCTTTGACATTGTGGTAGCCCCAACCCAAGCAGAGGGGAGAGACTAGAGCAAAGAAGTTAAATTCTTCAGCCCAGGCTGTCTGGGGAAACGCATGGCAGAGCCAGGGTGGAACACACCTCCAAGATCTTTGCTCATTTTCATCAGCTCCATCACTTCTGCTCTCAGAAAAGCAAAAGCTTTGTTACCCATTATGGTAAAAAAGCCTTTTGCCATCTGAAATATGTATATGTCCTTATCACGTACTTACACCAATACCTAGTAAAATTGTATGCTCTAAACAACATCATTTGTCAGCAGCTTGTAAATTTTTTTTAAAGTAGTAACATTAGTCATTAATTGTTTTAAACTTAACAAGTGAACACTCAAACAGGAAATACGATACATAAACAGGAACGAATTCTTTAACAGCATTTAGTAAATACACCAGTGACCAGTCTGTTAGCAACTATCATCAACAGTTCTAAACACAACTGTTGGTTGCACAGCTTACGTACTCCAGCGATGTTTGCATAGTTTGCTACTGGGCAATGGAAAACATCTCCCCCTCTCTCCCCCTTTAGCTGTAATGCTTATGTTTTTAAGTCTAGGCTGCTCCTTCTCCAGATTTTTAGGGTTCAAAACTTGACTGCAACTTTAGCTTATACATCACTCTCATGACTGAAGCCAATTGCTTCCAGTTCCTATTTACGTGCCAGGAATATCCACGTAGAGGCCCCTTATTCAACTTTTATTAGTAAATAAGACACAAAACAGATTCATCTGCAAAATGCGACCTCTATTTGGTCCATTTATGTATTTTAGTCAGCCTATGAACTTGAGAAGGAAAGGTGAAACTTTTGGAAGACCTTGAAGTGGTTGCACTGGAATCGGAGCAGGGAAAACCCAGCTATTCATAACTAGAGGCTAGCTTGTTCCCCCTTCTGAAACCCAGCCCTAGAGCGCAGAGTGAGTTTTATTCTCTGATTTACTGGTAAAATGTACATCTGAACTCCTACTCGAGGGGGCAAATTTGAGTACCAAATGCATTAGCAGAATCACGTGCACCGGAGATGGGAAAAGGAGTAGAAGAGACAGACAAACATTGAGAGAAAATGTGTAAAGTGGTATCGTGTTATTAAAACATTACATTGGAAACAAACAGAACATAAAACAAAAAAAATGTTTTAACCAGATTCAACTTTTTTTTTTTCTTCTTAAAATTCGAATTGACCCAAAGCAAAAGCTTACATTGCAAAGGAAGAACAAAATACATCGTGATATTGATAACACAGAGTTGCATGGAAGCTGGACTTGTGGGAAGGTTGGGAGTTGCTTGTTACAACATCACTGGGGGCTCTGGACAGATTTAACTGAGAACGTTAGGATCCCAAATCTTTCAGCTAGTCCAGGTCCACCCTGGTAAACATGCTACATATTCTCTTTTGCCTCAGGGTATTTTTCTGATGAGTTTGTCCAGATGTGTTCTCCTACTATCGCCAACTAGAGCCAAAAAAATGAGTTTTCCGTGCTATCCCAAGGAAGCCAAAGTTATTCCAAGCATAAGTGATAATGAATTTATAAAACAAAAAAACAAAACAAACAAACAAAAAAACACTCAAGAGCTTTTCAAACTAACAAGTATTGTCTATAATGTAAATAGTTTAGAAATATGGTAATTAAATAATCTAAAAAACACTCTTACTCTGCTGTACATTTATAAACATAAATATTTACAAAAACTTTCCGCTTTGTTTTAAAGGATGAGGTTTGCAGTTTGTTAATGATCAGAGTCTTTTCCTCATATTGATTCTTTGGTGTATTTGCCAATTTTTAAAGGTTTAATAAAAGTGTTCAACTGTGAATTTTATGGTAATGGAACTAGGCTACACAACAAAACTGTTATGCACTTCTTTTTCCACATTCTAGTCCAAATGAAAAAAAAAATCCATTTTCTTCCTCAAATTATTTGTGCATAATATTTAAAATAATAAAAAAGAACAGATTCCACATTACTGAAATTTGGGTAGGATTAACAATGAATAATCATACTTTACTTGGGCACATGTATAACTTAAGATAGCGAGCAGAACTATCAGGAGGTTCAGAAATACACGTGCTGCAGTGCTTCACTGAATCAAAATCAGGGAAACCAGCTGCAAGAGATGGCTTAGCATAAGACATGAGGGCTTCCCTCCCACCTTGGGGAGGGGAAAGAGGATAAGATGAAAATGAATTCAAAAGAAAGGCTTTTTACTGGCCTGAAGTGTATGTGTGTTCCCTTTAGGTGTCAGTTACTTAAAAGAAATAACCAAAAAACAAACCTCAAACAATAAATAATGGAATTACACATTTCTTCATTAAATAGCACTCTTGTTACCAACAAAGTCTTCCATAATTTTCTTCAGTCACAGCAACAGACAGAACAAATAATTTGCCTTAATATAGATCGCAACTAAAATATACTCTAGATTACCTTAGAAAATATTACTGTAAAAATTCAACGGGGAAGGATATTGGTTTAGACCAACTTACAAGTGTAGTGAACAATGCTAAGTATTTAAAGGAAAAAAAGCAGTTTTAAGGTTCTGATCTCATGTCACAAAAGCAAAGATTCATGCTTCAAATCTGCCAGTTCTTAACTTCCATCATGTCTCAGAGCTTAAAGATCCTAAGGGCCGACCCTTCCTGCTTCGGGAAAAGCTGGAGGACTCCTCATGCACCCGGGCTCATGCACACACCTCAGCCACACGCTCAGTTTGTCTCCATGACAGTGCCACCACCATCACACGTCGTCTGCAGGAGCATCATCAAGCTCTACTGCCCAGAGGTGGCCACTGCTCACGTTTACTTTTAGTCACTGCTCGAGCAGGCTGGACTTGAACCGATGCAAGTTGGAGATAAAAAGGTTCAACATCCCACCGCCAATCCTCTGAGCCACGAATCTCCAAAATCACTTATTTTCGCTAGGAAACCTGAGGCAAGGTCAGGCACAACAGGGAGACAACTGCTTGCCATAGTCCCGGGTGCAGCCATTATCAGTGATAACGTTCATGCTCAAGGAACTGCAACTGAGGGCTGTAAGATATTAAAAGGAACTAGCATAGTTAAATGAGTATACCTGCTTCTCTTGCTTTTTTTTTTTTTTTTAATATATTTTTTTAATACTAAATACTTTGAAAGTGACAGTGTTAAAATTAAAAGCCACCATTGTTCCTTCCACCTTCCCGCTTCCATTGGTATAATTGGTATAAAAGCACTCCTGGTATCAGAGGGGCCCTTCTGGAGTCAGTCGGATGGCAAAACAAAAGTAGAAGACACTGGCAAGAACCTTATGATGACTCCATAATCCCTTGAAAATAAAGAGAGTGAAACAACTGCAATTTTTGGCCCAATCTTTTTTTTTTTTTTTTTTTTTTTGATAGTGAGAACTTCATTTTTTATGGTCAGAAACAAAGCTCTTTAACAGATCTTTTCAATACCTAATATGAAAAACACATTCAGTAGCCGAATTGCAGTACTCCTTTCAGTTGCTGTTTTCGGATTAATAGGAAACCACACGATGTTTGCAAAATTTAAGTTTCCAATATGAAGGGGGGTGTTTTCTTGTTTGTGCACATATAAGACGCAACTTAACGCTTACGTGCACTTCCCACTCTCTAACCTTAAACAAATTGAATTTCAGAGCAATAACAACAAAATCCACCACTGCCTTTAAAATCGAAGGGGCTTGGCCAATTTCTTCTTTTTTAAATGGACACAATTTGGCTGAGAACCCGTAGATAAAATTTCAACTGAAAGTGAAATAAAGCAGGTTATACATTCATGAAATTCAGGGATTAATAACGAACAGCAACTGCCACCATCGTTTTAGTAATGTCACGTCAACACTACAGTGAGGCAGCAGTTCCTATTCTCACAAATAATGCACTGAGACTAAATGAGGAATAGTGGGGGGAGGAAAAAAAAATCACACATAAAGGGAAAATACATCAGAAAGATTATTGCACAGGAGGCACTGTATGAGGAACAGAATACATTGGCTTCAAAAATCTAACTTTGTTTACCCTTAAGTTAATGTAAAAAATACAGAGGCCATGCCTCTTTGTAGTGTACTGTCACTGCTAAAAACAGACTTACAAACAGCCGCCCGTTTTACAGGGAATGTCAGGAAAGAAGAGGGCCTGAATTTTATGGGCATCCAAACTACAGTAATAAGGAAGAGAATAAAATAAAAGAGCCAATGTATAGACCCTCAAATTGAATAGGGTGACTGCATTTTTTTCCTTTTTTTTTTTTTTAATTTCCAAATTATATTCATACAGTACCCAATGACACATTGATTATCAACTCTTCCCTCTATCCTGCAAACACATCCACCCTGGTAGCTCCAACAGACAACAGGGCTCCGAAGGTCTCTCTCGGTATCCCTTTGCAGGACCGGCGCCTTGATTTCCGAACTCTTTGTTGAATAATTGCTCAGCATGCCAATTCCAACCAATCACTTCCCTTGAGAGGCTACATTCCATCCCCACCGCAAGTCCGCACACTTAATGTGAAAACAAACAAATGAAAACCCAACAGCAACTTTTAAAATGTAATATCGTATAGAAAGCTTGGACCTTGTAAACTTGGACCAAGAAACCAAAAATTAAGACCTTCTAGCGTGTGGTATAAAAAACCCAAGGAAGTGTATACCTGCCTTCTGACTTCACAGAAAAATCAGAATTTGCATAGGATATACTTTGTGCAAGGCAACAAGCCTCTTCAGTATCTGGAATATAACTAATCTTGCTCAGAGTTCTTCTCTTCATGGATATCAGATATCATCAAATTTGTGTTTTAAGTAGTCTTTCATGACCTTGGCAATGGGTAGTTCATCAAGTAGTTTTAGGTTTTGAAGGCCTATACACTGTCGGATTTTAATTCGGCATAGATCTTGCAAGTTTCTGGGCTGTCCTGAAAAGACAAAAGGAACACACAAAAGTAAAATGATCACATTTTAAACTTTAAGAGACTTTAAGAGATCATTTACTCAGTAAAATCACAGACGTTTGCTGTTTTCTGAGAGGAAGAAGGAAAGGGCATAGGCAGAGGGATGGAAAAAATTACCAAAAAAAAAAGGTGGAAATTAGTACCTTTCTAATGAACAATAATTCAGTGAAATTAAGGGATGCATCCTAAAAGCACTGACATTTACATGCATATAATTTTACTGATGTCAGTGTAAAGTGACATTATCCACGTGAGGATTCCCCTGAGGTGGCAGCATATGCTCAAGTGTTTGCAGAACAGCATTACTAATCTATTTAACTTTTTGTGCGTTTTTCTCTACCCCTGTATCACCTGGGGAAATAAACAAAAACAAGAACTTCACTCTTGCTTCTCTTCAGACACGAAGACAAAAACTTCTCCGTTTGACTGCAGCAGGAAGAGGCAGCCCCCTTAGAGAGCAAGGCTTACAAAAGTTATTCAAGGATCGCGTGGCAGAGTTAAAGGCTGCTTTTTTCCTTTTAATGAAAAGACAAAGCCTTTAGGCTTTGGATGCAACCGCAACCTCGTCAAACAGAACGAGATGAAAATATGAGTTAACCGCTGTCTACAGAGGAAAAGCTTTACTGACATCACTCAAACATGAATTTCTGGCAAGGATTTTCCAAAATAACTGGTTCCCTTTCAAACTCTATTCAGGAAACTGTTAGAACTCAAACACCTTGAAAAATGGTCCCCCATGCAATATAACACAAGAAAGGTTAATCTAGCCTTGCATCTCAGTGTACCCAGTAATGGATCCCAAGGAAGAAGTGGGAAGGAAAAAAAAAAAAAAAAAGATCAGAACAAGAGACATTGAGAAATCCTGTCCCAATGTACCCTTCTAGCTTTCAGCACCAGTGGCTCCAGGCCTTCCTGAAGCAGAGATTGCACACAGATCTGGGTCTTTAATAGCTGTGAATGGCATGCCCTCTGTAAATCTGTCTAATGTTTTTTGAACCCATTCATACTTTCAGTATCCAAAACATCCTGTGGCAACAAATTTCACAATATAACGAGGCGTTGGCTGGAAAACTACAAAGTACTTTTATTTATTTTAGATCTGCTTCCTGATCGCTTTGTCGAGTGCCTAGCATTCTTTAAGTCACACAAAAAATAATAAATAATAGTTCTCACGCCAATCACGACGTTACATACCTTTATATTATTCTCCATCCTCCACTCACGCTCGGTATCTCTTTCAAAAGCTGAAGATATTTACTTAATTTAAAAGTTTCCCCAACAGAAGCCACTCCAAACCTCTGCCCAAACTAGCTGCCTGCCTTCGTACCTTTTTCTTATTCTACTGCATCTTTTTTTGAAGTTACCCCAATAACACAAGGTCGATGTTTTGATCGCTGACTTAACTGCGTCACGGCGTGAGGAAGGAGCCTTATGCAGCTATGTCACCTCATGACTGCCCAAGTCACAACGCTTGGCCCAACACACGAGGCAGGTGTTTATGCCAACAGCCAGATAACCTGTCACCAGTGGAGCACCCTACTGCAACCTATTACCTGTATAATTGTTAATGGTAAAGGACGGTGCTTGCTTTCACAGAGAAAAGTATGGCGATTTTATTGAGCTGTTTGACCCATCACGTCTTTAAAAAGCAGTACAAAGCATCAGAAATCAATTTAAGTAAGCTAGATGGACCTTTCCAATTAGCTCTGAGCTGGCACCAATTAGAGGAGGTGGTTGGGGAACAAGGAATGCCTTCTGTCGGGGCTCCAGGCATCACCAGGCACCAAACCTGTTGGGGTGGGACGAGAGGGTTGATCTCAGCCTTCACCGCACGCATGGCAGCCCCGACCCTTCCATCCTCCTCCTAGTCAGCGATAAGCCTCTCGGCTAAATAGACCTTGACGTTACGGGTTTATTAGATGTTCCTGGTAAGCACAGAGTAAAGAGATTACAAAACTATTTCCTGTTTTCTACTTCGGGCATTTTGTAGATGGTTTCAGTTACCCTTTACAGGCAGTTCCCCTCTTTCTTTCCCCGTGTGGGTTTTTCTATAGAAATGGGCTGACAGACAGGTATACGCTTGGATTTATCTTAAGCACTAAAATTATCCAAGGTAAGCTAGCAGAAGTAATGCAGGAAAATAGTCTCAGTCTGTTTTTAAAGAAATTGGATTGGAAATTAGAGAGCATGAAAATTGGGAGTTTTTTTGTATCAGTTTATAATACTTTTATTATACTTATCACCACAGTAGCTAAATGTAATTAGCTCCAATACAGATCAGTAATTACTTTGTCCACTGGTGTTTTTTTCACCACTCAAAGGAATGGATTTATACAATTTGGACAACAGATGAATGCTCAAGCTTGAGGAAAAGTTATTTTTGGTAAGAAACCAAGCAGAGGAATCCTTATGGTGATAAAGAAAGAGTTCTAATACATTAAATGTGAATGAAAGCGGGGTTCTCAGAAGTTAACTGCAAACAGCAGCATTAGAGGCTACAGAGGACTATAAATCTGTATTTTCTGTATAAGAGTACACAATAATACAGCTATGAGACAATGATTTCTGGTTTCAGAAACAAATGCTTTTTAATTAACATCCTGTGGATTTCTTGAGAGCAAAATAGAACAGACAACTTAAAATACCCAGAAGAAATTGGTCACCAGCTAATTCAAAAAGACCCGATTATCAAATGTATGACATTTTCCCCTGATAAGCCTAAAAATATTTCCCGGGAATGTGTTAACAATGGACATTTCCAGTGTTAAGCACCAGTTACTACATCTAGTGGCTGTTAGTGTCTTAGGTCACGCCTTACAAATTCCAGGGTTATTAATGCATTTGTGATTTATTAGAAACGGTGTCTAGAACACTTACTCATTCTTGATTGCATCTGAATGAAAAAGAAAAAAAAAAAAAAAAAAGGATTACGGACCAACGTCAGTGAACCTTAGTTTGGCAAATGAAAAATGTTATTAGTAATTTGGCAAAGTACTGCAAGTTAAGTATTGAATAAAGTTATGTTTAAAAAAGATTACAAAGCAACAATTTTGGTTATATCCTGCATCACAAGTTTGGAAAGTTGTTTAAACAAATAAGATAGAAAAGAGAAATAAAAAAACCCTACAATCAGTAAGATTGACCTAATTACCGTGGTTATGCAAGTGTGACATAAAACTAGTTCCACTAACAAATCACCTTAAAAATAAATAAAATTCTTGATCCAGTGTCCAAGGGACACCTCAGCCCCAGCAGTGCTGCTATCCTGGAGCAGCCAGGTTATTGTAAGGCTGCTATGTAAGCGGGCAGCAAACACCTGCAGCTGCTGGGATTTGCTCGTGTGTTCACAGAAATGAGTTAGATACTTCTGCAGATTTATTTTGCAAGCTTTAAGGGGACAGAAAATAAAGTATTAACTACACAAAAAAGAGAAGTATAGCTTATCTTTGTTTTCCATAGCTCATGCTATGTGCGGTAACGGGAAGCAGAAATCCCCACCAACACACCTCTTGTGTAGTTTCCCGAGCATGACGGAAAAGTTTCTTCCCAACAGAAGAAATGTAAAACATGGGATTATAAAATAAAGGTTTTTTAAAAATGTTATTCTCTCTACAGGTAGCAGACCTCAGTACGTGAAAGTTTAATCATTTTCCTAACTCGGTTCAACCGGTGACAAAGTTCCAGACTTTTTTTCCCCTTAACTAATTATTAAGAAATAATGAAATAATGCTTTTTAAATTACTATTAACAGATTGGCCGCCTCTGGTAAAACAAGAGGACAAAAATGCATGTTTTAACTACAACAACTTGTTACAATTAGTTGTGAATTTCCATTCAATACATTCTTCTTTTTCTTTCTGCAGTTTCAAGATTTTCTGCAGACAAGTTGTTTCAAACAGAGCTGGCCTCTGTGCAAGCCCCAGCTTCACTCACGGAAGTCTGAAGTCACGGTAATGTTCATTATATCCTCAAATAATTTACCAGCAAGCTCAATTTCAATACAGTTAAACTTGGGCCTCTTGTTTTATTGAGCACAAACAATTTCTTTAACATCCGTGTGCATTAGTTACAAGAGCTGGAAGGGAAAAGGTAAACAGCAAGCTTTGAAGCTCTTTAAAAATAGCGGAGTAAAGGGTCCCAGTTCTTTAGAACATTGCAGTGGTGTATCTCTGGGCATCCTACATCATGAACCAGCCACGCTTTTATTTTAAAACGTGTGCCTAAGAGCTGTAGATAGAGGAAGGCTGGCAGCTCTGTGACGAGGACATGTAAAAGCAGGGGTTGCGTGGTCTTCTCCACCAGGCCCCAAAGCCTACCCTGTGAGTGGGGCCTGGTTCATCTTCCCCCGGCCTTCACCCGCTCCCCATCCCATACCCACCACCAGCACAACCACAAACCTGGCCCTTGGCACATCCTGTTTGTACAGATGTGGAAGCTTTCATTTTGGGGAATGCTGTACTTTTATCTTACGTTAGTCCCCTCAACACTAATTCAAAGGGTGTGATCAGAATCTAATGTATTACTTATTCATCGGTGGTCTTCAGAATTGTTCTGCTAGCAATTGTGTTTTGAAGAAGTCACATCTGTGGATTCAAGTGACAGAGATGGATGAGGATGGAGGAGAACATAGCTTTGTAACAGCCACAATGAAGGGATAGGACACAAAGAGCGTTTAAAAATCAAAGCCTGAAAAATGTTGGCCTTCCTCAATAAACACTATTAATTCTGTGTCACGTATTTATGTATCTACAGACATAATTTGGATATAGTACCATCCTTCTAGACAGCATACACTACTGACCTAGGCCACACGTACGCAGGAATATTCCCCCAACAAATTCTGCAAAGTTTAGGATTCCTGCCTACGCAAAGAATTGTGTGTTGTTGTAATGACTTCTCCACAGCTTATCCATTTAGAACCGTGCCAGGCCATTTCTCCTATGCAGAATGCTCCCCAACAAACAAAAGACTAACCTGTCACTGTCTATAGTTAAGGATCATTGGCATAATATTAGGTCTTAGCTTTAGGACAAAGCTGACTCTTAAGGAGTGTCTTACCCAGTTTTAAGCAAAAGTCTTGTGAAGGTGGAGAAGGGGGCACTGCCTATCACCCCCCTCCACGGAAGATACAAGAGCAGTTACCATGAACAGCTCCATGCTGTTACCCAGCAGAGTGACTAGTATAATTGTATTAATTACAGTTACTAAGCTGTTAGAAAATCCTCTCTGTTTTTCTGTTCCCCCTACTAAAAAGAAGAAAAATTAGAGTCCTTTTAAAAGCAAACAATCAGTATCACTTGTTTGAAGGGGATAAGCAACTTCTTCAGAAGTCAGAAAATGAACAGGAACAGCAATTTTGTGTTTTGCCTACAGTTTTCTCTGCCCACAGTTTTCTCTGCAATATTAATACATTTCTCCAGAAAGCTTACAGTAGTATTTCTCAAATTGAGCCTCTGCCTCTCCTGGGAATTGTGAAAGGCTGAAAACAGTAGCAAGAAACCACTTGGTAGTTTCCTTTTAGTTACAAACAAAACTTCAAGTTTGGTGAAATACTAAAGGAAGTTGAAAGCAGATTGACTTATAGCTGGCAGCAGCTCAGTTCCTCTGAAGTATGGCAGTATTTGTATCTTTAGCTAACTACTGAACTCATTCAGCAACTAGATTTAGCTAAGTCTGTTGGCTTCCAGAGCTGGGGGACAGAGGGAGGGCAGGAAAGACTTAGAGAACTGACCATATCTACTGGAAACTCACATTCAAAAAGCCAGTGGCACAGGTTAACACACATCCCCATCAGCCAACAAAGGCACCACTGAGGATGCATTAGCAAACAGGATCCTACTGCAAGGATGCAATCACCTAGGAAATAGATGCTGCTGAACTGAACAGGAATTGGTCGCTCACCACAACAGGAGTGGGTCGCTAACAGCTTAGAAAATGCAGTTGCTTGTACTCTAGTACAAAAAAAAAAAAAAAAAAAAAAAAAAAAATACCATGTAAATAAACACAAAACAGCTAAAAAAACTACGGAGGATTTTTGGTTTTGGCACTCAGGATGCCAGAAAAAAAAGCCACAACAGTATCAAGATGTATATCAATTTGCATCAAGAATTTGCCTGAAATACGTTGATATAAGATATGCAGGACTGCATCTACAGAGAGGGAAACAGCAAACATACATGGATTCCTCCAACTAGTAACTAGCTCAAAAGGGCAAAGATAGCTTTTAATTAATCACTGTAACTGGGTATCATACAAACTTCTTAAAAAGTTCTAGTTTAATTTTGTGCCTTTGTTAGAAATACCTGAGCACTACTTGTACTTTCATTACTCTTTGAAAACTAATTCTTCATAATGATTTCTGCATATCTATTAAATTCCAGTATTTCTGGCATAAAAAATATGCACCAAAGAGGAGTGTTTTTGGACCAAAAACCTTCCAAAGCATCCAACAATATAAAAAAATAATTCAACTGCTTAAGGTAAGCACTGAACTGTGGTCTAATTTAGTAATTACATTTTAAAACATCACAGTGAGTAATTCTGATCCGAGAGTTAAATAATTAATCAAAAGTTACCTTTTTTTTTTTCCCTAGGAAGAAAGCAATAAGGCCATGGTTTTTTTTTTGTTGTTTTGTTTTGTTTTTTTTTTAAACGAAGTTATCAAAAACTATATTGGTCTTCACAAAATATTTACCTGCAATCTGCAGAAAGTAATCATGATTCAGACAATATTTGTTTATTACAGATCCAGTTAAAATGAAAACTGTCCTACCCCAGTTCCCTGCATAACTCCGGATGACAAAGCAGACCACACTCATTAGTGCAAGGCTTCTGGCAGCACCCAAGGAAGCAGTCAAAACTTGCAATTCCAGTAAGTTTCCTCTGTGTTATAACAAACATGAAGATATTGTTTCCTCTGCAGTTACCCACATAATAAAATATGTAGAGATCTATTTAATTCACTACACTCCCGTATTCATAGATGTTTAAACTATGCAGAGATCCTTTTAAAAATGTTCTTCCAGTTAAAAAAAAAAAAAAAATATCTAGTGAAAATAAAGTCATCTTTATTTAACAAAAGGATAAAGACAAAGAATATATAATAATTTCCTCAGCAGGACCTTTGTCTAAAATTCTCTGCAGGTTTACATTGTCACATAAATCTTCTAAACATAAAAATATACTCTCTGATCCAAGCCAAAGATATGTCCTTTGGAAAATAAAAAAATTGAATGCAGATGAGATATTTGTAATTTCATTCATTCGGTGATCTTTAGATCTTGTTCCAGATCTGAAATTAGTTCTTTGATACCCGTTAACATACTTGCCATATTACACTACTGTGGCCATATCCATTTACTTCACTATCTGCCTCAACACAGACGGGCAACTCGCATGGCTAGTCATAGACTCTCTTGTCTGCTATGTTATCTGAACAGTGATTAAATTAAATGAGTGCTATGGGAAGAAAGAAAAGGTTCGAGCTTTTTTCTTTTTTTAGATCATACTTCAGTTTCTAGCATCTAAAAATTCATTTAAACTTTTAAGTACATTTTTCTAATGCTTGCTAGAGGTAGGAAAAATGCATTCTCATTTGTTAGCTTTAATATTCTCAAATTTCATTCAACATTAACCTCAATATTCCATCCAAGCCTGTAAATGCACAGGTTAATTCTGCAGACATATACAAGACTAAAAAAAATAAATAAATGCATCTCTATCTTTATATGCAGAGGCATTCCTTTTAATTTTCCATTCAGTATGCATCTCACTTTTGCATTAGTGCTTTCCAACCTTAACCCACCAACACTCTTGAAGAGGCAGGTACAGATTCTGTACAACTCAAGAATAACACTTTAGTATTCTAAAAACAAGCTCTTTATCAGATGATTTCAGATACTATTGCGGCTACTAGTAATTGTTTTTGCAGTGCAAAAGTGTAATACGGAAAACACATAAAAGAAGAGGAAGGCAATAAATAATTAAGTAACTTTCAGTAGTGCTTTTTTCACCGGGAAGTTTTTTTTTTTAATAATACAAAAATGAGTAAGGAAAAAAAAAGAGGTAAGAGCAACTGTCTAAGCATCAAATCAATCACAGATTCATGATTAAAAACTTCATCGTTCTCAACTTCCAAATTCATGCTTAAATATTGAGATGCAACTACAGAATAACTTTGTTCTTCTTGAAATTATTCTAAGAGTAAAGGAATGTCCACCTACAACCAGGAAGGGTATCAGACTTCCAGCAACAAAGCAAGCAAAATCCAAAGGTGCTAAACTTCTTACCAACTTTCAGAGTCAATACTAAGTATTTCTGAGAGCTTGGTCTCCTGCCTGCTATTTGCAACTAGGGACCTAGACTAAAGGATGTGATTATTACCCATTACAGGATGTACCAAAACAAAACTGTTTCTGGGGATCTGAAAATGTAAAAATATGTTTTCTGAGGATGAAACAACAAAAATAGCAACTTACATTTCATATGCAGACTGCTAAATAATATTCCTTTTATCTGAAGCATGCAAGTGCTTTCACTGGAAGAAATCAGTTTGATAACTTTCAGAATTTACATACGTTAATCTGTAAACTTAAAAAAAAAAAGTGAAATGTACTGCAAGTAAAAACTAGTTCTTGCTTTACAATTAAATATGTTCTTCAGCTTCTGGACCCACATATAAAACTTGCAGCTACGGATTTCTGCATTAAGCATCGTGTGTAATTTTCAATTAAGCAAACTAGAAATTCCCGTTAAGCCCTAAGATCCAGGCACTGTTACCAATCACAAGAGATAATTTCAGTAACACTTCTGTAAAAAAAAAAAAAAAAAAAAAAAAAAATTGTAATTCCCCCCCTCCCCAGTAAATACATATTACAATAGACAGATTCTTTCCCGAAGTGCTACAGGGTAAGAGCTCAACAATTCCCTGTATACAGTCTGATCTAATTGGGAACTACCAAAATCCCAGCTCATTCTTTACCAATTTTCTCTCCTACACCATCTCATTGCAATGATTATTCATGAAAACAGTGGAAGACAGTGTTTGTAGATTTATAATAAGGGCAGCAGAGTCTGTTTATAGCTGTTTGTAAACACATATTCATAATAATTTTGCTCAGAAGCACAAAGCTGAAGTGTTTTTGTCAGCACTAGTTCTCCCTGCTTTCCCAGTTCTCCCTCCATCAGCACAAAATTGAAATAGTTCCAGGACTGTTCTGTTCGCCACAAATTTAAGCTGCCTTTTTTGTTGCAGAATTTATTTCTCACTTGAATGAAATGAGTCCTTCAAAGCCTTAAGGTATGGAATCTGCAACCTAAACATAAGCTGCAGGACCGATTTCCAACTTTCTGAATCAGCCTGTAGACACTGAGAAAAACTGAATAGCCCTTCACGCTTAGGGCTATGTTCTAAGACTGTGAAAAATTGCAAGTCTGGTATTATATCATCTACTAATAACCCTGACTGTGCTACTACACAGTGAGTGGCTCCCAAAAAGGAAAGCTGGAAGAAATGTGTATGAATGAAAAGGGACAGGCGAAGTAAAATAATAAGAAATAAATGTAACTGATTGATTTCATCAACTCCTACCTTTCCAAAAATTCTCTTTGTATTTCAGATATAATCAAAAGCACCACCACAAATCAGGAAGACAAAAATGAAATTCCAAATGCTTTTTTGTGTCATTTACTGACAACAGATCGCAGCTGATTCACCCCAGCCCACACTAAATCGCAGTTTCTTTGCAGAAAATAGAGGGTGCTTAATTCTCAACAAAACTACCACAGGAAAAAAAAAACAACAGTAACCACCACAGGGAAAAAGATGATACCCCACCCTTCTCTGTTCAGATCATCCTAGCTGGATGATAAACATGTTAAGATAACTCGATAAATTGAATTAAACTCCTGCTAATTGCTAATAAGCAGTTCCTAAATGCTTTTAGGTAATACTGTAATTGGAAAACATTATTATAACATTACATGTAGAATGGAGTATAAGAAAACTTCCAGCAGGCCTAGCACACCAAAACTGACAAACAAAACCGACCAGAACATCAGCAGCAGAATACTCTCAGGTTAAGTGTCAGAAGTGACGATGAGTTCAAATCCTTTTCAATTTTCAGAGATACCACCAAAATCAAATCAGGGCTACACAGCATATGAATCCCCCGAGCCGCACGAATAAACTATGCCACTTTGTTGTCTGGTGTAGGGGAGAGGAGAGGGAACGTGGGAGAGCAAAATGCAGCAAAAGCTCTTTTCCTGCCCCAGTTGTATTGCCAGATGAAAAAGCCAGCAACAGCAGAGCATTTGCACGGTGCTAAACACGCAAAAGACCCTAAAAAAAAAAGGAAAGCAAAACCCAAACATCTTATGTGCTAAGGCCATTAATAAAACTAGTTTTACAGTTCACTTTTCTTTTTAATTTATGCTTCCTGTTGATACTTAAACAAGACTAATTGAAATGAAATATACTTAACAGTAGCACCTTCGCCAAGTAAGAGATTCCCAGTTTCACAATCCCTTCACCTTCCCAGAAACTGTCTAGTGCATTTAAACAGCATCAAGGGGCAGAGAGGAAGCATTTTTTTCTGGGGCTAAATTCAAAGAAGGCTTTTAGAGGACATTGTGTCCCGTCATTAACTTTTCTTACATACATACTTGTCACTTCTTGTAAGAAATCCAGACAGGGTCGGCTACTTCCAGAAATACTTATTGAAACAGCCAGTGGGGTCTGTCCTTCATAGTTCCTTGTGTTAGTGTCCGCTCCGTAATTATATAACATTTGTGCACAAAGCACATCATCTCTAAGAGCAGACAAGTGTAAGGGCGTCTGTCCATCTTCCAAGCGACCCAAGTTTGTGTCCGCCCCTCTCTGAAGGAACATTCGGCAGTACGAGTGATTGCTTTTGATCACAGCGTATCGTAACAGGAAACCATTTTGAATGTCGATGTTGGCATTGTGATCCAGGAGGATTTTCACACAGCTTGACCTCTCTCGGATAATGGCCAGCTGGAGCGGTGTGGTACCTTTATCACTGAGCGGATCAACCTCAGCCTTGAACTCCAACAGGAGCCTGACAAATGAGTCTCTGCCATAGTGGGCTGCTACATGGAGGGGAGTCCAACCATCGTTGCTTTTTGCATTAATAATGTCACTTCTATATTCAGATTCCAACATCAAGCGTGCAATCCTCGCTCGGCCATGCATGGCTGCATAATGCAGAGCAGTGAAGCCTCCAATTAAGTCCTTAACTGTGGGATCAGCTGAAGTTGAAATAAAATTAAAAAATAATTAGAAGTCGTTACAGTAATCCAGTGCTGCAAACAAATAATCAAATGATTGAATGTTATTCTTTTCAGGCATAACAAGACAGGATTTTTTTGGTACTTCAAAATAATTCTTGCTTTCAAGAACCAAATGCTATTTTAAAGAAAAAGCTAAATTATATTTATGAAAGAATTACACAAAAAAGACCTTTTCTTTCATATACATATGTTTCCATTTGACAAATAGTTTTCCACATCTTTCTAGCACTCTTAGGCTAATTACTCAAATCTCTGTCCATCCAGTTTTCCTCCAGCTCTGTAATATTACATTTCTTTCTCAATGCTGAGCTTTTTTATTTTCCCTTGTGTTGCTTCTTGGTCTTAAAAAGAAGCATGTGTAGAAACATCTGCTGTCCCAAATTGCGGATGTTTTGTGGTCTGGCAGGATTGTATTGTTTTTAGGGTGTAATACTGTATTAGGTAAAATGTTTCTCTGTGGTCTGCAGGATTTCCAAAGCATGTAGGATATATGTTATTTTAGATTATCTTGATAAAGTTTGTTTTTATAAATGATGAATCTGTTCTGAATTTATACTTTTACAAAAATTTTAGATTTTACAGGAATGTAAGCAACCACGTATGGAAGGAGTCAGGAGAAATGTTAGTGCAGAGTACAAGTGATTAGACAGATAGCCCCCCACGCACCCCAACACAGCACAAAAACGTCATCTGATTTATGAATTTAAAAACAGAACATAACCAAATCAATTTACTTAATTTCCTCAGCACACCCAGACTTGTAAATCAAATGACTATTCCCATGTACCCAACTAATTACTGGAGGAAAGGTGCGTGCCTCATTACCCTTCCTCAGCTAGAAAACAAGCCAGGCTGCAAGCTTTCTCCTTCCAGCATCGGTAGATGTTGCCTGACGGATGGTGAAGAGTACAAACCACAGCTTGGAAGTTTGAGGCACTTTCCTAACCTAAGCCTCCCAGCTGGTAAAAGGAGATACTGTCTGCACAAGAGACTAGCATTAAACTGACACATTTTTTATATGCCTGTGCAGCATCTACTGAAACAACTGCTGGGTCCTGTTCTTCATAGTTCCTTGTATTTGTTTCCGCTCCGTAAACACACAACATTTGCAGCACAAAGAACAAATCATCTCTAAGAGCAGACAAGCGTAAGGGTGCCTGCCCACCTTCCCTAATCTTGACAGCGCTGTCCTTGCACCTTGGCATTGAGTTCTTTGTGGATTCCTCGTCTATATATGCGAGTTAAGTTCACAATGTGAACTACAAACTAGTTTAGTCTAGATCTAATGATGGTCTGAACATGCTAACGTGCCATCAGGAAACAGGAATGAGCTTCCCAATATGGATGTACTGCAACCACATCCAGATAACACACTGAGACAGATGCCCTGCCAAAATAATAGGGCAGGAAAGACAGAGTTCAGAACACAGCTGCAAAGGTGATCCAGCAGCTCTAAGGAATTTTTAAGATTTAAAGAGAAGACTGAAGGAAGGAAAAAAACAACACAAACTAGTGGAGCCTGGCTACGCAATTAAAATAGCACATGTAGAAATAACACGTAAGAACTGCCTCTATTAAGTAAATAGAGTAGGAACCTAGAAATAACGAAAGACAGATTAAGGAAAGTGCTTTGGTAGACAGCCTACTTTCTAGTCTTTGCTGAAAAGCAGGAGTTTCAGTGCCCTGTAAAGTTACACTAACCTGAGTTAAAGCAATTGCCGAAGCATCCACAGGTTGGCAGGAAAAAGACGACCTTGCCTGAATAGGTGGTTGCTAACCTGCACTATGACGGTGTCAGGTATTTTTGCAGAGAATCAGTGCAACCCACACAGTCACTGAAGACTGAGACACTGCTTCAAAGTGATGTGAGCTGCTGCTTTCTTTGCACTGCTCAGACTATTCTAGATTAACTCCTGACTGGTGATAGATAAAGTTAGTAGCACAAGCATGAGAATTAAGATGCAGAGGGATGATACATTCTGAGAAGCGGAATTAGGGAGAAAGTTGGACATAACAGAAGGAGACAGCAGCAGCCAGGGCCATTTTTCACAAAAATAGTTAAAATATAAAATTGACAAGCACTGTTTCATATTCTGCCTTCTCTCTTCCACTCTGTTTTGGGCATGCAAGTCAAACATTTCTTCCTTCTAGCTGAGGCACAAGATATTGCTGCTAGCCTGCTTAGTCTATGCCATTTCTGAAGTCAATCAGATCTGCCCCAAATTGTGTGCATGTGTGTACAAATATTTTTATACAAGTTGTTGTAATCCAAAAGCTACGGTTTAGTTCACAAAATAAGGATGTGCCTTCTCTATGATTTTAAGTTCCTTTCCGTATTTTCTCTCCTCTCAAAATTTCATCACATTAAGGTCAAGCAAAAAAATACAATGTCACGTAAGACAAGTGTCTCAACAAGAATAGGAAAGAAATGTCTTACCTGGGCAACGAGGGAACACAAACAACTAACCTTCCAAAACCAAGCCTGGTAACAAAAACTCACAATGCAAATATTGTGATTCCTGTTAAGATTACGGGCTTTTAGTGAGCTAAGGGTAGCAGTTACCCCCTTGATTAAGGAAGCAATTTTAACAAGACCAAAACATTATCTGCTGCTACTCAGCAAATGTCTTGCTGCCACCTCCTGTAAAACTTTTGAACTGCACAAGGGCTTTTAGCAAAAGTTGGACCTGTGTTATATCACATACAATTTCTATCCTTTCAGTCCCTGTATTAGCAAAAAGAATACTGCAAAGCTGATGTTTTCTTAAAAACTTTGGTTGCTATACTTTTTTAAAATATAAAAAAAAAAAAAAGGCTTCAACATATTGTAAAGTAACTCTCTCCCCCTGGAATGCAAGCAAGGTAGAAATGAATTGGGAAAGAATTCACTTAGCTTACCTTTCAGATTCTGCAGAGGGGTAAAAAAGTACCTGGTACAAGCGTATTTAACTAGGAAGGGATGAAGCCAGCACTTGCCAGCATTTCTTTATCTTGCCTCCATCCTGATTGTTTGACAATTATAGTTATTTCTTCTCAAGCTTCCCATAAATTTGGGGATAGCAGAATCTAGAAATATGAACAGCTGCATTTGGTCACTTCTAATGTTCTTAAATATAATGCAAAATACAGTGACATAAACCTTGAGCTGCTTATCAAGGGTACCGAATTACTATAATCAACCTCACTTGAGACAGAAAATTGCAACACAATGATACTCGTGACCTTAGTTCATTTTAAAGCTGGGGACCTAAACTAGTCATTTAAACTCAACTGTTAATGAGACTCATTTTTAATACTGTAATCTACAGAATATATAGATTCCTAAAGAAAAGTCTAAAATTTTAGTTTTAATTTACTGCTCAGTGGGACAGCTTCCCTTCTTTCATGACACTTTCATTAGCTTACTCTATCAGTCTCATTTGGGAAGCCAAGAAAGCAGTGCTTCTGGCTTCATAAAGTATTTCTGTTATTTCAAGCAAACTCCCCCCAGCTAGGACTTAATTCTGACCATGTGGTTTAGAAACGTGGTTTAGAAACATGGCTACTGCATGACTAATTTTTAGGACATTGATACAAAAGACATCCACAAAGGCATTACTACACAAGACCACTCTGAGCTTTAGGGAGGGATGAGCATTTGCCATTCTTTAGTTTCTCCTGGATTCTCCATGACCTTAAAGCTAGACACCTTGCAGCCAAGACTAAAAATAAATACATCTGCTTAGATACTTCCGTTACTTTTCAGTTTCTGAGAGCTTTAGCAAATCATTTTTTACTTTAACACAAGTAACAAGAAGCTGTCCTGCTCAATTAACGTTGAGAGTTATCACCAAGAGACAGATAGGAACTACATGCTTTCAGGATCTTAGCTGGTGGTAACTAACTGTGCTAACTGTGATGGGAATTAAACAAACTGGTTTTGTGCAGTGTTATATTGAAACAGACAGTACCTTATTTTAAAAGCAAAGAATACATTTAGAGGGGAAAAAAAAAGCTTGCTATGCTATGCAAAAAATCTAAGATCACTGAAAACTACATCCCCTGTTTTTGTTTTGTTCTCCTACTGAGCTTTGTGACTTTGGATTGTTCCTGTGGATAGAAAGAGCTAGCTTCACAGAAACTTCCCTTTATTAAAATGTGACAAATACTTTAAGTAAAATCACTATTTTTCACTTATGAAAACTAAGTTGCTCCACCCTTCAGTTTTCACATTTCATAAGAATACTTGTTATCTGACCTATAACCTCTGTACCTAGCTGCTATTTCTGCTGGCTTTACCCTTCAATTTGAACTGCTACTTTAGGCGTTCTGCCCATCTATCTGTCTCTCCTCCTTGTTTAGCAGAAAATAAATGCTTCCTCCTGTTCCACCACCTCCGCTCCAATCAGCCAAGCTGCATACACAATGCTGTCCCCTGGCTCTTTTCTTTGCTGGCGAGCAATGCTGGAAGAAGAGAGAAAAAGCAGGAGGCAGCTAGGTCATGACTCCCATAAGAAGCTACCTCTTATTTCCAGGTCAGCGATCAGATTCCTTCTCAGTGTTTATTAGCCAAAACCCATTTCAAACTCACTACCACTCAAGCCTATGTCAGTGCTCTTCCAGCGTCCAAGATCTGAGGCATGGCACGCTACCCTCAGCAACAGCCCAGCATGGTTTTCTCGTTCCTGTCCTATGAACATATTTCCAGCTCTGCTAGGCTTTGGCATCACATCTATCACCGGTCTCCCCCTTGCTTCCACTAACTCTCAGGTTCCCCCTTTTCTTCAAAACTTCATCCACTCCCTCCCCTTTATTACCAATACACATCTCTAGTCAGTTCTATATTCTGCTTACTGTAAATTTCATACCAGAAAATGACTTTTTTCACCCCAATATCACTTGGGTCCAAAGGGATTAACACCCAATGTCAAACTAATCTACTTCTCGAGAGGGAGGAAGGTGGAGACTTAAGAAAGGTAGACACAAACCTCTCACTAACGAGGCAAGCATGATTAAGTTCGCTTTTAACAGTCAGCTCATTCACTGCTTATTAGCTCACTTGTGACATTATTATGTTTTAAACACTCATTATCTTTTATGCCTCTGTTTTGAGGCAAAACAAGGTAAGGCACAAAACAGTGCCAATTTTCTGAAGGGAGGCTCAGCTACAGAAAAGCTGCTGTAGATGACTAACCCTCACACTATTTGTTACTCAACTTTCTAGTCCTGGTGATTAAACTCTGTGCTGCTTCCAGCACAAGGAATCTGTCTCATTACAGACAGTTTTCATTGGGCATCATATTCTGCTTGTACTTCATATAGAAAATAGCAACATCAAAAGATAGAAAACCAAAACAAAACACCATGCCAGCAGCTATTTAATAGCAAAACCTATACAATGAAGATAAATAGGGTTTTATGCTTTTGTTTTTCCAGCTCATCTTCAAGCTCACAAAGTTATAACATACATTTTGAGACCCACAGCCTATAAAGATGGAGATTTGAAATTATCTACAGTATTACATTTAAAAAGTAGAATTTTAAAGTTATTTATTTGCACGATTCAGTTGCTTCCCCCCCTTCCAGGAACAACATTGAGGGTTTGACAGTATTGTATACTTAGAATTTGCAGTACTTATGTATAAACGGGGTCCAGTTGTTCAGGCTGTATTTCACTCCTGCTCTGAAATAACACACCATTAATTGGGCAAATATCACAAGCCCATTAATGCCACTCAATTTTAAGGGTGATTTATCTATGCTTCTGACAAATACTGCAATAGAAACAAGGGGACCATGACCAAGCCTCAGATACGTAAAGCATCAAAAAGATGATTCATTTCAGTTTCCATGGGACTAAAAACATCTTAGTTCATGATTAAGTTGATAAGAACGGTGCTAGAGCAAAGGATGTTGTTCTTTAAGAACGCTATTCAGAATGTGGAGAACATCCCATTTTTGGTTTTCCTCGCTAGTGTCACATTAGAAGTTTAAGACTATCAATTTCTAAACCTTCAGGTAGCCTTGGAAAAAGATACAGCAGAAAGAAATTCTGACTGTACCATTCAATGGGGAATACACATCACCCAAGCAATTATATCACTTAAATAAAACTCAATTAGTTCTTGAAATAAAGCTTGGCTATCATTAGATGCAGGAGAGACGTAAACTCAGCTGGACTAGCTGACACTCAAACCCCTGCGGAGAGTAATGTTATCATAAAGTTCAGCAGACTGTGTTAAAACCTACACAGAAATGTAAGTCTTTAACGTGACTTGTTAAATTTTGAGAACTATGAAACAATCTTCCCTACAATTTCAACTCAAGGACCTGCCTTCCTTAATAACAGCCTCTAACAGTAGAAAGGCCTATAGTGAGTGCATTTAAGTTTATAATGAGCTCTTTGCCCTATTTTTATAATGCTTATTCATTCTTTTAACAATTCCTGGGCGATTCTGAAAAAAACTGTCAGGTATTAAGATCTAAAGCTAATCTATTACCTCATTCACAGAGCATGCATCAGATAGAAACAGAAATGAAGCAGCACTCCAATGAAAGAGGAAAAAAAAATCAAAAGTAGTCTGGCAACTAATTGGTGCTGGAAAGCCATACAATGGGAATTGGGATAGAAAGCTGTGAGATGGGAATCAAGATTTCTCTCTCTAGGCAACTCACCTCCATGTTCAAGAAAAACACGGACGCATCTCTCTTTCCCTCTTGCTGCAGAGAAATGAAGCAAGGTCCAGCCATTGGCATCTCGACCATTTGGAGAATATCCTTGCTCCAGCATCTTGCGCACGGTGTGAACATCGCCAGCAGCAACTGCAGCCTGAATCTGCAATTCTTCCTGTAGTTCAGGGTTTCTCCGACAGTGATGGTGTAACATCCTAGCTGAATCTGCCTTTTACAGAAGCGTCATGAGGTCGCACTAGTCACCTTGAATCAATATAAAGCATGAATTAATTAGGACTGGAACCAGGAAAGAGATCTGAAAAAATAATTAGTACTAATGAAAAGCAATGCTATGATTTACTCTCTATATGCAGAGCAAAGCCATCTTATACATAGGACAAAACACAAGTAATCTCACTATTGCTAGCAAAATTGTAGTATACACCATTGAATTGCGACTAAAAAGGAAACTTGCACATAACGAATAGTAATCATTTCTTCAAAAATGAGAGCATCAACAAGCAGACCACAGCTAAAGCACCCAACAATAAGCAGGATGAGAGATCTCCAGGACCCAACATTCCTTTAAGATCAGACCCTGGTTAATACCACTGCTCTGGAGATACTGCTAAATACATCATCTAAACTGCATGAAACAGCACGGTATTGCTACAGCAATGGAACTATGATTTTTTTCTTTATTATTTTTTCTAGAAATATGTCACCTCTAAACTTAATTGAAAATGTGTTCTATTACTAAGATAACATTTTCCTGTGACATACTGCACAAGAATATTAGTAACACCAATGTTCAAAGTGAAAACTTTAATCCTCTCTTCCCCACCCTCCTTTTTTTAAAAAAATGTTAAGAGTCTACTGCCAGTAGTTTGGCGTGTGGGCTTCTTTATTAGTACATAAACAATGTAAAGGACCTTTATATTCCAAAACCAGGCAATGATATTATATGAGACCTGAGAACATAAAAGTTCAGTTAATACAGTCCTGTCAAACACTACAAATAAATATATCAGAACAGTTCAACTTATAATTACCTTGATAAAGCATATGAGAGGGCTGGGCCAAAAGGCTACCTAAAGTAGCCATTGTCAGAGAACCTAGAATACCAGCATATATTGGGGAGAAAAAAAAAAAAAAAAAAAAACAACCAAAAACTATACTCCATGCCCTGTTTGAAAAGTACTCATCTGCAGTTCTACTTGCTACCCAGCTGAGGACAAGAAAAAAAAAACAGGTACTCAGAAATTCTTTCACAGCACACAAAATCTGTTCAGTATTTACATTTTCACATACACTCTGTATCATATTGCATTATCAGGTATTCCTAGAATGGAAAGGAATATTAGAAGAATAAAAGCAAGGAATGAAGGGAGTGCTGAGCAATAAAAATCTCAGAATTATCCAGAAATTGCAATGGACATTAACACAGAAATAGAATATTAAAGAAAAAATGTATTTAGAATGCTGTAAAATTAATCATGAGTAAAGTAACAAGAAATTCTGAAGATGAAAATGAATTTTAAATGATCCTTAAAATTTACACCAACCCCCATTATATTAGAACATCAACCCACATCACCACCTAAACCTTCATTTACGTAAATAAGGATTTCCAGATCCTCATGATTCATAGGTCACTCAAAAGGCATTGCAATCAACTTCTCATATCCCACTGGGCACTTGTTTTTCTCTGATCCAGGTATGCACACAGACAATATGAAAGCGAAAACATCAATCACTGCCATCCTTCCAGATAAAGGCATAGATGTCTATTCACTCTTCTTATTACCTGGTTGTGCTCATTGCAAAAAAGTTATTTGCGTGCTGCTTGCAGAGATATAAACTTATAATGAACAGGTAGCTACAGTGACCCTACTTACACAGCAAAAATGGAAATTACATGCAGCAAATGCCTGCCTTTGACATTTATAAATGCTTCAAGATACTACGTATGGCAAGAGAGACTAATTCAGCATAGGGCTGTGAAAGACAGCTATTTAGCTCAATAGGTTGTATGTGGCTTAGACACTGCCTTGGTTTTGTTTCATGGTATGGACTCCATTATCTGACACAGGAAGAAAGGGATTTGCAAACTGGCACCTGCTAACTTGATAGGTTCAGCGTTGGCATCATATTCAAAAATCAAACTCGACTAATCTGATGACAATGGAAGTATTTCTATTGACTCTAATAGGCTTTTGCTAAGCTCTTTTCTAAACTCCAATTAGCACTTAGGAATGTGCTCACCTATAATACAGGGAGCTTGACTTCGTTCTAGATCACACCACTAACAGTACTGTTAATGAAATTCCACCCGCAAGAACAGCATCTTGGATTTATAGGTGAAAGCTGACCAAAGAAAGTAATCGATACTAAGTATGAGTTCGAGGGAAATCCTTCAGAAACAAAATCAAAACACTTCCCTAACCCCCCAACCCTCCAAAAACCACGCCCCTTTGACCTTATTTTCTGTGTCAAAAAACAAGATAAATAAACTCTTTTCCCAAACTGAGAATATCTGACAGAAAACATTCTACCACCATTTTTACAGTCCCTACTGGTAAAGGAATAATACCTGCAAGATCCCACAGTGTCCTGAAAATGAAGGTCAAACTTGCTGTTCAAAGCACGACAGAAAGAGACAAGATGACCATACAGGTGAGAAGAAATGGATTTCTCATTTAAGGGGCCATCAGTATCCCCCCAAAAAGTATCTACAAAGACAGTTGGTTAAGAAAAAGCAAATCTCTTTATATCACACTTCTCAGCTGGTGGGTACATTTGTAATGCAGCATTACAAAAAGTTGGCACTGGCCCCATATGTTGCATGTGACTAGCAGAGCTTATTCAAATTAGCTAGTACTAAAGTACGTAAGTACTAAAACATACAAAGCTGAAGACAAAGTCAGGCATAAGCAGCTCCTTTTATCACTTGCGTAGTTTCTGTAAATATCTACTCTTCTATCTCACCCCTATGGCAAGCAATGAAATTCAAATGACAAGAATACTTAACTGCAACATTGAAGGTTTCAGGATAGTTCTAGACACACCAGCTTTGAAAATAGGTTAATTTCCACTCCACAGATCATTTAGAAATCCTGTTTATAAATCTCCATTTACGGCATCAATTTTTGGAGAAGGAGAGGGGGACTACTGGAATTCATTAGCCAATTGGCACTTTAAATATGAAATGTTTTGTAACTATAATCAATCTCATTCAGAACGTATTATGCATTTGGATTGCTACATACTGGCTTTCTTCATGCAAGTACAAAATTAAAATGAGTAAGTACGAAAAAATGTACCTATACATTCTTGGTATAATGATTGTAAAGTGGCATGAAAATAAAGGACAATAACAACAGTTTAACTGATTTTGCAAGCACAAAAGGATAAATTCAATGTGTTCCTGAATTACCTTACGAGGGGTTGTCAGTCTTTGATGGATGTCCCACTCTTCATTGTCTTCACTATTCATAATCTTGTGTGCCCATGTGTGTCAAACAACCTGCTACCCCTTAAAAAGAACGATATTTCTTGTTAGGGTCAAAAAGTAAGAGGTTTACCTACTTTTACCCTGGATCTGCACTAGAATGCGACATTTTAATACCCTCATGGCAAAAAAAGTCCCCAAGTATGTTTTCCTTCATTATCAGACAGTCCTCCAGAGACTGGGTTGGGGAGAGTTTCCTTCTGCCAGATGAGGAGAAGGCTACAGAGATTAATTTACAGGAGACAAGAGAAACTAGAGATGCGCTTCCTCTCTGGAGTACACCTTGAAGAAATGTCTAAGCCCTGCTCTAACCATTTCATGTATCTGTCCTGCCATGGAACAAGGATGAATGCAAAGGTTACAGTAGATATTTCTGCCTGACTGCTCAACATCTTCCCATGGGAGCCAGATTCCAGGAAAAACCTTCAGGATCCACTCAGTTCCTCCCAGCCCACGTCTGTTTCTTTATCCCTATCCCACCTATGTTTCTCTATCCCAAGAACAAAAGCTGACAAGACAGAGCGCTTCTTTCCTCGTCCTTCAGCTGGACTTCTGTAGCACCAGCAGGTCGCTCTGCTCTCCCTCACACAAGCAGCCAGGCTCACAGACACCTTCACAGTGCAAGCAATACCTTCAGCCCCAAAATCTTCACCCTTTTCTTCACACATCAAACCTTTCCTTTTCATATCCAGGTTTACTGAACACCAGTTACCATCCCTACCCATTTCCTTTCTTCAAACCAGCCCATCTTATTCTCCTTCCTTGCCATCTGCAGCTACCAGCGTCAGTCCCAACATCTAACCACTCTGCATGGCCCCATTGAGAGCCTTGAGTGACTGATATTATTTCATTAATTCACTGTACTCCTCTCTCTTTCTGGCCTTTTTTTCGCTCTGGCTGTGAGCTGTTTGGGAAGGACCCCTCATCATGTTTATGCGCTGCGATACCACAAGTAATAAAAGCAATAATTACCGCACTGTGTAGCAGATCACACAAACTGCGAGTTCTGTCTGTTGCATCAGACCAATTTAAGAACCGTGTAGCTTTTAGCTTAAAACTTGTCACTTAACGCAACATGAAATCTTGCTTTCCTGATGGTAGCTCAGAAAAAGAGGATGGAGAAAAGCTCTCTTCATCCCCTTATGCACGTTTTCCTAGAGCTTCGCTTCCCAAGATAAAACACACAGGGCTTGCAGATATGCTCACAGCCCTGCACAAAATTGCACTGCCATGACCTAATTTGATCACATTTCTAGCCTTGTTTTTGCATAGTTGATCAGTCGTTAGTTCACCTTTTTTATTTTTTATTTTTTTTGCATGATTTTCACTTAAAAACCCACACATTTTTTATTAGCTGATGCAAATTAGAATTGCACTGACTTCACAGACTACAGACAAGGTAACAGATTGCTCCACTAAAAAAGTAACAAGCTTTTTTCCCCCCAAAGGAAAATTAGCTGCATATGGCAAGAGTAAGATCTGTAACTTTAATAAAAAGAAGTTATATTTAGTGAAAGTAAAGCTCACTTACTCAACTTGACAAAGTTTGCTTAAAATACTAATAATTGTAGTAGAAGTTGCACACTAACTAAAGAAAATAAGACAAACATCATCATTTTCTTTGACAACGGGACTATTTATCAATAGATATCCCAGACTTTTCTACATTAACGTGTTATTTCATTCAAGTCATTGCAAACGTTACGTGGAAAATGAATTCCAGTGTATCTGCGCGTGCACTTTAAAGAAGATTCAAGGCTGGTACTAAAGATGAGACCTTAGAGGACAGTGTTTTGTTCATTCAAAGAGCCTAACAGGCTTTATCCCTGAGCCATGAAGTTACACATCCAACAGCAGAGCAAGGATTACACTTACTGGCACCAACCTCACTGTATACAACAGGGAAAGCGTATCACTACGCATGACACTTAATATTCAGCACAGAACTAGTCAGCGTAGGTCCTGGTTGTATCTGAAGTCTCCCACGATATTTAAACCAACCAACCAAAGAAAAGAAAGCCCGGTGGAGTAAGGATAATCACATTAGCATTCATTATTCTCCCACCCATTTCAAAACTCAAACAAGCTAAATGTGTTCTCACTCAAATGGCATTTCAGAAACGGACAATGTGTTTGACGAAGAGCCTAAACGCAACCATCATCTTCCTATGTCGCTCGGCTTCCTATTTCAGGAGCTCTACAGACAGAGTAAGGCAAACAACGTTATTTGTGTTCTCCTATCGCAATCACAAAGTTTGCAAATAACATGTGAAATATCAGAATTTCACAGAGCCTGATGGTCCTGAATATATTTCCTGCAAGCTGCTCTATGCTACATCCCAGACAGACATCAAGCGAGGTATCCAAGTGACTGAGATGAAAATCACCGAGCCACGCATGCGTAGTGCTGGAAGCAATGAGTTAATAGTGCACGAATCTTCCCAACCATCACAGAACTACTGCTGCTTCAAAGGAAAGAAGCCTTCACACTTCCTAAGTGGTCATTAAGAGTTACAGGGTTCTCATGAGGGCACCAATAATGCCATCTTGTAGCTGGGACACGTTCAGCTGAACCAAGAGAGCTGATCTAAAAGCGCTCCATCGACTTCAGGTGGTTATGGTACCACGTGGTGCTGTTAGACACTAACAAGCAGCTGCTGGGCTGGCACATTCTGCAGGTGACTGAAATTGAAGTTTAGAGGTGTCATTTTACCAACTATTATCTGTTTCACGGAGAGGCTGAGGTCTGGCTTTTGGGCCTGGTGGAGAACTAGTGAAATCAGCCAGCTCAAGTAACTTCAGTCTGCAAACAGGAGAGCAACAGAGGAGACATCACCTTCAGAAAGCACTGGCACTGTGTCAGCTTTAACCATCCTGAGGATTCCCTCCCGATACATTGGCAACCTTAACCACAAGCAGAACCTCATGAAGAATATGCTGTGACTCCCCCCAAACCAAGGAGCCCACTGTCAGTGCTGAAGCAAGGCCTTGCAGAGCTTTTTCAGTAGGGAATGCTGCATCAGATTCACACAGCTGTAACTCTCCTCCCTCAAATCTGCACTGACCAACTGCAGGAGCTCGTGGCCTGCAGCATGCTTTGCAATCCTCCTGTACCAGCATAAAACACAATCCCTCTTCTAACTTTTAACAAGTTTCAAACAGTACGAGTGAAATGAAAAGTTAGCCTTAAACTCAGTAACAATTCATAGCAAGTGTTAATGCCTAAGACTTACAAATTTTAACATGATTTGCTGTCATTAAAGTATCCAAACACCAACTTTTCGTGGAATGACAAAAGCAGGAGGAAAAAATAACTAGTTCAAGCCTCACCAAAAGCTATCACTCAGTCCTAATAAGACAACTGATGAGCAGAGTTTGCTTCATTCAAGTCTCTGCATTTCTTTTTAATATGGCCTAAAAGAATCAAACTGGACAGGATTCCCTGGATGACTTCAGCAGATAAAGCAACTGTATTTCACTGCAATGGTATCATTCTGGAAGGAAATGCTGGAACAACTGAAAACAGCCTCTCAGTCTACCCATTTCCTTTAAGGGTAGAGAATTCACATTAAGGAAAACCAAAACCAAAGTAGATATATAGCCTGAAGATAATTAAAAAACAAACAAACAGCACACTGGATGTGTGTTTCTAAGGGGACAGCTATACTTGCAACGTGCTGCATTCCTTCCAGAGCATGAGAGGAGGGCTTCAGCACACCATTTATCTCCGAATCTTGTTTTGACCACGTGTAAATTTCTGCCAGAAGCTAATTCCCCGATTCCTGTGAATCCAGTTCCAGCCTCTACATCTGGATCACACTTCACTGCATTGCCATTCCACGTTCGGAAGGAGCTTCACAAATCACAGACACAGTCCCCAAAGATCTCACGGCTTATCAGCACCAAGATGTTCTGCTGGAGAAGCGACGTTAACACAAGGCCCACGTTAGACCCACGGGATGGGCTGCAAAGAGGTTGTTAGGACAATGCAACTTTACAAAGCAGGTGTGCCATAACTGCGCTGCAAAGTTCATATTAATGCGTGTCTGTCCCACCAATTAGCATAAAAGCCCCTCCTGCAATCACACCAGGCACGTCCACGTGTCCCAGCAATATGTACATGACTTTGCAGCATTCTAGCAAAATGACACAGATAATTTCTTTACTACTTTCAGCAAATATCTCAGAACTTGAGGTACTGAGGAATTTTCTATTTAATCTGCTAACAGCTACTCCTCAACACACGACGAGGACGCACACACCAGAATACAGATCCACCCCTGACCAAAGCCACAGGTACGGCTTTTTCCCCCTGCAACTAACGCTGAGAAATAATTTAATGCTGACAACGCAAAAACATTCTGGTGCAGTCAACGACGTCTCTGACAACACGACAAAGACCGGTGGGACCACACTGAGGATATTTGCCAAAATAACACAACTTCATCTACTTCTGAAACGGATTAGGATGGAGTCAATACAGACTTGGCATTAAAGGAACACGCAGAAACGCCATTATTTGGAGCACAGCAACAGCAGGACACAGAAAAAGGCTGACTGCTATCATCAAGCCCACCCCAACGCTCTTTCCTTCTAGAGATCATCTCTTTATCTCCTTGCCATGTAAAACAAGCACTTCTCCCTAGGAACTGTTCTCGCTCTGAACCCCAACCGTCCTCCTCTTACCAGCAGGGCTCAGTTTTTGATGACTCCTTTCATTTTTTTTTCCTTCAGCATCTAACAGAATTATCTTCTCCTGTGATCTCAGCCCACAAGGTACTCGTAAACAAACGCCATCCAATTAAACGCGCGACGATTTTCGCAACTCAGTTAAAATACAAAAAAAAAGCCTGACCCACGCAAAACTTCGGTACAACTGAACCAACCAAATGCAATTACCATGACCTGCTCCAGTAACGATTTTAGAATCAGAGCAGAAACAAGTCAGGTAAGTTAGTGAACAGACTGAAAGAGCCGACCCTTTTCGCTACCCAGAGCAAAGTCGTTTAAAAATGACGCTCCTGAGATGAAGAGACCCAAAAAACGTTAAGCAGCAGCTCAAGATCAAAATATCATTTGCAGGTTAAATTTAGAAAATGACAAACTTACAAAAAGAAAAGAGGAAGAGTGCTTCAAACGGGCCTCGGAGCTTTCAAACTTCTGAAGCTCAATAGCAAGCAGGTTTTGAGAGAACAAAGGCATTTAATGCTACCTATTCAGATCCGTGGAAAAACACTAACAACGAGAGGCCCCAAACCCAGGCAAACCGTGCGTCTCGGATGATTCTGAGAAGTCTACATGAATTATCACCTTTCTGGGGATTTTTTGCGCGCCGTTTTCTCTCTTCTGTCTTATTTTGCTCTTTGGAGTCACGATTCTTATTTCTCCTTTAAGGCAGCTTAAACCTAAAAAAGAAATAAATAAAAGTCGACCTGAGCCAGGCAATGACAGGAGAGAGACCGAGACCAAGGCGATACCAGGTTGAAACAGGAAGAGCCTGCGAGGATTAGGAAGGAACGGGTGCGTTACCGGGGTCGGGACGGCAGCGTGGGGAGAAGGAAGGGCACTGAGTGGGGACACCGGGGGGGGGCTGCGGGACCCCAAGTGCCCGGCAGGGTCGGGGGCAGGAAGATGCTGGTGGAGAGGGTCTGAGGGGGGTGGTGTCCAGGGGGGGATATCTGGGAGGGGGGCGTTTGGGAAGGGGGGTTGTGGGGAAGGAGAGGGGGGTCTGGTTAAGGGGTGTTGGGAAAGGGGGGTTCCCGGGAAGGGGGGTGCTTGGGAAGGGGGGAGTCCCTGGAAAAGGGGGTTCCTGGAAAAGGGGGTTCCTGGAAAAGGGGGTAGACCCTGGAGGGGGAGCCCCTGGGGAGGATCCACCGGGAAGAGGGGGTCCCCTGGAAAGGGAGGGTATTTGGGGGGGGGGGAGAGGGATCCGGGAAGGGGATCCCTGAGAGGGGTGGATCTGGGAAAAGGGGTATCCGTGGGGTCCCCAATAAGGGGGGGTCCTCAGGAAAGGGGGGATCGGGGACAGGGTGGCTCCGGGCAGAGCGGTTCCGGGAAGAGGGTCCCGGGGACAAGAGGGGGGGGTCCTCAGGAACTGGGGGGGGTTCCCAGCACCCTGCCCCCTCCCCCCATAACCACAGGGCCCTGACGGTGCTGCCCGGCCCCCCCGGGGCTCAGCGGAGCAGCGCAGGCCCCGCCGCCCCCCCCCTCCCTGAGGCAGCGGCGCCCCCACACGGCCCGGGGGAGGCCGAAAAGGCCCGGGCCGAGGCTGAGGGGGGGGAGAAGAAGCAAAAAGGGGGCGGCCGGGACGCCGCCCGCGGCCGTTACCTGCCTGCCGCCGCCGAGGCGGGCACCCGGCGAGCTCCGTGAGGCGGCGGCGCTGAGGGGAGAGGGGGGAGGAGAGGGGAGGGGGGAGGGGGAGGGGGGGGGAGCGGCGGGGCTGGGGGGGGGCCGGGGGGAGGCGGCGGGGCCGGGGCCGGGGCCGGCCGCGGGCGGGGGCCGAGCGGAGCGGGGCCACTGCGCGCCGGGGTCAGCGGGCTGGGACTGACCCCCGGCTCCGCCAATCAGAAGGCGCCGCGCTGGGCCCGCCCCCGCCCGCCGCGTTTGATTGGTTGTTCGGCTGACGGCGGCTCCGCCCCCTTTTTTCCCCCCCTCTCCCTCCCTCCTCCCCCGCTCCCCTCCCCTTGCCGTAAAGGCGGCCGCGGGAGGGAGGGGGGGGGAGGGGGGAGGGCTTTGCGACAAGAGCAAGGGGGGCGGCTGCGGACGTTCGCGCGGTTTGGGTGAGGAGGTTTGGGCCTTGCCGCGACCCGTCCGGGTGTTTGGGGAGGGGGTGAGTCGCGGTGGTTGCCTGGCAACGGTTGCCTGGCAGCGGGGCGGGAACCCCCGTGCGCGGGGCGGCCTGGGGGTGACTAAGCGGGGCCGCGGGCTTCCGGGAGGGGAGGGGGGAGGGAGAGGAGAGGGGGCGGGGCTTACGAGGTGGGGCGTGGCTTGGGGGCGTGGCTTGGTGAGGGGCTGAGGGGGGCGGGGGGTGTGGGGGGGTGAGGGCTGAGGGCTGAGGGGGGTGGGGGGGGGCAGCGGCCGTTGGCGGCCTCTGTGAGGAAATTTTATTATTTAGAGGGGTTTGTGGTGGTCCAGCGTTGAGGGGGTGCCCAAAAGTCACCGCCTGTCGGTTTCAGTTGATATTTACACAATTAACGTATAGCGTATGTAACAGGTAAAACGTGACGCACGGAGTAGTCCCGCCACATCGATATTTTCTGTGGTTTTGTGCTAAATCAGCCATCCCTCCCCGGAGAAACACGCATGTTTGATCACTCTCTTTTAGGGCATGCTGGCGGCATTTCCAACCACTTAAACTTCGCTCGTTTGGGGTTTTGAAGGGCCTTAAACCTTGCAGGCTTCAGCGGCCGTCGGGGCTTTCATCTCTGGTGCTTCAGCGCGGTTCCCGTCACGCTGCTCCTGTCGTTCCCCTGCTTGCAGCTCCGCACGGCTTTAAGATTTCAAAGCCTAGCTGAAGTCATGAAAATAATAGATAGCAAAGTGTTTTTTTTCTCTATAGCTTTCCTGTCTGTTGCCTGATTTGTCTATACAGGAGGTCTTTAGAAGCATTTCCTGATGTTTATGCAAGAGACTGGCACTGTGGGGCCTTATCTTAATTGGTTTTTAGATGCCGTCTAAATAACAGGAATAAATTATACAAGTAAGGGTTGGAATTTGTCATTTTTTTATGGCTACGATAGCTCTTTGCTCTTCAGCGTTGAGCTCTCCACCGTGCTTTCTATGTCAGAACCAAATCTAGTCACTCTCTGACGTTTTCTCCCTCTTTAAAGTAATTTTCTGCAAAATAACCCCCTCACATAGCATTTCTTTTAATGACTCCTATTCATGAACTGTTGTGTTGTGTGAGCGAGGCGTACTTCAGATGTTTTTGTAAAGAGCTCTGCAAATTAATGGTTTTCATATTGATGTTACAGTAGGATCAAGGAAAGCACAGCCAATATCATGTGGCGAAGGTAAAATTTCACAGTGCACGTCCTAGCAAAGTTCTAAGTCCCTCTTGCCTTTAACAGCCTTGCAGTATGTTATGAATTTGTGCACGAAAGATCTGTTCATTTACCGTGAAGGATGATAATTCGGGTTGATTTTGGACACAGAAGTAAATGTGTTGAGATAATTTTACTTTATTAGATGTTCGTTTAGGAAGAAATAAAACTCAAAGATGGGAACAATAGCTATATAAAATATTCAGAGTGGTTTCTGAAGAAATTTTATGAGGTTTCACGCCATAAATTTTTATCTTGAGTAGAATTCCAAGTAGATTCTGCAGATGAAGGAGTTTGTATGAAGCACAAAATCTGCTTTTAAAATCTAAAATGTGGAATATGGGAAAGGGGTGGGGAAAGGGTTCTTAGGTCTGCTGTGGATGAGGTGAGGGACACTTTGGAGCTGTCCGGACAGCCGTTGCTGAATATCTCTTCCAAAATACCCCACCAGAGGGAACTGCAGATGACTCCCTGCAGTGCAGGCATCTGGTGATTTTCAAATTTTAGGTTTGAATTTACAGCAAAGAAAAGACTGCCGCTTGTGGCAGTAGTTAGCAGACTGGGTGGCATGTCCTGGTCTACGACCACTACTTTGTAGGTTTGGGAAGTCATTTCTTCAATGCGTACTTCAGCTGTATTATAAAAAAAAAAAAAAGATCAGAATCGCTTTGTACAAAGCAAGGTGTAGTTGTCAATGTTTAGTAATTATAAAAACCTACAAAGATTAGAACTTAGAAAATTAATCACCCTTAGAATACTGAATTTTGTAGTTTCAATGTTTTCTAATATTCTCCTAAAAACCAGTAACTTATTTTTGGTGTGATGATAATTGGTGGTATAACTGAAAACATAGATGGGAAGATATTTCCAATCTTGATCAGTTAAGAGGCCAAGCTGTTTTCTTCCACTGGTGAGAAGCGGGAAGCATAACATTTAAGCAAAAGCCAACTAGAGACAGGTGGCTTCCAGCAGCCTACCTGGCTGACTGTGCCAGATTCAGGGAGGGAGTCCCAAAAGCAAATTCCAATAAAGAAAATAAATCCCTCTCCTAAATTCACAGTAGATAAAAGGTAATGAGTTTCTTTTATTAAAGGGGCTCTGCTTAGATAACATGTTAAAACTGATACAGACTAATATCACTCTCAATATAAATGAAAAAGAAACCCTGGTGTTCTTAAGTATATCTGTTTTGTTTTCTGGGGAGATCTGATACCTGCCTTGCTTGCATAATGACTAGAAATTTGCGGATGCTTAGCTGCGCAGGCTTTGAAGAGGGATTTGAATTCTTAATAGCCTTTCTTTTAAAGCTGTACTGAATGTTCCAGTGTAGTGATTTTAAGAAATGTTCCATTGACTTTGTGATAAAGATTTTTTAAAAAATCTTTTCTGAGTGTGGTTAAATACTTTTATTGGCTCCCAAGGCCTTTTACACTTTAAGTAAATTTTTGTTTTGAACTTTTCAGCCACTGTGCCCTTGAGACCAGTCTTCTGGTCACAGGATCAACCAGAAGAGATTATTCTTTGCATTATCTAAGAGCCAGGTTTGGGTTACAAGATTTATGTGCTCAGAATAAGAATTCTGCATATCTGGAGGTAAATGAATTTTGTGGTCCTCCTTATGAAATTAGGAGCTTGGTTCTCCCCTAGTGCATATTCACACTGCTTACCTTGAGCCTACGTGCAACAGAATAGAAGACTTGTGCTTTGTTTTACATATTTTTTGATAGATATTGTTCTGTCCAGCCTTAGTGGAGAAATAAACATTGCTGGTTCAGGTGAAAAAGCTCAGCTGAAACTTCATGCCTGTTCTTGGAGCGATCTGTCACAAAGGAAGTGAGGTGTTGGTAAATCTAGCAATGTAAAGGTAGAATGATTTGACTGAAGTTCTCATATCTTTCAGAAGTTTCTTTATGGCTACCCATTAAGTTCAGTAATAGTAAAATATTTATTTCTAGGTAACTTAGAAGAGAAGCATCTAATAATGTGTCAATTTCTCTTACAGGATGAAAATAACTTCAAAGCTGGTTTGCAGTGGTCAGAAATAATCAGTGAAGACATACGACTTTCCCCAAAATATTGAATGTTCTCATAATGAAGATGTCTTTGCTACAGCAGATGTACAAGGACATACTGGCAGGCGTTCCATTAGCAAAGGAAAACCGTTATTATGCCTCTTTTCTTACTCTGTATATTGAGCAGTCACCAGAAGGAGATGAATTGTGTGATCGAATGCATCTACCATCTACTGAGGGTGGTATTAGGAGCCATCAGGACGCTATGTCAGACACTGGGCCTACAGCAGATGATGTATCGCGTGACTTAGCAAGCATGAACTTCTCATCCTGTCCACGAGAAGTGATGCTGCTTCAGTTAACCTTGATCAAAATGCTGGTTGATAAAGCAGTGTCCGAGGAAACTGAATTCAGTACAAGACAGAAGTACTGTGAAATCCTCATCCTTCTTCTGAAGGAGCCAAAAATCAGTTCGAAATTGGTAAGCTTTTATAAACTTTTGAAAGATCTTTGCAGAAGGGGGGAAAAAGGGAATATTACTTAATGTGTTTTTTGTGGGTTTTTTTTTGTTTGTTTGTTTGTTTGTTTGTTTACATCTGCAGATTTGTTTGCTCAGTAGCTGTGATCGGCTATTATCACACATGGCTTCAAAAAGTTTAGCATCTCTTGTGTACTTCCAGCTGAAGGAAGAGGTGAGTGTCATATAACTTCTCACAGCTTAAAAAATGACTTTGTGAATACATCCCTTCAAGTTGTTCCATTTACTCTAGAGCAAACTGATTTGCAGAAGACACAGAAAAATCTGGAATTTCATGAAACAACTTTAGCATAAAATATTGCTAAGTCACAAGAAGTACTCTCTTTAAGCTTGCAATACAGGTATTTCCAAAAAACAATAAACTACACCATCAATATGTGTAGAGTGAGTTGAGGTTTGTTGCATGATGCAGTAAGTGAAAATAAGTAACAACCTATTGAAAGTTAATCGAATGCATTTCTATATTTTCTTGTTTAATATTCCAATGATTTGTTGTTGTTGTTGTTTTCCTACTGTATATTTGATGGGTAAATATTATATCCTCCATAGTATCATACCTGAATACATGTATTTCTCTCAGAAACGCATTTGTAGTATCTTGCGGAGTTCACTGAGACTGGGAATTATGAATTCAGATGTGGTCTGTCTACAGTATTATCTGATATGGGACAGGTTACATAACACTGAGGTTTGGTTTTCCCTTTCTTGAAAATAGAGCTAATTGCTATTGCATGCGTGACTTCATATTTATAAACACAGGTCTACATATGTAAAAGGCACTAGATGGATGTATTACTTTTTACCTGTGATTTTTCTATGTCTTAGTTTGCATCTTATTAATTACATTTAATTACAAATTTTAATCATTGTATAATGTTTTAATTTAATTTGTATAGCAACTGTAGAACATACATGCTTTTTTATCTCATTTCCATAGAATGCATTGAATGTCACCTGGCTCAGCCATAGTTTGAAGACTCTTTTGGAATTCCCTATGTGTACCCAGGTAGCAGAATGTCTGTGGACTCTTACAGCTATTATCAAAGACATATTGAAAGATGAAACTTTACCCAAAGCAGGTACCGTAGCAATTTCATGATAGTATCAATACACGAGTGCCCACTAGAGGGAGGAATATTACTTGTAATCTCATCTAGAGCAGCTTGTCTGTACAACACCTATTTTTCTTTGCTGCGAAGACGGGGAGAAAGTGCAATTAAAAATGTAGTGGGTTTAACATGCTTAAAAATTGAGTAGTCACAATCACTTGTTTTCTGCTTATATGATGATTTAGCTGGCTGTTATCCTGGAAAACCAACTCTAACTTTCTTCTTGTTGCTATAGGTATTTTGAAGAAGTTGTTGTCTCCTCTTGATGATGTACTTGAAGGATTTTATAATTCCATTCTGCTCCATCATTTTGACAGTCATCTCTATACTTCACCTTATTCTGAAACTGCAAATAATTTGATAAGTTTTACAGATCTACTTGAAGCACTTCTGGCTTCCAGAACTGAATTGCAGTTACCACTAAAATGCCAGAGAGTATTGTTTCTGAAAGTTTCTTATGTCCTGAACGTCATTAGCTCATCAACTCACTATTTCATCAAGAAGAAGTTCATTATGCTCCTTAAAAAATGTGTCCTTTGTAAATCTGGAGAAGATACTGTAAGTGGATCACAGTCCTTACGAAACCCATATTTCTATGAGGACATGCTTGCTCTGAGTAATGCTGTTCTGCAAATTGTGAATTTGACTTGGCTTGATCAAATCCCACTTGGTGAAAAGGCCAGCTACTTTGGAAGTAGTGAAGCTCTGCCTGGGGATAACACTCAAAGTGGTTCTGACCAAACTGTTCTCAGAGCCATAAGTCTGGTTGTGCTTAAAGCATTGGAGTTCAAGTTTCAGAACTCTGCTACAGAAGCTGAAATCAAAGGTAACAATCTCTTGTTTTCATTCAGTAAGTGGCAGTACTTTTAAAGCTTTAAAATTTTAAATTTTAAAATTAAGACTGTAAATAAATTAATCTGAATTAGTAGTGATAGAAGGGAGGAAGGAAAAAAACATACAGAAAACTTGCCAGAACTGTCGCTGTGTTCTGCCTAAGTTGGCTCTTTATGTTTTGTCCTATCCTTAGCCCTGGAACATGGGGGGGTTGCAACAGCTGTGTTTGGGATTGAAAGCTTTTCCTGTTAAGAACATACGTTAATATTTGAAATAGTTGAGCCAGCTTGAGAACACCAGGCTCTTCTCCAGGTGGAAGAGAAGAGAGCCCATAGCACAAGCATCTACTCTGTACGGGATGGAGAACTGAAAGCAGGGACAGGCAACTCTTTCCTGATTTCTAACATGGAGCTAGACCTGCACTTAACTTGGTTGAAGGTACTGGCATTGCTGTCAGACAAATAATGTAATGGGGCAGAAAACAGCGGTGGTAGCAAAAGTAAAAATAATGAAGCTGTAAAGTAGAAGATAGGGAAATTATGGGAGCTGGCAGCGTATGCTGGCGGTATTCTTCACTCTGACTTACAGGTCTAGTCCTTTGAATTAGTAGGTGCTAGGCATACTTTTCATACCTGCTCAGCTAGAGTGTGTTTGTTCCACTGAATAGATGAATTAGATTAGTAGAAGAGCAGATCAGTCTCTTGCGCTAGGACTACGCCACAAGGCAGACAGTGGGATGGCGGAGGAATGCTGTGTAATTTGCGTTCCTGACAGGAGAGGACGCGGTGCTGCATCTCACCGGGGAGTAGTCGCTTTGTATGCTCTAAGGGAGTGGTGGGGTGAGACTTCTTGCCTGGGAAACGCTCCTGGAATCCCGGCTTTCCACTCGCCTTTTTGCCTCTCAGAGGCACATGGTGCACATCTTGTGAAGCTACATGTGAACGTGGATGTGCAAATCCTGTGATCAAAGCAGCTTGCTGTCCCTGGAGTACAGACTTCACAGCAAAAATGGACAGGTGGTTTTGAAACTCTAGCCAAATTCAAGTGAGAATGGGTGTTCCTTATTGTCAGTCAACTGTTGACGTGGCAAAATTCAAAACTATTTAATCTATTTATAGAAGGATAGATTTTTTTACAGCATTTTGCATTTACTGAGGAACTTTAACAGTTCAAGATGTAAATGTTATTTTATTTTGTTTGCTACAGAATGTAGAAATGTAAAAAGTCCTAATTCATCTGTGCAAAAGAGCTCCAGAATTTTGCAAGAGAACTTCTGGCACTTTTTCCATATTTTTGGAAGATGTCGTGTTTGTGATGCCAGTTGTATTGTTAGGATTTTTAAGTATTTGCAGAGAATATCTTGCTTAAAGTCCACCTCCAGAAAAAGTTCTGAGACTGTTTAAGAACAAGTGAATAGAATAAATGTAGGCTGAATCTGTTTTAGATGTCTCTGTGGATAATTCTGTCTCAAAGAAAAAAATGTTTCTTTTCCAGATTCATTCCACAAAAATGAGTTGTTTAATTAGATTCAAATACCACAGCTGTCATGAGGAATTTCAAGTTGAAAGGAACGGTGCTTCTATTTGAGTGGTGTTAAATGAAGTGGTTAAAACAAGCACCAAAGTGCTTTAATATGCTAACTTCCCTTCCGGGAAGCTGGTTGATCCTATCTTTTTTTTTTTTATTAATATGAATTACAGTGGCTTAACTTTAATTCATGTCAATTTTGAGAGTAATTTCCAGATAGCTTTGATTTATATGGAAGAATTTCAGTCTGAATAGTAACAAATAGCCAAGATAATTTGCTGTTCTTATTTTTTTTTTCTAAGAGAAAAAGCAAATTTTAAAGTCAAATATTAAGGAAAAATATGTAATGATGGTTTTGTAAGTAAAATTGATTCCCATGTTGCAGGAAATCTTCCAAAAGCAGTAATCACTGTTACATAAATGTTGCAGCTGTGCTCTTTAAGCCATGGTGTACGTCCAGTAGCATTAGAGTTCTTAGTTGAGGAATACCTTTGGGGTAAAGATGTGTTGCTTTTCTTTGGTTTTCTAAATGTTGAATATGCTGCATTACATGAAAAACTGGTACCTAAGTTCAGACATAAAGAATCTTTTTATAGTTTGTTGTTAGCATTGAAGAGGTTTCTTCTCCTAAGGGAGAGGGAGTCTGTCTCAGTCGTAGGAATACAAAGGTATTTTTATGAGTAAGCTACTGCACTAAAATGACATTAATTTTGAGGTGATTTTCCCATTCAGAAGTGCAGAAGGAAAGGAAAAATGAAGACTTGCAGGAAAAACACTGCTTACATTAGTTTAGAAAGTTCAGTGAATTTAGTGCAAAATCCTGGCTGGAAGTACCATCTCATGAACGTACCTTTATTCCAAGTCCATATATACTTGAAAATGTGCCTCACCCATGAAGAATTTATTTAAAAAAAATTTGTTTTGACTATGGTGGTGCTACAAGCTTACTGCTTTTATTGTAGAGATAACAAATTATTTCCATCAACTGTAAATCACTGCAGCAAATTTCTATGCAGTGGAACTTGCACGGAGTATGGGTTTGAGCTTCAGCCCTATTAAAACATTAAAACTGCATTGTTCTTTCATGAGGGAAGAAAGTGCTCATGTTGGATTGTTCCATCTATGGAATTGACTAGATTACAATTCACCTTTCTTTAGTTTGTGGTATACCCATGAAGCTGCCTAATCAGGGAGTTAAAGGAAAATATAAATCCCAGCTGTACAGGCTTATCAAAATTTTGTAGGCTTTGTGATGCATGCAAATCTGTGGAAGTGAACTTTGTTCATTAGTCTGTAAGCTCAGGTGCAAGAGAATTCATCTTGTTATATGCAAGAGTTTTTATGGTGTTTAGTAACAAAGTCAATAAAAATCATGTTTTTTTAAATTATTTTCCAGAAGTCTTTCAGAGTTCCATGTCCCAACTGTTGACATTCTGGAGGAGTCATATGAAGTGTTCCCCACAATCCCACCCAGTTGTACATCACTGTGAATGGCTCTCCTTGGTTTTCATCGAGCAAGATGATGATATGTGGGAAGCTGCTAAAGCTTTATTACTCAATTACTTAAAATTTGATAGGTTAGTACATATTTTATTTATTAGACCTATGAATAATAATGATTTAATGAGGTTATTGTAAAATGCATAACATTTCCATTGATTAGTTTTGTATAAAGGAGAAATATTTTTAATAGTAAACTCAGGACTATGTAGTAACGTATGGTGTGAGAGCTGCTAACTTTTTGGATAATTTAATTAAGTGGCTTTTGGATTGAAGCGGGGGAGTTGTGCAACTAATTCCTATTAAATACTTTAGCGCTTAGAACTGCAATTGAGAATAATTGACTTCACAATCTAAATAGTGGTTAGATATAGATAAAAGGCAAGACTTTTCTTTCAACACTGAGTTTCTGAAGAACGTGATATTGTAATTAAGCTTCAGGAATTTAGGGACGTCTGGCAAGGTAGTGCTCTCATGTTTGGACCCATGTTAATTCTAGCTACTTGGTAAATACTGCAATTGCTAATAGCAAAAACCTGTTCTTTATAAATTTGTGCGGGACATTTAGTGCTTCATTGTTGTTACCATGCAAGATATTATCCTAATTTATGAAGTGTCTTTCGAGCTTCTAATATGAAGATACTGAGATATCATATATACATACAGTTCTTTTTAGGCACCTAAATAAAAGCCCACCTTTTCCCAATGTAATCTGTGTTCAGGTTTACAAAAATATTAAAATAAGAGATCATGTATTAGAAGTAACCTTGTTTCTCCCAGAATGCATCCTAAGGAGAAGTACAGTTTAAGAAAGCCTTCTTTAAGTGCTTTGACTTTCTAAACTGTCTGATCTCCCACCTCCCTGTGTTCATTCTCTAGTAGCAAAACTTTGTTTTTCCTAGTGTTTATTTTTTGACAAAATCTGAGTCTGGTGGGTTATTGATTTTCAAAGTATTACATACTGTAGGTGGGAACAAGTTTCAGTTCTGTCTTGCATAGAAAACTCATCTAACAAAACAAATTACCTTGCTGGGATTCCAGCAGGTGGTTTTCTCTCATATTTTATTTTTTAGACAGTTTTATTTATATAAAATATTGACCTGGAAATCTATCACTATGAAACATTTAATTGCAACTGGATCTAATGTATGTGCATTTAGTTTCTCTGTCAGAGAACATCAAAAAGGATCAAGAACGCACTTTTCTGCACATACCTGTTCTTAACTATAAACTTATATTGAATTTAATCCATTTCACAACCTACTTTTCAGGTTACGGCGTGATGCTGCTGATAACTTAAGCCAAAAAGAAGAGGAAAGCTGGAATTGCCTTACACATGCAAGTGGCTATAATCCTCACTGTATATTTTTATTTTTTCTAGAAAAAATTGCATTTGATTCCACAGTTCTGCTAGATTTTTTGATTTCATCAGAAACTTGCTTTCTGGAGTACTTGGTAAGGTACTTAAAACTTCTTAGAGAAGACTGGCATCAGTTTGTAAATGTCTGTAACTATTTTGATACCAAGCATGGCACTTGTCAACCAGTTTCTTCTATCAAGCCTCCACATCAAGAAAAACAAAGCTGCATGAGTGATGTGAATTTGCAAAATGCTCCTTGTGAACCAGAACCACAGACTCTGATACCTTTGACTTCTTCTCACAGTTGCTTAGTGTTTACCACAGAGCAAGGCGATAATGAAGTTGCAGAGTCTAACCAGTCTAAGTCATTGCTATGCAACGATAGTACCTCTCTGCTGGGTTCTCTTCAAAGCCTTGTTAATTATGACAGCTCAGAAGATTCTGAATTAGAATCAGTTGGAAAAGAGTGTTTGGTAAACACAGAGAAGATGCCTTTAAATAATGAGCATGAGACAATGATAAGTGAAACTGTTTGCAGCTACACAGACGATACGCAGAATAAACTCAAGTCTCAAACGTTGCCTCTGAAACAAAAGGGATGTAATACTTCATCCAGTTTGGCTTGTATAGAGCCTTCAGATAACATCGTTCCCCTAAAAATAATGCTTTATAAATCAACAAAGTGTTTGGAAGAACTGCAAAATGCTATTTCTAGGTTGCAGAGAAGAAATCTTTTCCCATATAATCCATCTGCGTTGTTGAGACTACTGAGTCACGTTGAGAAGATCAGTAAAAGCACAAATTCAGCATAAGTCAAAGATCTGGTGATTTCTAACTAGTACAGTAGAGAACATTTCCATGAGATGAATGACTTCTAAAGCTCACGCCTTTTGCACCTGTCAGTGTGTTTAAACTGAAACAGGATAAACATGTTTTTGGTTAACACCTTAAAAAATCTGCTCAGTGACGTGATCCATTCATTACCTTAGGGTCCCAGGCATATTCATGGTATGTACGTCTGTAGTGTATATGAAGATTAATTGCTAGCTGTCCATAGTTTGATAATAAACAACTAATCTGAAAGCTTATCAACAATATTTAAAGTATTGTCAATTATACTGAATGTCATTCTAATGACTTACAGGCTCCGATGAAGTGTTAATGCAACACTTAACTGCTTAGAGATTGAGCTAAATAAAATATTGTAGCTGGGGACAGTTCTAGGGGGAGTTTACACTGTGTTTTGGGGAGTTTATACTGTGTGTTCTGAATCAGTGCTCTGCTCTAAATGCACATGCAGGGGTAGTAGCACAATCCCATTAATCCATGCCTCTCTTTTCTTGGTTGAAGTGCTCAAGTAATGTCTAGGATTTACTTTTTGCCTGATCTAATCAGTAGCGTTACTATCTCACTAAAAGTTGTATTTAGTTTTTCTCAGTATTTCATGGTATGTTGCCTATTTATAGAACATTTTAGTGGAGCATTACATTTAAAAATCAAACTTAGGTAATGCAGAAGTTGCATTGTTGAAATTCCAAAAGAAATCCTTACTTCCATTACGTTTTATCTAAGTATAGAAAATATTTACGAAGTAGAGAACTAGAAATTAAATATCTGCAATGCAGCAAGGTGGATGTTGAATGTAAACTTTTATAGTTGCATCTGTTATTAGTTCTAATTTGAATAACCTGAAAAGTAAGTGTCTAAGACTCTGCCTATGGAAAGTTAGTTCAGAACAGGATCTCCAAACCAGTGTGTGCACTTAACAGGAAGCCACCTAATGTTGGTACGCTTAACATGCAGCTTGTAATGCTCTTATAAGGGTTAGGCAATGGGAAAATACCGATGACAGAAAGTACTATAAAATCTCAGAGCTCATCGGAACTGAAAGAAACGGTTTTCCTCTTAGGATCTTCTCTTGAAGGTAAGTGCTCTATTCTGGTTTAGAACCAGGTAAGTTGTCTCTTCCCCTTAAAATAGCTGTTTAGTGTAAAATAATATAGATACTGAGTTAAAACAACCAGACTCTGGAACAGGTGACCCTGATTCCTCCAAATCTCCTTGACCTTCTTCTGGATTAGAGTTGAGCTCTCAGCTAGTGAATCAACCATGTGTTGGGAGGAGGAGAAGACTGGGTGAAGTTTATAGGATAACTTACCTGGAAATTACAGTGCTCTCCAGAGGCATTGAATGGTATGGGTTCTTAGACACGAAGGTTTGAACCTTAATCTTACTCTTTTGGGATGGCAGCTGTAATAGACAGTATTCTGTGCCTCTGGTTTCTTTGTGCAGATGATTTTAAGGATAGCACTGGAAAAGAATATCAGTGAGTAGGAAAAAATGTCAATTCCTGCTTATAGTCACTTTAGTTAAAACTATCCTCTGAGTTGTCTGGGGCAGAGGAATGCTTAGTTTCTTTCTACAGTCTGAACTTGGTTATGCTCTAGATGCCAAGTTGCTTATTTCTGTCAGGACTAAAAAGCCTCTGGGCATGTCCAAAGATGCAGCTCTAGACAACTTGGGAACATTTCTGTTCAAACAAGGGAAGTGCCTTTGGCAAGAGAGTTGAGCAAGAATTTCTCAAGATCACAATTTTAAATGTAGGTACTTTAGTTTCAGTGAAATCCTTTCCACTATCCCCTCTTCTTTTCTAATCTGGGCTTTGCTGACTAGTTGATTTTGCCTGAGTAACCTCATTGTTTCACTGCGCTACTTTGCAAGTTGGAAATATCTAAATTACAACTCTATTTCTCACACACCGATAAGATAAACTGGGTGGGAAAGGTAGCATGGGGAGACACTTCCTGTTTTCCTAAGTGCTCATTTTCATCATTTTTGTCAGTGATTACTACAACTTAAACTTTTTTAAAGTAAAAGTTCGGCACAGCGTGTAGAATTTAGCAAGAAGTGTAGGATCTAGAACTTTTGATTTTTGAACATAGCAGTGTTGGGTTCCAATAAAACTGCATTTAATTGTTACAGGCATGAAGTTTATTGTGTGCCCAGTTGGTTATTAGTAATGATCATTCCCACATGTTTTACTTCTCAGAAATCCATTGTTTTAATTCACAGAACATTTTAATGGTAAAAATGGGTAAATCTGGTTTGTATCTGCTAACTAGCTACCTCAATGTTTTATACTTTTTACCTTGATATGTTACCATTAACAAACTGTAGATCCTGAGATGAAGTAAAACTGATAAGGAGGATTAACTTTTTTTTGTTGTTATTCCACACAAAATGAGTGTAAACAGTGCAGGCAGTTGGTAGTTCTGTGGCTATTTGAGGAAGTCTAGTACAAAGACAACACCTTTATAAATGAGCTTGTATTTTTATCATTTGAATATGTAAGGTGGGGTTTGGTTTTGGTTTGGTTTCTTTTTTTTCTTGAGTCTTTACTATCAAAAGGTTTTAGGGTAGAGCAAATTAACTCAGCTACAGAACCTATTACCAGTGTTAAATTAGAACTTCTGAACTAGGTCAGTGATACTGTTATTAGGAGGATAAAATGCCTTATATTTGGCTGTTGATACCTAACAACTTTCTGCTCTTATTGGACACAGAACAGATCAGATGACCCGTCTGGAGATGGTTGTCTATCTGAAGACTTAACCTGAGAAATATCCACAGTCTCCATTTATGTTTTGAGTTTTCCTCCCACATCAATAGAATAAATTATGCTTTAATGAAGTAAACAGCACTAGAATTTGCTTAAAGGATGTGCTTTTATTTATTTATTTATTTATTTATTTTAAAGAATAGTCTTAAACTTGGATTATTGTAGAGCTTGGTTGCAATCAGCTAAATCCAGGTGGTTCTGTGTTTGTTGTTCTTTAGACTGGTTTTCCTCCAATGTTTATATGACTGCTGTACCTTCTAGTGTTAACACTTGTAGTACGTGTTTTAATCCTGCAATACAGGACCAAAAACCAACCCTGAGAATTTCTATATGTACAATACTCTTGTAAAGCTGGGAATAAGGAGCCATGGTTTTTCCCTAGTTTATCACTGCAGGATAAAGTGTTTGCACTTCTTCCAAATTCAGTCAGGGATGGTGTCTGAAGCCAGTACCAGGTATTAATCACAGCCTGTTAGTATCAGGGAGAGTGAAAACACTATGGTCATTACGGTTGTTTTTTTTTTGTTTTGTTTTGTTTTTGTTTTCTCAAAGAATTGTCCAAATAAATTTGTAGATCGTTGTTGCACTTCGTACAACTCTCAGGCTACCTGGCTCACTCTGAAGTCCTGTTAGAAGCCATCTGTGTGTGTCAGTGGATCATAAGCAGCCTTTTACTGTCACTAACTAGCTCAACAGCCCGCACAGACCTGGCCTTGTCTGGGTAACATCCCAGAGATTTAAGCTTTTCCAAGTCATTGTCTATTTAAATGCTGTGTAATGGACTTTATTGCTGATTACTGTTGGAAATGCTCTTCAGTGGACAAGCTGACTCTGTTTTACATACAGCAAGAAAGGAATATAAGGTTATATTCTGTGGTAGAAAGCTTTTGTGGAGAGTTACAGTATCCTTAGTCATTCCTGGTTCCTACATACCAGTGTCTGGCAAAACATGTGTTTTGTCAGCCAGCAGTGGCCTTCCAGCTGGGAGACTTGAAAAAAAGTAGCATATACAACCTGAAAGGTGACTGTGCTGCTGAATACTAGCCTTCTTAAAAGGTGGTAGGGAAAATTTTGCATATCCTGAAACTGTGTCAGGAGTTCTGTCCAAGAATCTGCCTCATCCTATGCTGAGGCCAGAGAGAGTTGAAACCTGAAAGATTTTCTCTGGAGCTTCAAAGAGCTTCCAAATGTCCAGGGCTACTTTGAAGGAAGTAATAACTGCATAGAAAGCAGTGGGCAAGATTATGAAGCCTATTTTGCAGACTTGTCATCAAATGACAATTTGGTGTGCTTTGTTCAATATTCACAGTTAGGTAGAGAGCAATTATGCAGAAAATGTAAAACTCTAAATCTTTTTTAAAATCTCTTCAGGGAAGAATCTAGTACTCGGTCATCTTCAGCAGGACATTGGTCCCGTTAAAGAAGTGTCTCTTCACCTGAGCTAAAAGCATCAGCCAGTATGATACCAGAGTTTTCTGTAATTCTCAGTCATGAGCAGATGCAGAGGAGGGAATTCTTACTGACTGTGAGACATCAAAGGGGTTGTCTTTCTTTTGCACCAAGCGTATGTTTGTATTTGTACTCGTTTTCTCTCTGGATAGATAAGGATTGATGCGCTAAGAGTCTTCTATTAATGTAATCAAACAACATTTGCAGCGTTGTCTTATGTGCAAGTGTTACAAATTGCTGAGGTTTATTTTCATACAGTCGTTAAACCAGTGCTTCCAGGTCCACGGATCAACAAGGCTTCTCTATTTTAATCCTATATTATTCAGACTGTTGGAAATTAATTAAAAACTCTTCCCTGAATGAATTGGTTGGACTGATCCCTAAATCCCTACTGTTACAGCCAGAGTATATTGTGTCTTCATTTCTGGCATCTTAAGACAGTAATAGCACATGGGAATATTATTTGAGAAATTAGTAGTGCTGAATTTGGAGGGGAAAGTGTGAACTAAAGAAGTCAAACCTTTACTAGAGTTCTTTTCATTAAGATTTTTAGTAGCAGACATAAGTTTTAACACACTGTTTACTAGAAATGTAAGCAACTGACGTTATATTTTTCTATTTTTTCAAATGTTTTAGAGCATACTTAGCGTAAGTACCTCATAGATATGTGGCTAGATAAGAATTTGCATTGTTTCTGGATATCAGAAGGGTGATTTTGACAAATAGGGGCAAAGTGATGTTAAATCACAGAGAAAGGAAAAAACAATCTCACCAAGGATTATTTGCAAGCAAAACAATCTAAGGTTTTACGTAAGGGAAGTTGTCCAGACTGCAAGCAAATGCTTTGCTAAATCACAGCTCTGTCCCTCTGGATACGGGACGATTCTTAACTGTGCTCCTGGAGGCTTATCAGTATGCTGTGTGTTCAGCATCTAAATGAAATACCGCCCAGAAGTTGTAACAACTTGAGAGATGGAGCATAATTGTGGTATTTATATCCCTCAATTGTTAAATGTGTGAAAGAAATTGTTTAGAAAGCAGTATCCAGGTAATGCTGGTATCACTTCCTGGAGCCTCACTCTCCTTGTTAAGTCTCAGACTCTCAAACATTCTAATTCTTAATGAAGTTCATAGGAATCAAGCTCTGAAGCAACATATAAATATATCTTAAATTAAACATTTTGAGGATTTTGGCCAGTTTATTCAAAGATGTATGTTCCCGATTTAGTCCTGCAATGACAATTGTGTACCGTAAGTATTTATAACCTTGACACTTGCTCTATTTCCAGTCAGATATCTAGTCTTCAATTATGATAATATTATTAATTAATTAATCAGAAATGAACCTTTCCTAACTTGAAACTCTGTATGGATTATGACTCAGGTCATACCTTCCGGTAAGAGAGGTCTTAAGCAGAAAACATTTCAAGAGATCTTAAATGGATTACTTCATCTCTTTTCTGTAGGAGAAGATTGATACATTGGGAGACAGTATGAACCCGTGTGAAGAAGAGGAGCTTAGTTTTTAAGCTACTGATTGCAGGATTGAGTTATGATCCTTGGATGTGTTTCTGTGACTTGAAGTGATTTCCAGATATTTGTTGATTCTGACAAGCAGAAAGGATGAGAATATCAAGATCTTTACCTTCATCTTAAAAGTGTGCAAAACAACAAGCAGATGGGTTTCCATGGTCATGAAAAGAGAATTCAGAATCCAAATTATTATTAGATCAAATAGTTGTGAATTGTGTCAGTTTAAATCTAAGTCTCAGGTGAGAAACTCTTGGTAATCTTAAAACTAGCTTTGAATACCACGTGACAGTATATAACTACCTTCCTACTTTTCCTTTGCATGTGTGTGAGGCTGAGATTTGATCAACCACACTGAGATGATCAGTTAACAAAAATGACTTGGTACTAATATATTTGGAACATTTATCTGTCAGTTCTGCAGATGATTTTTTACTTTTTCATAAAAGAAAATAAACCCTTGGATTTCCCCTTCCCACTCCCTGCCGGCAGTTGCATCATATACTACAGCTCTGATTCTAGAAGTTGAAGTTTTAATACCATCTCAAGGATTTGCTGAGATGGCTTTCTCTACTGAGAAAGTTAATGAATAATAGATTTTTTTTTTTTTAATTTATGTAACTGCTTAGAAGCTCAGGTGAAAACTCACATGAATATATTAACTCACAATGAACCCAAAGAAGTGGATTTAGTATTTTTTTTCTCGTTTTATTTTTTTTCCACTGAAATCTTTACATAATTTACGTTTTCCACTGATACATGTAATACTTATTTGGGTCAAATACACGCTCCATCTAGTTAGTCAATCATATGACAATTAAATACAAACCTTACACTTCAAGTAAGGAGTAGCTACTTATTTTTTTTCCCCTCAAGAATACAAACTAAGTTTTTGTTGTTGTTGTTATCTGGCTTTCTTTTGTTTTTGCAGCATTCAGATTAAAGATACCTGAATTAACAGTTCTGTGAAAGTGCAACAGTAATTGAAAGGTCAGTGGGCAGCTTTGATCCAGAAGGTATGGTTAGCCTGTTACTTACTGTGCAGTATCTTTAATCTTGCAGTAGTCCTATGTAGCTGCTGAGTGCTACCTAAAAAAAACAAAAAAAAAAGTTTCCTCAAAAAGTATGTAAAAATACTTTTTCTCATTGTATTATTTGGAGCAGCCCCAAATCTGCTCCAGTCAAACAAAATGTGTTTTTTTGTTTGTTTGTTTGTTTTTCAATTTAGTGCAACAGTGAAGAAATTATGGATTGAGGCATAAGAAAGAGGTGTTTGTGCCAATTACCTGTTATATTACTGGCATTAGCCAAGTGATATATGAATCAGCTTGCTGTAGGCTCTCCTAATTGGCAAAGTGTTCCTAAATGTTCTGCTTGATTCATACGAGTGGTTCAGATGTGGGAAAGTATGGAGATAATTTAAAGCAACAGCAAAGCCATAATACTACCTGCCTGAAATAATCTTTCATGTTTAATATTTCTCTGGTGCTTCAGTTTATTGAATACCACTCCCAGTTTTAGGGAAGGACTGAAGACTTGCAAAAGCTGCAAAATAAGAATACCTAAAAAACCTAAACACCTGCCATGTGAACAAAGCAAACAGTTCAGCCTGAATTGCTTTGAGGGAAAGCAAATGAACTGGATCCAAATATTGCCTGGATCACCTCCGCTGCTGTCTTATGATGAAAGTTCCCATGTACTCAAAAGGACTAGTGGAAATTAAGGGCAGGGATGGGAGTGCAGGAGGTAGGAATGCGCCATCTCTGTGTGCATAGACACCACCTGTGGTTTAGGAGTCTGAGCCCTAAACTACTGAAGGCTGGAGGCAGCATCAGTTACCATTTTGTTTATCCTGGTCTTGTACTCTCCTGTAACCATCAGCTTCCTTCAGAGACAGTACGCTGGGTGAGGTGGAACTTGGATCCATCTCCTACCTGTCTGTTCTTACTGTGTGGGTTGCTGTTTGCTGGCTGCAAGCAGAAAGAGAGGGCTAAAAGAGGTTCTCTGCACATTCGAAATGTAGATGCTCTTGGCTTGTCAGTGATACTCTTTTCTTCCTTTCCGACAATGTTAAGATATCCTACCCATCAGAATATCATGTCATGCCAACACAACGCTGTTAATGTTATTATCTGAAACTGGGGTGACCTGTTGAGGAATGATTTTCAGCCCCCCCCCCCCCCCCCCGCCCCCCCCCCCCAAAAAAAAAAAAAGGAAAAGGGTTAAATACAATGAATGTTTGTATGGTATCTCTAACCACTCTAACCAAGCATATATTGAGCTAAGTTCCCTCTGCTTTAGGTATTTTGAGAATTCCATTTTCTATCTTCTGAGGAACTGAAACGCTTCCTGTAAAGCATTTAATTGACTGAGGCTGGGAGTATTCCTGAGGCTGGCCAGTAGAAAATGAAACCTTTCTCTGACTTTATTTTAAAACCCTGACTTTATCTAATAGTGCATCTAAAAACCTTGGTGTGAAGTGACTAGTTTGAAACTTCCTTTCCTGCACAATCGGCAGGCACGGCATCTTCCTGTGCACGTCTAGAGCCACATAAGTTGAGACAAATTCTCATCGTGCAGCAGAATGCCATGTGATTCAGAACGTTTCTTCACCTGCTGTGTTGAAACAAGCACAAGGGAAGGCGCTCGGCATTACTACTCCCGAGTTTCACTGAGTTGGACGTATGACATCAGGATTGCCTTCAGTCAGAAATCTTGAAGCGCAGCTTTGCTGGGTGGGTCTCTGAAGAATTTGAAAGAGTTGTGCAGATAGGGCGTGTTTACCTTTGTCAAAGTAGCGAGCGTAATGCCTCTTCCCAGCTAATGTGCTTATGTTCTCTGACTGCAACATCATAAAGGTAGGAATTTTTTACTTTTTTTTTTTTTTTTTTTTTTTTTTGGTGTTATTTGTGTGTTTTTCTTTTTTTCCTGCCTCCCTGCGTTAGGTTATGGTCCAAATTCTTGGCGTGTGCTGGTCTCTAATGCTGCCTGTTTTATAAAGGAAAATTAGAGCAACCCTTATAATCGTCTTAGGATGGAGAGGGGAATAGGTGTTGAGATCTTATAGGTTACTATCCTATGACAAAGTTTTTATAGGTATTCCAACCTATGACAACTACTTTTCTTTTTAGAGAAAAGAAGTACAGGTTACGGTTGTACTTCTGCATCTTTTATCATCATCCTATTAAGTGCTTTTAAGAGCACTTAATTCTGAACTGGAGGGGAGGAAGATTTATTAACAGGAAAAATGTGTTGGTGAATGATGTAAATGTACTTGCGGAGAAAACTTAAATTCAATTTGCTTGAAAAAGATAGTTCTAATTTTGTCCTTTAAACACCTAAGAAAAAGGTATTCTGTAAAAAAAAATTTGGTTTAACAGAGGTTTAAATATGACTTACCTGTTGAAGATCTGAAGTATCTGGTGCTATGAATAACACATTCAAATATGCTGCCAGAAAGGGTTATTTCATAGTAAGGCTAAAAAACACTCAAACAGAGGAACCCTGCGCATTTTTTCCTCTTACTTTTTGTAATGTATACCTATTTTTAGTTGGCTTCCTAGCTTGGATCAAACCTTCAGCTGGGGTGCCACTGTTGGCAAAGAGGCTGTGCAGGTAGACATTAGCTGATCGCTTGCATTTGTTATGACATGAAGATGCCAAACAGAGGCTGCAATAATGAAATACCAGTTATGTCCTGGCTCCTCCTCTAGTTGGCTTTGTGGGTGGAGAATGCATGGGCAGGTTAAACCACAAAGGAGGGGATAACCAACAGGAGAAATAAGAACAGGGGAGCACAGCAGGCTTAACTTCTGTTTCAGGGTGATGAAGAGATCAATGCACCAAGAGATCAAAGTCACTGTGCATACACAATACATGAAGACCTTGACTGTCTACTGGCCCCTATTTCAGGAAGCTGTAAATAGGACAGCTGCACCAGCACTGTCCCTTTCCCTAATTACCAAGGGCTAATTTAAAATGTTGAGTCATCCATGGTGCAGGTGAAGAAACCTGCATCCTTTGCTTCTACACCCTCAGGTCCTCTCTCCGGTATCTCATTATTCTGTTACCTTCACATGTTTTGTGGCAGTGCTGTACTTATTACTGCTAATAACTTGCTTATTTTTGATCAAATGATTCTTAACCCTTACCTTAAATATGTGACCAAGAAGGCTCATGCCTCTGGTAAAATCTCCTTTAATCAGTTTGGCATTAAGTTAGACTTGAAGTTTTTATTTCAAATAAAATTCTGGTAAGTTGTAAAAAACAAAACAAAACCACTAATTTTCATGTTTCCCTAGTAATAATAATGTGAGGAAAAAGGTCATTTTTTTCTTTCATTCTGAAAAATTTTACTAAGAATTTCTTGAAGTAAACTCTGCCCCTCTTTGGTCTGCTCAAACTTATGAATTAAGCATCTAAGAACTTGTAGTTCTGACTGGGCTTTATTCATAGAACTGCAATTTCTTTTTGCCCCAAGATAATTGCAGAGATTTATTTTATAGTTCTTTATCCAACTCTATCGATATTAGGGGCTTTAAAGCTTTGAAGCAGGCATAGTTTGCACTGTTAGCTATACTTTGTGAGAACTACTTTTTACTTTCCTAAGCTGCCCAAAATCAAATGAAACAAATTTAGTTGCTCAGAAACATTTTACCTTTAAGTAGAGAGAGCATGGTAACTTTTACTCAAAAATTAATTATTTCAAACCGTTTTGGTTCTCTTCCCCCCAGAGAGCAGGGGAAAATGTAATAAAACTTGCTTGCCACCTTAATTGAGATTTACTCCGTGCTCTTTTGGCCTGCTACAAAATAGAAACCGAGTTACAAGGTAATGTGATAGAATAGTAAAAGAAGTGAAATATTCTAATTGCCATATAACTAGGCACATGTAACTGTTTACAGTTGAGATTTGTCCGTGTTAGGGAGTAAATTTGAAGTTAAAGGTCTCACAGCAGTCTTAATTCAGGTCTTTTATGTGTATAGAGTATTTCAGTGTTTCATCATAATAACCTGATGTTAAGGTCCAACCGCTCTTTTATTTTGTGCTGCCACTGGTTGTATGCGCTCAGGTTGTGTGAAATCTAACATTTGGACAAACGAGATGAGAGGAGTCAATATGCAGAGAGCCTGTAGCATCGACTCAATATCCTTCATCCAATTCTTGCCTCCACAAATGATAGTTCAAACTCTTACATTAGTAAGGCATGAAACAGTTCAGTCAACTGCAAAAAACGTTGCCAAGAAGCAGAAAGGAGCAATGCCTCCAACTGGCACATACCTACAAGTAACAACTGATGACTGAGTGAGTATTTTGTGTGGTCAAGTTTGCAGTTACTGCCCCAGGGACTAAAAATTTTTAGCATAAAACATCACCAGTGCAGAAAGTAATCTGGCATCATATCCAATGATCTCCCAAACTTGCAAGTTGCATTTATGTCCAGAAGATGTATAAAGCAGCTGTTGTACAGTTGAAAGGCTCTGTGGCACGGTATCAGCTGTCAACACTTGCATGAATACTAAGCCATTACAAGTTTGGCTTTGTACATGTGTGGGTTTTTGTTTTTCTTTTTAATTATTTTTTAAATGTTTTGATTTTTTAAATGGTATGTTTTTTTTTTTAAAGGTATCTTTGAGGTGGTTCTGCTATCAGTAGGAAAAACATTGCATAGCTGTTAGAAACAAAGTGTAGGTGCTGTGTATTTTCACCAGTTTCTTGGTGGTGATCACAGCTGGGAATCCGTGGGCGATGTTCTGTCCAGTATTACGGACCGTAATACTGAAACTTGTGTGTTAACTCTCGTGTTTATTGCTTAGTCTGAAACAAAACAAAAAACAGGACCTGTGATACAGTGGATCTGATCTTTATTTACTCTTTTAAACCACTTTGGTTTAATGTTTAAGTTCAACAGCCAGGAACAGCTTTACTCTTTTTGATGTATGGGGCCCTTGATAATTTTTTTCCCCCACATTACTGTACCAACTTAAACAGTTCTTCCAAATGATGAGAGAAGTAGGAGGATTGTGTTATTCTTTTTGCTGATTTATTCTTTCCCTGTAACACCTCCAGAGTCATACTGAGTAGATAGGAAAGATGCCCAGAGAAATTACGCTCTTTTTTCACTTGCGTGTTTGTGTTACCCATCTGTTGGGTTTTCCAATTTGTTCAATAAGTAAGGATGGGAAGTTCTCCCAATACATATTCCAAACCTGGATATCTCCTTCTCTTACTTCTTGTAAGTTTCTCTTAGTTTTTGTAAGCAGGAGCTTTTGCATGGAGAACAAAATCAAAGCTTTGCCTGTTTTTTATTTCCCAGGCTGTAGCAGCCAGAAATTGCACTTCAAAGCAGCTCCTGACTTTGCTTTTCAAAATCTAACCACATAGCTTTTGTCAAACCAAAATTTGCCCTTTTTGCTTAACATCATTAAAAATGCAAGTGTGGCTTTTTTTGTTGTTGTTGTTTTGTTTGTTGTTTGTAACTGAGTGTATCAAGGATCCAAGGAGCCCAGTTTGGAAAGAAACTTCACTTTGGTACTTCCCCACTGTGTAGGCTTTCCTTTAATTACAAAGGATGCAGTTCCTAAACTAAGCAGTCCTGATTTTCCTGTTTGGTGCCAGCCCATTAGGCTACAGAAGGGCTCCTTCTTTACCAAGGAGGCGATTAGTTTCTTTATTTGGAGTGTTTAATTTTCATGGTGCAGGCGAACTTTCCATTTTTTTCTAAACTATATTTTATTGTTAGCCCAATGGTAAAAATTCCAGTTTTGTCGATGAGATTAACACTGGCAGTGCTGATGCATGGATGTGAATCTGGGAAGCAGCAGGTTTTTCAGCCTAGGTAGAGCAGAAAATAGGTCACTCAGCTGTTGTCGTTTTCGCACCTGCCGTGCCTGGGTGCTTCCTTGGCACCGTTACAGACCGTAAGGAAAAAAAGTTCTGAGCTCAGCGCTCCTAGCAATGGGAGGCTTATGCTGGGCAGCCTTTCAAGTTTCTTGTTAGAGCTGGTCCCAGATCAGGACAGACTGGGCCTTTGCAGCTGCCGCTGCTTCTTTGGAAGTGTGAGGGGAGGATAACCACTTGCAGCAATTCATGCAAACCGAGGAGATCAGCCTGCTGGGGAATCTGGTGGCTGCAGCCTGAGCCTGGTGCTGGAACTGGCTGCCACCACTTGGGCTGCACTGGAACACGTGGCTGTGTTGTCATGAGCTCCTGGCAAAAGTAAGTGTCCTGTAGTTTTTCTACACTGATTACTGAAAAAAACAAACCAGGGTCCTGGCAACTGCAGTTGTAGCATTTCTCAGAGGTGAAAACTTCTTGGCAGCACGAAAGGAGCCTATTGCAAAACGCTTCACTTGCCCAAGTACTGAGAAACTGGTTCTCCTGTTTTCCACCCAGGTGCCAGGCACTGCCTGAAGAGATGCCTGTCCACCTCGCTGCTCCTAGGCCCTGTGCCTGGGTGGCAGAAGGGACGGATGAAAGACTTCTGCCTGGTTATTTGTCCCTTCCACAAGAGGGCTGTGGTGGATGCTTTCTTTCCCACTCATGCTATGGGTGCTTGAATAGGTGTTCTCAGAGATTATATGGCCAAAGGGTTCCTGACCTGTCAACAAGCTGCTGAAAATCACTGGTTTTAAACCAAAAACCTGAACACTACAGACAGCATCCTTTAAATTATATCTAAGTGCTTGAGTCCTGTCTACCTGTAGTATGCCAGAACCATAGCCCTTGTTTTGGGGGTGCGGGTGGGGTGGGAACAGGACCAACAATAATGGGAAAATTTTCTTTCTTATGGCACTGGCAATGCGCCTTTAACTTGGTGTGGCCTGGAAGCAGAGTTTGCTCTCTGCCATTCCTGCTCTTGCCTAGTGAACTGCCAGATGTGGGAATAAGGGGCTCTGAGAAGTCCCTCTGCCACAATTGTCCCAGGAAGCTAACAATCAGGAGGAGACATCTGCATATGCAGATGTGTTTTTTTCTAACAGGCAGAGTTTGTTAGAGACAAATGGCCTGTGTGCCTTCATCACTTACTCTCCATCATCTGGCTTCTCATTTCACGTACCACGCAGCCATTGTTTAGGGTCAAAATGATTCAAAGTAAATAATTTAAATGGAAGCAGTCAAGTCGTAATGTGGAGAGGGCTGATAATGGGGATTAGTGTCTGGGACAGGGATTGCCGTAGGTATGGTGAGTAAGCCAGAGAGCTGAATCACTTCTGTCGGTGATATTGTGGGGACATTAAAATTGCTTCTTGAGCAGAGGGATGGGATAATAGATGGGTTAAGTTTTAAAAATTGTAACTGAGTTCCAATACTAATTTTGTCAAGGTTTCTAGGAAGTAGCAAGTACGTGGAGAAGATGATGATAGATAAAGCTAGCACTGAGCTATTCCCAAGTAATTTGCCTTGAGCCGTGCTTCCTGAGATGGAGGCTTCTGCTGGGCCTCCATTTCCTTTTAATACAGAAAAAATATACAAAACACACATGGGTTTCAGGAGATTTCAGCAAGTTGAAAGGATCATGGCTTGTTTATAATATAGAAGAGACCCTTGCTTGTATATGATGTACACAACGGAAGAGTATTTATGGAGTCCCTATATGTTTTGTGACCTCCGTGATTTGAGGAAGAATAATCCACTGGCAGCCACTGAGAGCAAAGAGGGCACAAAAGGAAACTGAAATGCACTGGGTGCTGGTGCCTAGGTGTGTTTGTGAGGACTTGCTCACCTTCCAGGTGCTCCAGGAACGTCCTCTTGAGGACTGAGACTGAAGGGAGACAGGGAAACAGCCCAGGTGTTTAAAAGCTGCTATTAGGAAGATGGAAATCTCCAAGACTGCCCAGGGGGATGACCTGGTTTGCTGCAGTGAGAGCAGATTGGATGGAGGGTGAAAGTCCAGTTTAAGGTTAATGAAGCATAAGAATAGGCTGCAAACAGGTGTGGAGCCTCATCAACAGCTTTATAGTCTTATAATAATCACTTGGATGATGGACGACGTTCATCAGGGATGGTCTAATCGCCGGTGTGCCAGGCAAAAACCTGTAGGAAGCACAAGGGGACTGCAGGTGGGGGAGTTTAGAGAACCACCTTTCAGACTATACTTGGTGTCTGTGAGCAAGGATTTCTTCTGAAATCTGTGGACTCTGGATCAGAACCCACATTCCATCATTCCCTTAGATATTGGGATTAAGCACATGTAATTGGGAGCTTAGTTTAATAGAGATGCATTAGGTAACTGAAGATCTGAAAAGACAGCCATACGGACATATATGTGTGGAAGGGAAACATGTGTTGTAGATCCCAAGAATCTGATTTTAAAATACACACTGCTGAATTTTTCTAGGATTTGAGTATTCTGGGTACATTCAGTCACAACTTATCTCGCTGTAGCCTGACTGGTGATGCTCTTTCCGCTGTGTTTTAATGCACTGGCCCATTATTACCATTGCAGTTGGTGATAACTTGCAATGCACAGTCTGGTTTAAAAATACAGATATATAACGGAGCACAACCGGGTAACGAGCATCTCCCCTGGTCTTCCAGAGCAGTGTGTCTGCAAGCCTTTCTGTCTGACCTAAAATGTCACGTTTCAAAGCCCTGTTTCATTATCATGGCGCCTGCTAGCTGCAGTAAAGGGTCTGTTAGCAGCCCCGTTATAAATCCCAACTTCCAGGAGTTTACAATTCAGCAGTAAAAAAGTGCTCTAGGCTGAAGTTTGGCTTATAAAGTCTCAGGGAAGGAACAATTGTGATTTCTCTGTCCTTTCTTTTTGCATTTGCTTGTGCACACACAATTCATTCAGTAGGTTTTACTATCCCCTTTCAGCATTTAAAAAGATTAAATGGTTATTAATATTTCAGTGCTGACTACTGTTCATGACCAGTCAATTGATTCACGGTGCCTGTTAACCCAGCCGTGTTTGATGGGTCCAAGTTGCTGTTTTACAAACCTGCTGCGAGGCTGCAGAAGGATGGAAACAGCCCTGCGTGGATTGCAGCAATCGCTCATTAGCGGTTGATTAAAGTGAGCTTTGGAGCGAGCCCTCTGAATCGGGGAAGCCCTGTGTGAGTGCACAGGGTGAGAGCCTCCAGTGGCTGCAGGCAACCCTGAGGTTGTGTGGCCCCTGCTCAATATTGGAGGATTAGGAAGGGCCTGAGCCGCTATGTCCTCAGCACGATTTAATTTTGCCACTTGATCCTATGCAAATGTGGCACTGTCAGCTCTCCCAGGGGCAAGTCTAGCACGAGGAGGAGACTTCCTGAGATTCTCCCAGCTCGACTGTTTCCTCGCTGAAACTATGGTTCCGTGAAATCAATTATTTCCTCATACTTTTTTCTGGTTTACAGGAAAATTTACTATGGAAAGAAGTTATTTCCATTTATTACTCATGGAAATTACAGAAAAACTGCTTATGTTAGCCTTATGGAAAATATAATAGTGAATTCTATTTTAATTCTATTTTAGAACATTTTTATCGGATATATAACACATTTGTTCTGTAAAGTTCTTACAACTAAATGAGGGATAACAAATATGGTTCTAAATACATAACTAGAATGGAAAGGTTGAAAATGAGACTTTTAAATGAATAAAGTATTTTGTTTTAAATGTAACATTTTTTTTTCCTTTTAGAACAGATTTTTGGTATTTTCTTCTGATCCAGGGTTTGGTCACACTTAAATCACAGTATTTCTTGTAAATCCCCAAATAAACTTGCTGTGCACTGTAACTTTTATACTCGGTCCTGAGCGTAGTAGTATTTGCAAAATCAGGACTGAGGGGTGTATTACAACCCACACATGAAGCAGCAGTAGCTCAGCAGCAAAATGTCTTCACTAATACAGGACTAAGTCACCCCCTGGACTCTCTCCACATTTCTTTCCGCTCTCCCACCCCTTTATATTTAATTTAGAAAGGCAGTGTAGAGAAGATGAGTTCTCTTTAGTGTCTTTTGTGTATTTGTATGATAATTATAAATGATAATTGTAAAATATTTGACCAGATATTAAAAAATTTAGTTTGAATGACTGAAGTGAGACATCAGATTTTAAAATCTACAGTGGATTTTTTTTTTTTTTTTTTAAATCTGCATTCATTTATGCCAGTTTAAGATTTAGCTCTTCTCTTAGATCTTCTCTTATTTTCTCTTCCACTGGATTATAACCCCACCTGCATGCTCTTAATGATGGGTTTTCAACTTCCAGCTGATTTATGGATTGATTTCTTTCCTCCTCTCTCTCCTGAGAAAACTGACAGAGTTGCAGACCTCACCGGCTAGGGCTGTTTTCTGTGAGAAATCAGTCAGGGAACACCTGAACATATCTCCAGTGCCTGCAGTAGCTCTCTTGAGTGCTTCTTTTGGACCTGCACTACAAGTGCAACCTGTGCAGACCAGGGGAGCGTGGGACCAAGGTCTCCTGTGTTATTTGCTTGTACCACGTTTCCTTTCAGGCATTTTCTTTTTAATATGACACGACTAATTTTTAATTATCATTTTATTTGCTTAGCATGGCGCACATATTAAAGACACTCAACAGCTGGTTCTGGTGGGAGAATATATGGATGCCTATCAACGTCACATGGGCACATTTCGTAGACCGTGAAGGCCTTGTCTTTCCAAAACCACATCAGCTGTATGCCACAATACCATATGCTTTTGTATTGCTGATTATCCGATTCCTCAGTGAAAGGTAAGAAACAGAAATTCCATGTAATACTCTCGTTAGTTGTTGTTAATGCTAAAAAATAAAATTGGAAATTAAGATAATGTAAGAATGTTGATCTAAAGATTTCATAACAGAGGGTTAGTTGGGAGTCTGCTAAAAATATCTACTACAGATAATATTGAAGGTGAAATCCTGGGAAATATTTTTCACTATCAGGAACATGCGATTGTGGTCCAATCTAGATGGAAAGCGTTTCTCTACATTTCTCTCATTTCTAGAGCAGCATTTGGATAATTCTCATTATCTCCTTCCATTAGAGAAACAATTCTTTCAGAAACATTTTGGATTCCTTTTGCTTTTTCTCCTTTGGTGGAAGAGTAGAGTTATTTGTCCTCCAAACCAAACCTCTTCTCTTGTTAGATCCTTCCCCAGGACATTAGTGTGAGGCTGATAAATCAAAGGTGTCCAGTTGTAGCAAACCTACGCAGACTGGAGGGATCTCAAAGTTTCATGTGAACATTTTCTGTAGAGCTAGTAGTGCTGATGCTTTTTTTTCTCACTCTGGTTTAGTGATCATGGAATCATTAAAGTTGGAAAAACCCTCCAAGATCATCTGGTCCAGCCACCCCCCTACCACCACTATCACCCACTAAACCGTGTCCTCAAGCACCACGTCCAACCTTTCCTTAAACACATCAAGGGACGGTGAATCCACCACCTCCCTGGGCAACCCAGCCCAATGCCTGGCAACTCTTTCTGAGAAGAAACTTCTCCTAGTTTCCAGCTAAATTTCTCCTAATTTTCAGCCTAAATGGCTTACTTCTGCAACTGGAGTCTTATGAGACGGGCAAAGGCTGGCACCACAGAAGAAAGATACAAATATATTAAGATTTTCAATGCATTTACTTAATTATTTGTTTCAATTTTATTGGTTTTATTTGATTTTTTTTTCTGCTCTAAAAACGTGATTAGTAGTTTTTGTAATTATTTCAGGATACAATGAGGAAATTTGGAATGTCATAAGTTGAACAGACTGAAGACAGAACCAGATAAGATCATTCATATCAGAGATCAAAAGTAATTTGGTTCATATGTTTATAACCATGCACAGTGTCTCCTGAGTAAATGCTTGCCCAGCTGTCTCACTGCACTGCTGTTGGAAGCTGCTCATGTGAATAATTAGCCCATACATCTGGTGTGCAGTGAATCGGCCCATGAATGAAGAAAACTGACCGCTGCTATGAGTAATAGGGAATCAGTCGCTGATATCAGCAGAGAGGAAGGGGCTTTTGTTGTTGTTGTTGTATTCTCCAGTAAAGCCTGCCCAAGTAGAAGAGCAAAACAGTTGGCTTTGCAGCTCCTAGTAGTGGAAAATGGAAGAGAAGGAGAAGCCTTCAGTTTCTGGGGGAGTTGCTGTGTGCCACTGGCTAGAGGCCACATGCAGAATCCTGTTTCCTGGGCCGTGGTAGCCCAGCGTGACAATGTGCTATGTGACTACCTGTCACCAGGAGAGATTATCCCAGTAGCAATCTTCCAGCATCTATTCACGTTTCATGTTCCCTTAACTATTGCTTAACTCAAATGTGTCTGTGAAAAAGACAAGGACAAAAAATCAGGATTTTTTCTATAGTTTCAGAGCATTTCAGGACCAGAAAATCAAGTAGTTGTCTACTTTTTTATTTTATTTTATTTTATTTTATTTTATTTTTTCCCCTAATTGCTAATATGCTGTGATTCTCTTTTGGGATTAGTTACAGGGAGATTATTTGTTCTCATGGAGCAGTCATATACTATAGCAGATTACAATGCTTCAGATTTACTTTGTTCATATCCTGGTATGAGAATAGCTGAGGTCTTGTAACTGCGTTGTATTTATTAATCTTTTCATTCTGTGTCTTTTCAGATATATTGCTATACCTCTAGCAAAAGCCTTAGGTATAAAGAATGTAAGACGTGTGAAGCCACAGCCTAATCCTGTTTTAGAGAGTTATTTCCGGGAGTGCTCAAAACACCCATCCCAAGTAAGGATTCTCATTCTTTTAAAGTAGTTTTGGCTTTTGGAAAATCCCAAGTTTTACTGTTTCAATAAGCCATTAGCAATGACATCATGGGATGAGTTCCAGCTGATTGACAGATGACTTAATTTATTTGGGTTTATGTTGCTTTTCTGCTGACAAGGGTATATAGCATCCAAAACAGAAAATACGTTTAAGATGTTTAATTTTCTGGCATGCTGTTCTAGGTTAGACTGTTAGTATTATTTCCAATGAAGATCAGTGCTCCATCTTTAACTCATTCTGCCTGGAGAAAATATCAACTGACATCTGTTGTTGGAAAGTGCTATCATATTTATTGCTAGCAGTAATATTGGAACACTGGTATGGAAGCTGTTTGATCTGTTATATTGCTGCATACTTAATCTTGGTTTATGTAAGAAAGAAAAACAATCTTTATATTAACTTGCTGTTGATTTTTAAATTTGAACAAGAAGAAGATAAAAGCCAACACTTAGTATTTCAAAACATGAAGCAACCTGATTGCTGATGGGGAGCAGGAATCTGTCCTTGCTGCGAATGTCCTTGCTGCGAATGCAATCTCAGGAAGTTCACTTAACTACAAATACCAAACAATTGCAGTTTTCCTATGCTGTTTTTTAAAAGAAAGATGTGCCTCATTGACGATTATTGATATGTGGAATTTTGCATTCTATCCCTGACTCTGCTGCTCTCTTATTGTGGTTTTGGCCTGCTGTTGTCAGGAGTAGATGTACATGTATTCATGTTCACATGTGAGCTCTACTCTCTGGCCAAGTACCCTGATCTCGGTTTCATAACTTCCTTCTGCATGAGTGCAATTTGACAATTAATCTCTGAAGGGAAGCACAGAATTCACATTTATTACTTCTTGGTACACAGGAAAGATTCAGACTGCCTCTTCTATGTGTCTGGCCTAGGAACCAGCATGTCTGAGTGCACAGAGGCCTGGCTGGTGACTGAGGGCATCTAGGCTCCATCATCTGTCTAAACAAAGTCAGTATTCCCGTGTGGCAAGTAGGGAGCTCTTCAGCCAGCAGGATGGGCTGAACACAGAGCCTGTTGGCAGTCCTGCCCTCCCCAGCAGCTGAGGTGCCTTTGCTCACATACCAGAGCTTGCTTCCAAGAGAAGACTAACTGAACAGGACTTACCTTGGCAGAGGCAGTGCTGCTGCCACCCACTATTTGCATACCAGCCTCGGAGGGAAAGAACTTCCCCAGGGATGAGTTGAACACTGCCTCTGCTCCTGCAGCTGCCCCAGGGGAGGTCAGCCCACACGTTCTGCCTCTTAGGATGGAGGAGAGGGAGGAAGCCGACAAGCTGCAGGTGGGGCACCGAGCACCCAGAAATGCAAGAGGCACGTGGGTGAAGGAGGAGGCAGCTCATCGCCCCTAATCATTAGAGTAGGAGGTAGTACCTTGTGCTTGGTGCACGCTGGCATGGCTGCACAGCAGAGCCACTTCACCTTTGGAGTACAGATAAAGCACAGACAACTGGCAGCTGCACTTGAAAGGCTAGATGGATTCTTAGGTGACTGCTCTAGCACTAATTTATTTTTAGGTGTTGAAAGAAGGCAGTCTGGATTTTGCTCAGTAAGATTAAGTGACTTGCCCTGCTGCGTGGCAGAATGCTGAATTTGAGAACAGAGCCCAGCTTGCCTTAACGCTGTCTCACCAGAAATACTCATTTAAATACAGTCTAACGATGATGCAAGGTAAAATATTGGATGCAAGGTCTACGTGCATCTATACATGGCACTCCAAAAAGTTACCCACTGCCAAACCTCTTGTTTAGCAGAAAAAGCTGCATCTTTTAAGTTATCAGAAGCCATTAGAGTAGCAATAGCACCATTTGTAGACTCATACATTTCATGCCTGATTTATTAACGTAAGTTAGTGTCTTGAAACCCCAGTATTTCTGTGAATGTCATTCAAAAATTAAACCAGGAAGTCTCGAAGTTAAAACACCATGGACAGTTAATATAAGTAATATTTTTAAATGAAGGTCTTATAATTGTGGGAAGCTGATCTGTGAAGTACAAAATAAATAAAGATGACACTGGTGTAGATCTTGTTGCTAACACTCTTCCATTTTTTGCAGTCAGAGATTCAAGGCCTTGCCAAAAAGTGCAACTGTACCGTCCATTTGGTGGAAAAGTGGTTTAGGAGAAGGCGAAACCTTGAGATCCCAACTGTGCTTCGGAAATTCCAGGAAGCTTTGTAAGAAAAGTCTTTTCTTTATTACGGATTTTTGTTTTGGAAAGTGATTGAGATCCTCAGATGCCTTCTTGGTTGGGGGCTTATTTCCAGAAAGCTGGGTCTGTCTGACTAGGGTTTTGGTTTGTGCGTATGCAAAGAAATTGAAAGGGTCTAGTAGCATTTCTCCAAATCCTATGACTCAAAAATATTAGGCTTACGGATTCCTGGGGGGAGGGGAACACTCCAAAATATTTTAGGTTTCTTCAGTACGTAATAATGGATTTATTTATAGGCTCCTGTTATGTAACACTTGATGAAAACATGCAGAGAATAGGAAAACACTTGTCTGTCTGCCTGTAATCATAAGGCAACCAAAATGCTTATTCACTGTTTAAATATGTATCTATATTTTCATCTTGGGATAATATAATGTGTGTACAGAAGTGAGTTCAAGAGCAGGATTCCTGGCATCCTAATTAAGTGGTAGGTGTTACAGCTTGAGCACGGGGTACCATGTGGAACATGAGTTCAAATCTGCTAATGAGGGTGGGCCATTGAGTAATTCCGAGTGATAACAATGAATATGTAAAAAAGTTTCAAAACCTCCTCCTGCATATGATTGAAAACTGGAAAAGCATTCAAGAGTCTGATTTTCCACAAGCATGTGAGAACTTCCCCATACATAAACATTTTACTAATTAACTATTCCAGTGTTATCCAAAATCTCATACAAATTGGAAATCCCCAAGTAGGCAGCGTGGCTTTGCTTACATAGCTCAACCCTTTTTGCTACTGAAGCTAACTGTACCAGTGTAAAACTCTTTCCTAATGACCTGACTATTTGGGCTTTTGGCTAGCATGATTACCTTGGTAAAATTCACATGATGATATTATTTGACCTCTTTTAGTGTAGATTAGCTTAAAGAACGAGGGTTAAAAGCTCAAAGTTGAGTAGTTTATCAAGATTACTTTGTGTGAATCGATATGATAATAATTTGATCTCCTCTGGGCATAAATGCAGTTGATAGACAGAGGTGTGTTGCTGTGAAGCCTAACTGAGTTGAATAAACTGTCTTGGCAAACTGATGTTCTTTTTTTTTTTTTTTTTTTTTTTCCTGCTGTTGTTTTGTGGATCAGTTAACTTTGTTTTGCAAGTGACACTAAGATTTCCTGCTATCGATACAAGAGCTGCCTGCCATGCATCCATGGCTCTAGTTATACACAGCCAAAGACTGAAATTAAAACTTGCTTGGCAGCCTGAGTGAGAATGAAGCAAACAGGTTTTTCTTGTGCAATTTTGTGAACCTTGCTCTGCTCTTTGTCAGTGAATTTAATTGGATATAATTTTCAAGGCAACAAATTGAACAGAGTTATTCCATGCTAGTAGTCAGTGTTACGAGCGTTATGACATTTTTGAAAGCCTGCAATCTACAGGATCTTTTTTCTGAATCACAAGGAAAATCTGATGAGCCAGTTCTAAGCCATACTTAAGCTATTAGTGCTCCCTGTTAAGCAACACTGGGGTTTGGAAAGTCCTTTGCATGAAACCTTCCCTGCCTTAAAAGACTCGCCAGCCTTTAACTTCACCTATTAAATTCTCTTTTGTTAGACTCAGTTTTAGAGAAAAGTTTCAAGAGAAGATTCCTAAAGTTAAATCAGAAAGATCCTTTTATACAGTTGTTGTTCTGTGCTGTCCCTGGCGGCCAGAATCCAGAGTTTAAAAGGCACATGTGTAAAGTTTGGTGAATTTGGATGAATTTTACTTTGGGTTTTGTTAACCAAATTCATAAAGAAGCTTGGCTAAATGCAAAATGAGGTAGTGCTCTGGCAGTCTTGTACATACGATGAGTTCATCTGAAGCACTGAGTGCTTACTGCCAAGTGCATTCATTCCACAGACTTGTAGGGCTGGGGACCAATGGTGCAGTCGTGTTAGGTGCTCTGTGCTTTGGGTCTGAGTCAGGAAGTCACTGAAGCACGCACTTTACCCTGAACACAGAATCAGTCCAGCTATGTCCACTGGACTCCTTACACCTCTGCCTGAAATACGAGGAGAGCTGATGGCAGAATCAGCCCCTGTGTGAAGTCTATCCTGTGCCACAGTGGTGCTTTCCCTAGATCTCTTGGTTAACTCTGAGCAAGGTATTACTTGTGAGTTCCCCTCTCTGCTTCCATTTGCTGTCCTGATTTCTGCCATTTGAATTTCTCTGTCTGTGCAGTGGGTGGTTTTTCATCATCTTAGGAAAGATGCTTCAAAGTAGAAATGTAGAACGATTGCTTATTACCAGTGTATCTGGTGGCAATTCTGTAATTGTTGTCTTGATTTCTTCTGTGGGCATGAGACATATCGTCTTGTCTAGCCTCCACCATCTCATGTCCTCATTTTTTCATTATTTCTTTCTCTTTTAAAATGCTGGCTCAGTCTTTGAACATCTCATTCTTTCACCTGGGATATCAGCCTCCAGGTAATGCAGGGCTCAGAAAGAAGGGGTTGCTCTTACCAGTCTCATCATTGTCTCTCAAATGACACTTCATTACTGTTTGCCAAAGACCACAACCATCATTTTTATAAATCTCTCAATTAGTGCTAGCATAAGCAGTGTTCTTGTCAAGGCTCTTTCTCCTTTTTAGCAAATCGCATTTCTGGGAGGCCGTTTGCTGTTCTCATCTGGGACACTTCTTGTTCCATGAGATGTTCTCACCAAGTCTGGGGCCGCATTTCCCTTTCTCTGTGATGATGACCTTTCTCAGCATGCGATGTCCTGCAGCATTTTCCTACTGATCTTGAAGAGTTGCTCTGGGAAAGGTCAGGCTTGTTCCAGCAGAGGAGAAAAGGGCAGAGGAAGAAGTTTTCCATCACCTGTAGAGGTGGGAGTGGGAACGCTCTGGCTGAGTCTCCAGCCACACCCAGTCCCAGGGACAATACCTCCCACGCAGGTTCCAGAGTCATCACAAGGCTGATTGCTGGCTCCAAATCACAGCATCCTGCTCTCCCATACATAAGCAACAACATAGTTTCGGTTCCCTAAGATACACAGGATTTTTTTTTTTCCCTTTGCTGACTTACCAGATCAGTGATGAAAATCTGTGAGTTTTATCTGCCTTGATGGATATGCATTTAAACCACAAAAAGCTTAGATCAGGCTTAGTTAAATGCTGCCAAACCTAGTCAAAGATTGAGGTTTATGGGTAATCCAGGCCTGAGCAGTAAGATAAAAGCTTACATGGTATCTGTTAAAGCGTCGTGGAGCTCCCCAGTTTTCAACAACTGGTGTTTAAAAAAACACAAAACAAAACAAAAAAATCAAAAGAAATTAGCTCAGTAATTGAAACAAGTCCCCGTTGGTGACAACATTCACAATGTTTAATCTGACTAGAAAGTATATACTATGTGGCTGAAAGGTTTTATGCTGATAGTGAGCTGTGAGATTGAATATTCATGTTGGACTAAACTAGAGGAATTGATACAGTGGGGAAGGTTGCTGTCATCAAATATTTAATTCTTAGGGAATTTATTACAATTTTCTGTAACTATTAGCTTGATCAGCTTGAGCCTGGCTGGAGAACTTCTCCAATAATCACAAGCAAGACATCTGTATTGTGATAATGTAAAATCATTTATTTTTTTTTAGCAATTAGGTAAGTATAAGTATTTGAGTAACAGTCATTTAGATATAGCCCACACATGGCAACCCTTAATATGGAATGTGAGGGCACATTTATGTGGAAATTGTCTGTGATGCATGATGACTTGCTGTAGGTCTGACTCAGGATAATATCAATGGGAAAATAATGTTATTTTTTCCTTTTAATCTTGCAGCTGGCGATTTTCATTCTATCTTACATCTTCCATTGCTGGATTTATATTTCTATATGATGTAAGTTAATTTCATTAAGTTTTGATATTATGTTTTTAACAGAACAAGGACTGATTTATAGATCTTCACGAAGCCCATCAAAGCCCATACACTCTGATTTCAGTGGCTGCTTGGGTTCAGATCTGTGATGTATGTAATCTGTGTGGTAGGCTGCAATATACACTGAAGTTTTGCGTGGATTTCTAAATTTTCTTCTCAAACTCCTGTAATTAAAAGAAAATAAAAATGTATGAGTTATCAGCCTTTTTAAGAAAGGTTTTAAGTCCCATAGATGGTTTTACAACGTGCCTTGTTAACACCTACAAATGCATCGCATGGCCACGTTTTTCTCAAAGGAAGCAGTAAAAGTTTTCTGGCAGTGCTTTTTGGGGTCACAACAGCAGTGTGTTTCATGGCTATTTATTGAGGTGTTACTCCCAACTTCTGACTCAGCAGCAAGAGAGAGAGTGCTGCTTGTAACTATGTGAGCACTGCCTGGGGTGTCATTAATGCTTCTCCTGAGCAACTGAACCATTTTCAGTGTGTCTACAGTCATTTGGCTCTTCTCCCCAAACGCTGTTTATCATCACAAACCAGTGTGTGTGGCTGGTAAACACAGCAAAATCTAATCATTGTGGCAACATATCTTGAGTAATTGCAGTAATAAAACACACGCCCACTGCTTTGGATGATGAAATGATGAACTGGAATGCTTCAGGTGTCCTGAAGAGAAGCCAAAATGCTGAGACTAATACAATAAATCTGAGATGTAAGATCTCTTCAGAAATTGGTGGAGAGCAGTTATCCAGATCATAGTTTCTCAGCTCGTTCCACACAGAGAATGTTTAAGTATTAAGGATTTTGGAGTTAACATGACTTATTGTGGCTCTGCTGATCCGTCTGAATCATCTGTCTTTCCCAGAAACCTTGGTTTTACGACATATGGCAGACGTGGGTTGGCTACCCGTTTCAGGTGAGCTTTTTGGCGTCGGTCCGTTGGCCTGAGGGCATTCCAGGTATTTCCCCATTGGAAGGGGTAATCCACAGACATGCTTCTCCCTCCCAGCGGGCACCACCCGGAGAGGTGTGGCACCAGACTCTTCTGCCTTTCCTTGGTACCTCCTGCTGACTGTTGCAGGACTTCGCAGCCATCTGCCTGTGCTGCAACACGGCCCTCCAGCCAGACCACTGCCATTCCCACCAGCTTACCAGCCGCCCACAGTACTCCTTTTGTGTTAGAGGCTTCAGTGCAGAACCCTGAGGCTTGCACCAGTCCTGGTGTTGCTTTGAGGCACTGCAGAACAGCGTTATATGGCTGTGCCGAGCAGCTCAAGTGCCGCGTGCTCCCTGCACCCTGTTGCTCAGTAGCACAGGCAGAGGGAGGGAGCACTGCAGTGGTTTGACTTGGCAGAATGCAATTCCCTGCTCTGGGAATCTCTGCTCAGGACTGATTTTTTTTTTGTGTGTGTGCAGTTTTTTTTAACCTCCAAGGGTCTGGTTTCTTACTCAAATATCATACTAACAATCCCCTAACAGATGGCTCCAAGCAAACTTTCTTCTTGCCCACCTGTCAGAGGTTCTTGTGTGCTACCCCCTCCTTCATATTTCTGTAAATCTGTGGCCCATCATCCTTCTCCTTATTCACCTTCTACTCAAGGGTCAAAAATAAAAAGAATCCTGCCTCCCAGCTGGGTTTGCCAAGCTCCTCTTACTCATGGGACCTGATAACCAAGCTTATTCCCTGCCACCTGGGAAAAGTATTTAAGCAAATGAGCAGCCAAGCTGATGTAAACTCAGCATCCTAGCCCTCTTGTGCCCTAAGCAGAAGCATAGGATTTTAATGTAAGCAGATGACTTTTTGGTCATGAGATGTATGAGTATCTACAATGTTCGCCAAAAAGGAAAGCTTCGTTTATTTGCAGTTGTTTGTAATTAAATGCAGAAGCACTGTGTGTGTAGTTCTCTGACAAAAACATAGAAAAAAAGCATGCTAAAATTTGGGGGTGGGGGAAGAACAGCAGAAACAGAGTTCGGTCTGAGTAAAGGTTAAAATATTTGGCTCCCAGAACATCCTTCTTAATGAAGCCCAGAACATGGATTTAGTTTAGTTTAATTTTTTTAAGCAAGACGCATCAGAGAAGCAAAAGAAGTGAGGAAAGGAAAAAAGAAGTAATTTCACTTGGCATTCAACGTTTGGTATTCTCCAAGTTAACTGTTTTTTTTTTCTTCATTTACAGACTTTGCTGCCATCCCAATACTGGTACTACATGGCTGAGATCAGTTTTTACTGGTCTCTCCTATTTACACTGGGGATCGATAACAAAAGGAAGGCAAGTGGTCAGGCTGGTTTGTAGCTAGAACCTCTGTTTCTACACGAAAAAAATAAAGGCTTATACAACTGTCCTGCTACGGGATTTGGTGCAGCCACATGAGGGCAGCATCAGTCTACACCTGGCACACATGCAGCCATCCACGTTCTCCTGGCTGCCAAGGGCACCTCTCGGTGACAAGCATTGCCTGTCACTTCACCTGCAAGGAGACCCTCAAGGGCTCTGTGCTTGCTTGGCTCTATCTTTTTTCTTCTCTTCCTCACAGGATTTTATGGCTCATGTCGTTCATCACTTGGCAGCCATTGGGCTAATGAGTGGCTCGTGGTGTGGCAATTATGTGCGTCTTGGAACTTTGGTGATATTTGTGCATGATACTGCAGATTTCTGGCTCGAGGTAACCCCGACTACTTTTTTAAAATATATACATTAATAATTATTATTTTTTATTGTCCAGCTCGTGTTCAATGATGTTTTAATCTCTTTGCCATCAGATTCATATGTTCCCTCCCTATCCTCACAGAGAGGCAGCTTCACACAGTCATAAATTGTAAGCTAAAAGAGAGCTTCCAGATAATTTACAGAATGTTACAGAATCCATTATGAGAAAAGAGTAAAAGAGAAGTTCAGCAGTACTGTACAGGGACTGGAAATACAGCTGCCTCCCTGGATTATTCTTGTTTCACTGTTAAAATTAGACCAAGTTGGCTAGCCTGCGAACAGCTTGTCATGATACCAATTCTCAAGCAAATTTAGCAACTAAAAGCTTGGCTACTTCTCTAAACTGTCTTAATTTTGTCAGCATTCACACCCCTGTGTTGACCCAAGGGGCACGTCTACATCATACAGTTCTGGCTGGAGATACTCAAACTGTCTCTGAACAAGATATCACAGGTACTGGCAGGAGAAAAACATCTCCCTTTTTCTCCATCTCTGGATGAAATATCAGTGTTCAGAAATGCCCTAGGATTAGGAAGTGTTTTTCTCTGCACACAGCTCTGTGGTGACAGAGACCTGCTGCTGGGTTTCTCAAAAGATGAATGCGCTCTGTGGTTCATTCAGTGGCATCATTCTGGTTTTATAGCCCCAGGATTCAGAGTGTAGTTTCATCACCTATTTTGCTGGCAGTACCCATGCAAGCAGATCTTGCAGGCTGTTGCCTCTCATTGGACATTTCTTCTCCAAATATGCTTTCAGTTCTGATGGAACAATTAATAGTGGGGTCGTGCAGTTGGGGTTGGTCCAGATTAAAGGCAGTTTCTTTCGCTGGATTACTGGATTTTAATCCTGAACTGTTTTGTGGTCCAACTCACTGTGTGGCCTTTACAAACAGTTGAACCAACAGCTGGTACAACAGCACTTAGATGCAAACTGAAGTTGGATACTGGCATAAATTAATTCAGCCCTGTCACTCAAAAAGAAGTTGATCAAAATGCTTTTTAGACCTAGGCTTGGCACCTGGAGCTTTGTTCACACTTGAGAACAGATGTTTTGTTCACCAGGGTGATTCCTAAATGAAGCATGGGGAGCTGTACTCTTCTGCTATGGGAGGAGCAGTAATAATGATCTTTACTAGTGGGATAGAGACTAAAGCTAGGACCTCCCGCCCTCAAAGAGGAAAAAAAGTTCCAAATTAGGCACAGAGAAGGGTAACATGCGTGCACCAGAATGCCTGTGTATAACGGGCTACTGCTCCTCTGGAGTGTGGAGATAGGGCCAGCGGCTTCTCTTTGATTCAGCCTGCTTTGAATCTGGTACAACGAGAGATGAACTTCTGTTTTCAAGAGCACTTTGTGTTTTCATGACACTTCTACTTTCATATCGGAGAGCTGTTCCTTAGGCCCCTGATACAGAGTTCTTGCCTTTGAGATAAAAGGAGAAATATAAACAAGGAATCTGTTTTGATGCTGCTTTATTAGGTATCAGTAAAATGATTGCTCTGTATGTCAGGCAGGGAGGAAACCTGCTTAGGTGGAAGATGAGTTCTTGTTTATGAAAATGCAGAAAGGAATTTATTTCAGAGAATATTTGTAATATGTTTGAATTTTATTCTATGTAGGCAGCCAAAATGTTTAATTACGCTCGCTGGGAGAAAACCTGCAATGTGCTGTTTATCATCTTTTCTATCGCATTCTTCATCACGAGGATCATCCTGTTTCCCTGCTGGTAAGCGATATTTAATGTCACAGCCTTTTATTTCATTCCCATTTCCATTGAAAGGTTAGTATTGGTTGTGATGGGAAAAGAAAAGAAATGGATTGTATCTTAAAGAGCAGAAGCTGGGCTTTTGTTATTGTTGACTTTAGTGGCCAGCTGGAAGAGTTGATAGAAACCTGTAATTTTCTTTAAAAATTTAAGTAAAAATAGTTTTAAAATGAACCTCCTGAAAATGTATTAACATAAATAAAAACTTTCACTTACTATTTAACTTGTTTTCATAAATTGTAGTTAAATATTATGAGCTCCTGTGTTTTTGAGTGGGTTGAGCTACTTAATTACAAGAAGTCATAGTCCCTTTCATTACATCCCTCCTGCTGTAAAGCAGAGTACAGTCTGTCCTATATGATTGCAGTTATTTATTTATTTTTTTGGAGTGCATACTTTTTGGTATGTAACTCTCAGGTAGCACCTCGCCTCACTTATCTACATGGGGGACAGTCAGAAAAATTAGGGTAAACCAATTAATTTATGAAGTCAATGCACATAAATCATAACTTTGCACTGCAAATTCATGTGAGCATTTACTATGATTTAATCTGCTTTGGAGTATCCACACGGGTGCTTAGTGTGCTTAATGCTTAACATGTTTAGCTTTTAAAAAGCGTTTAATGTGTTTCACATTCACGGTTTCATTGATTTGTTCGAGTTTGCTTTCATGCCCCTCCCTGCATGTGGACAAACCCTTAGAGACCCAAGCTGGTTAAATTAATAGTTCTGAACATTGATCAGCACAAGGTTTTAATTTCCTGTAGTATTCTTTTTCAGAAATGCTGATGTCTTTTACTTTCTTGTTATTTTTTGATTAACTGCACAAACGATCTCCAATCATTTTGCTTCACTGAGTTTCTTGTTCTTGAGCTTGGAAGCAAAACGTGATGAGATTAAAAGGACTCAAAAAGTCCAAAATAATATGGAAGAAGTGAAGTCTCAAGATGGACAAAACACATGTTAATTAACAAAGAGCCCTGTTGCAAAGCTTGCAGGATTTTCTCTGAATGTGGATTTCAGATTAGAGAGAATTTGCATGAAAAAATGGCACAGACAAGCTCTGTGTTGCATATTATCTAGACCACACAGAGCTCAAGATAAAAAAAAAAAAAATCTATCCTTTTTTAGCATACTTTCATGCAAGACTCAAATTTCTTATCTTCTGAAGTCTGTACTTCAGTAGAGATAATATAGTTAAGCCACAGCTTGTTAATTAATCTGTCATTTTTGCAGAGCTTTTTAAAATTTTGTGGAAATAGTTAATCAGTTTGGAATGTGAAATAAGAAATCATTATAAATTGCATGGAGAAGGAATCGTGCACCATAACAGTGACTTTTATTTTATTATTTTATTTTTTTTTAGGATTCTGCGTGCCACGTTGTATCAACCTACATACTACTCCACTACTCCTGTCATAGCATATTTCTTATTCAACGGGCAGCTATTGATCCTTCAAGGCTTGCATTTATATTGGGGTTACTTAATCTTCAAGATTTTGAGAAGGTTCATTTTCTTAAAGGTAAGCAGTTCTGTTTCTGCTGAGAGGTGTGTGAAATACCAGCCATATACTAACACTTCCAGTAGAGGTTACTTGGATTCTCTCATTGTTTTCATGAACTTTCATGTCAGCATTTTTTATAGGCACCTACTAAGTATAAACATGTTCCAATGTGCTTTCTACCCCTCGTTCATGTTTAAGGTCATAGATCAGAATATCAAAACTTCAGGTACAGCCTTTTTTTTTTTTTTTCCCCCTGTATTTGATGTTTTGCTCTGATAATAAATGAGAAGTGAACTGTTCCAAAAACTGGAGCCCAAAGATGGCATTGAACTCTTGAAATTCCTGCGTTCAAGGTGAAAGTAATCTTTTTCTCCCTGGAATTTGTAAAAACATTAAAAAAAAAATAATCATAATGGGGAGAGATGAGTGTTGAGATCTTTTAAAAACTAGAAAAGAAATCTTGTTCTTCAGGTTCCTCTAAATCTGAGGTTGGCTATACTTGAACATTCTGTTTTTGGAGTAAGAAAACCATTCGAAGCTGATTCAGTATTATACTATGACATAATGAAATAGTCACATTCAACTGTGACATATAAATAGATCAGCAAGAAAGCTGAAGAAACAGCTCAAAGGCTTTTTCTTTTATTTTCAAAGAGGCTGTTTAAAAAGACTAGCTTTGCTGAGGATGTCTCAACATATTCACATGTTCAGTAGAGTAACAGTGCAAGTTTGGGGCTGTCATAATCTACTTTTAGCTTGTAGATGAAATTGATGTGGGGAAAAAGCTGTAAAATGTTTGCTGCAATCTAAGTCTTGATTGATTGTCTGAAGTAAAACTTTCACAAGGTCTTTTCTAGCAAAGTATGCCAGCAGCATTTAGAAAAGAACTTGGGAGAATGTCTCAATATTTGACACAACCATTGACAGGGATACTTTGCTAATTAAGGTGAAACTTGTGCTATTGAAAAATGGTATTCCTTGTGAGGATCAAGAGACAAAAATCTTGTGATACTGTCCTTTTATCTGAAGCAGTTAATGCTGTGAAGCATCTTAAGGAAATAGAAATGTTCCTTTCTACCCATATTAACCATCGTTCGACTGCTAACAGAAACCATTCTATAATTTACTTTCTGGAAATAATTAGCAATGAGCGCAGTGCAAATACAATTACACCCAAGTTTGTTGCCCAGGCATGGCCCCTATCACTGCAATAACATCCTGACCCGAGCCTCTTTGAAGTTGATGGAAAGAGTGCTTCAGATTATAATAGTACTGGATGAAACCAGCTGATTATTCTGGCTATCACCATGCAAATGAGAAAGAGACGGGTCAAATATCTTCATTCTCAGTCCAAGCTTGTTCTGTATTCCAAGTATTTTTCTACTCTTCATTTGTTTATTAATTTCAACCAGTATGATGAGACCCTATCAGCAAAGCTTGTCTTTTTAAACAGCTTTTTTTAGTAGAAAAAGAAAAAGCCTTTAAATCAACAAGAAAGCTAAAGAAAAAGTTCATTTACATGCCATAACTGTGAACTGCAAACTTGTAGGTTGTGGTACTTTAGGCCCAGTCTTGCTTTGATGGAGAGGCTCAACTAAGAAATGAAATGCCATGATTGACTCAGTGTGGCTTGGCATTGTAATCCGTAATGATTGTTTCTAGTGGTTGGGATTTGCATTAACAGTGTGTAAAGTGGTATTTTTAATTCCTAAAATGATGGTTGCTGGGAGTGTTTGTGCTTCATTATTCCTTCCTTCCATCCCACTGAATTTTCCTGATGACTTTTGACAAGGGTCTGAATAAAAGGTTTCTTGATGAGGTACTTGGGAGGATGATTTTGTTGATATTTTTTGTTTTTGTTTTCTGCTTTATTTAAACCTGGCTTCTCAAGGAAGCTTGTGCAATCAAGCTATGTTTATCTGATCCCAGTGCCAATCTCAGCCTCATTGGATGGCATTCCTGGGTTCCTACAAGTCTTATGCAAATAGCTCGATATCATAGGGAAACCCAATGTCTTCCCTATAAGAAAACTGGTTACAAATTCAACCCTTGTTAGAGAGTAAACAGTTGAACATAAAGGAAAAATCTGTAGAAGAAATGGCTTGCTTTGTGCTGCTTTTAAAACATGTTTTTATGTTTCTTTAGAGACTGAAAGACTTGTGTTTCTTCCATGTAGCTTACCTCTGATTAATTACAGTCTTTCTGGCCAGGCTTACTGAGTGTTAGCGTTTTACTTCTTGTTTTCTTTTTTGATTGTGGCCTTGCCCCTGCACTGAGCTGGAGTTTGTCCTACATATTTCACTGTAATTTGACAGAATTTTTGACATAACTTTAGCACATTGTCAAAATATCTGTCAGGATGTTTCATCAAAATTAGCCAGATTGACTAACATCTCCTATCCATCTTTAACATCCAATCTTATAAAATGTCACTAAAGGCAAATTTTTGTTGAGAAATTGACATCTAATAGGGGAAGGTAATAAAAATAAAAAATAAAAAATAAACAAAAAAAAAAGAAAGAAAAATAAGGTACTTTAGCTATGAGGAATGAAGTTGTTTGACTGTAGTACAGAGATATTTGTGCTTTACGTGAGAGGTATGACCTGGAATTTAGCAACTGCACAACAAGTGCGTACAAGCCTATTGCAAAATCTGCTAATGAAATGAGCATGGCTGAAACAGTTCAGGAAGAGGCAGAAAACAAATTCCATGTGAATCACAAAACTGTAGATGTTTGTAAAGTTTTCTTACCACTCTTGAGAAGTCAAATGTAGAGGTAAGTGGACTGCTAACGTAAGTGAAAGGTAGAAGTGTGTGTTCCGTGTTCAGCAGCCACGTGTGCTTGCTGTATGCAGAGCTTGAAATGAAGGTGGCCCTCACACAACCCCAATGAGATCAAGAGAGAGCTCTCTGCTTGGCAGCTGAAGAGGAGCAGGGCTTTGGCATAGCTTTCCATCCACGCTGGTTGGGTGTTGTGTTTTTTTTTGAGAGTCCACTGGAAAAAAGGTCTTTAGATACAACGGTTAGGAGGAGGTTGCTAGGCCAGCTATATAAGGCCAGCCTGCCCTGCCTGCTTATATGCCTTTGTAGGGGCAGAAATGCTTTATTTTGAGATAAGAGCTTTTTTTTTTGTGTTAGTCACTTCTAAAAAATGTAAAAGCACCAAGCCGGCATCTCTACCAGGGATTTTTGATTCCTTATACAGCTCTCGGAGAAGATGGTTTCCAAATAACATTTTTACAGTGGCAGCAGCAGCAGGCCTAGCCCTTTTCAGTCTGCATGACTTCAGCTGGCTTGCATGTGCAGCCTGTTTTCCATAGCGGTGGCAAACTTGGCTGTGAAAGCAGCCAGTGCCTCCAGAACTGCAAAGGCAACTCTGGGAAGAATGGTGTTAGCAAGGCAGCACTTCTCTACCACCAGGTTTGTTACAGACGTGCTCCTCACAAATTGCTGTTGCTATTCTAGTGAAATGCCAGTAAACCGTTGCACTTGCATGAGGAGGGTTTTGTTTCGCCGCCCAAGACTTCTAAGTTTTCATTCAGAAAACGGGCAATTTCTGATGTTTTTCTTGAAGCAAGTTAGCCACTTTAGGTGGAAAAATGAATGATGTAACTGGGGATAGGGATTGATGTGGTGTAAATATACAAGCCTGAAGGAAGCTTGGAGCATATCAAAGGTGTGAAGACTTTTTCTCAGCACCTTCTGTGCCTTGAGCCACCCGGTGCTGGCAGGGTCACCGGTGGAAACGGTGATAGTGCAGCAGGTAAGATCCTCTGTCATCCTTCGAAGGGCAGGTGTCTCCTCTGATCACATCCTTCTGGCTCACGCCATCTCACAGCCTGGCACCCAGGAGTCTTTAATGTATTTATTCTGAGTGGAAGGCGGTGGTGTCCCTTGTCAAAGCCCAGGCTAAGGAACCGGCTTGGGTCAGACATGAACCACGGGGTGTGGTGAGGGCCCGAATCTCCAGGTGGTCACATACCCAAGTCCCCGTTGCTGTTTATTCAGAGGCTTGCACAGAGCTGTGCTGCAGCTTGCTAGAGCTGGGGGCGTAGCTTCAGTATCCTCACCGTCAGGCTGCGACAGGAGGCTGTGTTAAAGGCAGGAATTAAAGCAAAAATGACATCAGGAGCCCAGCAGCCTTACCAGGTGGTAGCTTTCTTCAATGCTTTACCCTTCCCTCTCATGGAAGGGTGGGTGGCTTTTGTCTGCCACTGGGTGGACAGAAGCTCTTCATCTCAGCTCTCGCCTCCCCTCTGCACTAATTATCCTGTCTCTCTGGGATAATTGCTCGGCTGGCTTGCTTCAGCCAAAAAGAGCTTGGATTAGAAACCCTGCCATCTCCCTCCTCCCAAGTACTGCAGCCAGAGACGAATTAAAATGAGGAAGAAGGAAAGAGGGACATAGATGATCTTGCTCTGTGCTCGTGTGTCCAATTTTCTCAGCTCTGGGAGTCTCTGGCACCTGAGCTGATGGCGCAGAGTGCTGGTCTCGACACGTGTGGGCCTTGTGCTGCCTTTCCCTCAGCTCAGTCCTCCAGGAGTGTCCTAACAAGCAGGGAAGCGAGGCTCTGCTCAGCTACTTGACATCAAGAAGCTGTTTATTTTCTATGGGGTTAAATTTGGAACAGGAATATAATTTTTTTCAAGTCAAAGATTGTTGTTATGCTGGAAAACGTTTATTAAAACAATAAAAATCCAAACAACTGACCATGAACCCAAATGTCCTTTTCCATAGGACATTTTATGACCCTGTTTACGATTGAAGCACATCCATGTACGAGAAGCCCTTCAAGGTCAGACCTGTTGGCATTTATCTTAGGTCAGTTCTGCAGCGAGAGGACGAAGGACATTTTTCAGTGCAATTTCTTTTCAAGTTAGGTCAGGCAATTGCAATGTGAGCCGCTGGCTGCCATCTTGATGTCCAAGGCCTTTTGTTGCTAGGGAACTCGGTGTGTTTCTGTAATATTGAACAATTACATGGTTAAATTACCCGCTTGTATCAGGTTTCAAGCACCACTGAAACATGTCTAGTCATCATGTCTGCACATATGAGAATATTTTAGGAAAATTGAAAAAACATATAGAGAGGTATGTACACGTGCACTGATTTAAAATATCTCGCCAGGAAAATCCCATGGAGATTAAACATTTTATTTCCAAGGTCAGAAAAAGGGAGCGAATGACAGCAGCTTATAGCCACATTATTATGGCAAATTAAGATGTAAAATATATGTTAAAACCATTACACACAGAGTTAAGGTTTTGAGAGTACGGTGTTTTAAATTTTGAAAAATATGTGTAAGTTGTAGGAAATGGGCACGGTGTCCACATGACTCAGATACTTCAGGGCTGATGCGAAGTCCATCAGTGGCAGAAGGTAAAGGCAGGTTTTTAATGGGCCGTAATGTTACCAGCAATATATTTTTTGCTTCTTTTTATTGCTTTGTTGCCATCAGACTGTCCTTGACTAAGGCAACGAGCTTCCTACTAATAGCTGGTGTTCTGTAGGAGTCATCAAGTACTGTTTGGATTCACCTTGGTTCTTTCTTCCTATTTTTTTAAACTACTTACTGAAACGAAAGCAGTACTCAAGTATTTCTTAAGCATTTTTGGTTGGACATACTCTTGTCCATGGTTTATTCATTCCTTACTCAGTCTAAATTCCCAAGAGAACAGTGAGAGTTAACTCTCAAAGAATGACTAATGGCAGTGTAAGATAGCTGAAAATGATAAGAAAATGCTATTTTGGGCTTGACATAAGAGCTGTGAAATACTTGTTATGACACTTGTGCTACGTCCAGCGCTCCTTCCTCTACTGAAGCATTTTGCTCTGCCGGAGGACTGCTCTCGTGCTAAGGTTCCCTCTGCCAGTTCAAGTTAAACTTTCTTCCCTTTTCTTATGTACTCATCCTGGGATGCCAGTACAGTCCTTGCTCTGAAAGTGGTTAGCCACATAAAGACTGCTTATATTGGTTATTTCCTTTTCTGCGTCAAAATAACACGTACTAGTAATGCTGCATCCCTAAAAGTTTAACTCAAATACTTCAGTGTTTGAACAGTAATGCACAGATGAGGCCTGAAAGCCCTTTGGGACACAGACGTAACCTGCTCTTGTAACACACGCCCTCACTGCTTGTACTGAGGAGTAATGCAGCTTTACACCTGCACAGGTGCTGACCTGTGCTCCTTTCTAGCTTTCTTGTTGTGAATTTACCTCTTTAGAGACCTGCTATAACCCTCTGTGGAAGCTTTTAAATTAGGTTATACAGTTCCCAGAGGCCATGCTACCTGCGTTCAGGCGGAGGCTGTTCAGAGGCACCTCTGCTTCTGCTGAGCTTTCTTTCCTTGGGCCCTGTGTGGAATTCTTTTGTTAGTTATTCCTCCTACCTTTTTTTTGTTTGGTGTCTTTGTATCAAGAGTAACTTATAAGATTCAAATGAATTACTAAAAATAAATGCTCTAACCACGTGGGACCTGGGAGTATGAAATTTCAATTGTGAATTTGGGTGAGAACTTGTTTGTTTATCATAGCCCCACAGCACATTCTTTAAAGAAATGTTTTTTCCAATTTTCCTGTTTGCAGGTAACATTTATCCATGAAAGTACAGACTTCCATATGACAAATTTAAGCCTCCCTGGCTCTTGCATTGTTTTCCTTGGTTACCTTTAGAACCAGGTCTCCATCCATCACACTCAGACCATGGAGCTGTAGTGGTTAAAGCCTTACTGACTTACCTTTGATGTGGGAGTCGCTCTTCAGCCTCTGTTCACCCGGGAGCACTGCGACTGCGAGCGCTTGGCTGCCCTTGCAGCTGGGGCAGCATTGCTGCCCTCGCTGAGCTGTGCAATAACCTGAGATATGTAACTCTAAATACAAATCGTAATTTTAAAGCTATGGGGGGAGGAAACCTTATGTAACACCTAAGTAGAAAGGCCTTTAGAGAAATTACATTTTAAATCTCTTCGGTGGCAAATAATGCTGGAAGCAGTGCTCACGCATTGGAGCTGTGCACTGTTCGGTGTGCACCAGGGACACCGAAGGTGAACTTGGCCTGGTTGCTGCCGGCTAATAAACGCTGACTTCTGGCTTCAGCTGCAAAGGGTCACGGTGTGACCCTGGTCATACGCAACAGCGCTGCGCTTCCACGCACCGTGCAATTACTGGGATGTGAAAAGGAACTCTCCAATGTATGTTGAGTTTTGGCATGCACAGCAGTTTACCTGGCTCCTAAAAAGTCATTTTTATTTTTTTTTTTTTAGCAATGGAAAACTTTTTCAGGACATTTGTAATCAAAAAATGAAAATTGAAGAGAATTAACACGGGGAGAAGTTATTCATTTCAGCAAAGTGTCATTTGACAGGAGTTTAACAGGGAATGGGGTTTAGTTCCCTAAACCATAGGCACTGAAGTTTTTGTTCTGTTTTCTTTTTCTTACGTGCTTTGTTAAGCCTGTACTGTGCCGATGGCAGCCAGGGTGTTGATAAAGCAGAGTGCAGAGATTTGCTTGCTTTAGTTCCAAGTAGCCCTTATAAAAGGGGTAACAGATTATTGTTATCCTCTAAAATAGTAAATTACAATTTCATGCCAGCATAGGATTGGGAAATTGGTAAAAAGCTTTTAGTGGAGATTTTGTTTACTTTCTAGACTGGGAAGGGCTAGTACGTGTTAACGTCCTGCTTCGGAGTTCTCTGAATGGAGGTTTAGCACACACGTAAGTCAGACTGAACTTGATTAGGAGGGGTTGCCTCTCCTCCATTTTAAAGGAAAATGGGTTGCGGAGAAGTTGAATTTGTTGTTTCTCGATGGATAAATGTTTACAGCAGTTTTTCTCATGAGGATGGCTTATTAGGGGAATGAAGCAGGACAAATGGAAGTTTTCCCTCTTAGAGATGAAAACCAGTCTATCTGGGAGCCTTCCCAGTTGATTCAAATTATTGCCTTTGAGACATGGGTTTTTTAATAGCCTGGAGATGGGAGCTAGCCAGCCAGGTCAGCAGCATGAAGGCTCATGCCCTAGTAAAATGAAATTACTTCCTGTTATGACTTTCTTTCATCTGCATATTTCCCATTCTGTTACAGCAATCTAGTTAAGCCCAAAGCCTGGCTACATGTCGCACTTCGTGCTGCCAAATTCATCTGGGGAGGCGGGTTGAGAGGAAGGCAGAAGTGTAAAAGAGTAAGAGGTTTGCTGGCTGCCTTTACAACGGTAGGCAAAACGGAGAAGGCCACGGTTTGCGTGCCTGTGAGCTCCGGGCTCCTGCATTTGCTGGGGATTTGAGGTCAGGGCTGCCCTTGGTACCAGTAATGCATATTGTCAAAATCGGCAGCTGAACAATGGCTGGGGAACAATGACATTGTACTACTGAATTGTGCTCCTCACATTTCAGAACAGCAGCCATGTTCTTTGTTGGAATTTTGATTGATTGATTGATTCTTATTTTTTTTTTTATAAACCCACTCTGTTCAGAATGCCCATAATCCCACACCACCTTTCCCTTGAGCATTATATAAAAATCAGGTGAAGGTTAGAAAATGTAAGTCAGGGACTGTTATTACCATTATGGAGGGATGAAGTAATGAGAAACTGCAGAAAATAATGTCCAAGCATTTGATTGGAATAGATGGGCTTGTGAACGTATGCTGGGGTGGACAGAGTCCCCTTCCACAGCCCTGTTATGCACACGCAAAGCTTTGCAAGAGCAGACTCGGTCCTCTGGCCATACTCCAACAAACTGGGTGTGTGGATGCTCCCTCCGCCTCTCGTCTATTAGCCGTGCCATAAACAGGGCTGTGCTGGTGTCCTGTGTGCCGTGTAAAAATCCTTCAGCTGCTTTATTGTTTCCAAATTGCCGTGCTTTACTTCAGTAGGAGCTGCAGATGACCACTGCCTCTAAGAATAGCAAATCAAAACTGTATGTAATTCTGAAAGCAAAGCTTCCTGCCCTGGCCAGTTCAGTAGAAGTCTGCAGCGTTGATTCGGGGCCAGGCTCTCAGCTGGTATAAATGAGCACGGCTCTACTTGAAGTCAAGGGGACTGCATTAGTTTTCAGCAGCAAAGGATCTGGCCAAACAACCGCCCCCTCCCCTCTCCCTGTATGTATGTGTCTGGCACAGGACAACTCTGCTTTTTGTAAATCTGTGATCTAAATGACTTTTTTTTTTTTTTTTTTTTTCATGTGAAAGTTCCTAATTCAGATAAATGACAGTCAAATTTTTGCTTTACGATTCCTTGATTTGCCCTGCTGTTCATCGAAAGGCATTTGCTGACAGTTTTTCTGGCGTCTCTTGTTAACTGCTCATATCTTTTAATTTTAGAGCAGAATATTTATGAAATGTTCCATTTGTTGCTAGTTTTTATATATGCTCCTATATAAAAACTATATATATATAATAGTGTGCATATGTATTTATTTTTTCAATTGCCAAAAATCAATTCACAGAGCAAGCCCTAGATCTTCTATGGAACTTTTGATCCCTTCATTTATTATTGTTAATATATGCTGCAGTGTTTTGAGTTGTGTCTTTCTTGTAAGTTGAGTCATTCTCAGACTTTCAGAGGGGTTTACAGTACTGCAGTCTGCTGAATCAATTTTTTTAAAACACTTCTTAAATAAAGCTAGTTAATGATAGATTAGTATCAACTGAGAAAGAAAAATCATCCTATCTTGTATTTAAAGAAAACGTTTCCCTTGGTAGATCTGGAAGTGCTCCATAATCCTTATTCCATGCAAAGAAGGCAGGAAATCTTAAAAGGAGCAGTCTGTGCTCTGCAACACAAGTCTAATAACTTCTGAGTAGGCACAGCATGTGGCGGAGTTCAGCTCATCAGAAAACAAACCAACAAACCCCATCAGTCGCTCAGTCCAGTCGCGTGGAGATGCAGATGGACCTGAAGCCTATAAGGGTAGGATGTGTCTCACCTCACTTTGGCCATATAAAAGCTGTTTATGGCTCAAGTTAAAGGTCCTGCTGCAGCCATGGAGGAGGAGAGGTGACTCCAGAGAGCAATTTGCTGTGTCCAGTGGGGTCACCTGCAGAGTGCTGGGGCAGCTCTCCCTCAGGGGAACCAGTTTCTCTTTTTTTTTTGGTTAGAGAGCAGTCCTAGATGACAAGTAGATACCTGACTTTCAGAATGCTGAACTTCAGTGAAATAATTCACCCTTCAGGTGAATTAAGTCGTACAAGGCTCAGGGACTTCTACTGCTACTTAAGAAACTTTGTTCATTAGGTACTACTGGAAGAATTTTATATCCAGCCTTGATGTCAGGGTGTTTAGAAAGACTGCATTGAAATTATTTTAGGTATCCTGCATACTGCTATGAATGTGAAATGAAAAGACATTACGTGTTGGGTATGTGACTTGAAAATTGGTTCGGTAACTTTTAGTACTGGGGCAACATTCGGATACATCACACAAGGAACAGAACGCCTCCTAACAAAGAAAATAGAGAAGTGCACGCCTTCATGGGCACGTTAGATAGGAGAGAAGTGCCTGGTGTTTACAGAGTTACATTCTTTGCAGTTTCAGGTCATGTTCATAGTGCCGTAAGGCTTCTGTAAGAATACTCTTTAGCAGCTGTGTTGTTTCAAAGCATTCGCCTTAAGTGCAGTATCCTACCTCACTAAGTGAGAAAAGTACGAGTGTCTGATCATCTGTCCTTCAGCCAAAAACACACTTCTAAGGAATAAAAGTGCGTGTTCTGATAAAGGTTCAGAACACTGAACTCCTTGGCTTAATGCAAGTTCTGTGCTAGGGTAAAAAAAAGTTCACTATGCAGAACAGCATCAAATGCCTATTATATTGTTCTTTGTTTCGTTGCCAACTGTGGATTTAAAATTGGAATAATTCAAAAAGCAGTGGGACATTATGACTCACTCAGTACCTCCTGGGCTTTTGACATTATCGTAAAGCCACATACACTTGAGTGCAAGGTTTAGTTAGTGGATTTCAATAACACAGCGAGCAGACTTTATTGAAACCACAGAGTACCTGATTAACTGTAAACAATGATTTATTTCTTCTGAACAGTCACGGTATTATAGCTCCAGTTACAGGTGTGGTATGCTGAGTGTCAATGCAAGTGATATTTTTCAAGGTTAAATGTACTCCGTCAGTCAAAATCAGGGAGATATTTTAATAATAACGTTGAGCTGTATGCGGCTATTCTTTTCAGTATTTGTGGATTTAGTGTAACTTTTAATTTTGTTTTTATTTTTTCATACATCTTTGAGTTCCTTCTGAAAACGTGCAGTGGAAAACTTGGGGAATGGGTATTTCATAGGAGAGGGATTCAGTAAGACAAGTTTTGGCCACAAGATGTCCAGTGTAATTCATCTAAAGAGTCTGTATCTTTTAAAAACTGTGGAGAGTGGAGCCCAACAGTGCATCTCCCACTGAAAATGAACATTATTTATGTTGCCTAGTGTGCATAAGCTGAAAAGGGAAATATGTTTTCTAATAAAATCTTCCAGGCTGGAAGTTTAGAATACTTTGCATGAATCCACATGTATATTCCTTAGTCTCCGCAGGAAAGCAAAGTCATATTAAGTCATATGTCAGCTCAGTTGAATTACGGATGTTGAATTAAACATGTAGAACTTGGAGGTTCATCAACTTTGTAGTATTATTTATTAGAAAATTACCCCCCCTCTGTTTGGACTCACTTTTAATTCTCTCTCTTGTTTATTATCTTTTATTTGAGTCAGTGGTTGCTGTGCTGACTAGTAGCTTTCATCTCTGTACTGCGAGCTGTTCCCATATGTGCAGGTGCTGTGGAATTTATTGTCTTTACATTGAAAAGTTGAGATCTAGTCAATATGGTTGTAGGTATTTAAATTAAAATATTCTTAAGGTAGAGTTAGGGTATAAGATGTAGGATATTCTGATTTTAATGAAATAAACATTTACAAATCATGCTGGAGGATGAAATTAAATATTTGAAAATCCAAAAATCTAAACTTCACCAAATCAGAAAGCAAATCCCAGTCAGCTGTGAATTGCTTTTTATGTGTCTGTATCTTGCAGAAGAAATCCATTTAATTGGGTGGAAGTAAGTTACTCCCAACCTAAAAGGCCCGAATGTATATCCTTGGACTTGTGTATCTTGGGACTTTAGTCCCTGCTTGTTATCTATTTGTAGGTATTTTAACGAACATTTCTGTCCAGGTACACAAACCTCGCAGGAGTTGTAATTTATACATTTTTACTCTGAGTTGGCTTTTATTTGGTGGCAGATCTCACTATGCACAGAACGATGTGGTTCAGAGTTTGTCAGCAGATACAACAGGCTTCTTCAGTTGTCACTCCTGCGTGACTTCAGCTATAGCCAGTGAGGGCTTAAAACAAAGCAGGTAAATAACCAGCCACGTCTGAGACAGCAGGCTCTTGGGAAGAGTAAGGTATTTGCAGTGAGGGAGATCACACTACAGCTGTGCTGGCCCCACCAGTGCCGCGTAGTCACCGTCAGTGTCCTGGGGAGTCCGGCTTGCCCTGCTGCCACTGCAGGGGTCAGGGATGTTGGTCTGCTGCAGCAACAGGGAACAGGTAAGCTGCTTGGCAGCCTGCACTGCTGCTTTCCTACTGGCAGCAGGACCAGAGAGCTTAGCTTCCAGGATTAATTAGTTTTAGTCTCGCTCAGGCAGTGGCAAAATTGAAATCCCCTTGTGCTGCTGAGAAGCCTGAAGTCAGCGTTGTACCTGGCCGAACTCAGCTGGTCTGATCATCTGCCACCCCCTGTACAGACAGCACCAAGGAGGAGCCTGAACTAATAGCAGCTGTTTTTGCTTACTTCTGCCTGTGGTAAGGCGCAGCAGGCGTGTATCATGCAATTGAAAAGTGACTGCAGTACTGGGAAGAACGGCATTAGAGCTGAATTTGAGTAGCCTCCTAACGCAAAGGAAAGGAAAACAGCTTTGTGATGAAATTTGCAGATGCTTACGTAGTTGAAGTTGAGAATATTAAGAGATCCAGAGGAAGATTCACAACGTCTGTAAACAATGCACGAAACAATCCAGTACATGTAATTTGTTTTGTTAACAAGAGATTTTAACCCTTGGAGATGTGAAGAAAAATGGGTTGAGGCAGGATTGCACGGGGCAGCCTTTCTGTCTGGCAAACCAAATGGCCTGGGGGAGCCAGCCCCAGAAAAGGGGCCCTCAGCCTCCCCAGCCCTCCTCCTTCTCCACGTGAGGGCATCTTCCAGGCTGCTCCCAGCACAGCCGCCTTTGGGCCACTCACGTTGGGCATCACAGAGGCTGGCTGGGGTCACAGTGGCCACCGCTGCCCTGCCTTTGCCCCGGGCCCTTGTGGTGGTTTTACCGTGCTGGGCAGCTAAACCCCACAACCGCTCTCTCACTCCCCCTCCTTTAGATAAGGAGGGGGAGAAGTAAAGCAAAGAACAACTCACGGGTTGAGATAAGGATAATTTAATTAAAGGGAAATAATTATAATAATTAAATAAAGACTACCATGAACTAAACAACTTAACTAAGGGGAAAATAAAAGGGAAAGGGGAAAAGGGAGGAAAACAAACAAACAAAATAAATGAAAGCTATATGGAAGTGCAGAGGAAAGAAATTACTCTCTACTTCCCACAAATGAGCGATGATTGACTACGTCCTTGAAGCAAGGCCTCAACGCACGCAGCCGGTGTTCGAGAGGAGGACCGACGTCTTCTCAACGAGAGCCCACCCCTCCCCTCTTCTTCCTGTTTCCACCTTTTATTGCTGAGTGTGACACCACATGGTATGGAATATCCCTTTGATTGGTTTAGGTCAGCTGCCCTAGTGATGTTTCTCTCCTCACTTTTTGCCCACCCCCTAGGAGGGTTAGAGAAAGGCCCAATGCTGTGCCACTGCTGCTCAGCAGTAGACACAACACTGGTGTGATAACACTGCTGTTCCAGCTACAAGTACAGAGTACGGCACTGAATGGGCTGCTGCCGGGAAAGTTAACATTCCAGCCAGACCCAGTACAGCCCTCTAAAAGCTGCCCCCCTGCCGCTGGCCCGCCGCTTGCTCAGCTACTCGGTCCTCTGAGAGCCTCTGAGGCAGGAGGAAGGCGAGAGAAGGAGCAAGGTGAGCGGCAGCCCCCCTCGGTGAGAGGACAGAGAAGCGGTCTGGGGAAGCACCGAGCGGGATGGCAGCCATGGAGAGGAGGAGCCATGGAGCCACCAAACACCCAGCAATAAAGACTCTTGCCGATTCTCAGGGGTTGTGTGAGCGCTTCTTTCCCATCCCCTGGTGTGAGAGGTGGCAGCCCTTCTGCACAGAGCCTCGAGGAAGAGCACAAGAGAGGACCCAGCTCCCTTCGGGCTGCTGTATTGGGGTGACAGGAGGAGTCCCCAGGGGCCACCATGATGAATGTCTGAACCCACAGATGGAGGCTGGGGGATCAAAGTCCCACCCACTGTAAGTGAAGAGCACATTCGAGACCACCCGATGAATCTAAACAGATACAGGTCTGTGGGACCAGATGACGTGAATCCCAGGGTCCTGAGGGAACTGGCTGATGGAGTTGCCAAGCCTCTCGCCATCGTAGCTGAAAAGTCCTGGCAGTCGGGCGATGTTTGTGGTGAGTGGAGAAATGGAAACGTCATGCCCCTACTCTACAACAATTAAAACAAAGAGTTGGACAAAGAGCACTACTCTGCAACAGTTAAAACAATTAGGACACATTCCTTCTTAGAAAGAGCGGTCAGGCATTGGGACAGGGTTGCCCAGGGAAGTGGTGGAGTCCCCGTCCCTGGGGGTGTTCAAGGAAGGGCTGGACGTGGTGCTTAGAGACATGGTGCTTAGGGACATGGTTTGGTGGTGACATTGGTGGTAGGGGAATGGTTGGACCAGATGATCTTGAAGGTCTCTTCCAACCTTAATTTTTCTATGATTCTGTGATCCTCTCTTCTGTTTAGCTGGAAGAGGAGATGCACAAACATCCCCCCACCACTGTACTCCCAAACTGACACCATGAATATGTAAAGCAGAGACTAGGCTACTGCCTTCGTAATGCCAAATGAAGTCACTGCATGTCTCAAAGTGTGTGCTTTTGTCAACGAGAAGCTGGATTGGAAGCTGAATGATCAAACAAATGTAGCAATCAAGCTTCCCTGCAGAAACCTCTTCTGCTCAGGTCTGAATTTGCCTTGAAAGGGTGAAGGTCAGCCAGATGCTTTTTCTCCATGATGCCTCAGTGGGTATTTCTGGTTTGGAGCATGTCATTACAGTAACAGCTTATGTTTTGAGATCTCAGCTTGACAATCTGCACTCTAACAATACATTTCACTAGCAAGTGCCTTTCCCCTCCTGAGTATGTAGAAGGCATGTTGCTAAGGCTTCCTCAGTGTTTATAGGATCCATCTACATTGCTACAAGATATTTTTGCCTGTTTTTAATACTGTTTGGCACTGCTTTCCCTCTGCTCTTGTACTTTCCACTTTAACTACTGAGAAGAAGATAAAAAGCTACCGCAGCATCCCTCTGGATAACGGTGCCACGTGCCCCAGTGAAGCGGAGCAGGAGAGAAGGACGGGTGGTGTCTGCCCAGTGCATTTCTCCACCAGTGAATGTCAGGATGAGATGTTGCCACCAGCATGCAGGAACAGGAAGCTAGCACTTGTCTGCCTTCCAGCACAGCCACGTCTTTCTTCCAATGTTCTCATCAGCTGAAGTAGAAAGAGTGCAGCCCAAAGGCTTGTCAAGAGGGAGGTGATTTCCGAGTGCTTTATTGAGACAAACTTGCACAGTTAGGAGAAATGTGCAGTTAGTTTAGATGGATATTTGACCAATGTGTCTTCCTACAGGAGGCTGGGAAGTGGTCTCTGAAGTTTGCTTCTCTCATAATTTCAAGAAGTCTTTTTCCTTGGTGAAGTCTCTTGGAAGGTCTTTGTCTGTTCATGTAATAAGATGCAGTGCTAATGACTCGAATGATAAAAATTCAAACAGTAGTGAAATGCAAGAAGCCAAAACTACCTTAACATATATGGTTCATTTAACTAAAAGAGGCAGACTGAGCAGCAGGTGGAAGGGTTAAACAAAAGGAAAAAAGATTATAAAAGTTTGCGGCTTTGGCTTCACTACAAATGGCTCTCTTGCAGACTTTATAGCATTAGTGTTGCTTCTCATAAACCTTGAAACCATTCATCCATTTAGAAAGATTAAATTGGTTAGTCATCCAGAACATAAAATATACACATCTCCATTTTGTCTGTTACCCCCAAACCATCAAAAGTATGATAAATTCAGCTGATGCCATTAAACCAAAGCGTTGAGTATTGATGATGGCCTCAGTTACATTTACAGTTTGCCAGTTCTTGTGTTTCTGATAGTATATTCATCTGTTGTTGCTCGGGGACAGTAAGCACAGAGTCTTTGAGTTGGAAAACACAACTATAACTTATGATGTGAGAATGTCAGAGAAAACATCTTGATATTGAAGCAGGAACAAATCCTAGAAATGTTATATATTTTGTCATTCTTGGAAAGTGAAAGTTATCAGAGGCACTAACTTCATTTTCTATTTCTTAATATGCCTGTAATGGTATATTAAACAGTTTGCAAAGGCAGGTTTATTTGGTTTTTCAGTTACAGATGAAACTGTAGCTATTCAAAGTTCTGTTGTAACTTCTGTTGCATTCCTGTTGCTTAAAAAAGCTAGAAAAAAAAAAAAAAAAAAGGTCAGATTCTTCTAAAGCACAAATTTTTAGAGGCAAGTGGTCAGGAAGTAGGTTCATGATTAAACAGATAGTAAAAACTTAGATTTGATTTAGCAGCATTTCTTCTTGATCCGTATCAGGATTCAGAAGTAGCACTTTGTCCCAGATAAAAGAAAATTTGTTCTATAACAATTGTTTCAGCCTACAAAAAAAATGTAACTTCTGCTTCTTCAAAATACGTAAGACGTTAACTCAAATACAAGGATTTCCCGTGTGCTGGAGGGTAACACAAGTTTTTCAATTACTACACATTGTACCTTTTACCAGACCATCCAATTTTGCGCCATTAAAACTGGGAAGCGAATCCTGTCTGAGCTTCCCGTTCCGTGCTGGAACTGCCAGCTCCTTCCTGGAGAAACCAGGAGCTGATATCGTTATCAGCATATTCAGAGTAACGCAGATTGCCAGCTGTTGTCAAGCATATGCTTGAGGACCATCAGTGTCTGAGGTCCATAAACAAGGGTCATGAAATATACACTCATGCATGTCACCGACTCCAAGGCTCGTTCCCAATGAGCACAACAGCACTCCTCCCTCTTTGTTCCCCATGTTTTCAGCCTCACTGCTTGAGGAGATGAGTACTTCCCGTGGGTGCAGCGGATCCTACATCACAGGCTGTGTTGTGGTTTGATTCGCACTTTTTTCGGAAACATTTCTGGTGGCAGAACTGTAACACCTACTCTTCTTCCCCCCTCCCCGCCCAAGGATTTGTCTTTAACTGCAGATACAAATTACAAAACCACCAGGAGCAATAGAGGTGATCTGAAAGAGGCAGAACCTCATAAATTGTGTGGGAAAGGCTGTCTTTCCTTTTCTCTAACTGATGGTATGCCAAGTTTATTTTACAGTATTTACAATAAGATTTGCTTGTTTTGATACCCTTTGTACATTGTTAGGGAAAAAGCAAAAGAAAAGCTCCGGGAGGTTTATGTTTTCTGATGAGACAGAGTTTAATCCTTAATTTTCTTTCTAGTCCTATATGTTGTACCAGAAATGTAATATATAAAGGGATATGAGGTTGAAACTGGATGAGTTAGTACTGAGCTGTCCTTTAATTTATCTGTATGAATTTTGTGCTTAAGAAGGACCCCCAGACCAGCAGGCTAAGAGCTGTTGGTTCATCCAGAGAGCAGATACAGGACGAGCAGGAACAACGCTGGTTTCTCCTTTCTGCATCTCATCCCTGACCTTGGCACATTACTCCGGGCGCCAAAAGAGCACGCTGTCTGTGCCTGTTTAGTTGAGGTCCAGGCAGATGACACGGAAAACAAATTTATCCATGGAAGAGTGGTCCCCAGTGTGGCTGTACAGGCAGCCTGCAGATTGTCTGCACGAGGGCTGATGTACCTGTCAGATCCAGCACACGGCTCTGGGGCAGCTTGCCCTGCTATGAAGAAAAGCCTCCTGTCCCTCTGCAGACAGCCCCGAAGGCCAAACACCCTCGTGTTACAAAAAGACACCACGATGGCTGCAGTCCTCAATGTGTGAACGTTGTTGTTCTGTACCGTGCCAAACAGCACACAATTATCTCATCTCTCCCAAACCTTTGCTGTGCAATACCTGGGTAGACACAATGTCTTTTCTCTGTGTTGTGGAAACATTGATTAGAAAGAGACGTTTGATTTTTTGGGAAGGAAATACGATTGTCAAATGCTAGAAGCTGTTCCTGTAGAGGTGGGAAGGATTTTCTCACAGGCAGACCATGTTTGGATCCCCATTTCATCTCTGCTAATGAAGCAACCATCCCCTCCTCAACTGGCAATTCCCTCAGCAGGATGATGTATCCTAGATGTGCACCATAGGTGTATAGAGACATAGCCTTCTCTTTGCAAATGTTGATGTGATTTACACAACTTTGGACAAGAAATAGTGTTTTGGAGTTGGTACATCTCTCTGAGTGATGTTAATGTGGGGACATGCTAGCAAAATCGGTCATTGTTTAGTTTATACCTGTCTCAGCTACTGTGTCTGAGTGCACGTATTCATCATATTTAGCTTTTATACAATATTCTTTTAAGTCTTCCCTGCACTTTGCAATTGTTAATTAATCCCACAGCACGCAGGGATTACTAGTAACGCTTTCCAAGGGAAAGCAGAAACAAGCAAGAAGAGGTCAAATGACTGGGCCAAGGTTGTGCATGCAATTTTGTCTAAAGAACATTAGGTTCTGCAAGATTAAAGTGGTGTTAACTGGCCTTTCCTTGGATGTCAGCCTCCATCTTCCTGGGAGGTGGCTTTGGGGGGCAGTTCTGACAGTCTCGTGTTCAGAGCTCCCCTTTCATTTGCTTCCTTTCTCACACTATTTCCTGAGGGAAACAGAGGACAGAGTTTTGTCTTCAGAGAACAATGGGGAATTTCCAAGGAGGCAGAATGTCTCATTATCTGAAACTTTTATGTACCATCTTTTCATCTTGCAGTTACAAGTGAAAGCACCTGACTAATTAACTGGCTGTTTCTTCAAAGTCATTGTAAAGATCCGGATACCCAGTTCATATTAAAAATAAATAACTTGCTCGTCTGGCAGCCATAGCCCAGAGAAGGTCTGCACTGTGCTGATAACAGCAATCTGGTAACTTACCTGACAGTAAGTGCTGCAAGTATAGAGTGTGCTCACGGTGCTTTCTTCTCCACAGGACTTGAAAGACGACCGGAGCGATGAAGAAGAAGAAGATTCAGTTACGGATAATGAAGAGGAGTCCACGAAGAATGGCAGTAAGAACGGCTGTGGGTCAAGCAAACATCTCCTAAACAGCAGTCACCAGTAGCCCCCTCCTGCCCCACCTCCTGCAGCGATTTCCACTCCGTTTTTAACCCAACCTACAGGATAGAACTTAAGTCAAAAGGCTTATGAGAGACTGTGATTGATTTATTGTTGGCTACTGGACCTGGAAAAAAGCCCAGCTTACAGGAGAGGCAAAAATTGCATAACATGACAAAATGTGTTAATGGCCCACTTTCTGAATAGTCGCTTAATGTTTGAAAAGGTGTTTGGACACACTGACTGCGCCACTTACAGTGCTTAACAAGGTGAAAGTGTCAGGTCGTTTAGTGTCCCGTTGATTCTAACATGGTTTTTCGATCAGATATAAGACATATTTCATCGAGCAGTTTCATTCATTGGTGTTTCATGGTAGGTAGTGTGAACTCCATTAGGAAACAAAACTACTCAAAATGGGAAAAATTGACAGTGGTGTACAACGACTAGCATTGTAGTCTCTACTCTTTGACTTAAAACCTCAACAAAATGGCTATTTTTTGCAAGTTAGATCTCGTGTTCTGGAGGCCGGTGGAAGCTAACATGAAGGAAATCGAGCTATTTGCTTCTGAAGAGCTTGCCTCACAGCAGAAGTATGGTTTTATCTCAAGTATGCTGTATGATAGTTCAAATACTGTGTTTGGAGATTTACCAGTCAAGAGATTTACCAGTTCTGAGATTTACCAGTCAAGAAAATCACAAAAATCTGCCCCAATTCTCCCCCTGAGCTCCAGGTTTCAAAAATGTCTTTCATCTCAGTCATTTTGGCTGTAGGCCCACTGTTAGAGCAGAAGGTGGAGTGCAGAGAGAAAATAGTGAATGAAAATTGGGTCCTCTCACATTCTTTTGTACTTCTTATTTGCCTTTAACACTGCTGAACCCCCTGGATCCTGACACTTCTACAGCCCAGAAGATTAAGAATGAAAGAGCAGAGATGGAAATACAGGTCCTGATATCAAATGAACGCACAGCACTTTTTGAAAACGGTGAATGACAGCAGCTAGAGCCAAATGTGGAGCATGGGGCTGAGACCACACAGTGTTGTTAGTGCCATAAGAAGTGGAAGAACCTCCTCTTACCAAACGTGCTTCATGAGCTGGCACTGTTGTTCTAATGCTAGTGCAGCAGTGTTTTTAGTCCTGGGGCTTTCCGAGGAGAGCCTGGATCTTTTAAACAGAGCAGTGCCCATCTCAATTCCAGATGCATTTATCTCCCAAAGTCCTAAATGATTTGTCCTAAGTTGTACAGGTTGGAAACTCTCCGTGTGGTTCTGTGGTAGCTGAGACCATCTGGTGAACTAAATCCAGCAGCTTGATAAAGACCAGGGGGACCACTGCTCAAACATCCAAGTGCAGAGCTGTTGGTTCGGAAAGGCTCCTTTTCCCTTAAGGCTGCCCAGGCAGGAACTCGGTGACCTTCAGGAAGCACTATATGGCTGACTTGTTTTCTCAAGATTTCCTTGGCAAAGTGGGACGTAATTCAGTGACCGAAGCATTTGAAAGACTGGGAAGTGTTTGGAACCTCAGATATGAAGAAAAAAGTGTTTTCTGCACCATTACAAAAAGGTGTAGGAGTACTTTGTAAGGGAGGCTAGCGGCATTAAAATATCTGCGTCCGGTCTCTCCAGCTGTTGATCTAGGCTGTGTTTAATTTTTTACTTACATTTTGGACCACGTAATACCCCAGATCTTTGTGTTTGCCACAAAGACAATTACACCGAGAGGAGTACAGTGTGCACTTCTGAGAAGGCTGGGAACTGTGCAGTGGCAGGAGGGGACTCGTGTGCCAGTGCTTGTAGTCAGTGGTGCTGCTCGTGCTGAGCAGGCAGAATTCCCTCAGTAGTTGTTGCATGTGTTTCCATACTGCTGTAGAGGACACCTTAAGTACTGCAGTGTGGATTTATTGGAAGTGTAAGTACTTATTACATCATCTAAAGGAACTGGCAAGTTTGGCAGGGTCACAGCTGCTTATCGGGCCCTGTTTATTGCATACATGAAAAGAAGAACTGCCTTTCCCTGAGAAAATGGAGAACCATCGCGGAGGCTTTACGCTCCCTTTAAAAGCAGTGGAGACAACAACGCTTTCTACAAGGCCTAATGGGACTTTGGGAGATGGCCAGGGTATTATCATTTGATTTTGATGCCAGTAAGTTTTTCTGCTGTGAATAGGAAAGGAATTCATGAAAGGAAGCACGAAGAATGACGCTGTCACAGGAGCAAGCCTCCGAACAACTACTGAGTTTTAAACTGGAATTTACAGTCTCATTGAGGCCAAATCCTGCCCTTCCTACTTGGACAAGTCTCCCGCTGAAGCCAATTATCTCTGCTGGAGTTTTGCCTAGGTAAAATTTTGTATTGCGGATATCCAACGTAATTACAAGACCCGTTGTTTTAAATCATTGTGAAAGTAGGGTCTTAAAGGAAGAGTAAAAGGCAGATAAATACCTTCAAACTTAAAATGTTGAGGCATGTATTGGGTTAGTACAGAAGAATATGGAAGAAAATGTCCTGAAGATGAAGATTATGAGTAAGTTCAGTAGACAAGTAACTACGTGATGTCACAGTTAGGGGGTACGGAAGGTAGGGAGGTCAAGGGAGGCCATCACAGGGGGTTAATCAAGTGACCAAGCGAAGCTAAACCTAAAAATTCTTAACATAAACCACCAGGTACTGGGGATAAACACACACAGCACAGAAAGAAGTGGGAACAGATTGTCACAGCTGGACTGGACACGTGTCCTGTGTTAACATCACATTTGTCATTCCCAAAGTTCCGCGTTTCATTTTCCACTACAAACTTACAGAAACTCAGGAACAAGAAGCTGGGGTTGTATGGAACACAGCTCATGCTAACGCAGCTAATGCCACAGTGCTCTGAGGTTTTCAGTCTATTCAGTGCCTTTAAGATTTTTAAAAAATCATTTAAAAAAAAACGATTAGTGTCTCAACGTGCAAGTGCAAAATGACTGGAGGTAACGTGCATGTGAGCACAAGGTGATAGCCTAATGCATCATGTTGACTGCTTCACAGAATGGGTCCTGCTTTAATGCTTTGATGCTGTGTACTTGATTTTGCTGTCACTTCAACCATGCCAAAATATTTATGATAGAATTATAGACTGAAAATGAAGTTCTAGCCCATTAGAAACAGCAGAAACTCTTCTGTTCCATGTAATTCCTCTGAATTTTGTTCAGATATTCCTGTCGGTGTTTACTCTGCCGCCTCTGTGCCTGTTTACCACACAGATTTACCAATCTGCTCTGGATTTGATTTGCAGACCTCCTTTACTCCATGGAACTCATTTTGTCAATTTGTCTCATTCCGTATAGTTATCTTTTTTTTGTTCTTAATGCCACTGAATTCGTCCAGTCAGATATGCTACACACTATAAATAAAGTCTTTTTTTTTTAAATAATGTCTGTGTAAGGATTTCCTTGGTTTCAGTGCTGGGCAGTGTTCTCCTCTCTGCTTTCCATTCCCTCCTAGCATTCCAGTGAGGGCCCGTTCAGGAATTCTCTTCCAAGTTTTTCCATAGCCTGGGAAAGGCTTTCCAGCCACTTTTCTGGAAGAGTTTGCTCCTGAGCTGATCCGGCTGACAACTGGACAATGCAGCCCCTTCTCAAAGGGTAACAGCGAGTGCTGTTAAATGGCCTTTCTGTCTTGGCAGGTTGGAGATTAAGAACAAGTTTGCAGGATGCACAGCAAGTCAAGTGTCACCACCACAGAGCAAACAGTGTAAGCGTGTTAACTCTTATAGCACAGAAAGAGACATTTGCCAAATGATGTTTTAATTACAGGTAAATTTGATTATTAATTTTTTTTTCTGGAAAATTCACGAATGGAGAGAAAGCAAATTTAATGGCTCTGTCATCCATCATTTGGATTATTCAAGATTTATGCTTTCACTGAAGCACTCAAAAGTGATCCTGTGAACATTAGGAGTTACTCTAAATTGCCAACACATTTTTGTATTCTCTCTCATTTGTTTTTGTTCTGCATAATAAGACTGATTTTGAAGTTGTGTATTTGCGAAGTACTAGAATAATATCCAAAGAAAGAGATAATCAGAGATGATTCCTTTTTTTCCCCAGGAGTGCTTATGGCCATGCATAGTGTGAAGTGCTACCACCTGGTTAGATTAGGCTGTGGGATTACAACCTAAATGCATGGTTATAAGCACAATCAGATAGCTCAGACATAAAACTTAAGCTGATGAAGTAGGAAAGCTCTAGTGAAGGTGAGGGAGCTGTGATGATTTGTATCAGCTGAAAAGCTGTTCCGTATTTCTTACTCTTTCCACTTCTGTCCACCAGGTTGGGAAGAGCACAGAGATTCTGACTTCTCTTCCCAGGCCTCTGTTTCCAGACAAACGTGAGGGAAGGTGTTTAAACACAAATAATGGACTGCAGCAAAATGGTTTGGTTTTATGATTATCTGAATTCATTTTTTAAGCTTGTGAGTAAGAAGAGAGTAGATAGAAAACAAATCGAACAGGGATCTGTGAGTTTTGGCTACAAGCAACTTGCAAACTGTGAAGAAAAATAATAAAAAAAAAAATCTTGCTGATTTAGAAAGAAAAACACCATCTCCACAGGCACTTCCCCCAGCTGTGGGTTAGAAGAACAACAGATAATCAGCGGGCAAAAATGAAAGTCCATGCTGAGAATCAGAACACAGCCTGGTTGTAAAAAAGCCGAAGAGAGTTGGTGTGATGGCTTTGGCTGCCCAGGAGCTGGGAGCCTTCGATGTGGAGCAGCAAATGAGCCAAGAATGCAGCTCTGAGCTGACTCCATTGGTCATGCTCAAAATCACTGAAAGTGCCTGTGCTCATTTTCCAGTAAGTTTTATGGGCTCCCTCCTGCTCTATCTGTGCTCTGTGGAGCCAGGCTTTTGTTTCCTGCCCAGAGGGTTCCAGCTTCGGCTGCCCGAGGTGAGGACCCAGTGTTCAGAAAGATAAACACCTCTGACTTGCTGAAGGCCGCATGGGACATCTGTATTCCCACTGAGAACATCATTTCTGCTCACGAAAATTACAAAATCTACCTGATGTCCATGCTGTAGGGGACAGAGAGTAACTAATGTGTGTCAGACAGCAAAGTGGCACGCGAGTGACTGGCACCATAGCCAGAGCTGACCTTTCCTTCACAAATAAGGAGAAGAAAAGTCAGCAGAGGCTTTGGCCAGCTCATCGCATAGGCTTCTGCTGTGGTAGGTAGGAAAAAGTCATTTAAAGGCTTTCTCCAGCTCTTTGGGGGGAGCATTTTCTCTCTCTGTCTCCACATTTCTGCATGATGCTGCTTGTGGTTTACAGAAGTTAACATAAGCAGAACGTAAGCAGCAGGCAGAAGGTGAAATCCCTGATGTCAATCCCTTGTCAAAGAATGGGAGTCCCAGTCAAGGAAATGGAGGTGATCAAAGCAATGTAATGTTCGCCATGGCTGAGTGCAGAGGCTCTGGGAGTTTATATAACTGAAGTAGCCTCTGTAGGATTATTTGAAGTTTCTAGCTTAACAGAAGACAAGGCTGAAGGCACAGGTCTAAGCTTCAACATATGATTCTGCAAATACAAAGTCATAACAATCCATGTAGGATAATGTTGTTGATGTTCCAATAGTCTGAAGATTTATGAAAATATCTTCTATTTACTCAGCTGGAAAGAGCCCTGTTCTTCTGGAGTTTTGTTACCCCATAAAGCATTCAGAGGAGACCCCATAATCATTTCAAAGTCAGAAACATTAAGTGGAATAACAAGTATAAACCCTATCCACAGTGACTTTGAAGTGCACGAAGCATGCCACTGCAGCCATAGAATATTGCTGTGCTTTCAGCTGGGGTGGGAAGAAACAGCTCCCAGGCAGTTGTTTCAGGTGCTGGAAAGTCCATATTTTTCCTAACAGAAAAGAAACGGGTTTTAAAAAAAGTTAAAATTGCGCAGTGAAATAGATGATTAAATTCCCACCGAAGTTCACTGGAGCTTTTCCCACGATGCTGATGAGAACTGGGTCCAGACTTCAAGTGACTGGATGAAGGGATAACGGTGTGGCACTGCCATGCATTATACCTGCATTCTCCAGCCATCAGGGGGCACAATCCCAGCGTTTCCTCCTTCTGTAGCCCAGGGCAAAATCCTCCCTGGGAGGTAAGATCTCCTGTCTGCACGTCATCCCCCTAACACAGCTCTGCCTTTGCCTCTGCCCACACTGGCCACGTATCTCTGGGCTACACCAGTCAAAATCTCAGCAAAGGCCACTGCAGGTAAACCTGTGATCCGAGGCCTGGTTTTCGAGGAAGAGGCAAATGAGTTGTGGTTATCACAATGTCTTAGTGTGCAAGCGAGAGATGGCTGCTGAGCCCAAGGACAAAAGGGAACAGAGACAGACAAGACAGAGAAACTGAAGCAAAAAGGCTGTGGCAACACAGAAGGAATTTAAACACAGAACTGATGTCACCGAGAATCACAAAGCGAACCAGTAACAGGGAGAAAAAAGCCCCAAGAGAAGGAGGAGGAACAAGGCAGTAGTTCAGTAATGCTGCAGACCAGCCCTTTCCAGGCAGCCCAGACCAGCTTTGCCTTGATGCTGTGATGAAGTTTCTATAGCCAGGACAACTCCTTCTCCCTGAGCAGTGGTGGTTTCAGATTGAGCCCAGGCAAGGAGTTACCACACAGCAGCAAAGGCAGCAGGATTTGGGAAACCTGGGCAGAAAGCCCGCCTGCTCTCACACTCCTTTAGAAAGTTCCTGAAGTGAGGGTCCACTGAGGGGTTCAGCTGTTAGGGTGCTTTTCCTGGCTGACCAGGACTCCCCTGGGGTCCTAGACGAACTCCCAGAAGAGTTCTGTGTTTGCTTTCTATAACGAAGAGCTGCTATAGGAGAAAGCTGCTAAAAGGCCTTTCTAGTGCTAACTTACCTGGGCAAGTCTCTTGGTTATGTCGCAGGCTACGTGTAATGCATGAAAAGTCCCAGTATTTTAGGAGAAGAATCCATGGGAAGCAGGAGTGAAATCTTATCAGGTTGTGCTAAATCTTATCAGGCTGTGCAAATCCTACCTAGTTCCTTTGTTATTTCAAAGGAGGAATTATTCAGCAACCAAAGAATGTTTCACACGTTTCCCCATTGCAGGAGGCAGTGAGGTCAGACAGCAGTTGTGTGTTTGGAGCTTTTTTTTTTTTTCTTTTTTCCCTTCAAACTTTTTGGATCTCACAAGGATGGCACCTGAGCAGAGAAAGGGACAATAAAGGTACAGTCCCTTCGCCTGAAGGACTACCCTATAACCCATACTATGTTCCAGGGCATGCATGACCTTTACTGGATTTGGAAATCCTCCTCCCCCAGCCCCAACCACTTTTGTGCTGCAATTTCCCCTCCTGCACCCAGCTGTGATTCTGCTCTGGCACGAAATGGCAGTAAGAAGCTGAATGCTTACCTCTTCCCTGCCCTGCTGCTGCTGCTTGACGTGAGGGAAACCATAAAGCAGCAGCACCGAGTCTCTGTGCTGGGGATTGCAAATACGGCTGCTCTGTCTCTTGTGGGCAATGATTTTTTTATTATTATTATTTTTTAAATTTCTTTTAACATTTAGGGACTGATCCAAAGCAAATGTCAGAGCTCAGCTGTGCCTTGTGAGGTTAGCCCCATATCCTGAGAGCCGCAGAGTGCCAGCAGCCAGCGCGTGGCTGAGACTCCTTGTTCTGTGTCACGGGAGGGCCACGCTCCTTTCACTGAATGTCAGCGAGGGAAGGACAAATTCCTGCTCCCTAACACAATGCAGAGCACAGGGAAACCTCCAAGTTTCTTTGGTTAACACATCAGAGCAGTTTTTGCTTCCTGTCATGGGAACGGATGCCTCTCCGTGCTGCTGCATGATAGAAGTGGAGGTGGAAGCGCAAAACACAGCGAACAGCATGGTTGGGCGCCAGGGCATGGCAAACAGCACAGGGAACAGGAGAAAACGCCTCGTGTATGGGAAGTAAACACACCTCGGGCCTTCCTCCTGGTTCCCAGCTCCCTTTGAAAAACCCCGAGCAGCACTGCTGGTGTGTGCACGCTGCAGGGGGGTCAAGGAAAGCTCCTGGGTGAGTGCTCATGCCACTAAAAACGCGTGCAGTGGGTTACCTGGTTATTGCTGCAAGGGCCCACGAGGTGGCAATAGCAGGACACTGCTCCCTGCTCCGACACGGCTCCCGTGGAACATTTTTGTCCATCTTTTTGCCCTTAGAACAGATAAAAGATACTGTCAAAGACTGGGGTGTGAAAGCGGTTCTTGCAACCGGCAGTTTCCATGTGGGCAGCCTCACGCTGTGAAACAAGTGGCTGGAGCGGGTTGAAGGACTTTTAATCTTCTCTGGCTTTACTGCTTGTGCTATTTTTATTTATTTATTTTTTTTTACTTTTATTTTTATTGTTTATTTAAACCACGAATTTTTCAAGCCACAGAGTTTGCAGGTGCTAGTGATTGGAGCCCCAGTCTCACCTGGGTCTCTAACACCTGCAGTGCAAATAAGGATGATGAAGCTCTCAGGTGCTGAGGGTTACCCTGATGTCCCCCTTTTGGATTCGCTCTGCTCTGAGTATAAAGGTTGCACCTGAGAAAGGAGCTCCTTTGGGAGGTGTTTGGTGGTTTGTATCTCTACCAGCAATAAAACAAAGCTCTAAGGGAAGAGGGGTTTGGGTTTGGCTCAGCATGGACACGTATGAGGTGGGGATGGGTGGGATATCACCTCCCAAACACAGAAGGGGATGGAGGCTGAGGAGCTGTTATTGAATCCCTTAAATCCAAAAAGGCCGGAGCAATCCAAGGATTTGGGAATGCCAGGAAGCAGCCTTGTGTAAGAAAATCCACCCAACAACAATCTCTGTGAGGGCAGGAGGACAAATTACTTGGCTGCTGGCTGTGTGCTGGAGAAGATGAGGTATGTGGCAAGCTGCTGGGTGAATGGGGGCTGCGTTGTCCTGACAAGTGCGATGGGCAGGGACTGAGCTATGGGGTTTGTGCTCCAAGAACCGTGCCCTAAAACACTTCCAAAACCACTGCAGCGTGCTGGCAGGAGGAACCACTGAAAAGCGTTGCCTGTAGAAAGTTGTTCCCAGACTCAATGTAAATAAGCAGTGGTCACTGCCATGCCAGCTTGAAGCAGTCCCAAAGCAGTGCTAAATGCTGCACTGAAACTGGGCTCTTTATAAATACAGAGCAGAGAGAAAAGATGAATCAGACCCAAATCGAGGTGTTTCACCCCAAGGATGGAGCACATCTTGGGGCTTGGTGGCAGCACGCTGCATCTCTTCCCCTACCACTGCTGTGGGGGTAGTTTTGCTCCACCACCAGGATGAAGTTTTGGGTTTGGGCTCTGTGAGAGGTGGGAACCCAGTGGCTCTGAGCTGCCCTAAGCCCTGGCTGAGCTGACCACCCAGCCGAGCAAACAGCCTGTGCGTGCCCACGCTCCCCTCGAGTGTCAGCAGAAAAATGGGGGCTGCTGGCACAAACAAGCTTCTTTAATCCCCTTCAACACAACCTTCGTGGCCAGGCTGTGCTCAGCCATAGCTGTGAGCTGATGTGCTTTGATGGAAACAGGGCATTTCCTGAAGCTCTCTCCATGCCGCGTTGTGCTCAAACACTGCAGGCCACAGACGGAGGCCTCCTGGGTTCCTATCTCCAGATTTCTCTGTCAGAGCCAGGAGGTGGCTGGGTTTGCCTTCGTCCCAGCAGGGGCAGGAGCTGGAGGTTGGCTGCCCGGTGCTGGCACGTTTTGCTCCATCCATAGCTCACAGATGGTGCTGGGACCCTTTGCTGCCAACAGGTTGCCCAACACGCATCTCCTCTCGTTCCTTGTCGGGGTCTGGCCCAGAACGCCAGGAAGGAGGCAGCTGTACTAGTCCTGGAGTGACGCTAATATTTTGCTTTTATGAACAAATACTTGCAACCGAGCCAAAGTCAATTGCCAGCTCTGCTGGGAGAGAGGATCTAGCATCAGAGAAGGATCTCGATTTTGTTCTTGGTTCGCTGTATGACCTTGCAAATAATGACAATATTGGCCCCAAATGGACCGAGATGAGGTATTGGTGGCTGTTGTTGATTAAAGAGCAGGATGTTTCGGTCTGCAGAGGGGTTGCTCCCTCCAGACCTCACACTGGCCCTCCATCTGCCTGGTTCTTCCCCAAGGGACTCCGAGCAGACTCTGCTGATGCGGGCAGCCGGGTTTCCTTGCTGGCTGTGGATGAAACGAGAGCTCTTGCTGGCACGGAAACGGACCCAGCACATCACCCCCACCCTGCTCCCTCAGCATAAAGATGCTTCTGCTGTGTCAGGTCAGCTCAGGGGCCCAAAATGTGGGACTTTTCCCAAGTAGGTAGGTGCTCCATGCGACCCCTAGGGTGGGCAGCTCTCAGATATATGACAATAGTTGACCAAATGTCCCAGTTTGTGTCTCCAGGCTGTGGAGCACATGCTAAAGGCTGTGGGATGGCACAGTGGAGGCTGTCTGGCCACAACTCCCTCCCTGTTGGCAGCGTTTGTGCTCCTGGGATGGTGCTGGGGAATCTGCGGATGCATTTGAGGGTGGTGGGGAGGGAGCACGAAGGCTGAGTGGTCTGGAGCGGGAAGCAGCAGAGGAGCCAAGGCTGGGGAGCGCTGGCAGAATCGTGTTGTTGGTTTTGATTTTTAAAGCTCGGCTCCAGGCAGCTGGAGGTTTCAGGCTGCGGACTCTGCGCTGCTTCTGAGAGTGGTGTTACGGTGATGCTTGTGCACCCCTCTGCACCCAAAAAGGGAGCAGCCAGGAAGGTTTGCACCACCTGGGGTGAAGGATTGCTCCAGCAGGGGAAGGGAACGCTGAGTGCTGGTGCGTTGCTGGTCCTCTCACTGCTCGTGGGTAAAAAGCAGAGGTTTTTTGATTGATTTTTGACTGAGAAGGGGTTTTCTACAAGTCCAGGGCAGGGGGTCAGTGGGGCTTGGCACGGGGCACGGTCCTTCCTCAGCTCGGTGCCACCATGCAGTAGCACTTTGTGCCTGAAGGATGTCACCTTCTGCCTTGTCACCTTCAGCTCGTGGCCCTGCCAGTGCTCCTGCAGCCCTGGTGGGCTGCAAAGTGGGGGGAGAGTGCCTCACCAGCTGGAGGAGAGCAGGCTTCTGTGCTGTGACCCACCTCGGAGCCTCTGCCGCGGTGCTTGGCGAGGGGCCCTGACCCCTGGTAATCCCTGCTCCGTGGGGATATTGAGTTTTCTGTTTGCTTTGTGAGTGAAATTGGCCAAGACGCTGTGAAGGGAGGAGAGAGAGCTCTAGGGAGAGGTGTTAAAGAAATAGGAAAACATTATTAAGAGTGTTTTAGGCCGGCAGTTTCCCTTATTAGTGCTTTCATGATGGAAAGAAGCCACTTGAAGCCTGTGCAGTTGCATGAGGCCACCACGTACAGGCCCCTCGCATCGACGCAGATGGCTGCGCCCAGCCCCTGGCATCACCTTTCTCTTCCAAGCCGTGCCCTGCACGCGCTGCCTCCTTGCCTTACAGATCTCCTCCTCTGGCTGCTTGCCCCTGCTGCAAGGGATATGCAGGGAATAAGGAGCTGTATGTGAAATGTTCCTTTTGAGGGGCAATCCTTGTCCAAGGCAGGTGTTGGATAGAAAGAGAAGTCTGAGAAGGAGAAGGGGGACACCAGGTGAAGGACAGCACCAGGAAAAGAAAGGAGTTGGCATCTGCATGAAGGTCTCTGCTCTTGGCAGCCCCAGGCATTCAGTAAATCTCCCTCCACACCAAAAAAAAAGAAATCACTTTTTGAGAAAGGATTGCTTTAAACAGTCCTATGGTTGGGAATATCTTCCAGGCTTCTCGCAGCTCACATTTCCCAGCCTGTCATGGGGTCAGGCACGGAGTGGTGGAGTTAAATGAGAAATAAGAGTCTCACGACTGTGGGAGCCAAGGTTTGGAGAGGAACAACCCAAACAAACCATAAAACGGAACAAAAGAAAGTGCCAGCTATTCCCAGGTTCCTGATAACATCATCAGAGGTGGCAACACTGGACTTCATAAAAAGCCTCGCTGAACTTTAGGGTCAGGCTCAAACAACGACAGCTCTTTCCTTTGTCCATTTGTGCCTGCATGCCTGGGGAGTGACGTGTGGCTGATTGTTACTGCCTGGGTGATGGCTATCTGTGCGCCGATCTCAGATACCAAACAGACCCTGGACTGGCCTTGTCTGTGTAAAAATCCCAGTGTGGTCGGCGTGGAAGTGGTGGTGCTGTTGTGTTTTCAACCTCTGTGTTGGAGGGTGCAGATTTTCCAGCGTCCTGCAGCTGTGTTACACAACTGGAGCACGTTCTTTTGTTTTTCCTGGCTTTTCTCACCTGCAATGGCAGTGTGCTTGTCTGCTCCTCACAGCGTTGTACTGTGATTTAATGTCTGCACCAAGGCAGCGAGATGCCACAGGAAGGCTGCTTTCTGCAAGCAGTAGCGCATCGGTGTGGGGATGTATCTGGATCTCTGCTCTCACAGGGGCAGGTGTGAAGCAACCTGGGATTTTTGGAGTCTGTTCCTCCTGAAGTCATTCAGTCCCAATCCCACAGGGATATTTTTCTTCTGTTCTCCATAGCCTATAAAAACAGGATGCTTTCTCCCATTGCAGCTGAGTGAAAGTGACGCTCCTGGAGAGGGGTGACAGGAGGTGTTTGGGGGGAAGATCTCCAGGGAAGGAGCTCAGGACTGGGCTGTCCGTTTTCAGCCAGTCTGGACAGAAGAGTCCCAGAAGGAGTTTTTCTTGCACCAGTTCAGGAGAATTGATGCAGTTGGAAGGAGACACATCACAAGAGCCTCTGCAGAAGGCTACCCGAGTGGTATCACACACTGGAGAATCCACGTGAGGGAGCACGCCCTCAGACACACTCTGTCCATGTAAGAAGCTTTAACCAAACCTCTGGCCGACTGAAAGACTGCTCCGTAGGAAACCCATTTTGACAGGAACCTACAGAACTGCTTGTATTTATTTGATTGATCACTTTAAGTGGCAAAAGAGCTTTCCTCAGCTATCATTAAACCCCCAGGTGTACCTGGGGGGTGTGTAGAAGGATAATGGCACTCGGGCAGGTGCAGCCTGCGGCAGGGAAGGGAATCACCTTTGCCCCTAAAGGAGCTGCAGGGGCAGCAGGATGTCATCGGAGGGTGCTGGGCAGGAAAGCCTTGCCCAGGCCCAGGCCAGGAAGGGTTTGGAGAGGGGTGCCTGGAGGGAGGAGAGGAGGCTGAGCAGGGGCCAAGTTAACCCCTCACGTGCTGGCATTTTCCAGGCGGCGAGCCAAATGACTGCTCGGGCAGATGTATATAACACATGTCTGCAGTCTCCAAAGGGTTATTAACTGCGCAGTAATGGCCATGAAACTTGGCTTCCTCGACGTACATTTAAAATTGTAAAAAAAAAATAATAAATAAGTAAATATAAAACATTTAGCTTCAGAAGGGGAGAGGGCTTGTTCCCTAGAAACTGTGGGGCTAAATCCATTCTCTGATGGTGAGGACTCCCCCCTGTGAGGGCTGGGGACAGAGGAGAAATGCAGTCACTGCAGCAGGACCACAGCCCCCTCCAGCCACGTGCGTTATCCTTATTGATAACAATTTCAAGACTTTTCTGAAAAGCCCACGGTGTTAAATTAATAAAGTCTGTGTCTCAGTGGAGCTCTGGGACTCGCTTTCAATAAAACCACTGCTGCTCCTAACACGGTTTCCTCTTTTTATTGCATGGGTACCTCCACAGGGCCTTCTCCTTGCCTGGCTCCAGCCTTTGCCAAGAGCAGGGCCTGCCTGTGACACTGCCCTTGATGCAGGGTGTTGCAGCTTCTCGGGCCACTGCCTTGAGGCTCTGCATCTCTGTGATGCTCAGAAAGTCCAGCCCTACCCCATCGTGCTCTGTGCCGGCCAGCCCAGCCACGGAGTGACTCCTTCCATGCAGAAAGTTACAGACTTCTCTTTATTAGTGCCCCTTTTCCCCCACACTATTAAATTTAGTCTTTCTTTGTGCTGTTATTTTGGCAGAGGACTTCGGAAGGTGGGAGAAAGGCTCTACTAAATACTCACGTAAATCCACGACCCCCAGTCAAACCCTTTTGTTTGAGGGAAGAGCCGAGGCACCAGCTTTGGTCCCTCAGCAAATGAAGACGGCTGGTGGTCTGGGTTTAAACACGACTGTGTGGGGCTCAGGCCAGATCTGGCAGCTCACAAATCAGATTCCTCTTGGCTGTAGGAGTGGAGGAGGATTGCCATGGGTGGGAGAGCTGTGGGGAAGCTGCTGTGCCAGCCTGGGCTCTGGCCTCAGAGGGAGGTGCTGAAGGCACTGGCTCGCTGCAGGTCAGGGGAGAAATTGAGTTTCTGAGGTTTTGCTTTACCCTTACCCATGTTATGCCACAATTGACATAACGCAAGACAGTCCCAAATGGAGATTTTGTCTTATTTGCATGGGTTCTGAGCCAGTCCTTTGGCTTTGGTAACTTATTTCTTGTTAGAGCACAGACCAAGCCTTAAAAGGGACTGGAAAATGCAGAGCTTTTAAATCTCACCTGATCTCATGTTAAAAAAAGTGAATTTGCAACACGGGTCCTGGCTTTGCTCAGATTTTGTCTGCTGGGAACTGGTTGGATCCCCAGTTTCAATCTTGCTGCTGGTGGCTGGTAATGTCTTCCCAGTGCTGCCACGCTGGGGAGACAAGTTTCCTCGTGGTTCTTGGTGCTTTGGGCTGCCACAATGCCTGGAAGAGAGAAAATGGGGTTAACCTGCCCATCACAGCATGCAGCCAAGTATCTGGTAACGTGATTTATACGCTACAATCACTGCTCATGCAAGGCAACACAAGAAATCCTGAACAGAACTGGAAAACAAAACCTCTTCCACAGAAATGGAAAAGGTAAAACTGACAAGCAAGGGGCTGTCAGTGTGGGCTGCAACAGCACTTCTTAGCCTGAAGTCTCCAGACCATCACCCTTTCTGAACAGGCAAAGGCATGCTCTTGAATGTCTGAGGTCCTACCTGGTGCTCTCTGTAGCAGATGGGGCACCAGCCATAAGGCTATGAGAGATCTGTGCGAGTTGGGAAAAGAGGCAGGTTTGGTTCAAGGAAGAGGGAGGCCAAACCCTCATGATGGCGTGTGCTTTGTTTCCTCTTTCTGTTTGTCTTGCTGCAGTCTGGTTCTACCCCAGTGAAAGGAGGGGACCACGCCGGGTGAAATTTCTTGAGTGGAAATCTTTGACGATGCTGCTGAAATAATTCTAAATTGAAGTTTCTTTGTTCTTCCCTCCATTTTGTGTTAACCTGGTTGTCTGCAAAGCTTCTTGCCAGCCTTTTTCTTGGTTTCAAATGGCCCTTTTCTTAGCACTACCCCAGCTGCCTGCCTGCAGGGATGAGTATCCAAATCTGGTTCCCTTTGCTTGCATCTCAGAGCCATTACCCCTGTCAGTACAACTTTGGACAATCCTTGTGTAAGTGCTGTGCTGAGATCTGCCAGAGTCATTCGCACTCTTTTATGGGTCTTCCTTTGAATTCTTCAACGATTTCAGTAAAAAAAAAAAAAAAAAGAGTTGCAGATTTCTGCACGAGTTTAAAATCCAAGACGCTGCTCTGCTTGGCCGCAGCAGTTTAAAGCTGCAAACGCGTTGGGTCCTTACTGCTGTCTATAACCCAGCCATGCCGGCAGCACAGGACCTGATCCAGAGCCCACCAAATGCAGTGGAAATCTTTTTTCCTGGTGGAAATCACCTCCTGCTTTCCACAGCCCCCGGGCCAGGCTGGCTTCTGATCTCCACGAAGCTGAGGACACGCAGGGCTTGGCCAAGCCATAAGGTAAGGAGGAGCTCTTGGGGCTGTAGGGTCTTGGTGAGGATGGAAGCTTGTGCATGGTGAGGATGTGAGTGTGCAAGGATGTATGTGTGTGAGGACGTGTGTGTGAGGATGTGCGTGTCACACACCTGGAGCAGTGAGAGGAATGGGAGCTGGAAGCTGAATTCCTCCTTATCCTCTCCCAAAGCATCCTCTTGACCAGCACCAACAGCCTGTCCTGCCTGCTTTAAATCCCTCTCTTCTTCATCACTTTAAAGACCAGTCTTTGGATCTCAAGAGATTTATGCACTTGGTTTTTGCCTTTTTTTTTTTTTTTTTTTTTTTTTCTTCTTCCAGCATAGCAAGTACTTGGGGGAGTATACAAGATTGTCTAACATCTTCGTGCACCCAGATATTCCCAACCTCAATTTTCCTGCTCTTTTGCGAAATAATGGAGGGGATATCTTTTGAGAAATAATGGAGGGGATCAAGCCTTGAGATGCTGCTGGTGGAGAAGGCTACAGGGAATGATGGAACGGATGGATTTATCATGAGAACTCATCAAACTTCTCATCAAACATCTTTCAGCAGTAGCAAAAGGTGCTGTGGCAGAGCTCTGCGGCCAGCTGGGCCGTGCCAGAGGCTTTGTGCCCCTCAGCGAACACCCACCCCTGGCTCAGGGGCTGCTGAGGGCCCTAAGATGGCCCCGGGCCAGCCCTAAAACGGCCCCAAGATGGCGCCCCAGCCCCTGAGGGGCAGCGAAGGGCGCCCCCCGCCGGCCGCCCCCACCCACGTGCCACCTCCCCCCTCCGCGCCCGCCTCCTTCGCAGACAACCAATCAGCGAGCGGTGGGCGGGGAGAATCGGACTTCTCAACCAATGGCGGCGCGGGGCCGCGGGCGGGGGGCGTGGCCGGGCGCCCAGCACGCCGCGGCTGCCGGCGGCGCCGCGTACTGCTGCCGAGGGCGGGCAGCGCGCACACGGCTCCGCTCCGCGCCCCGCCGCTGCCGGAAAATGTTCGACGGCTGCCTCCTGCCCCTCGTCTTCCCCTGCCTGCTGCTGCTGGGCGGGACGGACGCCGCCACAGGTAGCGCTGCGCTCCCCCGGCGGTGGCGGCGGTGCCGGTGCGGACCGCAGGGCACGGCTCCGTGCGGCTCCGTGGTCCCCGTTCCGCTGTTTGCCCGCCCGCTGCCGCGGGGCTCCGTGCGGGGACGCTGCTGGCTGGGCTCGGCTGCGGCTCGCGCTGCTTTTCCCCCCTTCTCCCTGCAGCTTTTTATTGGGGCTGGTGAAACGCGATGCTCGCGGCTCCGCTCTCTTTATTTATTTATTTATTTTTATTTCATATATATATTTTTTTTTATAACGAGTGGCTTCAGCCTGCGCTTCGCTCCTCTCCTCCCCGCGCGGCTTTGCCTCTCTCATCCGTGTGTGCACGGCGAGCGCAATAAATCCCCTTTTTCCCCCACCGCTGGCTCCATTGTCTCCGCTGCCTGCTCGCAGCTTCCAGCGCACGGAGCCGCCGAGCTGCAACCCGAGCTCGGGGCTGGCCCCGCGGGGAGGGACGGGGGGGAAACGGCACGGGACCGGCCCCGGCTGGGGGAAAGGCTGCGAGCCCCCGGTCCTCCCCGTCGTGCCTGTGGTGGTGGTTGGGGTTGGGGGGGGGGGGGCTACGTGCTCCTGAGCCCCTCTCCCCTTCTCGCCTGCAGCTGGCGGCGCGGAGCTGGAAGTGGTGATCCCGGAGCGAGTGGCGCTGGAGAAGATCCACCTGCTGCCGCCCGCCGGCCGAGGGGATCGCGGCGGCGGCGGCCCCCGGCGCCGCCGGGCGCTGCGGAGGGCGGCGGAGGCTCTGCTGCTGCTTCGCCTGCCCGCCGGAGGCAGCGAGCTCTACCTGCAGCTCCGCCGCGACCTCCGCTTCCTCGCCCGGGACTTCGTGGTGGAGCAGCGGCGCGGGGAAGGGCGGCGGGCGGCCGGCCCTCGGCGGCCGTCGGAGGAGCGGCTCTGCTTCTACACGGGACACGTGCTGAACCGCAGCGACTCCTTCGCCTCCCTCAGCACCTGCGCCGGGCTGGTACTGGCAGCGCGCCCCGATGGGTGTCTCCCCCTCACCCCCGCGTCCCCTCGGGCTCACGGTGCTGTGGGGAGCTTCCCCGCTGTCCCCTGCCTCAGGGGGTGCCGCTCAGCTCCCGGCTTCGTGCTAGGGGAGATGCCCCACGGAGGCAAAAAGAGGCTATGGGGTTGTGCAGGCGCCTCAGTGCCTCCCCTCAGCATTTCACTTCAGCACCTCACCTCAGCGCCTCCCCTCAGCACCTTGCCTCAGTATTTCACCTCAGTACTTCCCCTCAGCACCTCGTCTCAGTGCCTCTCCTCAACATTTCCCCTCAGCACCTCCCCTCAGCCCCCTGTCCCACGCTGTGTCTCCAGTGTCCCCCCCATGAGGGCTTTCTGTCAGCCCCTGGGAGCTGCCCCTGTACCTCAGTGTCTGAGGGGCCAAGGCTCGCCCCCACAGCGGGCACTCATCTGTAGGGCTTGGAGAGCGCCACTGGGGCTGGTGAGTGCTCCTGTGGTGGTGCTGCCCGCCATTTGGGTGGTTGGTGGGCTCTGCCTGCCCTGGTCCCCTTTCCAGCAGGTGTAGGGGACACCATGGTACAGCCTGGGACAGCGGCGCCTCAGCAGGGCACTGCTCCTTCAGCCTGCCCCTGCCACTTGGTGCTGGTGCGTGAGGGACTTGTGTGGGGACGCCTGTGGCACTGATGGGAGCCCAGGACCAGCCCTTTCAGGGTGTGTTTCCCAGCCAGGTGTCTGGGTTTCTCTATGTAGTGTTTTCAGGTGGCCCCACAGGGGCTGGGATCTGTGAGTATATTGGTGAGAAGAGGTGAGATTACATGGGACGGCCTGCGTGATTCTCAGTGGAGGTTTAGAAGGTCAAGACAAGGGAAAGCTTGTAATAATTGCTGAAAGTGCTTCAGAAAGTCACTGGGGCATTAAGCGTGACTCCCGGTTAGTAGTCCTGGGACGCGTGCCTAACTTCTTGGTGCAGGACTGTTGAGGGATATTTCACCTTAAACTCTTTGCCGTGTTAAACACTCCGTGTGCTCTGCACTTTGGGCTTCCAGCCCTCCTTCCTGAACCATATGAGGGCGCTGTGCCTCAGGTTTAAAAAAAAACACACCACAAAGTGGCTTCAAGATGCTGAGGATTTGAGTGGCACTGTAAACCGAGCTGTGTGCCACCGAGGGCTTGCTGAGTTTTAAGTCGATACCTGTTTCAAGCTTTCAGTCACTAACAGCTCTGTGCTTTTGTCACCAGGCACGTTTCGGTGTTCCCATTCATGAAGTGCTGGGCTTCCAATGCTACCAACTCCAGCAGAGCTAAAAAGCACACAAGACAGAGAAGGAATGTTTTAAAGAAAGAAGAATGTAGTTGTAGGCACGGTATTAACTGCCGGAGATCAGGGAATGGAGGAGGGGGAGAGAAAAAGATTGGCGATGCTCCCAGTAGAAAAGTTGGAAAAGAGACAAGACTAGTTAGCCTTTGTTCATTACTCTGCAAATATGAGCCGCAATATTGCAGGATCTGTTTATGTCATGAATTCTGAGCAATGACTAAATTGACATAACTGAGCTAGCTGGCATAATTTGGGACGAAAAAGTGACTTCTGTCAAAGCTGCTGGTTTGTGGCACTTTGGGGGACCAAAATCAATACTGCCACATGTGTCAGTGGCGGTGTTGGTAAAGCTCTGCTCAGTTTGCCTGTGAGTCTGGTCCTGGGAGTGCTGAGAGTGGTGTGGGCAGATGTGTTGAGAGAGATGAGTTTCTGCATGTTAGGAGACTTCTTTCCTTTTAGAGGAATCCATTCATTTACTTTTCATTCAGATAATCACCGGGAATGGGGAAAGGGCTCAAAGCAGAGGCATGGTACGTAAGAGTGAGTGAGGCTTATAACACCTTCATGAATGAAAAATAGAGAGCAGAAAGCTGAGTGTCTCTAGGCTGAACCCAAACTTCAGATAAGCCTCATTCTATCAAAATGGGTTCACTAAGTTGACCCACGTCACCAGGTAGACTATATTCCGGCTAAATTGACCTTTTGGCTTCTTAAGCCTATTTGTAAACATGAAGCACAGCAGATTTTAGCCTCCTGTCACAGTGTTTACTCAGCCTTTTGCAGTGGCTGCGCTAAATCCACATACCTGCGATGAAAGCTATGCGATTTAGTGGGAAGATGCTTCCAGGGATCAGAGGAATGAAGAGTTCGCCTCGGATTATCTAGGAGTGCCTTGAATCTAGAGCAGAACTGAAGTCAGGTGACTTCAGAGCCCAAATTGTTTGTCTTCTGGTTGGCAATTACAATACCCAAACCATTGCTGCAGCACTCTTTGTGTTTTCCAGTTGCTTCCTTAGATGCTGTTGGCAGCAGAAAGCATAGAGCTTTGCCCTCAGCAGCAGCACAGCTTCACAGGTGGGAAAACAGTCAAGGTTTGTGTGCTGGGCTAAAAGGAGGAGCTTGGTTGTGGAAACCTTGCTGCCTGTGTATCCTGTTGGTCGTGTCTTGAGCAATGCTAGCGCTGCAGTGGGATGTTTCCTGAAAAATTCACTGTGGGAGTGCTAATGGGGCTGGAAACGGATGCTCGAGGCATCTCGTTGAGAAAAGCTGGTTGATCAGAGGTAACGATACTGGATCCTGATCTCCACCTGGCTCAGACTTTGTTGTAATTGTATTCCTCAACCATGCCATAAATCACACAGAAAGTGATGTACAATGACCGAGGCAGGTGGAGTTCTAAGGAAAACAAAATCCCTGATGCAGTGGCATGAAAACTGAGCCAACACCGGACTGAGCAATTGCTTCCTGGTGGTTTTATCAGGTTCCCAGCGTGACATCTGAAGGTTACGTTTTGTTTTTTAAACTCTGCTTGCAGATGCTGCTGTTAACCGCTGTCGTCTGGTGTAGTTTCCTGCCGCAGCTTGCAATTGCATCGAGCAGGGTGGCTTGTAGCTGTACCAGGCCGTGATGTGTTTAGTGATGGTTTACCTAAGGTCCTGTCTACGTGGTTAAAAGTACCACTTGTGAGGACACTGCAGCTTTCCCATCCTCCTTGACAACCTGGGAATTGCCGCGTAGATGAGAGTTACCGAGTTCCCCAAAAGCGCTACTGCCTTCAACTTGGCAGCACTGCACCTTGTCTGGGGAATTCAGTTGTGTAAACACTTGGCTTCTGACCACACCGCAGGACTGAGCTCACCTTTCCTGGTGTTGCAGGGACACGGGCAGGAGCACAGTTCTGCAGCTCGTTTGACCGATGCTACAAGACAGTGTGCAGCACAGGAGATCGCCGCTTTTTTGGGAAGTTCCAGCTCTGTAAGGCCATGACGTGGGTTGTCTGGAGGTGAATTGTGTAGGGGATTAAGGCTTCTGCTTCCAGCCATCCGAGGTCAGGTCGTAGATGAGGTATGGCTCTTCCCAGTGTGGAAATTCCAGTTTGCTTGAGACTTCGCAGAACTGCTTTCAGGTGAAATTTCAGTGATGTTTTGCGTGTTGCTGTCTGTGTGCTGCCCTTACCCTCTCTAGCAAAGTTTGGCAGGGCAGCGTTACGTTTTGCAGCACTTCTTTGACTGAAGTGCAGGGAGCAGAGCAGAGGAGGCCCTTTCAGCACGATCTACTTGTGCTGTGACTGCAGTGGTGCTTTCTTTGAGTCCTGCTGTGACTTGACTTGTCTTGTGGACCAAGAGAGAGGAAACAGGCAGGGTCATTTGGCCTCTGGGGAGGCTTCTTCCCCAGCTGCACGGTGCTGCTTCATGCTGCCTCCAAAATGTGGGATTCCCAAAGACTTTGATGTATTTCATTTTTTATTTTTTTTTATACTTCTTGCTAGAGTCATTTGGACATGCTGATGTGCAGTCTGTTGGACTGCGGTGTCAGTGCATTGCAGCTGGTGTAGGCTATTCTTGTGTTATACCTAAAGTTTTGAAAAAGTTAAAGTTTTCAGAGGGCGATGGGTACATCCAAATGAGCGTTAGGTTTTGATTTAAACAGACTTCAGGTTCATCTCTAGGAGCCTTGTGTAGTCTTGTCTGATCAACACCGAGAAGAAAAGGAGTTATTTACTTCCAAGCGTGTATGGTGACCTTTGGCAAACCTCATGCAGCTCCCAGTGGACAAATTTCCAACCTCTTGAGATATTTCTGAACAGTGACTCTTCATTTGCATCCCCTGCACCTCCCAGTTTGGCACCATCCGCAGACTTCCTGAGGGTGTAGCTGTTGGTAAGTTTGGGAAGTGTGGGCAAAGAGAGCTGACAGAGCGTCCCTCTGGACCTTGCTGTGTCAGCCAGCTGTTCCCTTTTTTCAGGAAGGTTGGGCAGAGATTCTGGAGGTGATGAGGCGAAATGGTTATCATAGGGTCGTGATGGTCGTTTGGGTACTAAACAGGGTTAAATGCAAAACGTGCATTTGCCAGTTAGCTGGAAGAAGATGGGTGCTTCAAGTAAGTGCCTCCCTGATGCTTTGTCCTGTTTCTTAGCTAGCCTAGGTTGGTGAATTGTCCCTTTGGATGTGTTTGCCTTTCTTCACTGACTGCTGGGGAGATGATGCCTGGTTTAAGGCAGATGTCTGAAGCTCAGTGAACCCAATCCCTGTCCAGTGGTAGCAGGTGCTTCGTGTGTGCAACAGGGCAGTGCTGCCCTTCAGGTGACTGCAAGAGCCTCTGCTGGGATGGAAAGCAAGGGCAGTGCAGGCATGCTAGGATTATAAGAAGATACGATTTCCCCTCAGGAAACCTTCAGCTCTGTCAAATCCTCTCGTCCAGGAGACGAGCTGCTTGGCATTCATCCATATCTGGTCCATAAGCCATGAAGTTAAACCTCTCAAAATTGCTGTGCTGGGTTTCTTTGTGCTGGGATTTTCTTTCTCCCTCCACAGTGAACAAAAGGGAGTTTCCTCACTCAGTAGTCTCAGAGGCAGGGGCAGGTCGAGGTGGAGGTGCAGGCAGATACTTGCGGGTATGTCCAGCTGAAATGATGCTGGAGCAAGGCCTGGCTTAAAGCTTTTGTTTTAAATTCGCTTGATTTGCACTTGTAAATAATAATTGACTTAAAGCTGAGGCATAGCTGAGAAGGACAGGTCTAAAAGCCACATGAAGTTTATTAAATCCAATCTGTGTAGGTTTTTTTCCTTCATTTTAGGTATTGACTTCATGTTAACTTTGAGGAAATGGTTAAATTAAGATTTACATGTAACACTTGAGAAATTGAGAAGGGGATGGGATTTTTCAGATGGTTATAACTGTTCTCTTTTCTGCGTGTTCATATGTTTGTAACTAATGAACACTTAGGAGAGAAAGAAAAATCTGTTAAAGATCCGGCATTGCACGGATCTTCAAAGATGTTGTGAAAATCAAAAGGGCTGGAAAAACGGTGTAACTGCTGGAGGCTGTTAACACGTGGGAAGGCACGGAGACCGCTGTGCGTGTGTGTGACCGACAAAGACTTCGGGTTCCTGTCCTGAGTTCGCCCTCAAGCTGCTGCATCTCCCCCGGCACTACTGGGGATGGGGTAGTGGAGCCAGGACGGTGTGGTTAAAAACACCGAGTGCCAGCCCTAGTGGTCCCTTTGCTGCTGTTGTGATTTTGGGGGGACGGGGTGAGGACCTGCCTCCTTCCCTGCTGTCTTTTATTTAGGCTGGGAAAAGGCGCAGTGACCGGGGAGATGTGTAGAGGAAGGCTGAGCCAGGGGTAGCAGGAGAATAGGTTGGAGAGGATGCAGCCACTGTCAAGCACTGCGGTCCTTGGGGCTGTACTGGGCAGCATATCTTATCCTTTTAATTGACTTGCTGGTTTGGTTGCCTGCCTTCTGAGGCTGAAATTATTCCGTCCTGTCCTATTAACTAAGCTGAGTGATTGTCAGCTATATGGTGCTGTCATGCTAGCTGTAAAATCCAGATTAGATTAATAATACAGATGATGATGAATTTAGAATCACAGAATCATTCAGGTTGGAAAAGAGCTTCAAGACCATCTGGTCCAACCACCCCGCTACCACCAATGTCACCACCAAACCATGTCCCCAAGCACCACGTCCAATCTTTCCTTGAACACCCCCAGGGACGGTGACTCCACCACCTCCCTGGGCAACCCCTCCCAACGCCTGACTGCTCCTTCTGAGCAGAAATGTCTCCTCATTTCCAACCTGAACCTCCCCTGGCACAACTTGAGGCCGTTCCCTCTGGTTCTATCACAGTTATCTGAGAAGAGGCTGACCCCCAGCTCCCCACACCTTCCTTTCAGGGAGTTGCAGGAGCAATAAAGTAAGAGGGAGAATAAGGTCTCCCCTGAGAGAGTGAGCTGAACTTCTAAACCCCTCTGAATTTTTGTGTTCTGATGACTCCTGTGTCTCAGGTGCTCTGGGATGGCCGGGCTGGGCAACCGCTGCCTGTTTTCCAGGACGCTGAGCAGCACTAGCATCCAGTGCAGTGCCTGGTCCTGCTCCTGTGTGCTCTCAGGACGAGAGGGAGTATGCCAGCTTTTGAGGTGCATCACCCCAGGCAAACACAGATTAGCAGCTCCAAAGCATTTCATTTAACTGGAATGATTTCCAGAGACATGGGAAAATAGCGCTGATAGTTACGTAGCTTTCTGTTGTTGTTCTTTATCTTCAAATCTGGCTCTTTGCAGTCCGTGAAGATCACACAGACTAGAGAAGAACTCGGAGCATTTGCAGTGTTGATGGCCGGTATCTGCTGCTGAGCCTAGCACAGCGTGTGGTGCTTGGAGTAGTCTGGAGTTGACAGAGGCAATACGAGGAATGCATTTCATATGGAAAAAGCAAAATAATGACCAGAGGATTCGGGTTACTAGGTCAAAACTTCTCATCTGGGCCAGCAGGTTTGAGGACTCTCTAGAACCCAACTGGCAAGGTTGGGGAGAATTGTAACTCCCAAGGAACACTTTACAGGCCCAATCCTGCAAATCTTTCCTGCCTGAAACTCTAGTTGGCTTGTCAGATTGAACTTGAGATTGCTTCTTAACCTATTCCAGGGTGAAGACGCATGGCTCTTTCCCTCCGTAGGTTTCACAATTCCAAAGCAAATGTGAACCATAAGTCCTTTCCAATGGTTTAAATTATTTTCACACTTGATGCCAGAAAAGTTGGGATATTGTCGGGTGGTGATGAAACTGACTTCTTCTTACATATTTTTGGCACCAACAAAAATGGTTGGCAGGTTTTCAGGAGCTCTGGTGTGGCTTTTAGTACCATGGCACCAGATTTACAACCCTTCTTCTAAATAATTAAAACCTATATTAAATACGGGGGCTGGGGCTACCTCCCAGCTGGAAGATTGGAACGAGGAGGGGAAGTAGCGGAGAGCATCGTAAAGGAGGCTGGAGGAATAAGGCACAGGAGTTTTCGCTGTCTGTGCAACAAGTCTGACAAAGCCCAACCTGTAATGTAAGTGAAGAGGAATTCCCTTTGGAAACTCCAGGGCAGAGTGGGTCTTGTAAATCAGTGTGTATTCTGTAGGGGCAAGGAAAAAAAAGTCTGTTTTTCTTCGTAAATGGGAGCCCTTCTGGCACATTTTAGGTAATCGGACCTCAGAAGAGGTCTCTCTTGTCTCTTTTGAGACACAGGACTAATTGTTATCAGCGCGCTTTGCAGCCCTGGCAAACAGAAACAGTGATTTCTTCAAGTGCTCTTTGAAAAGTAGTGACCCTTTGCGAGAGATCCTGCTTTTCCCCTGAATGCTGTTCGGTTTGTACGGCTGTCAGAAGATGAGAGCTCTCATTTCTCTCAGCAGAAATTCCTCTTGCTGGAAATACTAGGCCAAAGGGATTTCCTGGGTGTACGTGAGGACTGAATTTGGCAGGGAGGTGTGGAAATGTACAATTTACAGTACGTATGTAATGTATATTATAAATCATATTAGTACAGTCAGCTGTTGAATATATAGAATTTGCATGTACGTGCAGAGCATTTCTTTGGACGGCTGCCTGGCTGGCACAGAGCTCGGTGACGGCTGGGGGGGAGTCTAGTCTGCCTTTCTGTGTTTGGGATGGGTGTTAGAGTCAGGCAAGCTCCAGGAGCCCTCTGGAAGCCCCTTTACCCACCAGGTGTACCAGAGGCACAGTCGGATGCCTCCTGGCAGGCCACGTGAAGCCCTCCTTTGCTAGCAGAAGTTGGATCAGACCTAGAGAGTTCTTCCAAGGGACTGCGTTACAGAGAGCTGTATTTCAAGACTTTTCATTGCCATACAAATAACGTTGGATCAGTACAATGAAAAGGAAGTTTAAAAAAAAAAAATCACCCTCATTGTACATGTTCACTTTCTCCAGCGTGCTATAAGCTCGGCGTTGATTACTGAACCTAGAAGCTTTGTTAAGTTTTAAGGTGATATCTTTGCTTTCACTCTCTCCCTTCTATGCCAGAAAAGGAGTGGGAAAGGCATAAAAGACCCTTAAAAACTATCGGTTAGAGGCAGAGGAGGGCTCTCCAGGGGCAGAAGCTGCCTTCCAAAGATGTTCTTGCCAGCCCTGGTGTAAGGTCTGGAGCTGGTGCAAGAAAGGCAGGGTTTAGTGCTCTGACCTGTGCAGTCTACTGTTATTTAGACAGGGCCTTTGTCTTCCTCGTGTTACTTATTCCAGGAACGGTGGAAAAACCTTGTCACTGGGAAGGTACAACAGTCCATGCCCAGCTTGACCCCCGAAACTCAACCTATGGCTTGCAGGGAGAGCAGCAATTGTATATGGCCCCTACTGCAATCAGCAAAAGCTGTTTGGTCCCCGTACCAAAAAATGTGGGTGGGTCTGCAAGTCATGCTTGTGACTTCACTTCAACGCTTGTTGTCTGCAGGAATGACGTGTGTAGCTGGTCTGCTGTTTGCAGGCAGCCTTGTTCTGCTGAGATACTAAATGCCATTTGATAGCAATGCAATTCTAGCTGTCAGAAAGGTGTTTACGAAAGCATTTCTTTAATAGGGCTTGTTTGTTCTCATGTGAGCTGAGCATCTCGTAAGGCGTACGTATCTATGGCTCCAGACAGAGCGGTGTTCTAGCTGCAGGGAGAGGAAGAACTCAAAGGCAAGGCGTTGACAAGAACCCCTCCTCCTTTATTTTTATTTTTTGGACGTGTATAACACCTTGCATAATGATGTTTTTGAACAGTGCTCTGTAAAATAAAATATATATATATAAATGAGAAGCAGATGAAGATCTCTGTTCTGTACTATGCAGATTGAACATGACCATAATCACTCTTCCTCACACTGTAGATAATGATTGCAGGGAAATGGTCTAGCTTAAGACTGGGTTGATAAAATGGTAAGGATACCAAACTGTCTGATACCCTTTTTTTCCTTTTTTTTTTCTTTTGTGGACAGGTTGGCTATATTCAAATTGGATCAGAGCAAATGTTAATACAACCAGTGAATACATCAGAGACCTCATTTAGTGGAAAAGAACACTTCATCAGACATAGGCGCTCCACAAAACCAAGCCATCCCATGAAGTCGCACATTCCTGATGAGCACTGCAAGGTTGTAGCAGGTGAGCTTGAAGTGGCTCAAGAGAACAGCCATGAGTATGCAGTTGTAATTGTGACTGTGGTCCTGCCAGATATGTCTGTGTTTTGTAATTCAAGTGTTTGGGCAGCTGGAGGTGGTGAAAAATGGCATGTGCTAATGAATTCTTCTGCTACTTCAGGCAGAAAGAGCCACATCACAAGGACAGAAATAGTTAGGACACGTGCTATAACCTTCAATTTGGGAGGAGATAAACTTTGACTTCTGCTTTAACCATGCAACGTGATTGCTGCTCAGGAAGCTATTCACACCATTTTTTAGCAAAGACCCAAGTTTTGAAACTGAGGTCAATTGCAAGAGGTGCTCCTGTCTCATTTGGAGCAAATGAGTTTTATCTTTTCTGGAAATCCATCTGAGTGGGTTGCATACAGGGGGTATTTATTAGGAACTCTGCCAAATCTCTTCTTCAGGTTTCAGGGTGCCTTTATATTCTGTTTTTTCTTTTTTTTTTTCTTTATTTATTCCTCTGTTGCCCTATTGCCCCACCAATATTTCAGGTTCTGTCTTGTACTGGATGGGCTGGATACCATACAGAGGCAGCAGGTGAAGATGCCTACGCTATCCTTTACGTGGCTGTTAAAGGGACAAAATGGGAAGCAGAAATAGCAAGTGTAACGGGTACAGGACTGAGATTCACAAGTATGGGAACTGTACTTGGGAACAGAGTGATCAAGAACAACCCCTGTTTGTAGACCTACAGGGAAATGGCAGCACAAAAGGCTTCTTTCTTGGCAAAAGTGGTCAAAGTGGAGGTCTGAAGGAACTGGCTGGAATAGGCAGCCATGAGCAGAAGAAAGTTTGCGTGTATACTTTAAGTTTTTGTATTTAACCAAGCCTGTGTACCTCCAGAGATGACCTGTGCCTGCTCATTCACAAGGTTGCCTTCTAGCTGGTGTTGCTTGTCGGTAAGTCCTGTGGGCAGGGCCTTTATTTTCTCGTGTGGAGCTGAACTTTTGGTAGGTCAGCAGATATGTCGTGGACTGAGGAACTAAAACTCTCTTCTGGAAGCAAAGTGGTTGAATTTCATCATGTTTGTTGGGCTCAGAGCACATGTGCACATGCACGAACCTGCACACAGTACTGCTGTAGCTCAGCTCATGCCGAGGAGGTGGCAAGGTCCATGTAGTGAGTGTGGATCTGAGGCAGAGGGAAATTGATAGCCTGATGCAAAGCTTTCTTGAAGCTAAGGGTCTAGCTCTGTGACTGGATTTTTTCCTATTTGATGCTGATTGAGGGGCTAAACTAGGATGGAGTTGGGGACAGCATGTGCTTCTCTGGTTCTTGTGTGAGACCAAGATGGCTTTAGTCCTTCCCTCAGCAGTTAGGTGAGGAAAATCAGAAAATCTGGAACCGTGTGGTTTACAAACACGCACGCAGGAGTTTGCAAAAGAGCTGGGAACAGAGTTTGGCTGCCCTGGGTGCTGGTTCTTTGCCTTGCCCACGGGCTGGCTGTGCTAGAAGGGGAACAAAGCACCCGGCTGCAGCCCAGTGGGGAGTACTGCTTGCTTGTGCAAACAGCCACTGCTTCAAGTAGCTGTGTCATAAAATAATGAAATTGCTCATGGGCTTTGCCACTTAAAGGCAGACTCCTGAATGTTTTTCATTGTTGTGGGAAAGAAATGTAAGTCATGGCTGTTAATAGGCTTAGCACGTTAACGACCTAATTGACTCCTGTCTGGTTTGGATTAACTTTTGTGCACAAGGCATTTCGAAACAAAAAAAAATTAATCCTTTCTGACACACAAAAGGTCTATTCCCAATGAAATTGTGTGGAAATGGTGGCCCAGGGGCTTACTTACAGAGTTTTTCCTGGAAAAAGGTGACTCTACTGTGGTACTCTGCAACATCAGCAGAGCGAAGGACTGATTAGATTTGTACTAGAGAACCCTTCTCTCACTGGCTTGTAATTTGGCTCACCCAGGCTCAAACTTGTCAGAAAAGAATGGAAGTTGGAAATACATAGGAAGTATTCATGTCCTAGACATTTTAGATGCACATCCTTTATTATTGAAGATCATAATGTCTGTGCAAATACAACAGAAAAAAAAAAAGCCACAGAGTTGCCACATTCATTTTCCAGTCCTTAGGTGTTTTTCCTTGATTTTTCAAAACAGATGAGAATCACCTTGGAAGTTTTTCTTTTTGAAATTTTGCCATTCTGCAGTATGTGACATGATGCTGGCTTATTTGCGATTCAAACAAAATGCAAAGCATCAGAAGCTGCTCTTTAAATATGAGGTATTGATCGTGTCCCAGGAATTTAAATAGCTAGCGGAGTTCAGTGGCAAACTTAGTGTCAGCAGTGCCCTGTGATATCTGAGCTTAGTTGACTTAAAAAAAAAAAAAAATATATATATATTAAAGATGCCTGGTGTACAGTGACTTGTATGAGTATTTGTAGGGGCAGGGGGAGGAAAGCAGTTTAAGAAAGCAAAATGAGCTTAATCAGGTAGTGCCATGTGCCAGCACTGCTGGGTGGATGCAGAGCACAGCTTTCCAGCAGCATTCTCCTTGTGGTGCTTTCCTTGTAGATCCCAGCCCTGGGAGAGGGAAGCTGAACTGAACAGTTCTTTGGGGCCATGTAGTGCTAGCAGTCTGTTTTGATAAGTGGTTGTTAAAATCTCTAAAACAACTCCTTTAGCTTAAGTAGTTTAATGTCCTACAGCAGCAGAAATTTTTAGAGCTGTGGGAGAGCTTTGTGGGAGCCAAACGTCTCCTGGAATAATCTGTACGGGAGGATTAATCTGGCTGCAGGCAGGAGTGGGAAAGCACTTAAGGTTTTACGTGAGTGGATCTTTGAGATCTGAAGCTGAAAGTGCCTATGAAAGGGTTAAAACATCCCAGGTCTGTTGGTTCAGGACTGATATTTTAATTCCTTTGTTTAAATTCTGAAGTGCTCCAGCGGCAAAGGACGGATCTAGTCATCACGGGCCAGGTGCTATTGTTAGTCATATGATACGTGTATCTGTAGGATTTTTATCACCTGTCATCCAGCAGGAGAAAGAGTTCAAGTCACAATGCACGTTTCTGCTCAGGCACGAACATGAGCCCCTGTGAGGCAAACAGAAAACCCATTAAAAGGTTTCCAGGTGCATGTGCTGTGAGGGGGAAGGAAGGGAAGGTTGGGTTTCATTTGCTCTGAAGCACGGCGTCATTAAAAACATGGGAAATAGCTTCACACCAGCGATGTGAAACATCTCTTTGGTTCTCATCTCTAGAACGTGGGCCGAATCTGGGGTACAAATCTGTTGTCACACTGTTCTGATTTTAAAGAACAAGCTTGGCAACATTTTTGTCAAAGGTCTTGAGGTCTTGTAGTAGGGGGTCTTTCTGGAGAGAGGATGGAGTCACAGAGTTTTGTCTGTGGGTTTTAATACCTATAGATAAGGATTTCTCTACAGGTGAGCCAAGCGAGGAGAGAAGGAGGTCACTGTTTTAATGCATCGTACATGATTGTTGCCGTGCCCTCAGGCTCGGCCTGGACCTCCATGCGTAAAGTTCTCAACTTATTCCTGGGGCCCAGAAGTAGCTGCAGGGCATTTTTGTCTTTCAGCAGCATCTGCCCTTCCCCCTAAACTCGGATGTCATAGAAAGAGTCCTTGGCAGTGAAGGAATCGGTAGACCAGGGAGAGGACTAGTGGGAAACTGTACAATCTCCTTTGTTAACCCCCCCTAAAACTTAGAGTTGGGGCTGGGAAATACCTGAGATAGGGCTTTTTGCATTGCCTTGTCTCTCTGCAACCATACAGGATAAACAATAAAGTTGTTTCCACGCAACGATATCCACCACCTCAGCTGCAATAAATGGATATGGCTGTGGTAACTGATGGAACAAGGGTAGTTTAACATTCACTGATATCTCAGGATCCCAGAATGGTTGAGGTTGGGAGGCACCTCTGGGTCCATCTGCTCCAAACCCCTACCCAAGCCTGCACCTGATGCAGGTTGCCCAGGACCCTGTCCAGGCAGCTTGTGAGGGAAACTCGCAACCTCTTCCAATCTGGTCATATATTTTGCACGTTTCCTGTGCCATCAAAGTCTTAAGATGGGAAAAGTTTTCTGTTATTTTTTCCCTAACTTTTCTTTCTGAGAGAAAATACCAGCGTTAAAGACAGAGTCAAACCATGTTGTGAAAGCTTAGGATTCTCTGCTAACCATGTCATAAAATTTTCTGTTTCTTTGGGAAAAGTAAGTTCTGTTGTAACTTTTCCAGAGGTCTCCAGTGATGTATTAAAGTCCCCTTGCATAGAAGGGATTTGATATAAAATGCAGCCCACAAGTATGGGAGTGAGCAGCTTGTCTTTGGAGGGAAGGTTGTTATTTCATGTTTATGATGCAGGCCTCATAAATTACTCTTCAATGCAAGCTTGTTTTAAACCCCCCCTTGTCATCTTGAATGAAACAGTTTTCACTTAATGCAAATGTGCTGCGTGGACAGAAGTAAGAGGGAAAAAAACACAAGAGGGTCAACATTTTAATTCACAAAATAGCAATGCATGGCTTCTTTGTCTAGTTAGTTTGCCACCTGTTTTAACAATTGATCAAAGCTGGTAATAATTTAAATAAGTGCTAGTATGCAGGTATCAAATGTAGGGAACGCTTTCCCTGAACAGGTATAAATCCCAAACACATGTTCCTGCTATGTTGCATTTCCCCATCTTTAATCATTGTCTCTTAGATGTGTTTTCTCTGCAGGTTTGACTTGGCCTGAAACAGCAGCTGTTATGGCCAAAAAGCATGTGCACTAAAAATAGAGAGATGTAATGCAACCTGTATTAGTCCATATTAGGAAGCATCTGTTGGAGAATTAAAGCAAGGATTTCAGCATGGGCTATGTAGAAGATGTAATGTGATTAAGTGTTTGCAAGTATGGAAGTATTCCCTGTATCAGAAATTAGGTCTTTCAGCACTTTACCCATGGGAGTATGTTTTGTGTGGATAAATCCTGTGGTTTCTCCAGGTCCCTGGTCTTCCAAACAGAGAGTCTGGATTTTCCCTGCAAGCGTGATTGTTTCCTTATGGCTGACAAACAGCAGCCCTTTGGAGCAGCCTGCCATTCTGAAGTGTCCTTTTCCATCACATGTGGCGAGCAAAGTTTTATTGCTGGTTTGTTCTGGATGAAGCCCTGAGCATGAGGGCAGCACGGGTAATACGGAGCAGGAGGGACTTCAGTGTCTTCTTTCTCTACTGCCAAGGTGCAAAAAAGACATCAAAAAAAAGAGACATGCAAATATTTGTAGTTTGTGGATTTCTTCCCATTCCAGAGCAGCTGCAGACAGTAGAACTGTACTGCTCCTTCACTTGGTTCTTGATAAAAGTTAATGCTCGTTTCCACTGGAACTTAATGAAATCTGAACTGACAGGTGCTAATGAGCTAGTGTCTGGTGTCCACCGTCCTTCTCTCGGGATGTTCATGGCTATTCCAGTGGTCATTCTGGCTAGGAAGGCGGACAGGTGGCTCCAGGCAGACTAAGATACATTACTTACCTTTTAGCTGTCTTCATTTTTTCCATATTGTCATAAATCATAGCTCAGGTTTAGAGCCGTGAGTTGGGAGTTGGGATTCTCCTGGCTTTGCTTCCTAGTGTTTGACTTGTGACCTTTAGCAGATCACTTGGGATCTTCAGTGTGAAAACTGCCATGTGTTGAGCACCTACGTGTTTGTATGGCCAAGATGGGAACACTTTTGGCAGGTTTTGTCCCTGTTCAAAAGCTCTAAGCTTCCTTGGGGTAGTTCATGAATCATCATCCATATACGTCCCACTCTGAGCATCCATGACTGAAGGCACTGAAAGTTTAAGGTTGCTGGGACCTCTAATTCTTAAACAGTTTCTTAATTTACAGATTAGGCCTAGTAACAGAGCTGGCAGTGGTACTGTAAGGCTTTGGCTCTGAGAAGTTGCTCCATAAACTGGTGGTTTCTTTCTGTGATCTGCTCCCTGTGTAGTTTGACATACATGTATACATAATGGATTAGAAATAACTACTGCACTTTTTTTACCTCAGTTTGACCCACGGAACCAACACAGTTATGGGAGATGAAGTGAATTCTTTACTGGATTTTGCAAATCACCAGAAACAAATTGCCTGGCTTCCAAGGAGGTCTGTGCTACCTCTCTGAAGGTGTAGGTGTAGTGGTGAGGCCAGACTGTAAGTGGGGAACTCCTGGTTTGGTAAAGTCTCCGTGGGTTCTTCCAACCTCAGCAGAAGTGGTTGGCATTGGCTGCCAGAGCTCAGGATGGGCTGGTATGGCTGGAAGTTGTGAAAACATTCTTTGCAAACCAAGCACGTTTGCTAAAGACTCATTAAAACAAAATAAACCTGGAGGCCAACGATGCCATTTTTCACAGCAAAGCTGCAGCCAAGTGTTTCGTAGTCTCTAAAGCCCTGGAATGGATTAGGATTGTGCGTTATGATTGGTCTCAGATCTGCTACGTTTAAGTGATCAGAACTGAGGACTCTGAGTTCAGTCCTACATACATCACTCCTTGTCACTTGGATCTTAATTGTATTTGTGTTACAGGATCTTCCCCATGGCCCCAGGCAAGTTGGGACCTTTGTGTCAGTCACAAGCAAAGGAAATCAGTTCTGCTTCAGAGAATTTACAACTAGTAACACAGCAGATCAAATAGGAAGAGAAACCAAGGCACAGAGGCTAAGAGGGAGTGACAGAGCAGGTATTTCCATTCCCACTTCAATGGTCCTAGGATGAGACAGTGCTCATTGTGCCTGCTTTGTGTAACAGTAAATTATCTTCTGTCTGACATGAGTGAGTCCTTGTGTCTAGTTGAGTGGAAAGCCTACAGTGAGGGTGTGCTTTTAAAAGGAGATGAGTGCATGTAGTTGAGGAGGTGGCAATCTCAGAAACCCTGCTGACAAATTGATCCAGTGAGCTGGTGGAGGTCATAGGGCTGTCCTGTGCTGTAGTACAGGGCTGTCAAGGAAGCAACTGTGTGGAGCTTGGCCCTTGCAGCTGAAGTGTGATTTCTTTTTTTTTTTTTTTTTTTTTTTTTTCCCTTCAGGAGATCAGTTTTGAAAAGAACCTCTCTGTTGTTGTATGGATGAAAACTGCAGCTGCAAGGTAACCAATGCACAGAGCCCCCAGGAGCCAGTGGAGGAATGTTTGTGGTGGTGCTATGAGTTTTGAATTGACCCCCTCATGGGCTGGGAAGCCCATGGTGGTCTCGCAGCTCTGAGCTCTCCTGTGATCTGAGGTTGCTCCTTTAGCGTAGGCTGGGTTAGCGCATATCTTTTGTTGGGCTGACTTCTGCAGCAAATGTTTTGCCATGCTGGAAGCCTCAGTGCTCTGATGCTCTTCAAATTTGTCTTACTTCTAACCATGAGCAGCTTGATCCCCAAGCTGAGCAAACCAGGGCATTGAGTGTTACAGCTTTTGGGCATCCCCTGTGGTGATGCTGTGCTGTTCGTCTTCTGAAGAAGCTGTTCAGTAAAGGGTTCAAAAGCAGCTCTGCTGTCAGATCCAAATGTGAGGAATAGATTCATTTTTTTTATCTTTAGCATGTTTCTGTTGGTGTGTCTTTAACTAATAAACATTCGTGTCTGTATTTCACCCCCCCATCCTGATCTTAATTCAAAGTAAGAAGGAAGCCTGCTTATATTTTCTTCAGATTTTGGTTTTGCTCTTCTCCTGGGATGTAAGTGCCACTGATAACTTCCACTTCTTGTTTCACTTGCTTCTTGTTCAATTTTATACATTTCGTTTTTGACTTTAAATGAAATCAAGTCGTTGTGATACATCTGAAAAGTTATTTGAAATCAGTGCAGTGTCTAGATTGAATAGCAGTGTCCAAGAGGTGTACGTGCAGTACGCTAATCTTTTAAACACAGAATTGATAGCCTTTTGAGAGGAGCTTGTATTTTACTAGTGGTCCCAGAGGAACTTTGTGGTGTCCTGTCCCTGTGATAATACAGCAAACTTGTTCTTCTTCAGACTGAGTTATGGTTAGTATATACCTTAGCAAGAACTTCCTGTAATTTCTAGCCTTGGTTTGTGTACAGTGACGCTCAGTCTCTCTTTTGCTCCAGACAGGTGGTGATTTTTGTTTTTACATGAAAGTAATAAAACATGCCTGATGTGAGTACCAGAAGAGGATTCTCTAGAAGCTCCTGAGGCATAGGGACAGTCAATGTGGCCAGGTGGGACAAAGAGCTCTCTCCTTTTTATGTTACTGAAGTAACAGCATAGAGGAAAACAGAGCTAGCCCTCCAGGTGAGGACATAGAGATGTTACAAGGGTCATCAGTGGAGGGAGCTAGCAGAGGGCTGCCTGAGGAAGAGGTGGAGAGGATTTTTAAGGCAGCAATAGAAAAGGGCTTTTAGGGAGAAGTCTGGCCTTGTACAAAGAATTCTGCAGTTTGGCTTGTATTTGTGGCTGTCGTTGAACTGCATCCAGAAACTTTCTGTAGGTTTAACTAGAGTGAGGTAGCTAAAATTACAAAGGGGAAGATTAGGGAGAAATAAAGTTTGAGGGCTAGGAATGAAGGTCGGTCTTGAGATGAATCTGGGAAATACTGTTGGAAGGGAGGTAGGAGGAGCAGGAAGGGACTCTGCAGTTACAGCAGGAACATGCCAAGAACCAGACAGTGCTAGACAGGGCTTTCGGTGTGTAATAGGAAAAGGTCATTTGGGGCGGTTGCTTTGGAATTATACATCTGTTGGGTTGCCATAAAAAGCACTCGAACATAAGGAGTTTTCTACTGAGGCTTCAGAATAGCTCTGTTGTGCTATATATGTAATATTTTTTGCCATTCTGAGGGAGATTTTGAAGACTGTTGGACTGCAGAAGGTGATAGGATCATGTTGCTCTGCCTACAGCTAGCCATGGAAAGGTAAGAGCCTGTAACGAAAGCCAGCTATTGAGCTTCTGCAGCATTAGGTGCACTTTATGTTGAGGATCCAGTGCTGTACTGCTCTTCTGCCATCATGTAACAGCCCTGCATTTTGTGGGATTTTGGGCCAGATAGGCTGTGTAACACACTGTCAAAGTAACTGGCAAAAGAGTAATGTCCCTTGTGCCTAGTCACCCACAGCATATACGTGCTGTGCTGTAGATTGCCTGTTTCAGCTCATATTTCACATGTATTTCTGACCTCTTAAGCGGGGAACACCTGACTCCTAAAATAGTGTGCAATTTGGTTATGTATGCTCCCCGCTATGTAAACTCCTCTGACAGCCTCCTGCCCATGTTTTATGGCCTCTCATGCCTTCACACTAACACTTAACATCTGCACCACAAAATTTGTAACATCAGTTTGTTCAAATAAAGAATCCACCAAGCATTTAATCCTTGTTTTAATGGCTGATGTTTATTTTAGTTTGGGGTTTCATGTACTCATGGAGGGTTTCTCTGCCCATAGTCCATAAATCACATAGGGTAGGAATGAGACTTCTCTGTGCTGATTTGTTTCTGAAGTGAGGCTCTAGAGATTTTTATTTTTTATTTTTGGTACTTCCATAAAGCTGATTTAGCTCAGGTATGAGTTGCAGATGCATTTAGTGATTTATTTTTAGTATTGGTTTCTGATCTTTGGCTCCTCTTCATGAATTGTCTCTGATACAGAATACGCGTATTTCTTTTGTTCTGTTTGTTGTTGTTCATCCATGCAAATGAGGAGTTTTGTGTTTTCTCCATGTGCCTGATTAGGCTGGAAAATTGTTTGCATATGTGGGAGGCAGGAAGATGCAAATAGGGACTGCTCTGAAAGCAGCCCTCTGCAAGTGCAGAAAGGACAAAAAGGCTAAAGAAAAGGTACCTAGAGAGGATCTGCAAACCTAAGAAGGGAAAGAAAAAAGAAAGGAAACAAAGAGGGGACTTCCATTCAAGCAGTTTGCTTTGCTTTGCCTTACCTCTTGAGCAGTGACCACCTGAGCTCTCTGTTGGCTCCCTTGGGACCATTACACATCACCTGTTTTAGGCACTTGGTAAGCTTGCAGTTGGAGATTGTTAGAAAGCAGATGAGGGCGAGAGCTCAGATTCTCAATGTTAGGTCACTTTGGCTGTGTTTCTAGGTGAGCCTGTGGGGTGGGAGTTTTCCACACATGGTTTCTAGTCCCTGCCACCCAGTGGAAAGCAGCCAATCCACAAATTCAAATAAAACTCACGGAGGGTTCGGTCCAGAGGCTTTGTGTGAAGCAAGACTACCCAGAAATTTGTCAGGGGTCCCTTTGCTGCTGCTCTCCAGAAATCACACCTTTTGGAGTTCTGTACAGCTGCCTGCTCCAAAGAGGTGCTGAGTGGAACGGGCAAGGCCTTGCCAATTCTTTCACCTGCCTCGCGAGGCAGGACCGTGCCAGGCAGTTGCATGGCAAATGCAAGCTACAGTCTGGCATAGTGGCTTCCTTCTTTGACAACAGTGGCTTCTTTTCCACCAAGAAGAGATTTTTGAAGTGGAATCCTAAGTGCTCTGAATTTACTTTCCTCCACTTAGGGATTTTTCACAGCTTTTTCAATGCCAGGCCCAGACTTACTTGAGTTGAGGCTTAGACCCCCCTAAGAGGTTTATACCAGCTGAAAACCTTGAATTTATCAGGGAGTTACCAATGCAATAATTTGCTGGAGGATTGCTGCTGCTTCCGAGAAGGTTTTGATTGCCAGCAGCAAGACCCAAAAGATCAGTGTTCACACTGGAATAATCTTCTCTGACTTCTCTCCTGATATTTAAATGATAACCTTGATAGTCCTGCAGCTGAAGATGTGTGGCTTTGCAGAGTGAGTGGCTGAATGGAATGGAACAAAATGAACTGAGAAACAAACGTGAGAGCTATTTCACAGAAATTAGGTGAAATCATCTCCATTTCATAGTTGGCAAACCAAAGGTGTGCTCATCTGTCCTTTCTGCTATAGTTGCTCCATTTTATCTTCTTGCTTTTCTCTAGCACCTAGAAACATATGCATCCCCTATTCTGAGGCAGATTGTCACGATTACACCCTTTTCTGTAGCTGTCCTGAAGACCATGTGAAAAGAAGCCTTGAAACTTGGTAATTTTCTACTTTGCTTCTAGCATGTAGCTCCCATTATTTATGAGCACCCCAGGATTTTGTTTTTTTGCTTGTCAAGGGGCTCCCGTCTGTCTTGTCAGACCCAGGGGGATATTTCCAAACCCTTTTTGAAAAGATTCAAATCAAATTTCATGGTTGTTTTCTTATTTTAAAATATATACCAAGTGTTGACAGTTGATGCCTTGGGCACAAAAGCATGTACAGAGCGATACTGGAATGACTGCTAGACAACTGAGAACAGGGATGGGATGGATGTGTGCAAATGTGCACATTGACAAGACAGAAAATGGGATAAGAAGAAGACAGAGCCCTTTTCAGTTGGGCTTTGGGGGCTTACAACTGATGAAGTTGGTCACTGTGATTACAAAAAGTTGGGGAAACTGTGCACCTGGATGTTAGTGCCTTTACCAGCCTGGAACACAAGGGAATTTCAAGCTTGAAATATGTAAAGAGCTGATAAACAGAATGTGGGGAGAAAAAAAAAAATCAAAAGGGATTGACTGCTTTGGGAAACTAGCAGCATGTGTAGTGGGACATGAAAGTTATCTGTCTGATCATCCAGCATGTTTTATCCCATGTCACTTTTCCGTTGACTGTTGTCTTTACACTCTACGCTGTTTAAGGACCTGTTGTGTGTTCTACTCCCTTCCTCACTAAAAGAAATTGGCACTGATATTGGTGTCAATACCTTATCCATAGGCTATTGCAGGCTGAGCAGTAAGCAGATATCTCAGTGAATCTTGGCAGTTCGTATCTTTCTGCAAAATACATTTGTCTTAATGACTTCATTTGCTTTTCTTTCATTTTACAATTGAAAACATGAATACATTTCTTGTGATTGAAATAAAGCAAGTAGATTCAGTTTCAGATCTGAACTTAATTTCTCCTTTGTTCATGCCTCAGCTGCTTTGCACATCTGCCTTTGAGCCGTGAAACACGTTTCACCTTCCAGTTTAGAAGGGGACAAATAGTAATGCATTAGCTTCTCGGTTTGGAGGAAGCAAAGTTTAACTTCCGTGGTTTAATTTTTGTGTTAGCAGTAGTTTACTACTTCTTTACTTTGCAGTCTGTAGCATGGGTCACTTTTACAGGTTCCAATAACTTACGACCATGAAGGATCAGCTGGTCTAGGGGTTCCCTGCTTTTGGTGTACATACCACAATAGAGAGGCGTGTGAGCGCTCTGCACGTAGGTGGCCAGTGACTGCAGCTGCTGGTGTGTGTGCTCATGCCAATAGCAATAAATGAGCAAAGAAAGCTTGAGAAGGTCTTATCTAGCCTGACCTTCTGCACTTCTGGGTTTTATCCAGAGACTTCTGCAGTTGGCCAGTAATGCATGTTCCAAAACAATCTGACTTAATTTAAAATTTTTAAGTGATTAAGACTCTATCTGTTTGGTATTTTGTGTTCTTTTAAATTGCTATAGTAATGCTTGGTAGCAAGTTAAAATGAAACTGATTGAAATACTGACTCCAGGAATATCTTACAACTTCCTTGGCTAACAAGAACCTACAGAGTCTAGTATGTGTTGCATCCCACAACACAGTCTCTTGTCCTAAAATTTTTCCCAATTTTTGTCCTGAATTGCAGCTTGTTCCATTGTAGTGGAATGTTGCTTTTCTCACAAGCAGGATTTCCATTCCATACTTGCAGTGGAACCTCTAAGTTGCTTCTTCATCAAAGAACATTTTAATGAGAAGTCGTTGCAGCCTGAATTTGCACAAGCATATGTGATAAAAAGAATATAAATGTTTTACTATGATCTGCCAGCTACAAGGTGCCCTAATAAATATTTTGACTTTTAGAAAAGAAGAGGCAAAAGAAGATGAAATCAACCAGTGACTGGAGGGAGAGAAGAAATGCTATTCGGCTTACCAACGAGTACACAGTAGAAACACTGGTGGTGGCAGATGCTGATATGGTCCAATACCATGGTGCAGAGGCTGCCCAAAGATTCATCCTCACAGTTATGAATATGGTGAGTATTTACTTCACTCTCAAAAGAAGCAGCAGGAGTAAGCAGTTCATAGCTAAGGGTAGATAAAAGCTGGCTGCCTTGACAGCTGAACTGGGTAACTGTTTTGGCCTTGAGGTATGAGGAAAGATTTTGTTTTTCTTGTGTAATGGGCCTCTTCTCCCCCATCTATGTGATTCACTGTATTTGCCTAACACAGTCACAATTATAAAGAAAAAAAACCCACACAGCTATTTTGAAAGTAACATTGCAATTTTTCAGTTGGGTAGCATTTTGGAGTTGTTCGGGAGTAGCGTTTTCTACCGTGTTTTCTGTACTGCTGTGCTTTACCTTGGAAGAGAGGTTTCAAGAGTGGATAAGTGGTCTCATCTGACATAGTGTTTCTTGTTTTCATTTTTGTTTGTTTTTATTTTTTATTTTTATTTTTTATTTTTATTTTTATTTGTTTTTTAAGAATACATTTCCCTGTGGGTTATTGTCATAGGAGGCAATTAAATTGTTATAGCACAAAGCCTGGCTTTGTCAGTTAGGAACACTTCTTATTTCTGATTTGCATATAATGAAAATGTCTGCTTCCCTTGCTGTAGAAAGCCTGTCAAACTCATCACTGCCAGCTGATAGGAATTTCAGATGATGCTGTTCTCTACCCCTAGACCTCTTGTGCTGTGTGGAGTGGTGCTGCTCATACCTGTGAATAGCCAGGGGAGCTTTGGAAGCATTCTATAAATTCTGCAGGGAGTCTGCCAGGAGTGGGGAGAGCCTTGTGAAGCTGTGAGCTCATCTGAAGTGTGCTTGTTAATTTGTTAGCTGTCTAGTAGTATTCAGCCTCAGTTGATAAGGGAGCACAATGGGTGCTCACTCGGTTGTTGGCAGAGGAAATAAAAAGACAATGGCTCAACTGGATGTGGACACTGAAAACTCTGCTTGGAGTCAGCAGGGGTCCTTCCAGAGGCACTTGCTCAAGGAGGTCTTGAAGGAAGCTTGTGTTTCTGTGTAACTTCCAGGAACGGTTCATTCTCCTGAGGACAGCTCTGTTTTTGCTCATGAGCAGCAAATTGGATTGGGAAAAAAAAACCAGTAATTAACAGTAATTGACTGGTCATGCTTCCCAGTGAAGACCTGAGTGGCAGATGTTCAGTGCATAACCCAGCAATGGGACAACGGAGCTTTATAAGAGGTCTTGTATTCCTTTACCAAGTGCTGGTGTGAAGGAGCCCTCCTGTAGTGAAGTATTTTGCTGATTAAGTAGGTATTTTAACTAGTCTTTTCCTTTAACGAGGTGCTTCCCTCTGTCCCTTCTTCTACCTTTTATTTTGCCATCTAGCATGCTGTGACAATAGTCCCTTAATAGGGCATCATTGTGTCTCTCTCTTTATTTGGATTGGTTTGTAGGAAATGTCTTCTTTCAACAAATCCATTCTTGTGACCATCCCTTCAGGCTCTACTGGCTTTCTTGCATTTAAGGATGTTTGCTGGGGTCTCAAGTGCCTTATTTTTCTCAGAGCCATGGTCCCCCCACCTTTAAATTCACGTACCATCTTTGCAGTGCAGCAGAACACAAGTTCGGCTCTGAACAACTCTGCTACTCAAGTCACTTTTTAATCCAACCTGATGCACGTTTATGAATGTAACATGTGCCAGGGCTGAGTTTTGGCCATGTGTCAGATTCTTGGGACCTTGTGAGGGGCGATGGATACAGTTTGTTTGCACTGGCAAGCCAGGGCTTCTCCTGAAATCTGCTCTGAAATATTTTGTCAGTGTGATAGTAAAGCTCTACCACTGTGCCTGTCTGATTCGCAGGGGCTGGGACAGACCATTATTTATGGCTGTGAGATCTGTTAAAACTTGTGTATAGTCACGTCTTGATGGTCTTCTTGCCAAACAGTCTCTTCGTTCACCGTAGACATCAGTACATCTCTATCTTGTGTAGCTTTATCAGACTGTTAAATATCATTTGGGTTGAATACACTAAACAAAAGCTGGCCATGAATGCTGTTGTTTGTCCAGGCTGAGAAGTCCTGCAGAAAATCTCAGCAACATCAGCTTGCTAGGTGTGTTTGTATGTGAGGAGGTGATGATGGATTGGGTCCTGCAAACCCATGTTCTAAACAGATATTGGAGCTTAATTTCGAATGGGTTTGCCTGATGGTCTTTTAAGCTCGATTTTGATGCTGTAGTATGAGCTCAGCCCTTTAGTAGACACTAGAGAGTGCACATGGAAGAGGAGTCTTGGCTGAGGAGCACATTTACTTGACATCTCCTAAGGTGTAAAATCCAGCTGAAATGCTTCCCACTGTTAAGTCATTGCTCCTGGGGACTCACCCATGTGGTTTTTCTGCTGTCTGATAGGGTTTGAATTTATGTTTTAGCTTTTCTGCCTTCAGAGGAGCACTGAGAGTGTCCCTCACCTTAGTCTGGCCACCTACTTTCCCATGCTTGTAGAAGCATAGTACCTTTCAGGCTTCTGCCTCCCTGAGGAAAGTGGTTGTGAAAGGCCAGCAAACTCAGAGGATACTGGGGAATAATAATAGGCAAACACATAGATCGCATTATTGCATAAATCTTTTAGTGATGAGGCTATAAAACGAGGTGAAATTCAAGAAAATCAAAGGGAATTTCAGCATTCCATTTGCCGTAACAAAAGCAGCTCCTCACCCTACCAAAAGAGGATGAAGAATAATTCAGAAAATATATTTCAGGAAAAGAGATGTGGTCAAGGTATGCCTTAGCTGAACCCTTCACCCAGCCACATTCCTTTGGTAGTGCATGCACCAAACACGATGAATCCTTTTGTGTTAGTTTCTCATCTTTAAATTTGTCGTATGTGGAGCAAAACGACCATAACTCCTTCAGAAAATAACTGCAGCACCTTCTTCTGGTGCAGGATCAGTTGTGCTCTGTATACCCATGCCATGAAGCAGCCTCCTGGCTGCTTGGGGTCTTTGTTTCCTGCCTGCCTCACTGTGACTCCTGTCAGCCTTCTGTGGCTGTTTAGCTGGGGGACAGGATTTGCCCCATGATATTAGGCAGTGCTTATTCAGCTACGCTGCAGGATGGCGGGCTGCCTCTAAAAGAAACCAGAATGTTAATTTTGGCTTGGATACTTGCATTTAAGCAAATAGAACATTACTGGTCAGGGGTATATTAAGTTAACTCCTCTCTGTAAGCCATTACGTTTACTGTCAAACCACAAAACAAGCATTAAGAGGTCTTATTAATGCATTTTATATTTATAGACATTTTAAATAAAGTGATCTGCCTTCAAGTATTTAATATCTATTTATGTTACAAGAGTTTCTGAAGGGGAAAAAAGTCAGCATTACAAAATACAGTTTTATTGCTCCCTTGGTAAATGAGAATCCTGGGAGGGGGAACTACTCTAGAATAACAGCTAAGAAATAAAGCAAAACCCTTTTGCAACCCAGAAATACCAGGTAGAGCTTCATGTAGGAAATGATGTGTTTTTAATAATATTCTGTGTTTCTGACCACCCCCCTGAACAGAAAGAAGATTCACATTAAGGTTCCCTGTTACTTCTGAATGTCACTGTAGAGATGCAAGCTCTTCCATTTAATAATCTAATACTTGAAGTTGTATGACACCTTTTTCCAAGATTACGGAATAATTTTCCTCTCAGGTACTCTGTAATGTATGAGTGGGAACAAGCATGGCTCCAAGGCTTTGAGTTAATTTTTTTTTTTAAATGTCACCACCTCTAAAATGAAATATTTTCTTGATTTCTCACAAGGAGTTTGATTCAGAACAATTGCACCCATGGGAGATTTGTGATGGCTTTGTGACTGTTAAAAAAAAAAAAAAAAAAGCTGACAAAGTTGTCAAATGCCACCATGTACATCTGCAGCCTTAGCAAGGCAACAAATTTATGGGCATGCTGGATGCAAGGGCATGGATGTGGAGAGATGTCAGCAGAATTACATAAATGCAAAACCAGCTGCTTAAGTAGATGTGCTAATCTTTTTGTAAGTTAAACTCCCTTGGAATTGATCTTTTGTACAATGTGATGCAGTGTTAACATTTTACTTTGTCATCTCTGTACATCCTTTGGCATGAGGGCATCTCCAGTTTCCTGCCTTCGTTCCTGCTCTCCTTCAGTAACCACCAGCATTTAGAACTGCATTTAAACCCCAAAGCAAAGTGTCTTTATGGTAAAACATACTTATTTTGCTCACCCATTCTGTTGGTCTGCTTCTGGCAGCTGTAATTTCTTACTTCATTTCATCCATTTGGAGGCTATTTGGATGGATATTCTATTTCCTGTGAGGTCCTGTGTTGCTCCTGCAAGGTAGGCTTCATCTAAACTCAACTTCAGGCTTCTCTGCCTGAAACTAGGAGAGCAGCACATTGGTCTCTCCTTTCCTTTCCCCAGTGTTTCTTTCAATATGCTCACAGTAGCTGCTGTTTTGGGATCAGTTCAGGAGCAGGTTTTGAAGGATGGGACATACACTGCGTTCTGCAGTTTTATGCTTTTGTTTTTCCTTGTTTAATTTTCAGCAGTTACACAGAAAGGAGATTATCTGTCCTCAGAGGCAGATAAGCTGGCCTCTGGTGCACCTGGTCTTCACAACTCCAGCCTTCAGCTTCCTGGACAAAAGTCTGTGATTCAAGTCATTGGTCATATCAGTGTTCCTAATGATGAGGAATAACTAGCTTCAGCTAGTACCTGAACAACAAATTGTGAATGTTGGCTCCTTACAATTATGCAGAGCTTTCTTTGCAAGTGAAGTCCTGTTGAGACAGACGCTCTGCACATTTAGGGACAAAGATTTCTGAATTGCCAGGACCACAACACAGGAATTTAAAAGCTGCTTTCTATGTGTTTAAAAACTTTAAGTAAATAAAAGTGCATTTTTGGAGCTTTGGAATAAGTGAAATTTGTAGCTTGGTTTTGAGCTTGACTTTTTCTGAAAGAATACAGCAAGCACACAGGGACGCAGGGGTAAGTTTCTGTAGTGTGTGTTAGTTCTGCAGCTGTTCCTAAGCCATGTGATTAGTGTGAAAGCCCTATGCAATAGCAAGCAGTAACTTGAAGTTAGTGATCTTTTGGATATCATTAAGAGGGAAAAATTTTATGTTGTTCTTTAGGAATAATACTGCTTTACTCTCTGAAGCCTTTTTTAACACTCTGCAGATCATTTTTCATTTTGGATTTCCCCTCTGAGAGCTTTCTCTGCGTTGAAGTAGCAGATAAAATCACTTTTATCATGCACGTATTGATGGATTTACATCTCTGTTCTCTTGGGTGCTGGCACATAAAGTCTCCAGAGCTGCTGCTGATAATCAGCTCCCTTGCCCTGATCTGGAATTTTCATGATGGGAATGTAAGGGAATAGGATATAAATATTTGATCACGGTCTACAGAGTTCTTTCCAGCAGTCCCAAGAGAAAGAGTTATGTCAACTGTATCTTATAAAGAACATTAATATGTTCTTTTTCATAATGTTTAAAGGGGAAATCTGAAAGCTTGGCTTCAGGTGGGTGTTAGAAATCCTATAGCACTTTTCAAAACAAGTAAAAGACAACCTCAGTAACCTGACTAATGCTTCTGCTGCCCAAACATCTTCCAGCAGCCAAAGCCATGGGGAGGCTGTAGCTTGAATGCTAAGCTGGGAGGGTGGGGAGGGGGGTGAGAAGGAAGGGGGAAAAAAAAAGCCATTCACCCTCAGGGTTGCTGTGCTGAACTCCAGAACATCTGAAACACACACGTCTCCCTCCCACCATCCACCTGCAGAGGAAGCTCTTGAGAATTTAAAAAAAAATAAACAAACTGATGTACTTTAGTTCTTCTCTTATCCCAATTCCTCATGTCTGGGTTGTACTTTATGCATGCTGGGGCAGGCTTGGACAGCTTATGCCAAAACTGCATTTATTCTGTCCCTTCCATGTCAATGGTATGAGGAGAAAGAAGGGCAGGAGGAATGCAAACGGGAGGAGGAGAAAGATGGTTCAGGCTTCACACTTCTGTCATTTCTTGAGGGCATTCTGAGCAGTAAGGCTCTGTCAGGAAAATGTGTACAAGGGAAGGAGATGTCAGAGAAATTGACTTTATTTTTTTCATTTTTCTCCTGCAACTTCTCTTCCATTATTCTGTCTTGTTTTGTGAGGCTTATTATTATACCTCTTTCTGTTCCCAAAGCACTCTTTGTGCTTTTGATGACTCCTCATAGGATGGAAGTTAAGATAACATAGTTCACGTTCAGCAGGGTTACCAGTGCCTATGACTGCGTTTCAGACACATTGACAATTTTTCACACCCCTTCCCTTCAGTCCAGTGATCGAGAACGTCCCTCGCTCTTCCAGCCAAGCTGCTTTCTGGAGCTGTGGTGACACCCTAAAACAGCAGCCTTTGCATTTTGTTCCATGGCAGAGCTTAGCAAAGCATTAATAGGTTTCATGCAGCTGGCTCTTCTGTTCCCAGCTGCTTCACTTTATTAAAAAGTTCTAAAATACCCCAAATATTCTTTCTTTCCTCATGTTAGGAGGCCACAGCAACCTCAAGGGTCTGATGCAATTGCAGGCTTGAGGGAGGGTGGCCCACAGCATGGCGAGTGGGAGGGGAGGTGTCTGTGAGTCAGTCTGCCTAAAAATGCACGCTGTCCATGCAGCAGTAAATCTTGAGAACATCTGCACTGGGAAATCCCAATCCTCCTCCCGTGGTACCAATTATCTCAGCCATTTTACAGGGTACTGTTAGCTCATGCGCTGATGATAACCTGTTGGGCACAGCGAACAGCTTTTGACACGCAAAGTGGATGACGTTTCCCTGTAGGCTAGGGGAGAAGGGCAGAAGGTGGTCACGGCCACAGTGGAGCCTGACTTTAAGCAGGAATAACTTACTGTTTTGAATTCTTTTTATTTTAAATAGACACCTGGGCTCCGTGATAATACTCACTTTGGGCACAACCTGCCTTGTACAATCTAGTTTAATTCTGGCCATGTGCTGCCAAAATGGCTCTGAACGGCCTGTGTGGAATTCAGTCTCTTGTTTCCTTGTCAGGTCATTTAAGGGCTGGTTGTCTTACTGAGGCTCTTTCTAGCCTTAAACACTGTTATTTGAGACAGTTTGGGTGTTCATTTAAAAGGCTGTGTACTGGGTGTTAGCATCGAGGCTTTGGCAGGAGCGGCTCCTGTGAGGAGACCGAGGGCTGCCCTGCACCACACGCAGCCGGTTCCAGTCAGCTCCACAGCGGTGCCACCACAGGGCGCTAGCTGGTGGCACCTCTGTAAAGATGGGTTTTAAGAAAGCACAAAACTCCACTCAGGCAGTGAGAAGTGAGGAAAAAAGTGTGAGAAACAGCCTGGAGCAGGCTGGGATTCCCTGGAAGAAGTGGGGCTGGGATGAGGAGGCCGCGCTGGAGCCGGCCTTCCTGACAGGAATTGGCCTCCATCGAGAAGGACCCACGCTGGAGCAGGGAAATCGGTGAGGAAGGAGCCCAGAGGGGAATTGTTACAGGCTGTTATTGGTCTGATTTGTGGTAAATTGAGGTGGTCCTGTCAGTACAGGGATAATAGTATCCATCCTGTACTTACTTCATTAATGAGTGAGAACTGTTTGGAAGATGGTGTTTGCTTGTGCAAACCAACGTGCAGGCAAACTTTTAGGTCAGTTTTCTTGCTAATTTACCTGTAGATTTTAATAATTTTGAATGACGTTTTTTTTTGCAGGTGGAGCTGTACAGATCCTTGCTGAATCTTTGTAGAACTTTCTGTATAAAATTTTATAGGGGGGTTTGCTAAGAATAAATAGAGGAATCGGTGAAGGCAAATGAAGCTGGAGTGTCCTCTCCTGCTTGGTTCATGAAAGAAGATTGGAAATTGTAAACATATTTTGACATTGTTCTGCAGTTCTGGTGCAGGACCATCTTAAATCATAGTACTGCTATCTTCTTCACCTGAGCTTATGATCACACTTCAAATCCTGAGAAGCAGTGCAGAGTTGTGAGAAAAATACAACAGAAAATATTGGATTACTGTTTTCTGGCAACGGTCTGTCCCTTTCTGAGGAAAAATTCTTGAAACTTCAATAAGAAATGATTTACCCCAACGTGTAGGTATTGTGAGTGATTGCATTTTCCTGCCTTTTGCCAGGAATACATCATCTACTTAAAGACTGGTCCTTCTAGTTAACTGATAGGCATGGCCCGAATATGCACCGCCACTTTTGGTTGCACCACATCTTCAAAATTCAGCTGTCTGTCCTAAAGCATCAGGAAAAACTCTTCTTGCTAATATAATACACTGGAATTTATTCCCCCATGATTCTGAGCAGTCTGCCATAATCAGTTTGTTAGCTCAGCGCTGTGGTGTTAGGCAATTTACAGTATGTTTATCTGTACACACGTTAAAGTGCTGGTTATGAGTGCATAGGAGCCAGTCTGACAGAACAGAAACAAATGTCTCCCTCTTAATCCAGTCAGAGCTCATGGACTGAAAGGTCTGGTTCAGCCTCAGAGGCATTTGGAGTAAGGGGCAGAAGCAGAACTAGCTGGGAGATGGCTGATAAGAGGGGGTCTGTCTCTTCTCTAGGTGGCATTGTGTTTGAACGCTTTAGTTGTACTGAAGTAGAACAGCCACTTGCACCGGTCAAACTTATTTAGTAGACGGAAAGAGGTTATTGTTCTTACTAGACAGCAGAAATCACCACAAGCCTGGGGTTTCTTTGGGCTCCATTTAAGAAAGTAAACAAACAAAGGTTGAATAAACATGCAAAGTAAAGCCTTTTTTGCATACAGGGTGTCTTTTTGGCTTAGTATCCAATTGTTGCTACTGCCTACAAGGTCCAGCACTTCTCTGATTGCTGATGGATGCAGATACAAATAGAATCAAATTATCCTTTGGATGGAGGAAGCACAAGAGAAGAGAAAATGAAGAGGGTCTGACAGCTTTGAAAAGGAGAAGCTAAACTTTCCAGTAACTGGCTTGTGTTCTGCAGATTTTGTCACTGAAAACTGCCTTTTGAAGTCAGTGGTGTTTGGATCTGTTGTTGCAGTATCTAGACAGGCAGCTTTTCTGCTCAGATGGAAAGATCATCATACATGAGGCCTAATGATAAGAACTTACTTGCCGTTCTGCCATTTTTATGAGTAGAAGCTTTACAGGACGCTAGCAGTGGTCTAGGCAAATCAAAGGCATCCTTCACGGGATCATGGCAAATATTCATTAGCCTGTCCAGCGGTGCATGAGAGACTGACTTGATCAGTGTGGTGCTCCCATTGACCCTTTCAACTGAATGTCCAGGTCTCCGTTTACAGATAGGTGAACTGTCAGAGCCCTTGTCTGCAAGTTTTGAGCTTACACCCCCCTACCCAGCCCCCTCCCAGGCTCTGTAGCAAGGGGCCTTAGCTGCTCTACCAACATACCCCCGAGGTAAGTAAATAGTACCAGCACTTGTGTGCATTTGTATGCCAACCGCAGGGCAGATAAATGGCTCATTGTGCTCATACTGAAGGTCAGTGGGTCAAATACTGAGCAGTGTCTGTCTTGCAGTCTGTGCCTAAATTATAGGAAACATTTAAATGTATGATTAAATCCAACCCCAAACACTAGCGTGCTTAAGAAAGCTCTTACACTGAGCACATTCCTGAGTATTTGCACAAATAGGAAAAATACCAAGTGTTGAAAACAATATCCGAAATATGTTCATGTCTTGAGTTTCTTGTAGGAAGTTAGCTGAGCCTGTGTGATATTTCTAGCCAAGTGAGACATGGATAAGGAATATAGCTTACTCAGGACCAAGTCCTGCAGCCACTAGTCAAGCGTCTCTCTTCAGTGGTCTTGTTTTTTTCTGTTGTTTTGACTGAACAGAGAATGCAGTATTGATCCAGAAGTTATTATGGGGGCATTTTAAACCCTTTTAAAATGACCCCCTGCCTCACCTTTTTCTTTATACATTCTAGTTAAATGATTTGTACACAGAGAAATGGTGGAGTAAAATTCTGCCATCAATTAAGATCTTATATTCTAATCTATAAGAATGATGTGAAGTATCTGAGCTGGAATGCAAAATCTGGAGAAACTAGTAAGGTAGTTTCCGGTGCTATTTTTGTATTTCCTGAGGCTTGTGTCATTATGTGCTGCCTTATTACTATTCTCTTATATAAGATATGAAAATAACAGAGGGAAATTGCTTTTCCATTCTATTTCCTGAAGTCTAAAACACACCATTATTTCATCTTGCATTCAGATATCTCTGATATTTAAATGCTGAAGATCCATATTAGTTGGATGCTTCGTAATGTATGTCCTTGTTCCTAAGGCTTTGGAGTTCCTTTGGAATATTGCTTTTCTTTCCTTCATTGCTCAGCAACCTTTTCTTTCATTTATTCCACTTAAAAGTATTTTTCTTTCTGTAGCTAGATTATGGTTTTGTCTGTTTTTTATTGTTTCTGTCCCCAAATGCTGGATCTTACTCAAATTGGTCAGTTGGTGAAGCCAAATGCTATATAGTAGGAGCAAATGTATTGTATTTTTGTGTCTTAGCTATGCTGTAGTATATGGAACTGTTAGAGTGGTAATACAATAGCTCATAAGATTGTTTATTTTGACCAGAGTAGCACAGCCCATTTGGTTTTGGTTTGGGTCTGTTTTCTGAAGGAGAAATGTCTAACTTTAGTCACAGTTAGTTCCTTCAACCTTACTATGTCTTGGCATTCTTACTGATGGACTGTGGATGTTTTCTGTGCATTTTAACAGGTGTACAACATGTTTCAACATCAAAGTCTTGGAATTAAAGTCAGCATTCGAGTGACAAAACTGGTCCTGCTTCGCAATCGACCTGTAAGTTCTAACTCATTTTTGCCCTTCTGCTGTAATGGTGCCACTGTATTCTCACAGGCAGAGCAGGATCCCTGTGCTGCGTGGGTGGGAAACGTGGGCTGTCTGGCCATAGGATCAGAAAATGTAACTGGTGCCTGCCTGCCACACTACGCTGGGTAGTGTTACAGGTGAGAAGTACAAGGGGCCACAGGAGTGAAAGGAGCTACAGTCCTTTTATTTAGCCTGTCTGGTAAATCTCTGCCTGCTTATAGTTGTGAACCAGACTTGGGAATTAACTGTTAGAAAAAAGAAAAATTATATGGCTTTGGTATCAAAAATACAACTTCCAGATTTAGGAGACTTTTGAAGCTTGTGACTGCTGCCAGCTGATGGATTTTGTTCTGTAGATCAAATGGCAGAGAGCAGTGTGGGTTCCAAAGTCCCTGCTTCGCCCACTCAGATGAAGCTGGTTTTGCACTTTTCTTTCCCTCATAGCTGTACCTTGGACCCTCTGTTTTTTGTCAGAGATACAATGTGTTGTGTAAATGCTGTGACTGATATTTCTTATTTTGTGTCCTTTTCTATCCAAAAGGCAAAGTTGTCTATCGGGCATCATGGAGAGAGGTCTCTGGAGAGCTTTTGTCACTGGCAAAATGAAGAATATGGTGGAGCGAAGTACCTTGGTAACAACCAGGTTCCTGGTGCGAGGGATGACACCCCCCCTGTGGATGCTGCTGTTTTTGTAACCAGGTATAGTGAGGTCAGCTTTATCAGTTTACTTAACCAGTACTGGCCAGTAGTCAACTATGAGGTTATCTGGTCCAGCAGTAATAGAAGAAAAAGATCCATTGATGATGCATTTGCTGCCTGGGTGCTGTTTGGAGGGCTCAAATTTGCCTTGTTTTTTTTTGGTGTATGTTTAATGATGTTGTGCAAAAGCATTGTCAGTCACCATAGCATGTCATAGTCAGGATACAGGCAAGATACTTTTTTCTCGGACCAGCCAGTTTAAGTGGAAAAGAAATGGGTGAGGTTTTGGAGGACAAGACCTTCATCATAGAAGAAAGCTGCTGCCAAGTTGAGAACACGGGTAAGAACAAGTGCTCCGAGTGTAATTAGGTAGATATGCATATTGAACAGTCTGAGAGGAGAGATAGTTGGTACCTGTGGAGCATACTGGGTGTCAGTAGGAGGGAGGTGGTGAGGGAGTTCTCTCTTAAGAAAGTGAGAGATGAATACCAGAAACTAAATTAATTTTCTTGCTCTTTGCCTCAGGAGATAACCACTTCAACATCCCTCCTCTATCATAGCTCAGATCAGTAGTTCTTAATTTGTATGTTTGAAACCTACTGCATTTATTTCAGACGTGAAATAATCTGTGTATGCATATTACAGCAAATTTCCTTGCACCCTGCAGCCCTGCCTATTGATACGTGTATATCAAACACATCAGGGTATGGCCCAGATACAGTAAATGAAAGGAATGTTTTCTATGTTAACCTGCAATCTTTTTCCTGCAACTTCGCTACTTGAGCTCAACCTCAGAATAGAATTCAAGTCCTGTGTTCCTCATAGTCACTGTAAATTTTGAGTATCAAATCTGTGGTCTTCTAAGTTGATTGCATACGTTAAGGTTTACACTAAGAATGCTTTGTTACAGAAAGGATCACTGAATAATTAAAGTGAGCACAAAAATATGGTGTAAAATGGGTGCTGTGTGTGCTACAAAGACACTGCTTCCTACTGCTGTCTTTCCTAGTTAGAGACAGGAAATGTCTGTACTGTACTGCAGCTTAATATTATTCACCTCTGCTACCTTTTTTCCTTGCCAACAATGCAACTAGAAATGCATGGTTTTGCTTAAACTGCTATTCTGATTGCAATTGTCTCTTGTGTTAACCATCGCATTGCGAATTCTCCGTGGGATTTTGGTGAGTGTTCAGTAAAATAGCTGGTGAGCGGGGCATGGAGCCAGCAAAGTTCCTAAGAGTGCACCTTCACAGACATGTGCAGTTCCCCCAAATCCTTCTTTCTCTCCTGTATTCAGTGTAGTCCAACCAAGCACTTAAGCGGATACTTAACATTTTAGACAGGGTGAATAGTTCCTTTGAAGTCAATGGGCTGAACATCCTGGTTATAGTTGAGCATGTGCTTTATTGGATCAGGGCCTAAATAAATAACCAACATTTTTGTTAAACTCATCTGGACATCCAGTTGTCCTGCATGACAAGTGAGGCAGACAGAATCTTTTCTGATGTGCTCTAAGCACAGGGTGGAAGGAATGAGCAGTGCATTTCGTCTGTGCATTCTCTCTGCAGCTTATAAAATTGAGTGCGTAATGTCAGGCTAAATGAGTTGGACTCAGGCATTTGAGAAAGAATTGTGGAGATGTTCGCAGGGCTCAGTAAATTCACAGGCTTTTGTGATCAGAATATTTGGAGAAGTATAGGTTCAATTGGGTTAGAAACTAGGTTCACGTTTTGTGAGAAAGTTCAGGCCAGTGAGCCTGCAGCTGTGTAAAAGCATCATTTTTTCTGTTTCATAGGCCAACAGTGTTTACTTATATCCTTCCTTATTGCTGCGCCTTGTTATTGAACCCATGCTGCCTCTGCTGTGTAGAGGATGCCATGTTGCTTGGAAGACTTCTGGCCCAGCAGCCTGATTCCTTTGTCAGGGAAATAAGGTTTTCCACTCTAGGCTTTGGAAGTGTGTGTGTTTCTGTCCATCCCTTGACCACCCTCCTCAGGACTGTGCAGAAGGACCAGCAGCAGGGGATATGGGAGCAACAACATGTCCAGTACAAGCAATAGTGCCAGAAGAAGCAGAAGCTGAATTTTTCAGCAACTACTTTAGCAGTAGGAAAAGATTATTTGGGGTCAACCTCTAAAGAAATCCCCCTGGTTCCAATCTGGCTGTGTTCGTTTGAAATAACAAGGCACACTTGCCTTTTGGAACTTCACCTGAAAATGGTATTCCCCATATACTCAGTTGGATGTAAACGTGGGTGATCTAGGTGGCAGGTATATCCCTCCTGTGGGATAGTAGTAGTATGTCTACCTAATTGACTTTCAGGTAAGAGGTATACTATGTCTGTGAAATAAGATGTACCACTGCCCAGTTCAGTAAATAAAGGAGCAGTGGTAAAAAAACCTCGTACAGTCCTGAAGGTTTGAGTATAGTGCAGTGGTTTGTATAATCTTCACACTTTTCCTTGCCCAAATTCTGCTTTTGAACTCAGAGAAATTCAGATCTTTGGCACCTACCAGTAATACGTTTCATATTTTGGTGAGCAGCTGACCAGAATAGCTTCCTTCTGCAGAGTCTGCATCTTAGACATTTGTCCAGCCCTCCACCTTCCCATTAAGTGGGCAAGTGAAGCAATTCCTTATGCATTCAGAAAGCTGGGCTCACAGGGCTACTAAATGTATACATGGATGGACCAAGCTTTCTTTGGCAAGCTTATACCTGTACATGTTTTCCTCTGTCCTTTAGCTTTGTGACCCTGAAAGGTTAAACTGGTCAAAAGATGTCATTTGAAGGATGCTAGTAAGTAGTCACTAAACAGAGTATTTCTTGTTCATGTTGCACAGTTCAACAACTGTCTTTTCTTACAGGAAGGACTTGAATTGCAGAATTCAGCTTAGCACAGTTAGGTATTTTTTTCCAGTTCGTGTGAGCCAGATGGAAGAGTGACTTTAGGAGGAGTTCTGAGCTCTTCTTTTCTGGCTCTTTTTATTGAACAAAACAACTGACTTATTGTCATTTTTTCAGAAGAATTGTTGAATTCTGCTAATGAAAACAGTCCACAATACAACAAGTGATAATGACTGAGAATTTCACAGATCTCTAAAAGATCACAACACATGTGCTGCTTGATTCAGCCAGTGACTAAAAGTGAAGAGGAAATTTGCTTCACTGCTATAGTGTGAGATTTCAATACATTATCCAAAACTTGGTGTGATAAGGTCAGGTCTGGCCTTAGATTTGAATTGTAGGTCTCAGAGTAACAGTTTTATTCCAATATATCTCTGTAAAACATCCCACTAACAAAGCTGTAGTCTCTGTGATAAGAGATCTCAACGCATGCAGTGAATATGAAGGTATCTTTTTTATATCCTTAGAGTATCATTATGGAATTATTCATGTCAGGCTCTTATTTCAAAAACGTAGATGCAGTAAAGCTCAAAAATGCTCCAGAGAGACCTGTGATTGAAACCTTTTTAAAAGCAGATCAGTTCCTGTACCATGATGGGGCCATTTTACCTCACTGGTGTGACTTATCCACAGGTGAGACAGATCTTTCTTAATGCCTTTGTGATATTTGGTCTCTCTCATGATTTTGCAACAACGGACTGTAGGAGTTTCAGTGTATAGGTTTTTGTTTAGGCAGCTTGCATTTGGAAGGGGCAGGAGACTCACTGAGCTCATTTGTGACTGTAGGTTTGGATGTGCTTTTCTGCTTTTTCTACAGAGTTTTGGAGTAAAACTTATACAGTAGGTCTGGAGAATTTAAATCCTAGCATTTTGATACAAGGTCTTTGAATAGAAGCATGGTATCACTTAGGCTTGTGTTTTTGACACTCTTAAAGGATGAGTTGGGGAAGTTTCATATTTGCAACCCCACAGGCAGTGAATCGGGCAGCTGTGTTCAGCTCTTCTTGCTGACCTGTCTTGAGTCCTATCCTGACCAGACGGCATCGCAGCACTCTTTACAGACAAAGATGGTTACACATCTGTAGGAGAGTCTGCAAGTTGTGCTGGATTGCTTACAGGACCCTTCTTTTTATGGCATGGTGGGTAATTTCTGCAGGGAGCTACCTGAAAGTGCCAGACACCTTTCAGTGTGCAACACAGAGCGCAAGGAGCAAAACTTGCTGTGCTTTATTTGCAGAGCTGGCCAGCCCCTGAGGAGAGAGATGCTTTTCTAGCAATGGCCTTTTGCCATCTACTAATAGTTGAACTATCTGTTGTCACAAGAAAAGCATCTGTTTGATTTACCAGTTTATATAACGTAATAAGTCCTTAAATAAACCTCTGTCAAGTTGGCTCTGGGAATTCAAGCAGGCGTGCTTGTGCCAGCTCTGTCAGGAGACTGTCATTAGTCTTCTTTGGAAAGGCTGGAATGCCAAGGTGTCGAGACACAGTAAGGCTGTGGTGAAAAATGAAAGCTGGGGCTGGTGTGTGGTCGTAGCTTCCATTTTTGTTTTGTTCCTAACTGTTTTTTTACACTTTGCTTGTTATGTTTTTTTCTGCATTGAAGCATGGTGAGATTTCAGTATCTGCTTAGCAAGAGCTGGTGATAACTTTTGTTTCCCTCCTTCCAAGTCCTTGGCCACCTGATTTGTGATTTCCAAAGAGTGAAGGGTTTGCATTTGTAAGCCACAGACCTCGGCCTTAAGTCCCTTTTCTTACAAATCCTAATTTCATTATTTCTTTTCTTCAGGAAAGAAGTATTTTTAATCTCTTTATTCTTCCTCCTGCCAAACTCTTAAAATTCCGCACAGGACTCGGGCATTTCAGACAACACACAAAATGTTATCATGTAATTCTCTCAGGGTAAGGACACATGACAGAGATTATGGTTTCTCAGCTTCCCTTTAGCCATGCAATGCTTTTCTCCAGCTCTTCTTCGTAGCAGGTGGTACTGCAAAGCAGGACTGAAGATAGCTCCTAAATGCTTAGGCCTAAGTGCTTATTGAAGTATATTCAAACTATTAATTTAATTAAAAAATACTTCTCACACTTCTCTGTCATGAGGAAAGTCGTTTACAAAATCTTCTCACGTGCAGTGGTATTACCTGGACGCTGAGCTTTCAAGGCTTTTCTTCCTGTTTCTGTTTAACACAGCTCCATGGATCCCTGGCAGGATCCGTGGATGCCAGTGGCATATGTAGTATCTTTTCCTGCCTTGATGAAATTTAGGGAGACTGGATGAGATGTGGAGGGATAACAGAGACCAAATGAAGTCTATTAAATGTGTGTGTATTGGCTTCGAATCACAAAATGAGAAACTTGACTATAACATGTTTAGCTGAAGCCAACTCACCTAGCTGTTTCCTGGCAAATTCTGAAATTCTCGTATTTGTTTTTGTGCAAACATCTGTCTTTCTCTGTTTAGTTCTGCTTGTTTCTTTTCCTTTTCTATTCCAGTGGAAGGAGAAAAAACCTGAAGAACTGAGACTTTCTGAGTAGACATGATCAGTTGTGTGTCTCCAGGCAGTGTCCCCACATGTCCCTTTCTCCCACTTTTGATAGTGCTATTGCATCACAGGGTGTGTGTTCCTTTCTGTTACAATTCTCCTCTCAAAATAAGAGATTCATTTTTAATCCAATTGCTGATGAAGTCTGACATCCTAGAGTGAGACAGTTCTCTTACATGATGTGGCAGTACTCTTCTGCATACAAAATCTGAAGTATTAAATTGGACAGTAATATGGAGCTGATTCACATAATTGCTTGTAATCTTGCAGTAGCAATCAACGTTGCTATCTGTGTTGTCATCATGTAGACTCCACAGCAGTTAAATAAATAAAAAAAATCCCTCAACACCCATGATATGTGAGTCATGCACCACTGCTTTTTCCTAGCCTGAAGTCTGGAGGCACAGGATACATTTGACTTCTGTTCTGTTTTGCTTTCTAGGACAGATTTCTGCGTACACAAAGACGAGCCTTGTGACACTGTGGGTAAGTCAAAGAAGTAGGGGCGAGTATTTTGATAGCCACCTCTGTGCTGAGAGGAGCTTTCTGGGCAATCTTTCATTCTTTGGTTTACTGTAACGCTGCTTTTGCTGTTCTGAATACCTCTGTGATGCAAATATGGATTAGTTGAGCAGGGTATGAACTATAAATAATCCATTAAATTCTAACCCCTCCTAAGCATTGGAGGTCTCTGAGTTCAGGAAGTAATCTTAAATGATTCAACTTCTTTGGAACAGATGTAGAATTTAGATAATTGGAGATTAAGAAATTGTCTTTTGGTTTGTCTGTGTAATGTACCTTTCAGTGCTTCCTCACCTAAAACAACTTGCTAACTAAAGAATGTATTGCAGTTGTACGGATCTGTGTAACACTCCCAGTTCAAACTGGCACTCAGAGAAGAATACCTCATTGTGGGAATGCCAAGTTAAATCTTCTTTTCCGCCTCCGACTTCCGAACTGCCTTTAATCTTACCCAACCCCTGGATACACAGGGTCCTTACATCCTACTCTATTTCTCTCTTTCTTTCTTTCTTTCTTTATTTTACTTAGGTAGCAGTAACCTTCACTGTATCTGTTCTGGTGGTTTTTATTTAGTCATCACAGTAGCAGCAGTGTTTGGAGGCATAACTCAACGTCCTCTCTGTGATGATTGTATGATTTTTTTAGACTTGTCTCAAAGTCAAGATGCCCCTTATCCTACATTCTGTGTAAACTTGGAGTGGGTCCTGAATTTCAGCTGATCTTAAACTTCAATGCTTGCGGAGACACTTGGAGACTAGGGCTTGCTCTGCTGACAGTAGTGGGTGACAAGGAGCATGGGGGAAAGTCTTCAGCAGAAGCTCTGAGGCTGCCTGTAGAAGTCTTATCTCAGATTGCGGATCCTTCCCCCTCTGTGTTGTGGAGACTGATCAGGTGAAAGAAGTAAATACAGAGCTGAAAAATGAATACATTTTCTTTTCAAACACAATCAAGGCCTGGCCTTTATGTCCAAGTTTACCAGAGGGAATCCCTCACAATACATTTATTCTTTGTCCAGTGGGAAGCATACTTCCACTGAGCAAGGTTTTTGTCCTGTGTACCTGCATGTGGAGATGACTGTGGTAAGATACAATAAAGAAGTAAAGAAAAAGAAGAGAAGCTGACGGGAGACACGTGCTGACTAAGGTCAGAGCTTTTCCCATTTTTAAAGACAGTATAGCTTAAGATCTCTATTCAGGGAATGATATTACCATAGACAACATGACTAAGGAAATGTTTTTATGACTTATTTTCTGTTCTTAAAATACCCAAATACTTTCTGTGCTGTGACTTGCTGCAGACTCCGGGCTCCCATGGTGAAACTGGAAGATCAGAGCGATAAAGATTAAACTCATTTGTTACTATTTCCAGCATAGTTTTTCTAAGATACTGAGAAGTTGAATGTTCCTGTGAGAAAACCAGTCTGGCCTCTTCCTGAGCCTACTTCTCTTTCCTTCTCTCCTGACAGTTTCACTGTGTACACTAGCATCTTCACTTGCACATTTTCTATGCCATACTTTTCCGCTGTTTGAATGCAGAGGCAGTGTGGCATATCCCTGAGTACAAGGAAACCCTCTATCGTATGGTACCATCTTACTTGTCTTAAATCCTGTTGAAATAAGTAAATATTTTGATAACATCAATTTTCAAGCATTATTGCCTGTGTCCTAATTGTTGAGTTACTGCAGTTGTGTCAGATCATCTACAAATTTAGGCCATTATCTCTGTGTTGCGTGTATTGGCAGCGTATTTTGAAAGGTTTCTTCAAAACCTGAAAACCAGGAGTTACTCTGGAGGAGCTGCAGTCTGAATGAAGTCCAGCCAGGTTACACTGCTCATGGATACTTATTCGTCCCTACCTTGAGAAATGGTGCTTGGGCTTAGTGGCTGAATGTAGAGCCTGAAAGAAGAAAACCAATGGTCATATATACTGTTGGAAGTTAGCTTATATGTAATTTTTTCATATTACAGATGTTAGACTAGAAGGGAATTCAGCCTTGTAGTGTTTGGGTGTGTCACAGCAAAGGAAGAATAAATTAAGGAATATATTCTGTGGCATGCCATCAGTTTGAGAAAGGGGCTACTGTTGGTAATAACGAATTTTAACTGTGTGAAAGATTTTCCAGTTTTCCTCTGTGGTCAAAGTAGGGAAAAATAGTTGTCAGTCACAGAGAAACAGGCTTTAATAGCCACTGTTCTGTGCACTGTATATATATAGGTTATATTAGTGGCAACGTAGCATGGCATGGAGTTTTGTACAAATGCAGTGATCAAAGGAGGCTGATACCTGTTGGTACGACATACTGGCTTTTGAAGAATTGTGTTGATGCTTCAGCTATCTCTGTTGTTCCTCACTCCAGCTTCTGTAGACAGTCCTCTCCAAATCAGTAAGAGTACCTGTGAGAGCAAGAAGCGAGTCCAGAGAGTGACACTGCATTTGGTCTTGAAGGTGATGCTGAGGCTGTAGCGCTACCCAAAGTTCTCTAGAACAGCAACTTGCTTTGATTCTTGCCTTATGCTTCACTTTTCTATATGAAGAACTGATCTCACCAGATGCATATGTGTTTTTATACCCTCTGAAGGTGGCCATTGCAGTGTGGTACACTGCCATCCTGTAAGGGAAGAATCATCTTCGTGGTGAGCAGGCAGTCTCCTAAACAAGGAAACTGAGGCTGCTGCTCTATATAAGGCACAGAATCTGGACTCTAGACTCCTGATTCCTATTCCCAGCTTTGGCACTGAATCATTGTGTGACATTTGGCAAGTCACTTATGTTTGGAATACTTCTGTCTACCTCTATGAAATGGGGATTTTGAGTGCAAAGCTACAGGAGATTGTATGGCTTAAATAATTCACATACAAAGCGGTGCAGTGTCCTTGAGCATATGATGCAAATATAAGTCCAGAATCTAATGTTGCTTAGTCATGTTTAAGAGCATATACAGACTCCGTTAGATTATGTGCACTAAAATTAGGGGATTTAGAGCACTGCAAGTAAAGTTGTTATTTTTTTGGTGTCGTTTCCTTGATTTTCTTTACAGTATGAAAAATACGCAAGCAAAACTTTCTTTGGTGGAAATGCTGAGGCTTAGCTGTTGTTCGGAAGTGGGATTATGAAGTTTAAATGGTTTATAAGAGGTGTTCATTTGTGCTCAAAAAGATCCATATTGAAAAACCTGTCTGGAATCTTTGCCTGCCATGCAGACACAGAGAGAAAACAGCAGCAGGAGGTTTGTATTTGTATTCTGGCAGGGGCCCCTCACTGAAACCAGTTGCTCTGGGGACTTCGTTCAAATTTTCTTGGCCCCGCTGCCAAGGTAGTGTGGAAGGTTACATAATGGCTGAAACAAGCTCAAAAATGGTGAAAATATGTAGGTATGTCTTTGTGGGGTGATACCCCACTGGCTGTGTCAAGAAACAGAACCACGTTTGTTTAAGAAATAGTTTGGTAATGCTCATCCCCCCCCATGGCTGTGTAAGCAAGCCCTAGGAATGAACGAATTCAAAAAGGAGAGGGAGAGAAGGAAAAAAAATATGCCTGCGTGCAACGCGTTTGCAGCAGTTGTGTTTCAGTTGTCTCAGTTGCTGGGACCTCTGCTCAGCTCTGCTGTTTGAGCAGGGAGGGTTTGCTTTGTGCAACATAGCCTCGACACGCAGCAGTCAAAAGGTTTGCAGTCTGCTTCTGCTTCAGACTCATCTCTCGTGATGTGACTCTAACCAGGTCTGCCGTTTCCTGCAGCAAAATCTTTGTTCCAATTGAGCCGCCTCTAAGCCAGCCAAATTGAGAGTTTAATGTCTAGCTATTAATATCAGGCTGCAGCTTGGAGCCTTGCGCCTTGTGAGGATCCAACCTTTCTGTGACATAAGCAGATTGAGAATGCCCCTTTCGTTCAATATTTCCACTGCTAGTGCCAAATAAGCAGCTTTACGGTTAGTTAGGAATGATCCTGCATATTTCAAGGCAAAGCTTGGCCCTGATTCCTCAGTGTACATGTTACCCCAGATCCAAGCTGAAGCTTCCCTGTATTCAGCTAATAATAAAAGTGGGGGCAGTGTGGAATTGGGAAATGGAAAATGAGAATGTGTCTTAAATATCCTTAAATTGCCCTGGTTAAAAATGTCTTTACCTCTGCTGCAGTCACATGTGCTTTTCTGTGGCTTGATGTCGGGGAAAAGAAAGCAGAATACAGTGTATATGCTGCAGATGGGCAGGTTTAGTTGGAGAAATAGCTGCCTGGAGAAAACCGAGCATCAGAGCAGAGGTGACTGAGAAACAGTTTTCCAGACTGTTTCCACAAGTGAATCAATGTTTTGCGAAAAACAGTCCCATCTCCTGGCTGGCTTTAATTAAAGGGCTCAAAGATAACTTACAAAGAGGGTCCTGAAGGTTATAAATCCTTCTATAATTTGTGACTTTTTTTTTTTCCTGAGTCTTCCGAACACAGACCAATACGTGGCTGGGGGAAGGCAGGGCTCTGGTTTTGATTTTGCCGCTGTGCCGCTTGGGGACTGTGCAGATGACATCCTTTGGTGCCAGTGTGTTTGTACCATCGTCCCTCCCTCCTTTCATCAGGGTGTAAAGTGCCATCCCAGAGAGCTGCATCTTACGGGGCTGTTAATTAGTTTTCTCTCCCCTGATAGTTGCATCCTGGTTTCTCCTGGTGAGTTTATTGTAGCAAAGGGTTTTGAAATATGCCCAGCTTTTCCAAGTGTGACATTGGGTCTGTGCCTCCACATAGATTTGATCCTTCTGTATTCCACGTAAAACACCTGAATGATGGACTATGCATTTTTACCTTTTCCTTGCTGATTTGCTTGTGCAGTCAGGTGGCTTCCAGTCCACAGCAAGTGACAGCTCTTACCAGTCCTGCCTGCGCCATGTACTGTTCATTTAAATCTTCCTCCCTATATAATATCGATTCCAGTCCCCTAACAGTGTCACAGCTGAGAATTAATCCCTAAGGAAAGGGAAAAGACTAGCTGGTTTGCTGCGAGTGGAAAAGAAAAGGAATTCTCACATTAAAAACATTTTCCATAGTGGTTCGTGTTGAATGTTTCTGTATATTCCAGGGCGGGTTTTTATTTGATGCCAGAATAAATAGAAATACCTGCTGCTTAAAACAATTCATTAGAGAAGCAGTGCCTGGCTTTAGCAAAAGCTTTGCTGGGACTGTCCTCCAGACCAAAATCAAACCCACTTCAGTGCCTTAAAATAAGCAACGCCACAGGTTAAAATGTCCCTTAAAGGGACACCCTTCGGTTGATTTGCTGTTTGTGAAAGAAAGGGACCCCACAGCGCTGCGAATTTTTCTGTCAGCTGTGGCTGTGCAGGGCGATGGAGAGTCAGGCTGCCGGCTTTATGAAGCCAAAGGGAGCCATGGTGCAGTGCAGTGGAAGACTTTTTCTCTTGCCTTCTGGTTGCTAGGGAATAAATACTCGGCTGCACAACCCAGACAGTGCAGAACTGTGCTATTGGGCATATTCATCACTACCATCTCTCATGCCCCACCCTACCCACAGCGGCCTTCCAATTTCTTTTCACCAGCTAGCAATCTCTCCTCCTCTGAATTCTCACTAAGAATTCTTGTGCCAAGAAAGTGTAATATAAGATTGCATAAATTTTAATAGAAGCACTGGGATGAACACAGCCACTCAAGTAATCATGAATTCCTGCTGCCGTAACCCTTGCTCTTCCTCACTTAAGTGTCCTGCGTGTGTTTTTCCTTCTTGCTTGTTTCAGAGACGTGGTTTCAGCCAGGTTGCTTCATATGTGCACAGCTGTTCACAGGCTCCCAGCTAAAGACTGGAGGAAAATCCTGCTTCCATCAGGCTCAGTGAGAGTTTTGTTACAGATTTCAGCGGGGTCAGGGTCCCAGGCCTGTTCTTTGGCCTCCTATGGGCCTCTGTCAAAAAAACTGGATTGAGTTTTTCCTAGAGAGGTTAGTGGTTGAGGGTACCTCAGACATCTTTTGGAAAGCCTCATATCCTGAGGCTGATGCTTTTTATTTTCTGAAAATCAGTTGTCATCTCAGTTGAGCTGTCTCTATTTGAGCACTCAGAAGCACTGAAAGCTTTAAAATGTTGCAAAGAAACAATAGTCTGTGAGAGACAAAAAACAAAACCTGGTAAAAATGAGTTAAGCTGACCAGTCTGCTTTTGGAAAGGCAAGTGAAATGGAAAATACAAACAAAGGCTGTATATAAGCAGTCTATTTCCTGCCATCCAGTCTCTAAAAAAAATACATATTAAAAGTTGGGCATGCCAGTTTAAAGAGATTACATATTTATTGTCACATACATCAGCTTTCTCATTGATTAATATGAAAACTTACAATGTGTGCAGCGCAGTTGGTTGAGTGAAGTGCTGATACTGTTTTATAGAGACTTATTTTCTCTTTCATTGTTATGGAGCATTTGAATTTCATTTGCCTTTGGGTTTGTTTTGCAGCTCAGTAGTCTTGTTTAGGTTTGTCTTTATTCGTTCCATGTACTAACAGCAAGGGTGGATTTTTGGTCTCCTTAGATGAAAAATGACTGTCTTTCTGGCAGAGATGCAGTAGCCAAGCACTAGATGCTGTGCTTAGTTCGGAACTTATGCGGTCCCATTACATGTAGAAAATAGATGATTGATCAGTCATTCTTCAAATTAATTAATCTGAGTGCTGTTGGCTGAGTTTCTGGCTATCTCAATGGTTTTCTTCATCTTCTCTCCGTTGTTTCATGTCTTGCGAGGGGAACAATTAACTTGTGTAATTAAAATAAATGAAAGCTTTAATGGAGGGAGGGTTAGTGACAGATTTTCTGTTGTTGTTTTTTTGTCATTGTTCCCCTTTCTGTGTGTCCCTAGCTCTGAGATATCACAGACCCTCAGTTGCTCTCATGGTTAACCCCTTTCCCTTGCCGTTTTGCCAAAGGTCTGTTTTGCTTTGGTGGTGGCTCAGAGCTCTTAGAAGCTCTTGGTCAATTTTGTGCCTTCATCTTCTCCTTTGTTCAGCCGAGGCTGGACACCAAGAAGCTGCTCTCCCCGGGGAGGCCTGGATGGTCTGTCTTCCATCACGCTAACCGCACGGCTTGCCCACTGAGGTCATGGAATTTCCCTATGTTTACTACACTTTGTTCTTCATAAACCTCCAGCAGTTCCTTATTAGTTCTCCTCCATACATCATTCTCCTTTTGTAGCCCCAAAATGTGTTTCGAGCACTTTATTTTCCAATTATTTATCTGTCTGTCTGTCTGCCTGGTAAGCACCCATCCCACAAGATAAAACAATAGGCCTCACGCTGGTGGTGTATGTTTGAAATTAGCTTGTTCTTGGTAATTTGGAACTAAACACTGTCAGTGGGGAGGAATAACACACTTCCTGCTCTGTACCTGGCCTTTCATTTCTTCCACCATCACACTGCTATTGGTAATTAATGCTTGGAGATATCTAAGCTGTCCGACTTGCTGAGGTACATGCAGCCTTTGCCATCTGTAAGGCAGCACGGTGAAAGTCTTCTCATCAGCTTACCACCCCGCTTTTGTTTCTTAGCACATCTTTGCTAATCCGAAAGTTTGCTTTTCTTGTTGCTCACGCAAATCCTCAACGCAGGCTTTATACCAGAGCTTTTGTCTTCCTTATTGTGACACCCCCGAAGTTCATACAGGACACTTCAGCTTATCTTAGCTTGAAAACTTTCCCTTCTCCCATGGTGTTATTAATGGTTCATGGCAATGTGTTTTGATAAATGCGAGACAGCTGTCCAAAATGCTGTGGAAAGGAATCTTATTATTCCTTTACCAGGCAACATATTTATGAGTAAAAATCCTTCAGGCCATCCACATCTCATTGTTTTGCAAGGTGAATGCTGATTACCCTTCGAATATCTTCAGAAAACTGACTAGCTACAGGAATTGTGTTAAGGTACTTTCCCATCAGGAATCCAGGACTCCAAATCCTAGCCTAATGCCAAATTGCTGTGTAACTAAGCTCCTTTATGTTGCCTTTATTAAAAGGAGCATGTCATGAAGGAAAATATTTGCTATGACTTTGTTGATATTTATTCTGACTTTATCCTTTCATTTCAGCTCCATGTCATAACTCACTTTCTGTGCTAAATCATTGTGCAGTTCCCTGGTACGGGTACAAACATGCACTGCATTCCACTCTAGGGCCATTTATGTCTGTGTGAAATTATATAGACATGTACACAAAGCACCTGGGAATTTGAGTCTCCTAGCTGAAAGGGCAGATATTGCTGTAAGATGTTCCCTTACCCCCTTCCTACACTGGGGGCTTTGGCATGCAGTCACTGTGGGAAAAAGCACCCTTGTTATTACTGTTGTAATTAACAGTTCCCAAGGAATATACGTGACAGTGTCCCTCAGAAGCAGTATAGTCGATTTTCCTGCTAGCATGGAGTAAAAAATAACCCAAAACTTACTGTTTTTTCTATTGTTTCTTTTGTGCAACAGGCAGTTCTTATGTTTTGGGTTCATGGGAATATACTACGCTCGAACTTCTGAATTATTTTTTATCTCCTACACGGTCTTCTGCCTTAATTATTTTATAAATCAGAGATGATTTCAAGGACACTGCCTAAGAACCACAGCTTTACTTATGACTGAATTCCTTTTAATGGTGATTTAAAGAAATCTCTGCTGTTTATCTCTGAAGGCAGTCATTGTGTTTGCAAACAGGCCGAAGGCAGAAGTCTAATTGATGTCCAGCTAAGCACACACTGCCAAACAAATGTCAAGACAAGCTCTGGAACTGCTCCTTGCTACTGTGTGTGAAGCTGAGAAGTCTTTGAGGCAGACGTGAGCAGAACAACCTCAGTATATTAGGTCTGAGACAGACGACTTCTGTCTTTTGGGGTTTATAGTATTTCTGCTGTCATCTGTCACCTCTTCCATGGAAATGGAGATTTGCATATTGCAAGCTTTACGTGCTCTCTGCACCGCTTCACCAGCTTCACACCCCAGCTCTATCACTGCCATTGCTGAGGATTTGTTCCTTTGGGGAATTCTTGCAAGAATGAACATTAAGCAAATAAAATATCTCTTCTGCTTTCCTAGCTCATCCTGCTTTCTTCTTTCTCTTTTATAATAGAAGGCTGTGGAATGAAAAATAATGTTCGTTTTCTACAGTGCCAAACCTGCTGTTCAGTACTTTATCAATAACCCATCACTTGCTATTGTTACCTGTACTGGAAATGCCAACACAGGCTTCTCTGTAGCAGATAAAGGGGTTTTCTGCCATGACAACCTTCCAGAGTAGGTGGCAGAGAGAACGTGGGAGACATGAGAGTGTTACCCCGTTGGTGCTTAGTCAAGGGCCGGGAACAAACAGATCGTGCACATTGTGACTTTCAACCCAGTGCCTTACCTGTTAATTCATGGTGCCTCCCTGGTACACCTGTGATATTAAACATACCCAGTCGTTGTTGATGGTGGTTTTTGTTTGTTTTTTAAAAACTTAAAAGCTCCTTAGTAAAGAGATCAGAACTGCTGTCCCCATTGCACAGAGGAAGTGAAGCCTGCAAATGCGAAGGCTCATTCTGAAGGACAGAGCTGGCTGGAGGTAACCCACAGCTTGAGTCTCAGTCGAGGCCCCTCAGCTGGAGGCAATGCTAGCTCTTCTCAGGCTTTCCCAGTGGAAGCTCAGGTTCCTTGGGCAGCACCCAGTTCTTGAGGTCAGTAAAATAATGATTCAGCCCTTCTACAGGCCAGAGGTTTGTGTGTCTTCGTTCCACTGCCTTTGTCTGTTTTTACCTCTGTTCACACATTCCAGCCTGGTCATTCAGCTGCAGACTGTGGCCGCATATTGTTTAAGGAAGCTGGTGCATTTATAATTGGAAAACCTCTGAGGTTTTTCTTCTCCTCCTGTCAGACAGAGATGGCTTTTATCCAACTGACTGCTTTTCAGTGCCTTTATCCTTTGCTGGCTTGAAAACATTTCAGATAGTTTCTATTGTTTTATAGACCCTGTAGCTAGAAAACCAAGCTGTGTAAAAACATCTGCACATAGCTGTGCAGTAGGCTACAGACACGTAGGGTAATAAGGCATGATTGCATTCATTGTAGCATTTGCTCCACTGGATAATCAAATAGAAGCATTCCAGTTGCACACAGGATATGTAAGAGTAGAGGAAGGAAATGAAGGACAGTTGCCTACTGTACTTTTACATTTCTTTTGTTTTGCAGCTGCCAAGACTAAATGCAATTTTGAGAGCAGATTTTAAGTAATGCGGAGATGAGATTTTACTAGTGATAACCAAGAATGCAGCACTGGGAAGTTTGCATAAAACACAAGCAAAATTTAGCAATATAATATAAAATAACCTCTCCCACAGAAGGAAGCTTGACCTACACTGATTTTCATTTGTTTTTTTCAAAACAGACCTGGTATAGTACAGTATCACACCCAGCCTGTTTTGTGGGTTGTCCGATCATGTATGATCATCTGATTTTGCTACTGTGAGAGAACTCCGTAGGTTGAAAGTCTGTTTTAAGTCCTTGAATCTTTTATTTATTTATTTATTTTTTATTCTCCTGGGCCTTTCTAATGCCCCAGCACAAGCTCCAAGTCTTTCAGTTGTGATTGTGCTACACCTAATGCATAATGCAAATAGGAATTGGTCACGTAACAGGACTTTGCACCACGGAAAACCTTTTGTCTTGACCAGCATTGTGAAAATGTAGTAGGAACTGTGCTCCAGCTATGCTCCGGTACAAGCTCACTAAATGTTTTCTGAATATTAATGGCAGGTGCTCTGGGAGAGGTGATTAAATTTGGAGCTGACCCAAGGATTCATAGGCAATGTTTTGCCAGTGTGTGTTAGAAAATAGCAACTCTGCTGACAAAATCAGTATTTTACAGGGGCATCACACCTCAAGTTAGATTTGTGCTGCATTCACGGCTCAGCAAAACTGAGGGGCTGAAGAAAATGACTGCTTCATGATCTGTGATCACAGCTGTATTTAATCACCTAAAAATAGTCTTATTTTAGAGGTTCTCCTCCACACTTTGAGTAATGGTTACAGTGCAGCAAAGTGTAAGCAATATAATTGTATTTAGTAGTTTCCTGACCCCATGCTGATAAGCTGTGAATGGTTTGTGCTAAATAAAATTCCAATGATTTAAAGGACAGATTGTATATACATGAATATATTTATTTGGACACAAAGGTTCTCCTTTACATATGTACACTTTAAAATTTTACATTCAGTGTCCTACAGCCAATAAGGTGTTTGAATTAGTGACAAGTTTTTTTTTCTTTACCTTTTCAATCAGTTGATAGAAATGATTAAACCTTTAAAATAAATTAAAATAAAAAATATCAAATATCTTTCCATCAAATATCTTTCTCCTCCTGTATTCTTTCAGCATGATTTATAGAATGCTAAGGATTTCTGTGTTTGCTTAGCTTGAAATTAGCTTTGTATTTCTACCTTAATTAGTGGTCATGAGCAGTCAGCAGGTTAAAGATATTTGTTGGCTTTGTGTAGTTGTGTCATACATTTTTGTGTAGCCATTTTGACTGATCTGTTTGCATTAAGGCTCTGTCTGGCCATAATTAGACTGCTGGGTACACACTTATGTTCTGCTGAGCGTTTGCTTGTTGGTTTTACTAATGTCATCCATCAAGCTCTAGCATGTGCAGCAATATTTGTTCTGTAGTAGACAAACAGAGTAAACACTGCAGCTATTTATAAGTAAACAGTAGCGAGTAAGTGAGGAAATTCTGAATGGATGTTTTTATTTATTGGAAGGTTAAACTGTTGCTCTAAAATGAGGCCATCAGTCTAACCAGACTTAATCATTCTTAAAATGATGCGAAAGTAGAAGACTGAAATTAGATTTCTATTTATAACTTATATTTTTTATCTCTGTTTAGGAAACTTCCAGACGGAATTCACATTTTCTATCTTGTCTAAGTTGCCTAAATTTGTCTGCTTTTCTAGCAATGCCAGAGGGAGAAGGTCAGAGGGAGGTACTGTCTCTGCATTGCTCTTGCAGGGTTCCAAGTAAGGATGAAAATTCCTGACCGTGCCTGTCTTGCCCTGTGGCTCGACTCCTGATCAGTTCTGTGGAAACACTGTTGACTTGGATTTCAACAAAGCAGCACTGGTGACTGTTTTTACCAACTGAATTGCTGTGAACCAAACTGAATGCTTGCCTTAAATATAAGAAATTAGTTATTTTTTACTTTCACGTAGGTCAGACACTTAAGAAAGTTGCATCAGCTAGCATGCTGTGGGAAATCAGGATTTTAATATCTTTCCTGTGCATTTGTCTTTACTAAGAAATGCTATCTACCAACCAGAAGCGTGTAATAGTGCTTGGGGTGCCTCGTGTCTTTGGAGCCGCCATTCAATACAGTAGGTTTTAGAAATGATGACCTTTGACTGAATACCTCAGAATAACTCATCTTTTCTATTTTTATCTTTTCTGCTTGTTGCATTTTTAACTCTGGGAAAGCTGTAGTCCATATTTGTTCAGTGAACGGGTATGTTTACAGAGATGCAGAATGCTCAGTCATGCACTGGTGTCTTTGAGCCATAACGTGGTCTAAACAATGAAGTAAAAAGGCTTTCTGGCTTTACGCTGAAGTAAAAGAAGACAAAGACCAGCCTTCTGCAGATGGGAATTAAGTAAAGGAAGCCAAAAAGTGGCTTAATGCTCCCTCTCCACAACCAGGGGTAATAGTCCTGTTGGTTTCAGTAGGATTTTGATCAGGTCCGTGGTGGTTACGATAGCTGGTACGATTCCATCGGAAGTAATACATATTCAGCGTGTTATTTTGTGCATGCCATGAAGCTGTTTACGCTGTCATTAATCTGGTGGCTTTGTTGGGAAATTAATCTCATTACATGGCAGCTGACAGAGGCCGCTGCCACTGGGCACCAACGCAGGCTTGTACAACAATGCAGGATCTGCTTGGCTGCAAAGCACAGCTGTTACCACACAAATTCTCCCCACAAGCTACTCACCGAATGAAGCTTGACAGCTGAGAACCCCCCTGCGAGCCACGGTTTCAGCACATAGTTTCCAAACAGGAGCACACCAATTTGATTCCGGAGTGGAAACATTACCCACGTAGTGTAGAAGAATACGGGAGCTTCTGCACTTCCCAAGGGTGTTTTATTTAGAAGCACGTGAGGCTAGAAGAGGCGGTTCTCCCTTTGTCACTCCTGATAGTTTAGCACAGACACCGAGAGTAATAACCCAAGCACGCAGGTGCAGTCTCCCTCTGAGCCCCATGTATCTGAATTCAGACTGTGAAGGCCTCAGGACTGTGCCTGTGCCTTGACTCGTGTCTGGGAGGCACCAGGGACTCTCCTGGCTGCTGTCAGTCATTGCAAGTTGCTCAGCAGAATTCGTCCAGATTTGTGTTTTCTTTCACAAGGAGTTTGAGTTTGAACAAGAGAGATCTTTTGTTAAGTGTGAGAAAAGCCCATGCTGGTCTTTTTCTTGGTGAAAATTTCTCTCTAGCTTGTGTTACTGAGTTTGTAAAAGGTGACATTTTATTTTTGAGTAATTCAGAGAAAGAGGCACTAAAGAAACTAGATGAAGGATATGCTATAAATACCCCCAGCTACATTACCTCTGAAGTTAGCTGCTGCTTCCCCTCTGTCAGGAGGGCACTGTGGTGTGTTTGCAGCTGCCTGAAGCACCTGTGGGTGCTTCTTCTGTGGAGTGGAAGTCACAACAGACAGCTCTGGGAATCTAGAGGAGGGCGCTTCAGGTTGAATCACTGTAATAGATTCGGTGAGTTGCATGCAGCCTGTGCACTTGGTGCTGCGTCTGCCTGTCCCCCTGACAGTCTCTCCCCAATAGCTTTTTGATCCATTGGCCAGTTTGAGCTGGATTTGAAGATCTGCATCTCAGAAATATTAGGATTTTTGAAGATTTCTGAGAGGAAGCTGAGTAGAGGAGAAAGCCCCCTCCCTTCACTGCTACCGAAGGAAAGACTGCGTCACCTAACACATACATCAGAATCCCCAAGTGCAAATGTGTGGGAAATCGTCATTAATTTTGCAGCGAGGGTTTGTTTTTGTCACCTCCCCTTGCTCTTCCAGAATAAATACGCTGACCGTGGTACTGCGTGGGGAGAGAAGCAGAGCCGGGGCGCTCATTTAGTCTCTTCCTGTCCACTGGTGTGAAGGGATCGTGTTCTCTCCCTCGTCCTGGCAGCAGAACAAATAGCCAGTGCTGGGATATTACAGACAGGCTTCGTTCTCCTGTGTGGGACAAGCTTTTCAGCCCAAGTTCTGACTTCAGCAAAGTAACTCAACCCTATTACCATTATCAGGCGCAAACCATGGATTTGTCAGTTTTCGCAGGTCAAGCAGGCTGTGAGGTTCAATCAGCACTCAGCAAAGAATTAAAACAGAAGGGCTGAACCATGAACCGAGAACTGCTAAATAAGTTTATCAATGCTTGTGTTGGCTGGCAGCTTGACAAAGCGAAGCCAGGAGCTTAGACAACTCTGTAAGTCAGGATGTAGGAGCTGTAATTGAGAAGTATCACAGAAGCAATTTGGAAAAGCATCTGTTCAAAGTTTGATTACTGTGAATCATCCCATTCTGCTGGCCAGCTCTGCTAGTTGCCTGAGCTGCTCTTATTTTGCCAAGAGAACAGCTTGACACGCATACAGTGCCTAAAAATAAAATGCACTTTAAATATTAACATGTTTCAAAGTATAGATTCATTCACTTTTTGGGAGTAACAATTGCTTAGTCATTCTTTAAGAACATGGAAAGAATTTAATTGAGCGCCGTGGAAGAATGCCATTCATCAGCAGCACAGGTGTTCAGCCATCCCCAGAACTGCCCGGTTCAGCAGGCTGTGCTGAAGCTCTCCAGACACGGAAAGATTGCTCGTCGTGCATTGCTGAGTGTTGCTTAATGTGACTGCAGGACCCGTCCTTGCTCACGAGCCTGTCCCCTCACCGACGTGACAGCAAGCTGAGGCGGCTGCATGGACAGTAGAGCTTTTGAAACTGCTAAAAGCTGTCTTTTGATTTATTTGCAAAGCTTCACGAGTTTCTTGGTGTTTGCAATTACAAGAAAGAACAACTGGAACCGAACGCTGGACCCTGACTGTTAGCTCTTAAAGCAGATGCTGTTTGGTACAGAGACTCCAAATATTTTTTCTGACTTAGTGCCAAGTCTGACCTTGTCTCTTCATTCTGGAAGGGAGATACTGAGGAATTTGAAGGCTCCAGGATCCCTGCTGCTGAATTCCATGTTCTTTGTTAAGCAGTCTCATTACAAACTCTGATTTGGTCTTCGTTTCCCTTCGTTCTGTCTGAATTCAGGCCCTGCGTTGAAGCAGATGGCTCAGATGAGTTACAGGAACAAACTGACAGATTTAAAACTGGAGGTTGCAGAAATAAAAATAGTCTGAAAGCTGGGTTTGGAACCCTACACAATTTGCAAAGCTGCAGCTATTGCAGCCAATGCCAGGGTTGGTGTTTTTTGTGTGTTTTTTTGTTTGTTTTTTTTTTGATTTCTTGGAAGAATCTAACCTTCAGATGGGACGTTATTTGAGAAACGGGATGGATGTTGATGAAGTAACACTGATAACGCATGTGGCGGTGTGGTGAGCATGTGCTGTGGTAACCCTGGAGCACTTTCCCTTCTGCTGGGGAAGTTGTGTTGTTGTTGTTTTTTTTTTCTTGCAGTGAGTTATTTATTTCCTGAAAGATGCAGCTTTGGGGAGAATGAAGAATTCTTGAATTCAGGCTTATTCCACCAAATAGGAAAGGTCAAACTGAAAATACCGAAATGCTGAAAATATTCTGGGTTTTAATAACATCTAGGAAAGTGAAGGGTGAGATCTGTAACGGCTGGTGAGAAGATGAGCAGGTGCAGCTTTTTCGTTTTGTCAAGCAATCCAGCAGGTGGGAGACATGGCTCAGTTCTCTGCACAAATCCTGAACCCAGTCCTGAGTCCTCCTGTTGCTTTGACAGGTTGCCTGTCTTTCATATATTGGATTTGGGAAGGGAAGATCCTGCTGTATTCTGTCCACAACAGGTTGTAGAAAAGACCTGCAGGCTCAGCTCTGCACTGCAGCCTACATCCTTTTAACAAAATAAGGCCAACAGAAGACAATCAAATCCAAATCCCTGTGAGCCCCAGGCAGGGCTGAATTTCAAGGGCCAGAATCCAAATCCTGATTTAGAGTTTGGTTTCACAATTGTTGGGAAGCTTTTTTTTTTTTTTTTTTTTTTTTTTTTTTTTTTTAAGGGGTCACAGTCAGTTGCCCCCATAGTTTTTCAAAAACATCAGTTCTCTTCTGAATTCTGGATCTCATTCTTTTTTAGTGCAAGAAAACCCTTGTACCATCCTGTCCCTGTCTTTCAATAGCTTATATCCCATAGATTTCCATTACTTATTTCCTTACCAGTTCTAACAAATGTCCTTTTGTAATTCTAAATGCCATTTTTTTGGCCACAGTAAGGCAAAGGCCTCCTTCCTTGGATTCTTCCATGTCTTCATCAGGCTTTGTTGCAGTCTGGCTCCTGCCTTTCCTCAAGGGAACCCCACGATGCCAGAAATGTAGGGCCAGGGCTGCAGATTCATTTCTCTCCAGCATTAACTATCCACAGAAGTCCTCAGAGAGCTTATCTTCCCTTCTGATCTTATCTCCTGCCCTCCTTGACCCCCAAGCCTTCCACAGAAGTGACTCACGGCTGTTAATGAGATCAGAATCATGTTTCTTGAAGACTTCTGGAAAGCCCTTATTACCTCCATTTGGTACATTTCTGTTGTCTCCTTTCATCCCCTGATCTCTTTCCATCTATCTTTTCCCCTTGCTCACCTAACATGAATCACGCCAAGCTCTGTATACTTGCCCGCACTCCTTGTTGACTCATTCAGCTGACCAGTTCCCCCCCCAAGCAGGGTCCTTTCAGACCCACCTAGCCAGCTCTTCTCCTGCCTTTCCTCTTATTCACAGGAGCACAGCTGCTGTAATATATCTTACTTGAGGTAATTAAGCCCCTGTATTTCTGTGTGTGCACGAGCATGCAGACTTTCAGCACGGGGGAATGTCTATGAACAGATGGCGAATTAGCTGCCTGCGTTTGGAATCTCCTTTTGGGAACGGTGGCTTGATTTGGGCTAAATATCCCCAACCTTTTATTAAACTGTAGAAACAGGAATGTGGAAAGAAACTGTTTTTGCCTGTTTGAGATTTGCATTCAGCTGCAGCCTGGGCTCCTGTTGCTGGAGAGCGTGTGGGAGAAGCTCTTAGGAATGTGGCTGTTAGCATATCAAAGTAGAGTAAACATGTAGATGATACCCTGCTTCCGCTGCTCCAGTTAATTAAGCAGCTCCTCGTGTCACGTTGGATGGAGAGGATTTATTAATGTGCTGTCATCGAGGGAAGCAATGGTTTGCTGAACGGGAGGAGCAATGTTAATGTGATCGGAGATGTCACGCTGAACAAAGAGCAGATGGCGAATAAACAGGGCGTTTCTTTTTATCTCTGTTGCTGAAGTCTTAGATCCCAGTGCGTATTGTAAGAGCACAGAAAACCAGGACTAGAAGGAGCTTCAGGTGGTCATTCCATGCATTCCTTCATCCCAGGGCAGGATCAACGCTACCTTTGTCACGTATGATGGATATCTGGTCTGTGAGGCTAACCATGATGCTTGTTCCCAGCTTTCCTGGAGTTCCTGTGAGCACTGTACCTCTTTCCAGCTATGGTCCATGTGGTAAATGTGCTCGTGGTCACGAAGCCTTGTTGAATGGCATTGGAAAGGAGTGCGGCTTCCAGAGATGCCCACGTCAAACTTCTCGGGGTTTCTGAACATGATCTGCTCTTTGCTGGCATAACACAGCGTGAGCAGTCTGCCTGGCATGTTTTTGTAGGCATAAGTTAGGGCCTCTTCTAGGCCAGAGAGGTGTTAGAACATGTCAGCTCTCTTCAGTTCACTTGGTGTCTGAAGCGACCTGTCACCAGTGGCGTGAGAGGTTAGACCTTTCTGCCATGCTCCCAGAGGATTCTTGCCTCCCAGCGTTTTTTATTCTGCGAGTCTGTGAGAAAAGGTGTGTGCTGTGTAATGCTGGAGTGGTTGAGAGGTCAGAGAAAAGACCTGGAAGAAAACAGGGACAGGCTTAGTGAGCTTATTTTGGGATTGTTGTGGTACCTGGCACTGACCAACGCTCAGCCAGGAAGAAATTGAATTCTAGGCCAGCTGAAACCAGGACATAGGTGTAAACTATATGCCTGGGCAGGTAAGAGCGATTTCCTGAGTTCCAAATACAGTTTCAAGTCTCCTGCTGTAGACCTGGGGCAGGACAGTTACCCCTAAAGGCACGAGAGGTGTCAATTCTAGGGCTTTGCAACTGCCCGGGCAGCTGCTTTGCTGGGAGAAAGTCTGCTGAAATCAGCAAATTAGCAGAGTGTGAATTCAATGCCTGTAGCATTAGAATGAGGTTCTTGACATCATGGGGAAAGTCTGTGTGTGGGCTAATCAGTAAAGGAGCAGATAAATGACTCATCCATTAAACTTTGAAAACTACAGGAGGGTTCCTGGGAAACATAGAAGCCCTGCAGAAACACTGGAAGCTAAAGCTGGAAGTTGGCCGTGCTGGGGATGGGATTTCACATATTCCATTGACTGCTGTCCTGCGGGGTAATTAAACAAGGAGAAAAGGATAATAGCCAAAGAGTTCCCTTAAGCTCTGAGGATTTACAAGATTTGCCTTCTTCGGAGGTTTACAGACATGAAGAGCTGGAGCCGCTTTGTTATCAGAAAGGTGTAGCACGGTACAAGGCAAAGAACGAGCACGTGGACAAACCCCAGCTAGACGTGAGCTCATCTGCTTGAGAACAGGTGGAGCACATTCCTGCACAGCGCTCGGTGGGGCACCTGAGCAGCTCCCTGCAGCTTCAGCGGTGCCGCGGCTCAGGTTTGGGTTTATCTGCCTGCAGTCATCACACACAGCCTGAGGCACGTGTCTGCATCTGGCTCTTACAGTTAAGAGTCCAGGTTGTTCAAAATGTAACCCAGGGCCAGCTGGCAGCCCCCTGGGTGCCATAGCAGTAGTTCAGAAGGTGTTCCCAGCACTCACGCTGTAAAAGCTGCTGTGTGTTTCGTTCCTTGTGCTGCCAGGACGTGGTGGTCTGAGGAGCATTACGCAATCAGCTGTAGCAGCACCTGCGTTATACCTGCAGCTTGCAGTGTGAACATCAAGGGGAGATCTTATTTGTTAAGTCTTCCAGGGTACGTGGACTGAAAATCAAGAGATTTAGAAAGTCAGCACGCTTTGTGGTTCAGCTCTTTATTTTCCTTGCTGGACTTTTGGGATTCTGACAGCAGTTGTGTATACTGGAAGTGACAGTGTTTTCAGAGTTACAAGGAAGAAGAGATTTTATTGGGCACTACATGACATCAGTCAGTCCCAGAGGGAAGGTGTCTAGCCACAGAGTACTTCGTGTTCTGGGAAAGCATCTCAGCAGATCCTGCTGGTTTGGAGGCAAGGAGCGGAGTTTTATAGAGGTCACGCTGAAATTGAGGGTAAGGTAGATTGCCCGAAGAAAGAAGGGGATTCTGTGATGAGGGGCATGTTTGTGACAGGTTGCCAAGATATGGGAAGTCAAGGCCTGATGTGTGTTCTCAGAAGTAGTGCTGAATTTGGGTGTGGTATTAACAGTTACTTGAATACTGTATCTGAGCTCGCCTTTCTGTCAGTTTGGTGCAGTACTTGCCAGTTTCTGAGCGAGGCTGGGAGGAGTATTAATGGGGACTTGGATACCAGTTTGAAATCCTTGAATGGAAACGGCCTGCGGTGTAGGAAAACGAATGTGTGCCATGTAGTGTCAGAGGAGCAAGAGTCACGTGGCTTCAGCTGGAGGCTTCTTCTGGTGGATTTCTCTGGAATCCAGATTATCTTCTCCCTGCAGAAATGGCATGGCTTTACTGGTGCGCAAAAAATCAGTGCTGGGAGCTACTTCCTCCAGCCCCTTTTCTTCCACCAGTTAAAAGAAGGGGAGTTGTATACACCTGTATCACCGTCTACACCTGTATTCCAGCTCTCATTCTGCTGAATTACATGTTCCTTCTGAGGATTTTTACCTGGACTCTTCCCTTGTTATCTGAGGCTTTCCCTGTTCCTCTGGGGAGGGTTGTGTTGGTATCAGTCCCATGTTGCCCTGTGTCCTCCGTTCAGCTCAGCCACCTCCTGCCCTGGAGGGAATTGAAATAGGTTATAACTGATTTCTAGCAGTGCCTAACAATCGGTTCTGTTGGATGGTCCATGGCATCAGAACCTCTTCCCCTAAAAATGCTTGAATAATTCATCACGTTGATTGTTAACTTGTTTTCCTACCTGCTTGCAGCAGTCTCCTGTGCTCTGTGTGGCTGTACTGCAGTTCCTGTACTGGTGATTGGCAATGACTGCCTTGTTTCCAGCGTGGTTTTCATTAAATACAGTGACAATGAAAATTATTGCTAAGGAAAACAGTTTCCATACATGAACGTTAAACTCTAATGGAAACCATGTTGTTAGTGCAAGATTAACAGAAATTGGCATCTGAATGACTATCCGGTACTAAGCCAAATTAATCCGTGCCACTAAAATTGCATGTCTGGCCTTCAACTAGCACATTCTCATAAAATGAAGGAACAGCTCAGCCTCTTAGCTTCTTCTGGATGATCCCTGCAAACCAAACTTGGAGCTGGAGGCTCAGTAGGACGGTGATGGTAATAACCTTACCCCCCGTGCTGTGCATGCCAGAGAGGGCTCTGCTATGGATGCTGTTGTTTTTTACCTGGGTGCTGCTGACGTCTTGGGAGCTCTGTTTATTCAGCTGTGCAACAGGGATTGTTTCGGAGGCAGTGTAATTGTTGCTTCTTCTTTAATGTTTTTTAAATTTGGGGACTTTTCATGTGTAAGTGTTACAGAAAGGAAAAGTATTTTTCATTTCTAACTATTGCAAGCACTGAAAGTTTCCCTTGGTGACTGACTTGATGTGTAAATGTAGGCAGGGCGCCTCTGTCAAACATATTATCGCGGTAGAACAAAAAGGCAGAGTGTGAATTTCTTCTAGGACTTCCGGATTTCCCTTTGTAGGATGTTGAAGGCTACAGGGGTGTAATTGATGGCAGTGTGTGAGCTGCACAAAGAGAAGAGTCGTGGGAGGATGAGGAAAACATCAGCTCAATACCAAACTGGTAACGGTGGGGAATGGGAGGTTTGCTCCGTGCATGTAGATATACACGGGTCTCCGTCTGTGCCAAGCAGACTTCAGGACTTCGAGTTTGGCTCTCTTCCCAACAGCAAATACATTGAGAAGAGGGAAGCTAGCCAAGTTTTAATCAAGTAAAAGTTCTGTATCCAGAGGTGGCTGGCAAAAGAAGAGATTAAAGTATTAGGAGTGCAATGAAAACAAGACATTAGAGAGTTGAAAGCTGGAGTACCTGGACAAACCACTTGCTGAGTGAATATTCCACAGTTGTCAGAAGGAAGCCTCGAGTGTTTTGAGTAGGATGAAACGTGAACCCATGCACCAGAACTTGTCTTCTTCCAGCTTTGGCTATTGCTGTGGCAAGTATGTAATATCCTAATGCCGAGCTGAGCTGGTAGGATAAATGTAATCATTCCCCTTGGAGATACTGCTAGCAGAGGACTCATTAGCTGGCAGAAGGGCCAACAGCTGCAAACTGTTTATGTATGACAACTTTTTGGATAAATCTGAGTTTACACAGTTGCCTGTGTCCTAAGGTTTGCTGTGGAAGTAAAGATAGCTTTGCGTATTCAAACCAAAGCACAGAAGTTATGGACTGTAATTATGCAATTCCTCGTGGGAGAAAGGAAAAAACCCTCACACTTAGTAAAAATAGTAATTGGCTTCCCTTTCCCTCTACCACTGATGCTCCTGCTTGACCTTTTTTAATATTAAAAATAGATTTGTGGCCACTGCGGGCAGCTAGTGTATCTGGAAAGATAAGGACTTTGTGTCCCCAAAGAGAGCCCCTCTCTGTATTTGCACGAGCACAATATATATTAAAAAAAAAAAAAAGGCAGTTCAACTTTCTTCCCATTTTTTTCATTTTCACACACCTGTTTCCCAGACAGAGCCAGAAGCAAAATTACCAAGTGAAGAGAAGTTCCTCTTATGTTATTCCCAGCCTGGTAGAACCACCGCATGCCAAGATTTTCATGAGCATGTCTGAATTCACGAAGTTTCAATTTCAGTTTTGCAAACTTGCAAGGCTCAGATAAAAATTGAATTTTTAGAGGCAAAATCACTTTCCATTCACCCCAATAAAGAAAAAAAAATTGTATTAACGCAGCTACCAAGGTGTTGGACTACTATCCTTGTCATGTAAAGGTGTGTTCTTCTCTGCATATCGGTTACATGCATCACTGCACTGCGTTACAGAACTGTTGCGTTGATGTTGGTGGTTTGGATGGGACCTTTAGGTTTGCAGGTCAGTAGTGTATTTGCTATTTCGTATTTGTATTTATAGTAAAATGTATTCATTCAAATAAAAAGTTCTAATCTTAGGAAATACTTCGATACAAATTATGCAGTTCAGAAACATTTATGAGGCAAGCATAATGTCATAACAATCTGTTACAACCAGTTTGTTCCAGAATGACTTTTACTGATAAGCACTCAGTTCCTAGGCTGGACTTTTTACTGAGTTCAACTTCGGCAAAGTTTTCTGCCATCTGCTTTTCCACCATTATGTTTCTTAGCCCAGTTCATTTCTGCTTCTGTATTGTCCGATCCCTGGGCTCTGCTGCACCAAATGTCTTTAATAATTGTAATAATAAGCTAAATTTAAATGTCTAGATTTTGAACGTGGTCATTGCAGATATTATAAAATGGCCACACAGGATTCACATTAACCATAGAAAACAACTAATGAAAGTGAGGTGATGAAGAGTCTATAACTGAGCCACGGTTGCTTCTTTTTCATCCACTGATGAATGTACCAGCCCTTCATCATCAGTTTTCCACCATTGAGCAATGAGGCTTTTAGCACAGAGCAGCGTTATTGCCAGTCAGCTTCAGTGGGGATTAGAACCGCTAAACAGAGACTTTAGAAGAATTACTGCTTGAGGCCTTCGTGATGTATTTGACATTTTAATTGATGTTTAACCTCTTAATATATTGCCAGATCTCTGGGTTGTTTTCCTACACCACATCTCTGAAACATGGAAATACTGCCCCCTTCCATTTCCAAGTGCCAGCAAACATCAAATCGTTCTCATTAAGTTTATCAGAAGGAAATTAGCACGAATCACTTCAAGCTAAATTGGCTTGCCGGATTGGCCACTGAACTGCAGATGCAATACGGTTTTGTTGCCTCTCAGTTATATCCTCCTCTGTCAAATACAGCAGAGAGATAAATTGGCAGTGGTTAAATTGAAGATAAAGGCGGAATGATCAGGATTAGTGGTAGGAACAAAACACTTTGTCAGAATCCTGCTCTGGTCATGGCTGTTGGCTCTACCTAAAACTGCTGAAAGGTAACCAAAGGATCCCTCTCTATTCATCAGAAGTGCATTTTGGCAGAGCTGGCTCAGTATTACACAGCTGCGTTTGCTGTGTTCATCCCCAGGAGGCAGAGGGATCTGCAGGGGAGACTTTGGAGTAGCTGCTAATTGTGCCACAGGCTGATAGCACACCGCTTTGGGAAGAGCCTGGGATGTGTAAGCTAAGGAGGAGGGCAAACACAGCAGCCCTCACTACTTCTCTTCTCACACAGCTAGGGAGCAGGATTAGCAGCAGGGAGCAGGATGGCCAGCAGCTGGTGGGCCATCGCTGTCCCTTTGGCGACGCAGTGTGCTCCAGTGGTGAGGCAGCCATGGGGAGGATTATCAGTTTGGCACCAAGAGTCCTTCTTTCCAAGCACCCCATTTCTGTACGCATTCTGGGAGAGGATTTAAGAACTCAAAAATACACAAGGGCACAAAGCTAAGGGAACAGAGGGTTGACTGAGTCACCAAACCATTCCTTTCCATCTTTAGCTTCTGTGACTCAAATACCAATTTTTTGTTCCCCTTTAACCAAAATCTGGCAGTTGTTCTTAATCTCAGACCCTCTGCTATTGGTTTTACAATAAACTAACATTTTCCCAAACTGTTTTTTTTTTTTTTCTTCTGCCAGAATTATTCCCAGAAATTGCTGCTCCCAAGTTGGTTTGGAAGCAAAAAGCTGTAATTGGTGCGGATATTATTATTTATAAGTTACCATAAGAGTGCATATGAGGAGATATAAATCAGGAGAAATATCTGCTTCCCTTTCAGAATCAACCAGGAATGTTTTGTGATCTTTAAAAGAAACAGAAGGCATATTCATAGCTCAAGACGCACTGCAGGCATCAACAGTTGAGATTCTGTTCTCTGACCAGTTCATTAGGCTAGCATGTGGAGTGAGCTTGCAATCTCTTTCTCAAAGTAACATGTTACTTCCAGAGTGTTTCCTTGACGTCCTCGTGACTATCGTGAGAGCAAAAAGGCAGTCAGTCTAAGAGGAGTGATGAAACTCAGACTTCTATGGTCATTGATTTAAAAAGATTAAATCCTGATTTTATGTTTTGCATCTGGTATGAATCCGGCCTTCCACAGTCAGCACTTTTAAAGTAAGCAAATGTTAGTGTCTGATTTCTGTGCTGCCTTCGCTTCTTTGCTGCTAATGCTGAACTAAGAGGCTATTGCCCACCCCTTCATTCCATCCAGAATTCCCCTGGTAATGGATATTCACATCCATATTGTTGGCCTTCTTCTGCCACCTATGTTGGCCTTCTGACTTACCACCAGGAGTGATGGTAAGACTCTTGCCTTCTGTAGGTATGAAAATAAGGGGAAATGGAAGAGCTTTTCAGAGAATATCAGCTTTTATTATTTTTATTCCTTCTCATCAACATTATTCTGAAAATCCGGGCAACTCCATTAAAGTAGTTGTTAAGGCTACTTCACTGTATCTTCTAATACTGTAGTAGGGGGCATAGACAAGCTTCAGTGAATTTTTGAGTTTGTATGGACAGTGAAATATGTTTTCTAGTGAAAAGTGTCTGTGCTTAACTTGATTTTTTTTCTTGTCTGCTAAAACCCTGGACTGATTTATCAAAAATATGAAGAAGAAAATACTCAGATGAAAACTACTCCATGCTAGGAGCATCTTTTGTCCTTTTGGTTGGGTTACTGTTGTACATCTTGAGTGCATGAGTTGCTTCACCAACTCTGATGGGACACGTTCTCTGTGTTTCTGTTGCAGGAATTGCTTACCTGGGAGGTGTGTGCAGTGCCAAGAGAAAATGTGTACTTGCTGAAGATAACGGTCTCAATCTGGCATTTACAATTGCACACGAACTTGGGCACAAGTAAGACCTTTTCTTTCCATTTATTTACTGATGTCACTGCAGGATACTTCTATTTAAAGCCATACAAATGAAATTACTGGTGCACCATGTTTGTTATGATTTCCTAAATCTGTCAAATTTGCGTAAATAATTGGTTCAGCACACACAAAAGTTTCTGTTTGATCCTCCTCTCTTTGCCACTCTGCAGTTTGATTTTGAATAGCATGAAAAGGCCTCGTTCCCTTGAATGGTTAGTGTTAATAGCTAGAGACAAATTGTGCAAATTATGCTTTAGAATAGGCCCAGGAAGACAACATCAGCTTCAAAATCTTTGAACTTGCTAAATCTTTCCTTAAGTTTAAGTGTCTCTGTCAAGGGTTTCAGTAGTTCAGTACTTAAGTAATAGCTTTACACCTGCAAGTGCAATAACTCACAGCGACTGAACTGTAAATATCAGCATTTTGCGAATGCCTTTAAACATCATTACTTGATCAACAGATATTGTATGACTTGATTTGTAAGCTCAGCCACAGCTGACCAACACACATTGACTGGGAAAAAATAGCAAAGGATGTGATAATTCATAGTCACACTGAAATTTACAGAATGAGCTTCCCAGGTACTTTCTGCAGGTGACTTTGAAGACTGTTAAGCTGCCTGTAAATCTTCCATGGGCAGAACAAAACAAAATTGACTGGAAGAGTCATTTGCTACGTAGTCTTAGTGCAGTTAATGAGTTAACCCAAAGGTCAGCATCCACGTTCACTGCTTTCCAGGCTAAGTGTAATGTGCACTTACTCATAATACTTACGAGGTTTTTTCCCTTTCCATTGACATCACTCTTAGTTAGAGTGATGTCACAGTTAGGCTGTGTAATATATAGAATTAGACCAGGAACAAGATTATACAGGGGCAAGGGCTATGCCTGTGGGGTTTTCAAGTGCTCCTCCTTTTAGCCTCTGGATGAGAGGTGGGAAATCCCACCATTGTTTCTTTAGTAAGAAGCTGCACAGAAATTTTGTCTGCACCCTTCTGGACTCTTACGGTTTATGTGTCTATTGTATCCTTCTTCCCTACAGTAACAAATATTTGACAGCTAAGTCAGAGCCAATGTATCGTGTTCAGATTCTGGCCACTCTCATTGCATGACAAATAATTATTTTATAGCAATGTATTTCAGAGTTGCATGGAGGATATTTAGGTTACTACCAGAAATGACAAGATGAAAACGAATCTCCTGTTCACCCTCCAGTGACACCAAAGGCAGCCGAGCCAAACCGAGGGTGGTTTCAGCAGAAATGAAGGACATTTGGTTTTGGTTTTATTTAAACTGCATGCCAAGATGTTAAACTGAGCCTAAGCTTAATAACAAATTAACCTGTGGGTAATGTTAAGGGAAATTCAGCACTCATCTTTGGATGGGCCAAGAGCAGGAGGGAAAAATACTTGGGCTGCAGAAAATCCAGCTGTGTAAAAGAGTGAGACTGGTCTGCCACGGCGTTTGCCAAGTTTCCCAGCAGAGCTGTCAAACTTCCTTCTAATAATGCCTTGCAAAAAATCCACAACACAAATCGGGGATGTAATGCTTTCAGATGCAGCTCTCCATCTGTGCAGAAAAGAGCAAATCATTTTCTTCCCTCAGAGCAATTTTGATGGTAAGAGCACAGTGCCCTTTCTCTGCTGGTTTTCTTTCTTTGTGTCCATCTTGGAAAGCTATTTTCAAGAGATGTCTAAAGAGGCCGGCAGAGGATGGCTTGGGCTGGACATGGAGTGCACTACTGTGCAGAGAAGCTTTGGCTTCAGGAGAGTCTTAGGTCCTGTTGTGGGGGGAGATGGAGAGCTTAAATAAAGATTGCAGGTGAAGAGGGACAGGTGGTAAAGGAGGTTGTGTTTTGTAACAGAACTGCCTTATGAACCACTTCCCTCAGAGAAAAGAGGCTGGAACAGGCTCACGAAAGAGAGATTAGGAAGTTTGCTTGGGTATAGAGGGACTTGGAGGGTCTCTAAGAGCCAGTCTAGAGACCTGGGGTCTCTAGGTCAGGGGAGTGTGTCTCTGAGATGCACCTGAGCCAGGAAGGCTCCAGCTGAAGGAGCCAGATGGTTAGGTTAGAGAAGCTGCTGTCAGGATTCTGCTACCACCTCTTCCAGGTTAGTCTATTCCACGCTGCGTTGCGCTTCTTTCACAAACTGGAGTGAGGCCTCTAGCCCTTCTGCCCACTCTTCCCTCACTTAACATGCATGCTTAATCAAACCCCAGTGTGCAGAAGGAAGAGAGGAAAAAATGCCATCTTTCTGTCACCACTCTCCTTGAGCATCAAAATCATCCCTCTATCGTGTCACCCACCAGTGGCCTAGTTAGTTAGTTCCTTCTGGTCAGTTTATTGATGCTTGGAGGTCTTGGAGTCAGCAGGAATCTTCCCACCAACCTTATCAGGAGAATAAGGAGAGGCCTGACACCTGTTTTTGAACCTCAACAGGATGCTGCGAGCAGGCCTGTTGCAGCATGTCTTGTGCACGTAGAAGGACTGCGTGCAGGCTTCCCCTACAGACTGGTAGAAGTTTTTAAAATGAGTGTGAGCTGAGCAGAGACAAAGACAATGAAGCTGAGAAGAGCTTCAAGTTTAAAAAGGGAAAACAAGGAGAACTAAAGGCAATTTTCTTAAACTTTATTTAAAAAAAAAATCAAACCCAAACTTACACCCATATGGGCAAAATTATAAATTTTGGAGAACTGTAATTTTGAGCTTTATTGAGGGCTGATTTCTGTAGTGTTGAAAAGCTGAGATTTATTACTTCTTGCCCTAAGACTAACAAATGTCCTTGGAGATCACAAGCTCAATTTGGTGTTCACAGATTGTTTCTGATGTAGACTTTGGAAAAAGTGAATAGATTACTAATTGATGTGTCAAGTTCCTAATTTGCAGCTAATGTCACTTGGACTCTCTGCAAAATCACTATTACGGACAGCTGCACTGAAAACATGGAGACATCATTAAATAGGTCCACTAGGATGATGCTTATAGATCCTATAAAAATTCATCTGCAGGGTGGTTGTTGCTCGATTGTGAGGTGAGTGGTGTAACTTCTGTCTGTTGTATTTACATCCTTAAATCTGAAGAGAGAGTTTTGGTCCATGGACACAAACGGAGCATCCATTGGAATTCAGATGCACTTTTTCCTGAAAATTTGCTGCTGCAAGAAAGTAACAGGCAGGGTAGAGACCACTGAACGTATGTTGAGGCTACAAATCTTAAACTTTTTACCATGTAAAACAGGATCCTTAGCAAGCATTGCTCCTTTGTTCAACGTGGTCAGTAGTGGCTGTCTTTTAAAGTAACACAATTTACTGTAACCACGGTTAATTGGTTTTTATCCAGAGACTGCTGGGTGGAGTACTGTGTTCTGACCTACCCAGAAGACACGGTGATCACAGTGCTCCCTGAAGTCTTAAAAACCCTAAGTCCAAGGTTTTCAAATTATAAACCGTTAACTCTGTTGAAAACTTTCTTACTCTCATTTTTCCTCAGACTGGTGGAATAAGAGTTTAAAAATGCCCAACTGTTGTCAACAGGATCCTGAATAGCGCTTCTCTCCTCCCCCATGAACTGCACCAGCGTGAACTTGATCTGAGAGTCATACCCCAAAGACCACCCTGAACAACTGTGACTTTTAGAAAAATAGTGCCATTTCCCCTTCCCCTCGGTCTCTTTCTGCCTACAGCACTGACATTGTTACCATTTCCAAGACGTTCTGTAAAGAAAAAGGCAAATGATTTTTTTTTTCAACAAAAGCTGGGATTCATCCTTGAATCCGTTACCCCTAAATGAAGCGGGTGGGCTGTAGTCAGTGGTTTTTCAGACCAACAATGCCAGCTTTGTTGCCATTCCTGTTTCTTTCAACAGCCTCGGCTTTCCTCTTGTGGGCTGGGGGGGAGGCTTGGGTGGGGAGGGAGGATTCCCATTCATGAGCTAGCGGAACCTGGCACTGCCTATATGGTGAGAGAACAGCCTGAGGTGGTGTGGCTGGAAGCCACGCTGTGTCAGATGCCCTTAAGAAAGTGGATCAAAATCAACTAACAATAAGGAAGATGCAGTCCGATGCCAGCAGTCTGAAACCGCATGGCCTCAAACTTGAAGCTGAAACAGATGAGGACAAAAATGAGTCCAAAGGTAAAAAGCCTATAATGCACAAACCAAAGAGCTCTGGATTTGGAATCAGCTAAGAGAAGTGTTTAGGACCAGCAGGTTTCTGTCCAGTATGATTATTTGCTTGACATCTAAGTATTGATAGACATAGCTCGGTTACAATGACTTCAGGGTGCATAATTATTTGCTGTGTAAGTAAGTACGACCTTTGCAGTGTGTCTCGAGCAATGATGGCATGGCAGGTAAAGGAAAAATGCTCTCTGGGTGTTCCCTTTCTTGGCATGATATTGATGCCGAAAGACTTGTGAAAAAAACCTGCTGCCCTGGTCTGTCTAGTGCAGCACCCAGCAGAGATTCCTTCATGGAAATAGTTCGAAGGCAGGATTTAAAAGTCTTGCAGGCTGAAGGAGGAAGCATCTTGAGCAGGTGCAGAATTCATACAGCAAAACGTCCGATGACAGCTTGCACCGGCAAATCCGGGTCAGTGCAGTGCAGGTGTATGAGCGCACTTCCTAGGAACCAGACAGGAAATTAACATCCTCCTTCCCCTCCAGTGTGTAGAAATGCATTTGAGAATCTCAGTTTCCTAGGGAAGCTGAGGACCACCAGAGTGAATCGGACACGGATCTCAGGAGTCAGGTAACACTGCAGAGTGCGCTGATACAAAACCATTTCTGTTCCTGTTCTGTGATTCCAGGCAGCACAGTGCCAGTGGCAATGGAGCCAGCCAAATCACGGTAACAGTGCAGGGGAAGAGTTCTGGAAATGACATAAAAATGGAGGGACCTTTGCTACAAATCCTTACTTTATCCTGGGATTATAACATTTAGCTGCAGCTTGTTGGAGCTAGGAAGCTGTTTTAAAAGAAAGAACTCCCAGCCCTCTCTTTTTTAGAGCAGCTCACTGTATTCTAGCCTTGAATGCATGACTGTACTGTTGTAGGCAGCCTGTTTTGTCGTGAAAGCTCCCATCTGGACTTCTTTTTCTCACTCTTTTGAACATCTGCATTATCATGATGGCAAATGCAAGAATTTTTTAAAAGCATCTGTAAACAGCTGGTTTTTAGAAGCCCGAGCAAAGTGACCAGTAAGGTCCTGGAGTGTTACAGTGCTGACAAAGAGATCAGACCTTGCAGGTGCTGTTTGAAGTGTGGTGGGGGCTTGAGTTAGTCTTACATTTATCAGGCAGGTAAATCTGAATTTCTGTGGAATATTTTTCTTTAATTGGTATTGCAAAAGTATACTGATTAATTACCAGGAAGCAGTCTGTCCCCATATTACTACTTACCTCCCAACAGGAATTAAAACCATTGTTACTGAAGTTGCAGAGTAAAATTTGGAAGCACAAAAATCTCGGTTTCAGGGTTATCTGGATAACTTCACTTCTACCTCTAGTCTGTGCTGTGAATGAGGCAGAACTTGAATGTACAAGGCAGTGTTTCAGCGCTGCCAACAGGCTTCTTACTCCAGTTCCCCAATGTTTTACCAGAGACCTTGCAAAGAGGTGCCCGTCCATGGGCCTGGAGGTTGGTATCTGTTTACACAGTGGCTCAGGGATGCAGCCTGTGGCTGTCTGACAGGACATCTGCTTGTGGCTGTGCATACCTCTCTGACAGCGCTGCTGGCGGTTTGGATGTAGATTCTGTCTCGTGGGGAGCTGCGGTGCAATTCCCTCTGCGCCTTCGTAAAAGCTTGTGTGGCTGCTTTGGCCACGCTGCAGATGACGATGTGCTGGAACTCACATGGCTGCATTTGGAGGGACTGAAAATCAAGGTCAGTCGGATCCCAGGGGTTCTCCTCCGTTGGAGGCTGAGGCGATCCCATTCAAGCTTTACTCTGGCAAGCTCAGGTACCAGAAACCACGTTGCTGCACCGAGACGGCCTGAGTCACTGAGCAGTTTGTTTCAGACGTACCCCAGCTAAATTCTTCTAGTGCCAGCGCTCCCCTTTTTAAATCTCACAGGAGAATGTCGCTGTTCCAGCACGCTGCAGTCCCAGGATTGATTCCTGGGAGTGACTGACTGCCGTGTAGACATACCCTGGGGCTGGCCAAAAATGCTGGCAGCAGTCCGTACCCACCCTGGAGTTGCTAATTTTATTTTCTGCCATTTGTGTTGTAAATCTGTTGTGGAATGTCTTTCTCTGTTCCCAGGCTCCCTTGTTCCCCTCCTCCCAGGTTTTCATTCTTCTTCCACAGATAATTGCAAGCACATTTTCACAGTTAAGTTACCCTTCTCTGTACAGCACCAAGCAGACATAATGAAATACTGTCTCTTTCATCACGTATCTTTGTACAGGTCAAAACAATTATTTAATAACACACTCTGGTTTTGAGAGAGAGCTACGTACAGCCTGACATTTCAGGAGGTGCTTCTTCCAACTTCAGTAACACACTGAGAGGTCTGGGTCAGACCAAAAAAATATATTGTGGACCTAAGTAGCTTAATATTTGCAACTTGATGCTAGGAAGCAGAGATCAAAGATAGATACAGATCTAAACATAAATAAAACCAGCGGAAGCTTCTGCAAGCATGGATGGTTTGACTTGATATGTTGAGGAAGAGGTAGTGGTGGGGCATCCCTAAACAGAACATGTGTTTGCCCGTATGATTAACTTGCTCAGGTATCTTGTATTATATTGAATTCCAGAAGTAGAATAATGATGTTGTATTTAACTTGGCTGGGCAAGTTGTTTTAGTAAGGACAGAACCACGCATGGATATTCACGCACCGTCGGTTTTAGTGTGAGATTAAAGACGTGAAGCTGTTTGGTAGAAGCGGAGTAGAATTTGGAGAAGGCAGAAATTTTGGGGAAATCAAGTGGAGAAAAAGATGGCTGTGAAGGAGAAATTGAGACGTTTGAGTAACGCCATGTGCCATATGGATGATGTGATTGGTTCTACTTCATCTGTATGTAAGACTGCAAGACATTTACAGGTACAGTAACTAAACCTGCTCATAGTAGTGTAGTGGTGGGGTCCCTCCCCTCTGTCGTGTATCTTTTGCCACCCAAATTATCTTCCTAGCCTGGTAGTTTATTTACAGTACTGGAGTGCAGCCACATTGGAGCTGGGTATGGGAATGTCTGCCTCCCCTTGCTTTGAGGACTGCTGTGGCCAGCACTTGTATGATTCTGGGCAAGGGTTTCTATGGTTTTACTCGGCGCTTTGTGGAAGATGCCTGTGCAATCCCGAGTGAAGCAATGTTCTGTCGCAGACCCACTCATTCCTTTGGTTTTGAGCATCTCGTGCAGCTTTGCTTAATGTAAGTGCACCAAACAGGCAACCAACAGTTCCTTAGAAACTCCCAGACAGCACAATTCTGTTTAATCACCAGCTTTGTGGCTTTGCCAGCTATCTTTCTTTTTGAAGGCGTATTCTGCTGAGTAGGCCAAGGCCGTGTTTAATAGCTGGGCTGTAATGATTTGGGAAATCTTTCATATGTTTCCTGCTACTGGGGTTCTGGTTTCATACTTCATTGGCTTTGCTGGCAACAGCCTTGTGGACCCAGTGACCCAAAGCACAGGAACAGTACAAGCCCCCATTGTGCGACCTCTCCAGTACCCCCCAACACACGAATTACTAGGTTTGCAAGTGCCACTTAGCAAATAATCGTTTGTTTTTATACAAGGGCAGCAATCTAGCTGAAGTATTTACTTTTCCACTAGCAGTTGGGTTCCAATCGCTTGTAACCCAGGCTGTCTGCCTGGCCTGCTGAGTTCAACAGGTTCCAGGTGAAAATGACTGCAGAGCTGGGGAAAGTGATAAATCCCAGACTGTCATGGGCAAAGCCTTTTGTAGTAACTCAGCAGCAGCAGCAGTGCCAGTAGAAATGATGTTGCCTCTAAAAATGTGGTTCCCTTTGCCATTATGTCAGAGCAAGGCAGCGCTGCAGTGGAATGAGATTGGCAGCCTCTTGGCCAATGGTTGTGTTGAGGAATAAAATTCAGCAAGAGGAAGTTAACTAGACAAACAAAATAATCAGGACGACTTTGTTCTTGGTGTTCTCAGCTCACATCTAATCATTTTCCATCCTCTCCATTGGGTATAAATTTTGATGTCTTACTACATTGCTTTGCTGTTGTTGACACCCTTTCGGTACTAATCCAGATATGGTACTGAGGCTGCTCTCCAAGTAAAAAAAACAAACTTGTTTTGTTTAGAAAAAAAATATCATATTTTCCTTTTATATCCTAAGTGCTACAGTGCGCACCTGGAGCTCACTCTGAAAAAATTGATGGTGTTTGTAATCTTACTGGATTTGTAGAATGCATTATTGCATGCATCACCTCTGAATGTGATGGGCAGACTCCCGTGAGGGAAAACTCATTTGCTGTTTCCAGAAAGCTGTCATCAGTTAAATGATGTGCATGCTACACATCGTACCAGCTGAAGACCTTCTAAAGAGGTATCTTCCTATGAAGATAACAGACTTTTATTTCTCTGAAATTTGTCTTCATATTAATACGTTCAAACCAAGGTCATTCAAAGCAATAATGTCTCTTCTCAAACTGCTTTTTACTTTTTTTCTTGTGGCATTCTTTGACACTGTGAGAGCAACCTTGGCTGCATTCACCTTGAAATTTGTAGGCAACCAGGCATCCTCACTCTCCAAAGGTTTCCATTTCAGTATTGCTCTGGACATAGCACTTCCAAAGTGCTCTTCTTACCAAGCCATGATTTGCAGTGCTCCTGCCTGATATCAAGACTCTCCCTGCTGATTACTTAAGAGAGAGACTTAAGTAGCAGCGTACTGAACATCTACGGTCACTTCTCAATAACCAAGGCCAGATGATTGGGCGATAATATTTTTTTTTCCCAGCTGCACCATCATGAAAAATCCCAAGAGCTTAGGGAGCAAGAAGGCTACTACTGGAAATGCCGTATCCCTCCAGCACGTCTTCAGCTGAAGGGGCTTGGCTACTGCAGACTGATCCATTATTGGAGAGAATGTTTATTTTTCGTTCCTAGAATCAAAAGAAGGCACACAGGTTTGTTACTGTCCTCTACATGCACCTGTCATGTAGGTGACTCAGTGAAGAAGGTCACACGGGATGGATTATTGCAGAGTCTGCAGCCCCACAAAGATCATCAACCTAGACCAAAAAGGAAGAATAAACAAAAGAGGCTGAGCAATATTTCTTTCTGTGAACAAGACTTCTGCTGATCTGGGAACCATAAAGCATGGATACAGTGGCTTCTCTGGGGACTTCAGAAGACGGGATGCTGGTAGAATTACATACATTACAGTTACATCTGTGCCTCTGTCTTTTGATGTTGGCCATCTCCTCTCTCCCACCTCCACGAGTGCAGAATTGATCTCCACGTGTGGGAAGGCAGCCAGCAGTCAGCATTCCCGACTCCTCCAGCGCGTTCCCCAGGCTGCCTTGTCTTCCCCAGTGCACGGCAGTGGGTGGCTTCCTGGTGGGGCGGCGTGTGGGACATCTGTGCTTGCTTGTGGTGCACAGATTAGGCAAATATGCTCTCTGTCTCTCCCTCCCCTGTAGAGATTCTTTTAATATCTTCTCGTGTTGCATCTCTTTGTTCAGGTTTTATCCTCGGTAATTAATGTGATTGACTAGAGGCTTTCGCTGGTTTTGCAGAAGTTTTAGCACGGCACATTCAGGTGTTCGCATGCAAGAGCTTCCCCTCAGGTTGGCAACACCTTGAGTGACAGACCTGTCAGCCCTTCTTACTGAGCCTTTCTCTTTGTTCCCTAGTGGGTGGGCTCTCCCACCCAGCTATCCCAGGGTTTTTGTCTTTTTTTTTCCACCCTATAATTTAAATTTGCTTTTCATCTTCTAAGGAAATGCATGTCACATTTTCTGGGGCCTTGTTCTCACCCACTTTCTGGCAGTGCTGAAAGCAAGCAGCTTGTTTTCCATCAGCATGTTAGTCCTGCAATGTACCAGGGTGCTTTCTGCTTACAAGGAGCTGCAGATGGGACACAGCAGCTTCTGCTCACCAGGAAAGAAAAGCAGCAGAGTCTTTCTCTGCCCACTGCTGTGCTCTGTTTCATTCACTGTGCTCCTTGTGCAACACTTCCCTGCTTTTTGAGACCAACCTAAAGCAAGTGAAAAAGCATTTTTCACATCCAGGAAGTGGATTGAAGTGAATTAAATCTTGTGGAGGTCAAGGGAACAGCTCAGTGCATACATTTTCACGAGGACATTACCCTTTGACCCTCGGATAACTTTATTCCTGATTTAGGAGTAATGAGTAGCTGGTGTCTCTTCACTGGTAGCCGGAGAGAAATTTCATTGCTCTTTTCAGTCAGGAGTCACTCGTGACTTGGGCATGTGATGTTACTGCTGGAGAGGAGATCATGAGATGACTCACCTTGTTCCTCATGGCCCTGGTGTAACTTCCATCAGACCAGCTAAGAGGACTGCCGCTGTGTCAGCGGGGTCTGGGCAGCTCTGGTACTGGTATCTGGGACCCCGTGGGCACCAAACTTGGAGACGAAACGCTTGGGTGAGTGCAGTGCTGCAGTGCCTGTGCCTGCCATCTTAGTCTCTAGTGTGTGCTGTATGTCCCTTGCCACACAAGCTTATACTTGCTGCCTTCCAGATTCCGTGGCAAAAGAAATAATTCTTTTTAAATGAAAACCATATAATAAAGGGCTGGATCTGTCACGCAGCTGAATAAACCACAGCTTTCCACACTGCAATTCACCAAAGGCGTTGGAGTGTTCTCACTCGCTGTTATTGACTTCTTGGCTGCTTGATGAGCAGATAACCATACAAAATGTCTGGTTACTTCACTATTAGAGTGACATAAACTTGGTTATGAAAACAAGAGTCCATTAGTCATGGCTCCCTTTAAATGTTGTCTCTCCTGATAAATGAAACAAAAGCTGGGCACCCATCCTGAACACCCCTGTCCTAGATAACAGTATGTACACAACGACCATCTTCGATTATTACAAATGCTCTAAGTAAGGTCGTCTTCCCCTCTGCATCTCAGCTCCCCCAAGTACCTCCTGACAGCCTCTGAAACAGTCAGATTATATTTAGAAGGCTGCGTTCACATGTTCGAGAAGCACAAGGTGAAAAAGCCTGTTTTCCATTAAGCCACCAGACCCAGTGACCGTTGTTTTTGTAAGAAGGTTATGCAAGCTATTTCACTCCTCCTTCCTTGCTCAGCTCACCCCAGCGTGTTTCCCCAGCATCTGTTAGTTTGCCCTCTGTCCAAGCCTCGCTTGGACTCCCTTCTGACCCCTCTGGCTGTCTCTGCCTCTCTTTGGTTACTTACAGACACATCACCTTCCTAGGTCACTCTGCATTTGAACTTACTGTCCTCGTTTTGCACTGCAGCTCCAATTATAATTCCAGCTGTAACGAGCAACCCCGTTTCACTTCTGACTTTGTTATGCCTTTATTCTCAACTGGTTGGAAGCCTCATAACTCGCAAGATATCAGCGTTTTCTATTGAAATGTTAAACATGTTGAACCAGTTCAGAAGCAGGCATCTTTCCAGTGACACAGCTTCGATTTCAAACGTTAATAAAAAATTCCTAACATTGAACTCGATTTGGGACTGGACGACTCACAGGCTTGATTATGTGATATACCGTCTCCCACTTCTAAGTTGCTGGTGCAGATCCAGCCCAAGTCAGTAGCTGCTGAGGACTGTTGATGTACGTTCTCTGCTTCGTGACCTGTGCTGGTTGGAGCTTCATGACCCCGCGTGATGTCCTCAGCTGCAGCCAGGCACCGTGTGTAACCTGCCAGAGCAGCATCTTCCTTGGCTGCTGAGATCGGGTGGACTCTGGAGACAGAACTCCCTTCTCAGCCATTTGTGGAGACCTGATAGGAAGTGGGAAGGGGAAGGAATTTGTCCTTCAGGTATGCCCTTTGTATGCATAAACATGGCATTTGTGCCCACAGCGTGTCTAAGCAGCAGGCTTTCCACAGGGCACTGTCATCCTGCCCACGCTGAAATGCCAGAGCAGGGAAGTTACAGCTCTCCTTTCCCGTTTCCTCTCACGCTAAATGAGGATGTTGTCCTGTCCTGTCCCTCCTTCTGCGTTTATATTGTTATGGTGGGGTTCAGACAGAAATTTGTGCTTCGTCCTGGCTCAGTGGTTAATGCCGCATTCCCTCTGGGTGAGTCGTGGCGAGCTGAGTCACAGGGAATGATTTTTCTCTATGCTCTTTTTTAGAAAAGGTCAGCAGTGACCTGCCCTGCTGTAGTGTGCAACTGGGGGTTCTGCACGTAGCTCTTAGGGAGCGCTGATGCTTTGCAGAAACAGAGCCCTTCTAGAGAACATCTGCGGCTAAGAGCCTCCCGTTATAAACACAGGTAGAGAAAACGTGCTTTCCAGCAAAGACCTGCCAAGAATGCAGAAACCTTTGTGGTCTCACTGAGCTTTGCTGACCTTCACTTTTGCAGCAGTTTGAGTAGGTCCTTCGGGTATAGAAAGACTCTCCCTTGGATTTTTCCCTCTGCAGGGCAGGACAGAGCACTGTCCTCACGTCCTTGTGGGTAGCTGGACATCGTCTTTCACTGTCCTTGGAGAAACGAGGACTTTGACATTAGTGCCAGTCGCGTGGGGAGCACTTGTGTCACGCAGAAGTTTAGTGAGTACCTAGGGTGACAGCCAGGTCACCTTGGGAAGCCTTGCTTGTCCTGATTGCCGTTCATTTCTGAAGCGAACCAGCATCAGATTCACCCTGAATTATGTGCAGACAAATGGAAAGGTTTGGCTTTCTCAGGGAGGTTATGGAGAAGCTCTTATTAACAGCCAGCCCAAGTGCTTACATGAAACAGGGGGATTGTAGAAGTTCATGGTGTTTCCACTTCTGGGTATGGTTTGTTGTGTTTTTTTTTTTAAGTTTCCCCTCATCATGCCTCCTTATGTCACTTGCTACTCTCTTTCTGCCTGGAGAAAAGCACTTGTTTTATGGCTGATCATATTTTCTATTACATTTGATTCTTGCCCCTACTTTATAACCTCTCTCCACCAGACAGGGAGCTCATGATAATAAACCTGGGGCTTTCTCAACTGGTCTGTTACCAGCCATAAAGTTGCAGCTGTTGAAAAAATTTAAAGCATCTCCTAAATCAGTTTCCCCCAGCCTTTGGAACTGTCCTCAAACTCAGATTTGGGGCTTTTAATAGGAAACCTATTGAGAGTCGTAGTGGTTCTGATGAATATTTGTATACATGACCTCAAGAACTTGGAGGTGCAGTGCACAGTGCACTGAAGGCAGCCTTTGGTGGGCTCTGGCTCAAGCTTTTAAAGAATAACAGGAAACATTGGAAAATGCACCAAGGGTAAACAGAGCCGTTTAGTTACATTAACTGTCTAGAGGAGAAGCTCCACTAATGACCAAAACAAACAAAGCAAGTGCATTTATTTAGTATTGCTGTGGGAAAACAAACGGCTTAATTGCATTTTGCTAAAAAGGGTTAGACAAGAAGTTGGCCGGCCTGGGCCCAGAGTGTCGTTCTGGCGTCCTGACCCAGTTCTGATTGCTGCGTGGATCCCGACAGAGAGTGGTGTCCTGGAAAGGAGCACGCACTTCAGAGGGGCCAGGGCTCTGAGAAGATTGCATACTATTTTTTATTCCTTGCAATGTTATGTTAAAGTGTCATTCTACACAAAACAGCTTCAAAGAGATCTGTTTTTGCTGCCTCCTGGTGACTTGGGATAAAACTCGCCTTGTTATGGTTATGTGAATGGTCAGAACTCAAACTGGCCGGTCAGCTTGTTTCTGGACTCACTTATGATGAGCAACAGTAAACGTGCTGCAGGACTCCGTCAGCGATGCCCTAGTGGCTTTAGCTGATAACCAGTGCGTTATTTATATTAGAAGAGAAGCTGGGGTGTGAAAGCAGATTCCCATTGTGCTAATCTGAATAAACATGCAATGAAAGGACTGTGCGGAAGAGCTGACAGTCTGAGCTGTTCTTGCTTGCCTGTGTGGAATCTCTTTGTCTTCAGGAGGAGAACGTGGTGAACCGAAGGCAGAAAGCTAACTCGGTGCATAGAATGGGGTCAGTGACTGTGACAGTGACAGCACAGAGTGAAATCGAGTCCTGCCCATCTGTAATGGTGTGGTGTAAAGGATAACATGCAGCATGTGGTTGCTGCTCCCGATAAAAAGGATGGTTATACCTCGAACAGCACAGAGGGCAGTGGGTCAGTAGGGTAATCTGGTGCCATTTTAACCTTTTTACTTCTAATCCAAGAGCCGTTCTTATCGGCTCTATTTTCAAGATCTGCTCATGTAAGAATAGAGCTCCTTCCCATGGCAGAGTATTTCAGGGGGCTGATTATGTGCTCCTAATTCCATGTGAACTTCTGAATAGCAGGTAAGATTAGATGACCACAAAGAAAATGCAAAGCACTGAATCAGTGCTTGCGCTGCTGTACAAACACACAGTGCTCTGTCCGACTTAGTTCTGTTAAAGGGGGGGAGACTATTAGTGAAAAGAATCAGCATGGCATTACATTTACTACGTGTTCAGGAAAAACTTCTTCCTTTGATGTTGTTGGAGACCCTTGAACTTCAGAAAAGAATGTGTTAGCATGCTAGGGTATGCCTCAGTCCTGCAGGTCATTTAATCCTTTCCTCAAGTGAGTCATTGTAAGGTAAAGTAGATGCTGGGAAAAGTTGTGTGCTGCCAATTAAAACAGACTCCAAAGGTGTTGCTGGTTTCATTCTAACAGAAACTCATCACAGGGAGGCCAGTAGAGGTTGCTTATGTACCTTGAGGCCAGATCCCAAGCTAATATAAACTGGCATGGTTCTTTTGAACGTGCAGAGCTATTTCGCTTCATACCGATAGGTCAGACTCAATTCCTTTACACTTAGAGCTTTTTAAAGAATTTCTATTAAGAAATCAGGAATAATTCAGAAAAGTAGTGATTTCCACACATGTACAAAATGAAAGAATTTCACAAGAAGGCTGTCAATAACTCTGAGAGGTGAGTTCTGGCTCAGTCTATAAAGATTGTTCTATCTGCCTCAAACACCCTTACAAAATCAAAGCCAAGTAATGAATGGTAGCCTCAGCGTTTCTCCTGGGCAGATACCTTTCATGAGGTCAGGTTTAAAATAAAATTGAGGACAGGAATGTATTAATTAGTAACTGTTGCCCATGTTTGCCTACAAAAAAAATCCGGCTTCTTGCAAATTTAGCAACGACTAAAGTTAATCAGAAAGCTGAGGCATTCATTAATTAAGGAACTCTGAGCCAAACACTAGCCTTTTGTGGAACAGATAGAATCAGGGAGCCTAAAGCAGTTTGGAAAGTCAGGAAGATGTTTTGTTTTCACTTTTTTCAAGTGGAACAACAGAGTTGGTGACCAGGGGGCTGATCAGCAAGCTGCCAGGATGGGAACCTGCACTGCTGAGTCCCATCCCATAGAAGCCCTGACGGAGGAGAAACCTGAAGGACCCAAGTTCAAGTCTCAGCACTGTGGCAGTCACAAGGCAGGCAAGCTGACAGAAACCTTGGAAACCTGCCTCGTTTCCATTAGAAAAGCTAACACAATTGCTATGTGCCTACAAGCCTTCTGAACTGGCATTTTTGGACAGGCAAACTTCCCTCTGGAAGACTGCCAGCAAGCTTACCTGACCTGCTTCATGGCATTTAGCTCGTCCTTCCCTGATTTTTAGGAATACAGACTTCAGATGGGCTTATTTGCATTGGAGGAATACTGCTGGAACTTTCCTCCTAGCATGTGAAGTTTTCTCTGTGTGTAGAAACAACATGAGTGAAATATTTGGAGTGAAACCCAGGCTCCATTGAAGTCAGTGGCAAAACTCCCATTCACTTCAGTGGAGCAGGAATTTCACTCTTTACTGTTTTGAAGTTAGAGTTACTAATAGACTGTTAAATTATTCCTGCATGCATCAAACAAAACAGGCTTGATGTTCGTGTTTCTGCTGTGTTCAAAACCCACAAAGGTTTAAAAACAAGAATAACGATGAACTTCTGAGTCTAACAATTGTTAAATGTAGTTTTGCTAGCAATAATAATGTCCCTGGAGATAAATCTAAAAAAAATAGACCCCACCATGTAATCTTCACTTTAAGCTAAAAATAGCATAAATGGCAGTTTAATCTAAGCCATAATTATCAAGCTGCTGAAGCCGGATTTGGTTCATTGCAACTAGAAATGTATGTTGTGTTTAGGCTTTGAACAGTTGAGTCCCAAAAATGGAGAGAAGCAAAGCCAAGAGCATAGTCAGAAAGCAAACGGGAGCCTCTGAGAAATAGCATGCATTAAAGAGTCCAACACCATTTTTAAAGGGACTGCTCCTGGCTTGCTCAGTCCTTCAAGCTGGAAACCTGGAGAGTTCCCGTCAATCCCTGTTTTCAGCCCAACATCCGTGAGTGCTGCTTTGTTAGCAAGTGACACTGGCCATACAAGGTACCTTTTGTCTGAAACCTATGTTCCAATTCATGCTGGAATCAAAGGAAGGATGTTAACTTTTCAGAGTGATGCTATTCTGTACCATTTAAAAAATGGTTTTAACAATCATTTCAAAGTAGGATGGAAAATCCTTAACTTCCTTTTGCTGCCAGGCAGCCTGGTATGATAGGCTGAGCGTGGGACTGCCATTCAGGGCTTCTGACATTTCACCGATGGAGCAGGTGGACTTGGGTACATCATTTATCCCTTCTTTGCTGCCGTGGGGGCTGGTCCCAAAGGCTGACCTCCAGCAGAGGAGTCCCACCTGCCTGTAGCAGCACTAGAGAGAGGCTTTTTCCAACAGCGATTTACTGCAGCAGCCCAAAAGCAGAGACTGCACTAATGGTGGAAGAGTCCTGAGTGGCAAGGTGGAGGCAGGTTAAGGTAATACTTTCCTATTTCAGGATGCTTTTTGAAATCCTCACTGAACGTGTTTGAATCCCTCCATGTAAATTCAAGGAACCTGTATTTTATGCATGAAACAGGTGCCCAGAGAATTATCTGAATGTTTCTGTATTATTTGTGTAGCATATTGCCAACTTTGTTAGTTGTGAGATGTGACAATGTCATTACTAAGTCCAATGGTAAATGAGACACCCACATGATAACTTGATAGGTGTTGTTTTTTTTGTGTCCTGTTTTGTTTTAATTAAACAGCATGGGAATGAGCCATGATGACGATCATCTGCCCTGTGCAGGGAGGTCCCATATTATGTCTGGAGAATGGGTCAAGGGCAGGAACCCCAGTGACCTTTCCTGGTCTTCATGCAGCCGCGATGACCTTGAAAACTTCCTCAAGTAAGGATTGCACTGATGATCAAATATCCTATCAGGCACAAATCCAATGTTCTATCTGAAAGTGAGAGCCTAGACAAATTTCCATTAAAAAAAAAAAGTGCATGTGTCATTAGGGTGTGGAAGTTTGACTCTATCAATTACTATAGGCCCTTTGAAACTGAGGTTTACAGAGAGGCAGAGGAATTATATTCTGTTGCCATTGTACTGCTAACATCTTAAAAAACAATCCCAGTTTACCTGCATTTCACAAACAAATGCCTTTCATATTTGCAGTGTCAGAAATATGTGTGTAGGTACCCTGATAAAATCTTCCATTACATCCATATTTCAGTTTACTGTGTTCAGCAGTTCACTAAGGACTAATCCCCCAACCCTGGGGATTAGAGGTGTGAGAGAAAGGAAAAAAAAAATGAAAGAAAATGGGACATCTAGTGTTACACTAAAGCATGGATTTGAAAAAAAAGGTTGCACTCACTCTGGTCTGTGACAGACGGGAGATGACAAACTGATATTCCAATTTGTCAACAATTGTTTTGAAGACAAAGGCATTTTTGTTTCCTTTATGCCTGTGATAAATAAGAAGCCCAGGGCATAAAATTGAGCTCGGGGGATCCAGGTGAGACACGACGTAAGACTTTCTAGCTATCACTGTAAGGCTTGCGAAGCTGTTGGGTTTGGTAGCCTCAGGGCAAAATTGAGCCTCCCTCAGATTTTTAGGAATAATTTAGACACATACTTATGCCGAATGATGTAAATATAGTAGATTCGGCCTTGAGGCCTGGGGCAGGGGATGAGTTCTAAAGGACCTTTTTGTCCATAGCTTTAATGATTTAGAAACCTTCCAGAAAGATACTGAGAAAATCACCACTGTTTCACACAAGGTCATTAGATTCCCTGTTTAAGACAGGACAACAGCTGCTCTACAGCAGTGATCTAACACTCGAGTTCAAAGGTACTTCCCCTCACAGGCATGTTTAATTATCGCACTCTGCAGGTCCAAGGTCAGCACCTGTTTGCTGGTAACAGACCCCCGAAGCCAGTACGCGGTGCGGCTCCCCCACAAGCTGCCTGGAATGCACTACAGTGCCGATGAGCAGTGCCAGATCCTCTTTGGGACCAATGCTACGTTCTGTAAAAACATGGAGGTAAGAGCTCGTGGGGTGTACCTGGAAATGAGGTGGGATGTGGCGATATAGTTGTTGAACGTTGGAGGAGTGGAGGAGTCTGGACCTTCCTCAGAGTTACCGTGGGATTTTCAGCATGTTCAGCACTACTGCCACAACATCAGTAGTCAGACTCCTGTTGACCTTTGTGTCAACAGCATGTACTCCTGCAGTCCTCCACCCTTCCCCACGTTGGTCTTAATGTCCTACAGCAGACCCATAAGAACTTTTGTGTGTATTCAGTCTTCATGTAGCAACAGTTCCCTTTTGACGTGGTTTTGCTGCAATACTCCATAGATACTGTTTTCCTGGTAGTTCATCTGAGAGGAAAATCTTTTCTCACAGGAGTGCTGCCTGCCTTCACAGACTCAGCTTAGACGTCTGTCTGACCTTTCAGTAGGCCTCACCCTTGGACCATTACAGTGTTCTTATGAACTCACTCTAACTCTTTTCCAAGGAAATATCAATGACTGTTTGCCTGATGAGGCCGTTTAGAGATCTGTACAGAATTAGGCCCCTTCACGTGTGTTTTCTAAGCAGAATGATGTTCAGTCAGGCCTTGGGTGTAACATGGCTCTTACCATGTGGTTGGGCAGCAAAATGGAAACGGTGATTGTTGGTGTTTCTAGAATCAGGTCATGTTTGAGATGAGGCTGTCTGACTTGTCCTCTGGATTTTAGGTATCTAAACTCTTTCTAAAGTCTTGCACATAATTAGGTGTCTTGTATTCTGAGACGAGCTTGTACACATCCTCCTTTAAATGGGGACTGAAGAAAGGCTTACTTATACCCAGAAGAAAGTCTTGAAGCTCCATGTCCTGTCACCAGCACCAGCTGGCAGCATTCTGTCCTAGACAGGCAGGAGTAGGATAGTCCAGTGTTGTGCTGTCATTAACCAGCCACTTAGAGTTTGAGCTTGTCCCTTAGAACCATTCTGAACAGTCATGAGATCTTAAATCAGTTCTAACAAAGAAAATAACAATGAATGATAACTGGGACTTATAAGTGCCAAATGACTAAAACCGTTGAACACATGCAAGTCTTGGGAACATAGTCTTAGTTTCACGTTTGTTGTTTTATTTGTTTTGGATTTGGAAGCTAGCTAATATAAAACATTAAAACAATAAGTAAAGAATCATGGTAGATCGTGTTTTCCAGCTCCATCAAGAAAATGCAGACCACCAAGACTACTGTACTGGAAGCTAAGTGTTAGAATATGGGTCTGTATAGAAAATCCCAGATCTACAGTGGATGGTTCAAGTTTTTCCACTTTTCCACTTGTGTGGGTGTCACAAGCCTTGACTAGTGTTGGAACAGATACTTGCTATTTTCCTTGTTGCGATAAAAAACATTCTGTTTCTGGATAGTCCAGTGCCTAATGAGAATGTCAGCCTACTAGTAGGTGGTCAGCATTTCTCAGGCAGAAATTGCATGTCCACTAGTAGAGTCTGGCATTATTTCAGGAGCAAGTTACTTTCCAGAAGAACAAAACAAGAGGCACTGCTGCAAGATACTTCTCTGCAACATGCAGACTGCAGGTATTTGTCCCTCCCACGATTTTTTCACCAGTCTTATTACTTGACATCTTTAGAACATAGCAAAAGCTGTTTTCTTTCCCTCCATCACTCCCACAATATCTCCCAAAGAAAGGTAATTCCTAGGTCATTAGGAGTTTCTAAAGAAAAGTCTTGTAAAACTTCTGCTAATTAAAAAGAATTTGCAAATGCTTACTTAGAAATATTTTTCTGTATCAGATGTGCGATAGAGTTAACATTCACACTCTGAAGATTTGGATCGATTATGGCACATGCCATTAATTTAAGTAAATATTTGCATCCTGTTATGCTCCTTTGAATTGGAGTTTGAAGGCAAGGAAATCAGTTTTTAGAGGAAATGATCAGCTTTAATTTTTAAACCTTCAAAGATTTTGTTCTTTTCACCTTAGTGTTTCTCATGCCTCATCTGCAGAATGCTTGTGTTGTAAGTCTCAAAGCTGTCTACAAAAATATGAACCAAGAAAAAAATTGGCACCAGTCATTGGCATTAGCTGTAGAAATTATTGGCAAACATAGCTGTCTCCTCTTTTAGCCAATGGTAATGTGGTATTTTTAATTCAATAAAGTATTAAAAAAATCCAAATGTAAAAGTAATAAACATTTGACAGTAAATATTTGTTACAAAAAGGAAATAAACTTCAGGAAATTAGCCTGCTCAGTCTTTTTATGCTTACATGTGTCTACTGTCTATTTTCTTACTTAATAAAAGAGCTACACTATACCATTTCGTTGGAGATTGCTGAGCTACATAATCGCGTCAGGCAAAGCAGAGGACCTATATTAAAAAATGTCCTAAAATCTGATTGTAGAGCAAAATTCAGAGATAAGATGAATCCCAAATTTCCCCATTTTTGAGAAACTGCAGACACTTTTTGTACAGTAAGTTCTGTCCCTTTATGGCATCAGGAAAGAAATTTTTAAAGGGGTGTAATATCCTTTGCTTTCACAGAGAGCCAGGTGCCTAAATGCTTGGCAGCGTTTGGAGCTCAGACGCTGGTCCAACCAGATAGTTAATCCATGAATATTCAACCTTATCTGGATATTTCATACTGTATCTCCAAAATTCCTCTTCCATGTTTGTTTTTAGTGGTAACTCAGATGCTGTAATACAAAATAGGGGCCTTCAGAATTTTAACAGTTTCCCAGACCAGCAAAAAGTAGCTCCTTGCTATCTTATTCCAAATCTGCAGAACAGAAATGAAAACCTATGAGGTCGGCTCAGCTGTACATTAACTTTGCCTGTTGGCATTCCTTTTAAATTTGTTTAGATCCTGTGTCTATATTTCAATATACCAATGATCAGTGGGAATGCGTATACAGAAGGAAATACGACTGTGCTCCTACCATACCAGACACACTGCCCGTTTCCAGGGGGGAGGTTGTACAGTCATGCCCTCTGGCAGTGCTAGAAGAGCTTTTGTCCCACCTAAGAGATTGCACAGTCCTTTATATTTTGAAGGAGATAACTTGTTTTTACCAGAAATTAAACAGATAACTCCGCTATTCTCAAGTTCTGAGCAAACTCATGACGTGGCTTGCAGAAGAAGCTGAACAGCAATGCACCTTTGATACTGCATGGTGCATTATCGGCGTACCCCAAACACAGACCTCTGGGGACTTGGCTGTTGAATGTCAGTGGGAGCCGGGGCCAACATGCAAATTGCTGGAATTGAACCTGTCTGACCTCTGTTCTTCAGATCTGCACAATGAATTAAGTCTTGTGAATTCATGTGACCCCCGTGCAAGAGGAAGCAAAAGGCTTCTGTCCCACTCAAGCTATGAAGACCTCTGCAGACTGGAGACTTAACTCTTTGCTCTCCCTTTTTTTTAGCTGTGTTATCAGTGAGAGGAAAAGCATAAACGGTTAATGCCTGCATCTCAGAGCAGAGGTGGTGTTTCTCCACCAGAAACATGTAAAAATGCATTGTTCATAACCTCTTATGAAAATATCATGTGTTTAGTCAGAAACCGGTGTTTATTTTTCAGACTGGCATGCCTACTAATAGAGGCTTTTGCACTGAAATTATATTTATGGAAAAAATGTGATTTCTATCTCTTGCATCCAGTGTTTGGCTTTTTGTTTTATACGCCTTTTGGCTTATTTATTATTAACACATTTTTGCGGGTTTTTACATAACCATTATCTTTCAGGATTGTTTTGAGTCAAAACCGTGCTTAGGCTAAAATGGCATGTGGAAGGAGATAATCATTGCTACAAAGGGATTTTTTGCTGAAAAAGGGACACTGTCAGCTTGGATGCAACTGGCTTTATGAATTTTGACATGACACTTTTTAGAAAACTCAAGGCAGCTAAAAATGACTCTACCATTTTCTTTGAGTTCAAGTTATTTTTTAACAAATCTACGTACCTCCCAATATCTAAAAGCCACAAGGCAGCAGCACAAACAAGGGGGCAAAATTGACTGTAAGCCAAATGAGACGGACTGGACTTCTGGGCTAAAATGGAAAAGGAACAGAACCAAGAAAATGTAAAGAAAGAGGAACTGTAATAATCAAGGAAGATCAACAGCTGTAATAATCGAGTGGATTGTATGTATCCCTTCCGTTTTCATATTTGATGGCACAATGCTGAATATAATTAAGCAATTGTGGGTGTCTGTCATCTGGATCTCAATCACAGAGAGGCTGCCAGAGTGGACTTTTGGACTCCATGCCTGGGAATCAATGGGCCTTTGTTTTTTCTTTGCAGAGTCATTTGCAAGATCCAGACAATGATAGTAAGCCCTATTATTTAGTAATGTATAGAATATTTACAAGAACATGGAATTTAGATTTTGAGCTGATTTATCCTGAAAATAATAGGCTGCATTGTCGTTTTCTGTACAGCCGGAAACTTTGCCTACAGAATTTTCTATCAGACACACACACTTTAACTTCTGTGTAAATATAATAATGATACATCTGGAGAAGGATGGGTTTGGTTTTGTTGAGGCTTGCAGGATAGGAGCCTGGCAATTCTAAAAATAAAATTAGAAGATTTTATTTTTTTAGAAGTAAAGGCAACAACTTCCTTCATTGCCACACTATCTTTTATAGTTTTCCTAATGTAGGTTGTTAAAATTCAGACTATTTTCACGTTGACTGTTTCATATGAAACTGAAGTGTCCTATTTCACTGCTTCTGTATGTTGCAAAAAGACCTTTTTCTCTTTATTTTCAGTGGAAATACTTTTTGTTTAATAGAGAGAAAGAGAGAGAGAAGCAGAGTTCCTGCCTGGGCAGCACAGCCCAGTTTACAATTATTGGAATGCTTCAGAAATTTTTGTATGTGTTTCAGTTTGGAAGATGGTCAAAACACATTCTGGTGCAGTGGTTTAAAGAAAAATAAAAAGAGAGAGGGGAACCAAAATAAAATTATAAAAATACAATGTGGAAATTTAAGAATATAAAAATAACAAACTCTTAAAAATAATACGGAGTGCCTATTAAGAATCGAGCACTTGAGCTTGGAAATCCTGTATTTTCTTACTGAGACACAAAGAGAGGGAGAAAGGGTTAGTGTAGCCTTGTGATGTGGCATCTACAGCTGAAGCATGAACTTAACAAAATTAGCCAAAACGCAATTGAGTATCAGCCTGCAAATAGCGTGTAACAAGTTAGAAGGGCAGTCAGCCCTCGCCATTGGCATTCTGGGAACTTCCCCTCTCTGAAGCTCTTGGAGAGAAAACTCCCATAATCTTCACAACCACATCTAAACACTGTATGTACATATCTGTATTTATTTTTGCTAGCCCTCTATTCTTCCCCATGGCCAAGAAATGCATTCTCTCATTCCCAGTGTATTTTTTTTTTGTTTTTGTGTTTTTTTTTTTTTTTTTTTTTTTAATGTCAAGCAGTACCTGTTATTAAAAAATCGGTACTTTTCTTATCTTGAAATCAGGTGTTAGGGTCTGAGGAGTTGGCTGCAAGTTGCTAGGTGAACATTACCCTCACTGAGGACAAGGAGAGATGGATGATGCAAGGTGCAAGGTCAGAAATTTAGGTTCTAAGCTGCAAACATAGTATGCCATGGGAGTGATTAGGCTGTTATGAAACATCCCTGCAGCTCTTTGCCCTATCTTCACCATGAGTAGGTATCTTCTCCTGAGACAGCACATAACCCAGGCACTACGCTTAAGTTTTGGCTGACCCAGCCTTCAGTGAGTCTGTGAGCTCAGACTTTTGGTGGCTGCATGTAGTATTAACCTTAGAAACAGCACTTAACACGACATCTACAACACCGTGCTAGTACAGCCTCTGTGGCTGTGACATAGCTGATTAGCTGTACTTCTTCTAAGGCCTACGGAGGTAGAAGTTTGCAATAAGTCAAAGTAGAACATTTCTGATGTTTAATTTAAGGGACTATCATGTCTCTACTTCTCTGAGGTTTGGTCCCATAACGATACTTACATGACTTCTTCAGCTGATGTAACATGTACTGTTGTGTTCTTTCATTTAAAGTGCTGAAAATTGGGCTCAGCAAATTTGAAGAGCTCATACATCAAAAAAGCATTCTCTGTCAGTAGAAAGATGGAAAAAAAATTACCTTTTTTCTGTTTGTTTTTCTGAGTGTCTGTGAATCAGAGAGACACAGGATGTAGTTTCATGAAAGCACCAAAGACACTAAAAAAATTAATATTTAGTGTATGCTTCGTTGTCATAAAATCAGTTTGTGGTCTTATTAATATTTTATTTCCAATCTGTTTCTTTGGACTATTCCATTAATTCCAGGTATGTGAAAAAATAAAACAGAACTGGTACTTTTTGTTTCCCATTAAAATACGAAGGGGAAACATTGTTCTGTTTTAGTTGTAGATCAGAAGTCGTCTTGGTGTCATTGCACATGTATGTGAAGAGTCAGGTACATTTCGTATGGGTTCCATTTCTTCATAGCTGGAGTAATGCAGATCAGGCCATCTAGCTCAGAGAACCAAACCCAGCGTGCTGCCCTTCATGTTTGCTGGATTCGGTTTGTTGTGTTTTCTCTGACACAGAACATTAACAAATCTCGGAAATGCCTATCGTGAGGTTTTTCTGCTTTTCAACAGGGAAAAGGGTAGCACCGGAAAGCAGTTGACTCTGAAGGGCCATTTCCTCAAGAGTTCTTTAACTCTCCAAGACCACTTCCTCAAAAGTTAAAACAAACTCTCCGATTGTGTGCACGTTGTCTGGTGTCGGTCACTTTCCACTCACACAAGTACTGATGAGGAGTCCGTTCACTGAGTTAATGGAGTTGCATTGATGTAAAAACTACTACCTAAAGGGGAATCATCTCGAATTTGTTGGCTCCAAGAAGGCAGGTTATTAGCCCTGCTCATCAAAAAAGCATTACTGTGCACATTTCTCTGTGTTCTGAGGGAAAATATAATCATTAGGTAGTGAAAACAGGGAGGTGTTTCCAAGAATCCTTCTGTAGCTGCATCTAGAAAGGTAACACATTTATTTTTTTTATAATTTGGACTGAGATGCTTTCTGTCTAGCAGTAAAGAGATCCATTCTTCTTTGTCATTAATGAATAAAATAATGTATTGTGAATTTGTTGGCTTGTCACCCAGATACTTACTGTTGCCTGAATATTCTAGTCCCTTGTGATTCTTTCCAGAGTGTTTCCATGGCTTCTGGATCAGATCCATCACTTGGGCACACAGACATAGGCTTCCAGTATTGGACCTGCCACTTGTTCCTTGGACTGTCAGCTGTACGGGAAGGTCTGCAGCAGCCCCCTGATAAATGCCCACGAGCGTCCCAGTTATCTTGTTTGTGCAGCACGTGGCTCCTTTTCAGGAGTGCCTTCCAATTTTATGGGATTCTGGTTTTCAAGACTGCTCTTCCAGCTTTCAACACCAAGAAAGTGCACTTAACAGCAGTGGCAAGCACCAGTGCTCACCTCCCTGCAATCCATTGTGGATTGTCAGTTGTTTATACACCCAGAACGACAGGCACTGGAAGGGTAGAAAATGTGAGCACTGTTTTTATCACTTTGTTGTGTAAGGAGTTCATCCTCAGAAGCACGCTGTGAGGCTTTGAACAGGAAAGTGTGCATGAGTTGTGTGTTTATTGTACTTAATAGGTGTTAATTAGGAATCTGTTTATCAGCATGTTTTATCTCACAGTCAGCTATATGCCAAGCCAAAACCTTGGCAAAATTAGAGATCTGATAGTTCATTGAAAGCCAGTTTATTTATAAATGGGCCTTTGTGTTATGCGGTCTCCTGCTTGTCTTCCTTAAAGATATTTGTTCTTTCTAAGTCCTTCTTCATAATCCCCTCATTTTGACAGCAAAATTGTTTTTGTGGTGGTTTAATTCTGCTCCTCGAAATAAGAGGTTCCTCTTCCCAGTGGGCAATAGGCAGCAGGGGAGCTAAATGTCTCTTTTTTTTGTCTGAGTCCAAGATGAGGGAGTGGATGTGTAGGGAAGGAACTAGCGTGTGGAGCTGTTACCTGGTGGAGCGACATCTTTATTCACTGGATTCTCTTTGTGCTAAGGAGATTTGGAAACTTCCTTTTGTAGGTAATAATCTTTGGCTTTGAGACAGAGGAGTATTGCGAGCTCTCTCTCCTCACTGAGATCATCTGAGGTCGCTGGGCAGAATCGCAGTGCTTTCAGTGGCTGTGGTGATGCAATAGCTAACCCAGGACCTAGCAGGCTCTACACTCATTGCCTGTGGGCAAAGAGCTGGCTGAATTAATGCTGGCTTCTCCTCGCTTCCAGCTGCAGCACTGAGTTAAAGAGCCTTAAAATAGATTACTTCCCTGGAGCCACATGCGAGTGGTCCTAGTGCTTCACACGCCGCAAGCCTCTGCTGGCACATGGCCGGGGCAGAGCTGCATGTAAGGTAAACACCATCTTCAGTCACAGTACGTGTTGTGAAAAAGTAGGAAAAGCTGTGAAAGGTGGGACGGCCCCCAGCCAGACATGTTCCTGGGAGCATCCCAGGAGTTGTTGCTAGTTCTGCCCTGACGTTTAGCCAGCAGGCAGTGGGAGTGCGGCTGTGACACTGCACAGAGGGCTGCGGCGCTCGGAGCCCTGGTTTTGCTTGCGTCCCAGCAGACTTTCAGTAGGACATTTAATCCCTTTCTGTTCCTCTCTTCCCACATATGTAGGAAAGAGAAAAAGCTTCCTTTATCTCCACACTCCCAGGAGTCTGTTTAGATTACAAGTTCTTTGAGGAAGAGAAAACACCTGGCACAGTAAGGCCCCTTTCTCAAATAGGTGCCATTATAGTAGCTGTAATCGGAGGCGTCCTACACCTGCCAAGCAGATACCTCCTACATTGGGAGCTTCCGGACTGCGACCTCTCACTGCTGGCTTCCAATAACTATGCAGGCAAGTTTTGCTATCTTGCAGGAGTTTTTGAGAGTTCCAAATTTGTCCATTTAATTTTTTTTTTTCTGTATAAATTCTTTAATGTTTCAGTTGAACAAAGCATTTCAATTTTTAAAAAGGAAACCTGATATTTTATTGAAATACTACATTTCAACAACCATCTCACTTTTTTTTTTTTCTCCCCTCTTGGAAATAATTCAAGCCGGGAGTTGATCCAAAGATGACCTTTCCCCACAGACAGTTTCAACAAATCAATATTTTTCCAGAGAAGAGTATCTCTCATTGGAAAATCCTATCTGGCATTTTGTGGATGCTGTAGGGAGGACTTTGCAGGCAGAGACCTGCCTTTTAAAAGCTGGTTGCTGAATGTACAATTAGCAATAATACCGCTCTTTTGATGGCTTCTTCTATATCAATGAAAGCTCTGCACTGACATTCATATACAAGCAGCTTTCTTTCAAGTCGTGCCATTTCTTACTTTGATATTTCCCCACAAAGCTGGCTATTTAATTATTAAAACGTCAGTCACTGCAACTGGTTAGCTAGAGGACTGTTTAATGGGGATTTTTGTTTGGGTTTGTATTGTAGCTGAAGAGGATATATGATCTCTTTTGAAACGAGCTATTAACATGATAAAACATCTTGGGAATATACAATACCAAGGCTGATGGTTTAATCTTCGCTGGGGTATCTGAAAGCTGTATTAAATACAGGGGACTGCACTAACGAGCACTCGAGCTTTGTAGTGGTATGGCACTAGAACACAGAGCTGAATCGCAGTTACCAGATTTTTCTGTAACTGTTTCCTGAAATATGCTTTGCATTTAGGATCCGGAATCAAACACAGGGATACTATAAAAATCCTGCGTTTTTCATACCTCAAAGATGGGAATTTTCAGAAAGGTTGGTATCAGTCAGAGAGCATTTTCTTATATTTTTATGTGTATGTATACACAAACATACATACATATATACGCACACACCCGTACAAGTGAATGTTTGCCCCAGCTGCGTTTACGGGCTGCTCTCAGCTCTGTCCTTGTGGTACAGACACACCTGTTTGAGGTTAGCTGTGCCCGTTGCTTCCCCCAGGCAAGGGCCCATACCTGGGCATGTTAGCTGAGTTTAGCACCTTCCACATTCTTGTGGACTGAGGAAGAATTCTGTTTGGCAACCAGAGTTGTACAGAAAGCCACTTTATTTTTATGACTTTCTGTTTCCACCACCCCTCTTCCTCCTCCCTTTTTTGTATCAAAGAGGAGAATTTAACCCTAATTTACATGCAGCTTAAGATCCAGGGACTCGAGGCTGAAGATTAGCAGATGCTGGCCTTGCATAAGGCACAGATAGCTGACAGTGGTGCTCATATGTGTCTAGAACAACTTCCTAGGCATGTGGGGACTTTCACTACATCTTCAGCCAGCAAGTCCTCCTGACAGAAAACAGAAGCAGCAAGTTTCCTTCCGTTACAACAGACGCAAGTGTGTTGTAGCTTTGCATCTAGGAAAACAAGCATCCTCTCCGAGCTGGAAGTTTGGCATTTTGGGAAAAAGCTTTCTCAGTTTAAAGAGTTTACTGCTGAGATCGGTCATGTTTCTGTAACACTTGACAGTAAATAGATGTCCTTCTTGGTTTTAATGCTCTCCAGGGGAGGAGAGGTTTTGAGAACCTGGGAGCTGTGGTGTGGATCAACTGATTTCTCACTTTGTTCTGAAATCTCTGGCTTGTCAAGTCTTCTGCCTCAGCATACCTAGCTGTAAAACAGCATGTGATGTCCTCGTGGCTAATGGGTGCTTAAGTGCTTTCAGAGCTGTGGGTAAACCGCTAATTAGTCACAGTCATTTAGTCAGAGTGACGTCTGATATTTTCTCATGTGCTATATTAGCTTGGGAAAAATGTCTTGAAAATTCATTGATTTAGGTTTCCCTGGTGTATTTGCTGTTTGTTTGCTTGATGATAGCTCTCTGTGTTGTGGTTGGTACAGATGTTTCTGAATTGTGCTGTCTGCTTCTAGTTGTTGTGAACGTTCTTTTGGTTTAAATAGTGCAAAAGCCTCTTTCCAGAAAAACATAGAACTAAAACAGGGTGCAGATAACTGCTGTGAGAACTATTTTGTTTAGCATGTTCTACATCATCACTCTTGGTGTTGGGATTTCTCTCATCTGCACCCTCTGCCGTACAGATCCCTTTTATGCAGACACACCAACACGCGTGTACACGAAGCACACATGCACCCACAGTCTCAAACATTACGTTGTGAAAGAGCCGTAAGGTTGAGGCGTGTTGACTCAACTGTTTAATGAGGTGCAATAAATCTTGACAAGACCAGCTGGCACTAGAGTCAGGCTTCTCATCTTTTTACCATTACATTGAAACGTGAACAATAGTGGAAAGAAATGTAACTCGTCTTTTTCTGTTTTTGGTACTCAGATCTGTAGCACTGTATTGAAATCATCCACTCCCATGGAATGCTAAGCATGGTGGGTGCTATGGAAAATGTTAACAACGTAAAGGCCCTTTCTCCTGGTTCTTTTTCTCAAATTCTGAAAACGTTATTGCCCTGACAGATCACGCAAATGTGGTCAGCATTAATATCCCGCTAACACACATGGGCTGAGCAGAGCAGCAGTGTTGAGTAATGGTAGGCTGAACACATTTCAGGTCTGGTAGCAAGACATGCGGAATCTCGTGCTGCTCTTGCCCTCGCCTCTGACTTTTCACCTTCTCTAGCACATCGGATTCTAGCAGCTACTTCTCACCACCAAACCCTTCCTGACTTTCTCCCTGTCTGCTTATAGCTTATCACCAAGCTCCTCTGCTGCATGGTACACCACGAAATCCTTTCTTCTTTCTCCTTCCTCCTTCAGATCTTCTTTGCCCAGGGGTCAGTGCTGGCTGATTATAGCAACCACCAGGACAAACAGGGCTGACTGGGCTTTACCATGCTTAGTTGCTTGAGTACCTCTAAAAAAGAATACAAGTAATTAAGAAGCTCAGACACCCAGACATGTGGCATGGCTCCAAAGCTCTCATTGTGTCCTCCCAGCTTCCTTTTTAATGGACCAGATTTATTCTAGTGAAAAAGAAATCTCTTTAAATAATGTACTTCTCGTTTAGGGTGGTTTTTGTTTCTGACAATGGCATCCGTCAACCTCTTTTATGTTCCCAGCCCCAACACTTCATGACAATTTATCCTTAAAAATAATTGCTCCCAAACTAACTAGAGGCCTCTGGATTCACATGAGAGAGACGGCCTGAGCTTTGCAGTGTATCCCATAATGATAACTGACATCCAGAAGTAATAATTGCACCTCATTGCTTTGTGATTGCAGCATTTGATGTGTGCTGGGCTTTGGTGCCTGGTGGAAGGAGATACATCCTGTAAAACAAAGTTGGATCCCCCCCTGGATGGCACTGAATGTGGCGCAGACAAGGTAATCAAAAGACTCAGCAGCAGTGAGTTTGTTTTTCTCCAGCATTGTCACTGGAATAATGTTTCCAAGATGTTCACTATTTACCATGAACCCATATTTTATACAAATTCTGTTACAGAAACTGCTCAATTAACAGCTGGATTGGGTTAGGGCGTTCTGATTTTCTGTTAGGTGTATTCCAGTAGCCTCCAGAAACCTCAGCAGTGAAGCTCTTGTGGTCAGGGCCCTACATAAACACTTCAGGAAAACCCCATGCCTCACCCTGCTAACTGCACTGAGCACCCTGTGAGCCACACGAGGTGGTAGCCCACTCCTGGCAGCTCTGCTCATTGCTGCAGGTGGTGTTTCAAGAGTGAGGTGTGTTTTTTTTCAGTACAAGCTAAGGTAGTAGTGTTCTTGGCTGTATTTGAGATAGGAAGTATGGAGAGCATTTAGGTTGGCATTCGGGGAGTGGAGGCAAATGGGGAAAGAACAAGAGGCTACTTAAAAACTTCACAGTTTCTAAAAGGAGCTCAAAATATGTTGAGCTCACATTCTGTGATGTTCAGTTATTTTGAAGTATTATTTGCTGTACTGTGTGTATGCCTAGATGACTAAGGCATATACGGACTCCTGGTCAATGGAGAAAACGGGTACAAAAACCACAAAATAAGCTCTCAGGTTAGCTGATCTCCCTCCAGTGAACTTCATCGTTCAGTTAGCTAACTTCAGTGCTGTAAGGGTCTGTGTTGCTGAGACTCAGCTGCTACCTCCCAGCTGTGCTAACAGAAGTTGGCTTAAGTGATCATGTTTAACCTCTGCGATGGGCTGTGCTAGGTGGTACGTGGTTCGTAAATGTGCGTGGTTCCTTTTCCCACCATGGCTGATAACCCCTTAAGCTACAAAGGGACTCGACTGGTTTGATAACCGCCAGTCTCCCTGCTAGTTTGGGATTCTGGTATTTATTGTGTGGTACAGTGTTGGGGGAGGTAAGAAAGAGAAAACCTTAAAAGCTTGTTGCTAAAATCAAAGATCAGAGACCTTTTCTTTGCTTGCAAATGGAAGATAAACAGTGAGAAGAAAAGCTATGTTCTGGAAAGCATGACAAGGAAATTGAGACAAAATGTTTTTACATATATGTTTTTCTAACCACAGGAGTCCAGTGATTTGTTCGTCAGAATGCTTTGCAGTTGCTTACTGTATCATATCCTGGACAGAGCAAGAGAATGGGCTGAGTTTGCTGCTTGGTCAGGAGCCAGTGCAGCCTATTAGAATCAAAGTTTTTTTGGGGCCTTAGCCAAGCTAGGGTCAAAATACCTCAATGATTTTGTAGATAGCAGGAATGTTGCTGATGAAGACATTGCTTTGGGGTATGAGCTCTTGAACTCAGGTTCTGTGAAGAGTGTAACTCTAAGTCTTAGAATTTAGATAATTACCTGCATTACAAACGAAGGGGCTCATTTCTGTGATTTATTTTTTAATGACAGAGTTCCCTTCAGGGTTTGATTGAGGGTGACATTTAATTTCTCTGTTTCTCCTCCTCCATCTCACAGAAGCCTTGAACTTCCAGAAACTTCAACATGGGTCTTTGTAGTCTCTAAGACATCCTTTTAAGTCTACCAGTACAGGATTGTTTTGCTAGATCAGGGCTTCCTTCCAGCCTGTGCTAACGCAATTACATTTCAGTGGTGCCGAGCTGGGGAGTGTGTCAGTAAAACTCCCATCCCTGAGCACGTTGATGGAGACTGGAGCATGTGGAGTCAGTGGAGCATGTGCAGCCGGACGTGTGGCACAGGAGTGCGATTCAGACAGCGGAAATGCGACAACCCCCCGTAAGTCTTCACATCATGCTGATTTCTTTTTGCATGTAGCATTTTGGCAAGCCTTGCTGCAAGAGTTCAGTGAAGAAATGAGCAGCGGAGCTGCCTGGGGGACACGAGACCTGGTGTTACCAGCAAGGACCAGGTCAGAATCCAGGAGTGACTTCGGAGCCAAGCATGTGCTGTGGCAGTGGCTTGAAGGGTTCCCATTGGAAGTGGCCCATTGCAATGATTCAGATATAGATACAGTTGAATTAAAGACCTGGGAGTTGGCAGAGGAATGATGCTGTGTTTTCTCTTCTGCACTGCAGTGGATGAGAAAGGGTAACCTGGATCTGCAAAGCAAACTGCCAATACATCTTAGGGATCAGTTTTGCAGGCAGTGCTGGCTTCATCTATGTCTGACAGTGGTCATAGTGACCTGTAGTTGTGTTGATAAAGCACCCTGAGATATTCTGTACACCAGGATGTGCTGCATATGAAAAATGTTCCCTACACAGAGTGGACCCTGCCTGGCTCCTGCTTGGGCTTGGCTTTTTTCAGATTCAGGAAGAAATGTACGTCATGTTATCTCCCATGTGCTGTCCTTCCTCCACCTAGTTGGTTGTGGCATGCCTGGAAGTCTTCTTAGGAGAGGCCTGAGCAGGTCACCTCTGTGGCCATTTAAACAGCCACCTCTGAGTGTGTTATAGCTTCTGAGATGAATGAGAGCGCTCACAATCTTGAACAACCCTCCAAGTTGTGCATCTCCAAATTTATTTATATTTTAAGGTTTTCTTCACAGATGAAGCACAGGAAACATCTTTTACATAGGGTTGAGATTCTGGCTAGCACCACAGTCACTTTGAAGACATGCCCAGGTGATGGGTAGGCACCCACTGGCTGCTGCTGAACTATATTCACATAGAAGGGATACTTTTGTTTATTCCTATCCTGAAGGCTGAACTGCAACTGTATGTCTGCAGTGTCCAGGCTTGATTTTTGCCAACTCGTTTTCCTGAACAAGGGGCTGAGCTGCTTTCTTTGCTGTCAGCTACAAAAAGTCTCTTTAACCACAGCACTGACCGAACCTAAATCCATTCATCATCGTTCCTTAAATTACAGGAAATGCTCCCTCCAAGATTGCACACTGATTTTAAAATTCTCTTGCTCATATACATTCTTGGCTGGGGATACACACGTGATCTTCTTTTGCTTCATATTCCTGGCGTCAGCCCACTTCTTCTGCAGCTGGTTTATTCACTGTCCAAAAGTATTGGCTAAGGGATTTATCTTTTCGTTTATGTGTATTTGGTCTTGGGATTTTTTTCTCTTCTGGAATCTGTACTCCTGCCAGCTGACTTTTGAGCCTGTGGGACTATCAGTATTTTTAAACCAGTTGCTTCACTGTTTGATTTGGTTTTTCCTCTCTGTAATTTCTATGAGTACTTGCATGCCTTGCCTCCAACTGGTTGTAAGGCAGTGTGTCGTTGGCCGCTTTGCACGTGCAGACTTCCGAGCTGTGCTGCCTTGTGTTCTGGTCTAGGCTATGGGCTATTGTCATGCAGTGGGATCGAAGGAAAAAACAACCATTTACACAGAACATGAGAATGAGATCCTCACCCCTTCCCCCATCCTCTCTTGTCACGTAAAAGCCAACGTACAATAAAGGCGCTTTGATTTCTTCAGTCCCTTTAGTGGGTGGAATCTCTTAGCAGAAATAGGGTGGAATGCTAGAAGATGGCTGTGAAGGTGCCTACCAGGAAATCTCGCAGTCTCTCTTCCAGGGGTGTATCAGGATGGGTTTGAATTACACTGTTTGTGGGAAACCCCAGGCAGTGCTACAGCCTGTACTACACAGATCTAGAAGCCTTTATTTTTACTGATGACCATTGCCAATAATACGAGCTGCTGGCTTCCAGTCTGCGTTGGCAAACTCATAGAAAGTCCTTCACGAGTTAATGACATCTGAAGATGATCTGATCTCATTAAAATCAGAACAACTGCTGATGAAAGCACAGTGAGCAGTAGTCCTGCTGTGTCTTCTGCTTCACAGTATCAGGTTGATACTGTGCTCTCCAGAGAGCACTCTGTTACTCTTTGGGTATCCTCCAAGATTTCTGCACATCTGCTGCCTTGCATGCCTCTGTGGCAGAGGAGAGGTGTTAGCAGTGCAACCGGGTGTTTGTGCAGGCTGCTCCTTTGGTGACTCTTTGTGGTGTTATGACATCATGTAGGGTTATTCTGGTTTAGCTTTAGTTTTGTTTATGAAGAAACAAAATAGAGGCATTTGTTAAGAGTTTGTGTTTTCCTTCTTAATGCTGATGCAGAATCAGTGGCTTTGCCTGCATGCTTGGAAACCAGTATGTGAAATGGCGTGGTTGTCATGGGTGGAGGTTATCTGCTGCACAGACTTGTTTCTGGACAACCTCCTGATGGAACAGCTCATAGCTATGTCTGGGTTATTTTGGTTTCAAGGTGCTGAAAACAGAACTTCAGAGGACGTGCTGAAGAGGCACTTGGCTGTGTCACCATTGTTATGGGTGTTTGAGGCAGGGAGCAAAGCAAATGGTGGGAAGAAAAAGGTGAAATATTCCAAGTTGCCTGCCTCTGCCTTGTGTGTTTAGTGCGATCCTGGGCACAGTAATGTAACTGTGGTGCCTCTAGGTTCCCCATTAAGAATATAAATACTTTACTTTGGCATTTGTGTTGGAATCACAAATTATCTTCTGAACTGTCTCATTGTACAAATATAATGATTACTTAGACTTTACGTGTCATGCTCAGTGTACCTTCCAAAGCCTGACTGTCACAAATCACCATCGCTTAAGAAACCTGTTCCGAGTCACCATGAAAAAGTTAGAAATCGGACCTCATATTGTGACAGTCCTCACAGTTTGAGAGTGTCTTGCTCGAAGTCCTGTTCTGAAACTGCTGGTGAATACAAACACACATATACTTACACCCATTTTCTCTGCTTTTTCTCAGCCATTTGCCTGCTCCATCAGAAAATGGGTTAGGACAGGAATGGACTGCTGCTGAAGTTGAAATTTAGGTCAGCAGTGTAACATCAGTCACATCCTTTTTTTTGTGACCAGAACACAGTTAAATATTCTGTATCTGTCAAGAAGGCTGCTTAGTGGATGGATTACCTCTTAGCAGAAGTGTACAATGTGCAGTCAGCCACCTATTTATTGATCTGTGTGTGGGACACTACAAAAGAACATGCTTCTGAAACACTCCACAGCATCTGCTCTAATAAGCCAATTATAGATCCAGCATGGAATTCGGATAAGTTTCTGTCAAAGTCAGTGAGAGCAAGATTTGCCCTCCAGCAAGGAATGTCTGAGAGGAAGGATCCTTCCTGCTATTTCAGTACTGCCTTGGACAGGAACAATTAAGTGAAGGGGTGCCTGTGAGTAGCTACGCTGTTCTGCTGACCTTGGTTTGTCTTTTGTGCGATAGCCCGGGGCCAGGCGGGAAGAACTGCCGCGGAGCCAGCGTGGAGCACACCGTGTGTGAGAACTTGCCCTGCCCCAAAGGTGTGCCGAGCTTCAGGGACCAGCAGTGCCAGGCCCACGACAGATACACCAACAAGAAGAAAAGCCTCCTGACAGCTGTCATCATTGATGGTAATTTTTTTTTTCAGCTACCTCTGTAATTCCTTGCTGTTTTTTTTCTCTGCAGCTTTTTAACCCATCATAATTTCATCCACAAGATCCCTGGTTGTCTGTGGGAACACTGCAGAATGTTTCCATTAGCTGCATCTGAAAGATGGATTACAGTAACGTGTTCTTATTGCTTCCATGCTGCTCCTCTAGCCTTCTTAACAGAATTACATTGCTTGATCACCTTTGCCTCAAAAACTTGTTTGTGCTGCTCCTAAGGTCAGTTGCTTTGTATTTCTTTCTCCAGATAAGCCATGTGAGCTCTTCTGTTCTCCACTGGGGAAGGATTCTCCTGTGCTGGTGGCAGACAGAGTCCTTGATGGTACTCCGTGTGGGCCTTACGAGACCGACCTCTGTGTACATGGCAAGTGCCAGGTGGAGTAACTTTCTCTTGTTTTACTCCTAGTGTTATGTCTGACCCGGGGTAGCTATGTATGTCCTAGAAGACGAGGCATCGGTGTGGGTGGCTGGGCAGCTGTCTCTGAGGTGAGAGGGTGACCCTGTTTTATAGGATCCATTGCAAGTGCTCCACAGCCCCGTGTGTTGGTCTGAGAATTATGAGAAATGCCCAAGGAAGGAAATGGTTTCTGAACAGCTGGGAATGTCCAGCGATCACATTTGCTTGTGTGTAGTCATCAAATGGCTTGGGTGGGAAGGGACTTCGGTGAGGGAGGCAGATGGGAGTGGAAATCTGGCTTGCTTACCTGCTCCATTTTGGCTACTAGAAGAGTCACTGAAAAAATGTTGATGCTGCAAACTGAAATATGAATTATTAGCTTGCTATAAGTGTTTTCAGCTCTATCTGGGGCCTGTCTAGAAATACTGAGGAAGCTTTTTGGTGCCATTTGCTTGGCTCTTGGAGCTTCATAAACCTGTATCTTCCCTGTGCACCGTACATTCGTGTGATTTTGAACTATATTACTAGATAATGCAAGGGGGAGTTTCTAACCTTTGGGCCCACCAAAACTGTTTGAAAGGCCCGTTTTCCTGCAGTAAGGAAAAGGTTCCCTTCTTCCTACAAAACAGGTTGTAAAGCTCCAAGCAGCAGACAGTACAGGTTTGGAGGAAGAGATCCAGCAACCCAGAGCACAACCCAAGACAGTTTTCTTTTGCCTTGTCTGCATTGTCTTGTGCTCAGGTCGCAGGGAGAGCAAATGACAAAAGGGCATGGGATAGACTTCCTTCTGCTCTCCTTCAGGAGCCGTTTGTCCCTTTCCAAACCCGGCGGATGCTCATTTCCTTCTGTCTCTGGTCAGACAAGTTGGGAGTGGAAACAAAGAGGACTCTGTCCAAAAGTCTTCAGATGTTCTTTCCTTTTCCGGGAGTGAAGGAGTGATGACCTATAACCATTGCACTGGTGGTTATTAATCTTTAGCCAGTTTATGTATGGAACTACGATGAGGTGTGGGCAATCTTTGTACACAGCTCTTCGTGGTTTGCTGGGCAGAGAGGCAGTTCATGCTGCAGTGTGTTGAACGATTGGGAAGGCCATCTCTTAGAGCTGCTTTTAGATTCCTTGAAAATGTAGTGGAAATGCATAGACCCATACTAACGGGAGGTGGAGGGTTCAGGGGAGGGATGGAAGAGCTGGTGGTGTTTATTTAAAGCTCAAAAATGACAAGCAGTCATTCAGATCGGATGCTTCTACCAATGAGTAGCAGCTGGATTCCAGTCACTTGTTGCGGACCCTATGGCAGGGCAGTTTCTCCTCTCTCCTAATCATGTAACATGTTCAGAGTTTGCTGCACACACAGTAGGGATGTGAAAGACAGTTCACCACTCTAGTACAGCCTTGCCAGTGCTGGATTCTTCATGCCAGTTCTTCCTCCCAAGTGTTATCCTTGTCTAGATTTTTATCCTGTGCTAGGAGTTTGCCTTTACACCATTAACCAGCCCGCTGACCCAGCAGAACAGCTTTCCAGCACTGCCCTTTCCTTCCACTAACTCCACTGGAGATACGCTGGGTTGCCCTGGGGGCACAAGGCACACCAAATGTGGCGTTATTTCTGCTTTCTGTGAGCAGTGAGTAAGAACTAGCAGTCTTTTTTTTTGCTTTGAGCCTTCCCAGCAGGAAGATGGATGATCACTGTATTAACACGGGTATAAGGGAGGCTTTGGGGACATAATGCAGTTTTACTAATTGTAACGTGACAGGATAAGTGTAAAAGCTTTATCTGGATTGAATTTTGCACTGCTGCAAGAGACTTCCCGCTGCTTCCTGCCAAATAGCTGCTGAAGAGGCATGTTTAATTCAGCCCTTCTGATTTATTCAGATGAAGAATCTGAACAGCAAGTTGCAGGGGAGCCAGCACGGGTCTGATTCTTTATGTGCTCTTTAATAAAACGTGCCTTGCACGGAGCCAGGTTCATGGTGCATCCCGAGTTACTTAATTTTTTCCCAGTTTTCAGCTGTATCTAAAAAAAAAAACGAAAAACCCATTAATAACCTTTTATAGTAAGGCCAGCTGTGCACCTCCAGCTGTGTGCCATTGACCATTACGCTGGGCTGGCCAGCTTTCCTGCTCCAAACATTCAGATCAGCCACAAATGGTAAATCAGACATCATGGCAATGCACATTTTCTTCTTCCAGTGAGCAGCAGTAGCCAGCTCCCCTCCAAATGAAAACCTTTATGAGCCCAGAGCTTTGGAGGTACACCATGAAAAGCAAATTGTGCTCTAACTTGGGGGCAACTGCCTTTAACTGTGCAGAGAGGTGATGACAGCTGCAGAACATTCAGTCCATTTGCATCTGGCTGGGAGAAAAGGCAAAATGATCAATTCAAGCCGAGCAGATTTGAAAGCCTTCTGAAGTCATTTATAACGCTCTTCTGCCTCTTATGCGATCTGGTGCTGAGAATCCCTGTGTGTGACTGCGCACCCCATTTGCCATAGATGCTTGTCAAACTAGCTGTGTGTTAAATGAATTTAATTGACATACTTATTTAATTACTCTTCTTCTCGTTTCTTTACCCAGTGTAGACAAAGCCTTGCAACAAGCATTGCAGGGGGGCTGGAGAAGAGAATAAGTGCTGAAATCACAGGGTGGTATTACTGTTATTTATTTTCTTGTGTAATCCTTTCAGTTAAAGGCTCTCAAAGGCAGGAATGACACACTGCCAGTGTGACAGATGTATTAGCAGTATCCATTGCCTGCGAACATCTAGTCCAGGAAATGTAATAGCTCTTTTCCCTTCAGCAGCATATGCTCCTAAATGAAACTCATGCCTTGTTGTTGGAAAAATGAATGTAGATGAACACGGCAAAGACAAACTGTTCTTGCAAGGAGAGGAGGGTTTTGAGAAGGGAGGCAGGAACAAATTCTTTGCAGCCTCAACATACCCTAACAGCAGTTGGGCACTGAAGAGTCTTTTCTTCATTGCATGTTGTGAACTTTTTACAGTTTCCCTTTAAAGCCATGAGCTGAGATCCATTCTAACAACTGTGAATGAAGCTTTTCGGTGTCAGCCTCACTATCCTTGAAGTAAAATCATCATTAGCAACAGAGTCTCTGTGTTGACCACTTACACCTGAAGGTAGCTGGATGGTGTAAATTTGGTTAATGCTGTGGTCACACAAGGAAGCACCAGAAGAGCGCAAAATGAGCCCAGTAGTTAGCCAGGAGTTCCTAAGTCACCTGTATTTTTATAATTTTACTTCTTGCCTTTGAGATAAATCATACTTTATTCAGTTTTATCCTGTCCTTGTTTATTAGAGTTGGTTTTGAGGATGAGCATTTCGTTCTTGGTAGTATTAGAAGTTTGCCAGAATTAGGACAAAATAAAAGCTATGTGAGAGCTATGAGTTAATCTGAAAAATTGAGGACAGTGTTACAAAGTTATATCTTTAAAAGACATGAGGTAGAGAAGTAACAAACGCACTTATCCTGTCCATCTTCTGAGTAAACGAGATGCCCTGTTCCGTATGTGTACCCATTGTTCATCTTTTCTTGAAATGCACGTTGTTTTCTAGCAAGGAGAATTTGTTGGTTTTTTTTTGTTTTTTTTTTTTCCTGGAGTTTTTCAGAGACAGAAAATCTGTAACAGGCCAGAGAACAGCAGCAGTCTGATGAGGCTGAGGAGAGGAGAGTGAGTGCATGGGCGGGCTTGCAGCCCAGTCCCTCTTGCCTGCTTTCACGGTTTGCTTTCTTTAGCATGGACATTACAGTCTTGATGAGGACGGGGTAATGCAGTGCAAACTCCCCCTCAGATTGCATTTATCCTCTCCTGTTCCTCTCCAGGTGGCTTTCAGAGAGGATTTCCTGAAGTTTTTCTTTTCCCTCGAGTACTCAGTGCACATTTCATGAGTCAGCGTTCGTGGAAGCAGCGTGCTTTCTAACCTCTTACACTTCTTCGTTCTGTTCAAGCTGCTCATGTTAGAAGCAAACTGCTGGCAGAAGCAGAGCTAAAAAAGGTGTCAGATGTCACACAGCCGTGGTGTGGGGAGAAGACAAGCTGCTCAGCTGACTGTTGTGATGCAACATTACTTTGTGCTGGCTTTTTTCAAAGGAGGATTAGTCAGAGACTCATGATAGGAGAACTTTGCAGTGGGGACTACATATTGTGCTTCAGGGTGTAACCTAAGGTCTCTTTGAAAAGAGAGACCTTGTGTACAGAAGAACCTGGTTAGAGATCAAGGGCAGTCTTTGCTATTATTTAGCAGTTTAAGAGGTGGAGATTTTTTGGCTTTATCTAGAGATTTCTCCATGTATGTTTTGTCACGTTATAGCTATTTTAACTTGCTGGTGAATCTGTAGCACCTTCAATGATGACAAGACACACGTTAGGCTGTCCTGGCACAGCAAAAATATTGTAGAACTACTTTCTTCCAAAAGCGATTGTCATATGGTATGAAAGGTGAACACAGACATAAAAATGGCCACATTTTCAAAAATAGTTTTTACAGATTGGGTGGACAGTGTCAGAAAACGGCCACAAGTGACAGAGGATGAAATTCAGTTGTCTTCTGGGCCTGTTGTTGGCAAACACTTCTCTGATGTGTGCAGTACCCACTTTTTGCCTACGATTGATGCATACAGCTCTGGCTTTGCCTCCTCACTTTATGATTTTCCATGTATTATTCATATTCCTGCATTACAAACTGTGGTACAAGATGTTCCAGACTGGGTAGCTTGTCTCCATACAACCACTTGGCTCTGTGCTGTACTTTGATAAATTATTTGGTATTGCTCACAAAGTCCAGAAGGGTTATTTGAACTACAGAAACCTACTGTATAATTTTTTTTTGTTTGTTTTGTTTTGTTCTTCTCAATTCCTGTGTCTGTACGAGTGTAATTTGAGCCCTAAAAAGAGGTTTGGGGGCTTTTGGTGAGTAGGACATAGCAACAAAGCACAAGATGTTGTTGGTAACTTACTGTGTTTTTTTTTTCCCTGTACTTCACAGTGGGATATGAAAAAAGTGATGCTGTTTTCCAACTATTTTCCTTCTGTGTTAACCCACAAAGACCATATAATAGCCAATTCATTGTTACCTACCTTGGAGGCTTTAGTTTGTTCTTGTGGCTGTTACAGCCAAGAATTGACCAGAAGGAGGCTACATATATCATACACTGATAAATATATATTATTTTCTCATCCAGAAGTGACATGATAGGTGCCTGTTTTGAAGAAAGTAAAATCCAATGGTATGTGCAGCCTGGTGGTATTTGCACAAAGCAGGTCAGGGGCAGGGTGGAATCAGGCCTTGGGCGTCAATTCAGATGAACCTGGTTTAGAAGGATCAGAAAGGGGTAGTTACAGAAAGTGGTCAAAAAAAAACAAACCAAAACAAAACAAAACAGAAGGAGTTCCTGGGATGGGAAAAGTCTCTGGGAAGGAAAGTGCTTTGTATTATTTTCATGCTTCCTAATGTACCCTGCTCTGCTGCCAAAACATGGGGGTTTCAACACAAAAAGCTTCTATATGGAAAACTGGTTATCAAGAATAATTGTGTATAGCATTCCCATGAACTTGTAAGGGATTTAAACATAAACTCAGTGGGCAGGTGTAATTGCGTGTCTAAAGTGAATAAGGTAGCACTAATACAAAATAGGCAGCACACAACTCCTGTTCCAGCTGCGCTGCTCCAATTCAGATAAAATCTGAAGGCTCGGGAAATGACAGGAAGGTGTTTGCTGAACTAACTTTCATGTGGACTCCAACCCAGAAAACAAAGTTTGTTGTGGAACAGAAAGAGAGGTAACTTAGAGATGAACTGCTTGATTTGAGATCTGGGCTCGCCCTCCCGTGCACATCCTGACAGACACCCACGATTCTCCACAGGGGCAGTTGTGTTTAAAGCAAAGCAATCGGAGTTCTCTTACCTTTAGATCTGAATGTCGGCTGCTCACATGTGCACATTCCTGTTTCATGTGGCCCATCCCTGCAGGTAGCAGTGGACACTGGATATTATGGACAAAAAGTTGGCAGTGCAAATGAATCTGTCATAAGCAGCATGCTCTGTACATGATTAATTTGTAAAATGGCACATGTTGCATCAATATTTATATTTGATCCATTGAGACAGCTAGTTAACTCAGCATATGGGAAGCATTACAGTGTTGTGAGTCTACAATGTCGTTTCTTACACAGGGTGGGTGTATGTAACAAAAATAATTGTGTTTATGTAGCAAAACATATTCACACAGGCTGTATCAATTGAGCTCTTGCACAGCCATTCAAAATACAAATAAAAATATCATTTAAAACATCCAAGCAATACAGCGCATAGTTCACACAGAAGAATCCAAATGATGTGCATTCAAGAGGAGGAGTTTTCCTATGCTGGAGCCAGCAATGACTGAAGCTGGAAATACCACCCAACAAGCAGTATTTTCAGATGTTTAATTACAAAAATGCGAAGAAGGGGGAGGGAGCAAAGGAAGGGTGGGCTGAGGTATCAGCTGAGTGAATTGCAGGCCTTTGGCTCAGCACACAGGCAGTTACCTGCCAATTTAAAGGTCAGTAGTTACGAAACACAGCATCAGAGCAGGAGACTGTGGTCGAAGATCACTAAGAAATCGGTGGATATAGTTGAGACCCTCCATGCTGAGGAGTTCAAGCCCTCAAAGACTGTCTTGAGGTTTCCTGCCAGAACTCCCATGTTTCAACATGGGCAAGGGACTGGTTTTGGTTTAAAATCTGCTTCCTCGTTGTCTGATTAATTATGCTGTTAACTAGCAGTCCTACAGCACTGCAGGCTGTCAGCAGCTAGCACAGGCAGGGACTGCAACTCCCGGGTGATGCCAACATCGGTCCCTTTGCCAGAGCTGTGGATGTCACTGTCCAAGTCTCTGTTGGACAGTCCAGGGAAGATCCAGAAGGCTGAGAACACGGCTCGTGGTGGTGGATGCACACACAGACTCCTACTAGTAAGCACGTGGTGGCTCTACCAGGCAAGATCTTCATTTTCTATTCTTTCTTGTGATTATGGTAGAGCTCCAAGTACACTGCTCATTCCTGAAGGGATCATCTTGGTAAGAAAACAGAACTGCTTCCCTCTTTACCAGTCCATTCAAGGCTGCTGGAACTGAAAGTATCCAGCCAGTACTGGGGGTACTGGTCCATGGATTCAGTCTGCTACCCTGCAGGATAACTCTTGGGTCAGAGAGCACACAGGATATTATTGCAAGGTGTCTTTTCTCAGCATGTAAAGCTTCCCCTTTGTGCCCTTCTGCTGCTTATTGGAAAAAAAATCACCTTCCCTTTTTCAGTACGCTGTACAGGAAGCAGTGCAGGATGAGTTAGAGATGATAAAGATCGGGTAACTCCCATGAACTATACTTGGGATTCAAGGGATAGTTTCTGCGCTATGAAAACTTGAGTTGTGAGCAGCATAACTTGGGATTTGCCCTGTGCATACTGTTTATTAAGCCCTCATGTTTTTGAAAGCCTTCTGCAGATAAAGGAAGTCTGTATCTATTTTAACGATGCATCATATAGTACATAAACCAGAGAGCAGAGTGTCAGGTGGAAGCTGATAATGCACAGGCCTGATACGTCTTCCCCCAGGGCTGCTGGGGCTCGGGCTTAAGCCTCTGGCCCCTGGAGCTGGGATGTCAGCAGCTTCCTCGCCTAGGGGAAGGCTGGAGACCTCTCAATTAATGGTCCAAGGACCGCTGACAGATAGTTTCCTCCCAAGAGGGGTGCTGGTGAGTGAAGTGGTCACTGTAATGCGTTTCTAAGGGACTTTGGAGCTCATGGAAATGCATTGTCAAGTGTTAGCAAAAGCTGTTTCATTATGTACTGCTACCAAATGTGCTTGTGCTTTGGAACTGATTGGAAGGCTTTGGGAGGGGAAAATGGGCTCTAATGTTTATGTAGACCGGAGTAAAGTGCTTACAAAGTATTTTTACCTCATAGAGTAACAAGAATGCACCAATTTTTCGTCTTGAAGCCAGGAAAGCAAACTCGTTCTCAAAGTTTTCCTTTGCAAGAAGCCGTTTCCTGGCCCCAGTTTGACAGAAGCCTTGATCATTAAGTCCCAAACTGACGGGCAAACTCTGCCCTGTGGAGCAGAGGGGAGATGCCACCAAAGGGAATGCTGCAAGGGTCATTCCCACCTCTTCCACTCTCAGGCAGCTGGGCAGAAGATGAAAGGCAAAAAACAGCAAAGGTTTTAGAGGGTGGATTTGTGGATTCAGTGGGTGCTCCTTCCCTGTCCTCAGAAGAGGTCTATGAAGTCCAAGTGTGTCAGTTACCAAGAAAATATGGGAGGAAATGGCTTGTCTTGAACCCCAGTGTCCAAAGAAGGGGGATTTACTCTTTCAGAGGCTTTGTTTGCTTGCAGTGGCTTCCATTAACTGGGAAGCTGCGGCGTAAATGCAAACCATGTGATTGCTCACCCCCTGTTCCCTGCCTGCCTCCGTTATAGTCCTACAGACTCCTCATGGAGCGCTGGGAATAAGTGTGGTTCAGCACTCATTATATTCCCTTTATTCATTTGTATGCTCACATAGTGCTAATAACAATGCAGCGCAATAAAAGATAGCACAAGAGCCTTAAATTAAACGCAGCCTTTCCAGTATCTCAGCAGGGTGGCAGGCAGGCATGGATTTCCAGCTGTCTTTCAGCAAGCCCATTAATAAATCACATTTATTTTCCTGGAAGGAGAACTGCTGGGACATCCTTCTGTTCTGGGGGCAGAATCATATTCAATATCCCCACATTATTTGTTGGACATGGGTGTGAAGTTTAGCCCTGAGAATTGGAACTGCCAAAAATTCCGTGGTCCTCTTCAACTTTATTTAATTCCCATTTATGCAGTTGTGGTTTTTTTTTTCTGTAGTCCTTGCCTACCAACTTAGATACTGCTCTAGTTAATGAGCAGCATCTCACTTGTGTGCGTTTACGTATGTAAGGAAAAAAATGCTCATTTTTTTTCAGCATTTATCTGTCTCTACTGATTTATGCAGACAAACACTGCATCAGAACAAATCCGAATGCTGGCAGTCTTTGATCCCTGTAATACATCTGGATTTAAGCAGTGGCCAGTGTCTTCTGAAGCAAGGGGAATGCTTGAGTTCAGGTCCAAATTACATTACTTAACACGCAGGCAGCCTCAGATAAACAGCCCAAGTTCTCTTCATCTTTCCCTGCTTAACCCGTTTTTCAAAATTCTCATTGTTTTAATTGTTCCAGTGTTCCTCTGGCTTTATTATAAGAAGGCAAGGAAGGGAGAGACGCAACAGCCTTGTTCCAATAACCGTTACTGGTGACATCCTGCTAACTCATTTGCCAAGGAATTGTTTATCTACAGAGAGGGAATCTGCAACTTACAGCTGAATCCCTGCTAATAACTTGCATAATCAGAACTCTTATTTCAGCCAAAGTTTGTCTATTAAGACTGAATTGCTGATAATTTGGAGTCTTACAAGGACAGAGAACAATTCACACAGACTAATTAGAATAATACCATGATGTTCAATCACATTGTAATTTAATCTTACTGACCTCGAGATCCAAAAGTCTTGTGGTCAGTGGTCACCACCAGAACCTGGCAATGGTTTGTGAATAGGGAAGGTCACCGTGACAGCCTCTGTAGCTGCAGGGAGAATGCTGTGACTGCTCTAGTTCTGCAGCCCTCACAGACAGCTATATTGTTATTGGAAACAGTTTTACTAGGTATTGAAAACTCTGAAAATACCATTTTAAATGAAGCTTTAGATGAAATCATGATTATTTTTTAATTATTTTTTTACAAATGAATGTCAGTTCTTAGTTCTTAGCAAATATCTGTGAATTTTCATAAAATCATATGGTACATATTGGCCACGTCTGAACCTGACCTGATTCCATCGAAGTATTTTTGCACTGCAGGTTATCTTGAGTCATTTTATTGGTGAGCTCTTTTTTCAGGTGTTGCCAAAGCACAGTCACTCCCTGGTAAGATCCCAATCCAGAGCAGGGTTTGTTCAGCGAGCCCCACTCTGAAACTTACAACAGCACCCTGACTTTTGGTGAGGTGAAGGACTGAGACCAGGGTTGTGGTTACTTGGGTTAATTGCCATTTAAGCAAGTCACATTTTTCTCTTCTCTAAACTAAGTGTCACAGTACTGGTCCATTTCTGTGGGATGTCTTTGAGTTCCTTAGGTGGAAATTGCTGTACAAACATGAAATATTGTTTTAATCTTTTGTTGTTGTTGTTTGAAGCAAGTTAGAGTGGGTTAGTGTGAAATCCGTGATGATACCTGGAATAACTAGTGGTTTTGAAACTCTCTCCAGTAATGTCTTCCGATTCAAAGTTCGTGCTCTTAGTGTTAGGGAAGGGGGTTGCTAAATAACCAGCTCAACACTGTTCCAGATGAATGCTCCACTGATTCACAGCGTTCAGTTCCTCCTGTTCAGGTTTTCAGTCAGGTGTCTATCGTAGTCTTGACATCAATGTTTAGAGATACTTTAACCTTGCAAACAAAATAATTGGGGACCTCTGGTTGTTGTCATTAGAAAATTGGCTGCGATGGAATCATTGGTTCAGCTGCCAAAGAGGATCGCTGTGGAATCTGCAGTGGTGATGGCAAAACCTGTAAAGTGGTGAAAGGCGACTTCAACCACACGAAGGGGATGGGTGAGTAACCCTCAGCAGCATTTCAGCAGAGCGGAGGTTCTCTTAACTGCTTGAGGAGAGTTAAAGAGAGGCAGTATAGCTCTTCTTGGATAGCATTTGACTCACCTGTGCTGATGAACGCATTAGAGGGCAGCTGTTCTCTGAATTTGCATGAATTTCTGATGTATGTTATCATAAAAACTTCCAACTGTTCATGACATCCTACTTTTGCAGACGATGGGTAGGGGTCTGACACCACTGGCTTCACTGGTTTTCTCCCTTTCCAGCCAGTGGTGCTGCCAGGAAAGGTTCTGTAGAAGTGTGTGACGAGGAATCAATGAAAAAATAGGCAAGAATGAAAATACTGACTCCTCCCTTTTCTTGCCTTTGAGTAACTCTCCAAAGACAGATACTCAGCATTCAGTCTTACCACTTACTGAGCCTCTTGTTAGATGGTGAGTTGGGAGTGCTGAGAACTTCTCAGGATCACACCTGATGGAGCTGTGCAGTATCCAAAACTGTTTCTTATTTAAAACAACAGAATCTGTCTAGGAACACAAAGCAAAATTCAGCTGTGATATTCTGCCTGCTTCTTATTCAGTTGCCCATATAGCAGCCGTTTCCTCTCTCTGAAATTCAGAATGAAGTTTCTCATTTTGAAAGCTGCCGGTGCTGTTGATGTTAAATAACAGATAAAATCGTAGGATCTTCTCCAGTGGGAGGGAAGTCTGATTTCAGCACCATCCTTGAGCTCTTTGGGAGCTCTGAATGATGTACATTGTATGTTCCAGATGATTCAAGCTATAATCAGTATATCTCAGCTAAATAAAAAAGCCCTCCCCTGTGAATATTATTACTGAATCCCTGCCAGCAATAGCATCCAGTATAGCATAAAAGAGCTTCTGGTCAGACTTAAGACTTTCCCCTCTGTTGTTAAACATTAATGTATGTGCAGCTTGGTGTTTGAATTAGTCTTTGTTCCAGAGTTTCTGTTCCGTGCTTCTGAGAAACCTTGTTACCATTCATCCTAACCCGGCAAAGGGAGGGAAAGCCAGATTCAGGACTCGCAAGCTGCTCCAGGAAGAAGCAATTGTCCAGCAAAAGTGATTTCACATTCAGGAATAGAGTGCTGCTGTTTCTGTGTGCATAAATACATCGAAAGCGTGCTACTCCAGGACTGAGTTCAGTAAAGCACCCAGAGATTTTGTTTAAGCACACGCTCCAGTTGTGGTTAGTTACTGAAGCAGCACAAGTGCTTTGTGGCTTCCTTGAATCAAGGTCTCAGCACTAAAGTGATTTTGTTCATTGGCCTCTTCCTCTGCATCCTCCTCCTTCTTATCTGTGGGGCCAGCTGTGACCTGTCACCTCCTGTGAGGTGCAGGTGGGATTTCCCACCTCCACCACGGCTTTCTGGAGCACATTCATGCTGTGGCATTGCTAGGCCAACCTGCTGAATAATTTCCTGCTTTATTGCCTTTGACTCTTTTGTCCTGGTTATTTTCCACCTATTTGTGTCAAGGCGTTCGCACTTGACAGAAATGGTGTAAAAAGTTCCTCTTTTCAGTTGAAAAAAAAATATTCTCTCTTTCTGTAGCAGATTTTACAGCTGTTCCTGAACTTCCCGGTGGCTCCTGAAGAGAACTATCTTTTATCTTTTCCAATTAGACTACAAAACATCTCGGGTAGATAATAAGAAATGGCTGGGTCACTGCCAGGAAGTTGCACTAATTCCCAGCTAGACAAACTGCCTGAGGGTGGTAACTTTACAAGGCTGTAGGAACAGAACAGACTCGACCTTAACGGGTTGTGCAGCTGCCAGGACGCTGCAGGAGGGATTCACCCCCAGCGCCGTGTTGCCTAGCGGGAAGAAATGGCTGACGGGATCATGGTTTGCATTAGGCTCTTCAGGCATTTACTGATTCTTCTTCTCCGCTGATCATCTTAGAAGTGCAAACTGGTCACGAGGTTGCATTGTCGATGCCACCACAGAGCCCTTTTAAGTGCTTCCACCTTTACCCATCTCACGGAACTCACAGGAAATTAGTTTTAAAATGGTGATCTCATAGAGATTTGTTAGAAGCTTTGATTTATTATTTTTTAAAGGGAATTTTATTTTGGGGAGTAACGATTTTAAAAACGATCATCCATGATATGATAAGTAGTCTTCTAGGTTGAAAATCATCCTTGCTTTTTTTTTTTTTTTTTTTTTTTAATTATGCTCTTTTAATGAACATCCTAGCCTACTAGCAACGAAAGAATATTTACGCTTTTAATTATTCCCTGTTCTTGTTTTCCTGCTTTTGGGTTTCTTCTATGTTACATACTGAATATAGACTTGTTCTTTTCACTTAGGATTTCTGGCCCCAATTCTGCAAAGATTTTATGCATCCGTTTATATCAATTTATATTCATATACTTGTGTTTTGCAGTCAGGTCCTTGGGTTAACTTACCGAATCTAGTGCAGTAGGAAAAGCTCCGGTGTTCGATCTGAGATATCACAAGTGAGCATTTGGTTACTCAAGAAAAAAAAAGTCCTCTTTTTCTTTCAATAAGTCCTTAAGCAAACGTACAGAAATCTGACAGAACTCTGGTCAAAAGTGAATATGAAATACCAGTTTAGGCTTTGGATATGCAAGTGATTGCACAGGTCAGTTGCAAATGCTCACTAACGTGCTGCAATCCAAGTCGAGGCCAGCATCCTGCATTAAGTATGCCGGTGGGTTATCTCAGTAGAGAATAGCTTTCAAATATCGAGCTGTTGATTGTTTTGGTGCGGTGTCTGCTTTGGGAATTGCAGCTGCTTCTTTGGGTGAGATCTTCAGCTGCTCTACAGGTGGGACTCCACCGACCGCGGGTTGGCTCCCTCTGTGTCCTGTGACTGCAAATGGTGTTGTGGAGCCCTATTTATGGAACTAAACCCATACCAACTCCTTTCTGTTTCTTAGTCACCAATAGTCATTGTAAGAAGGTTTCCACATGTGTGATGACAAAGGCAAAGGCTGTTCCCAAGTGTTTCTCGTGTAAGATACTTGAATGCTGTTTGCAGTGTTCGTGGGTGCTGGTGACGTCCTTTGGTGTTGGTTCTTCGTCTTCTTTTGGTTGGATGAGATGGGGAGATGGGTATCAAAAGCCATGGATAAACTTCAAGACCTTTTACTAGTTAGTTTGTTTTTTCACAGATACCAAGAACAGATCCTTTCCTTTTAGAAGATGTGAAAGAGAGACAAATTTTCATTAACCAAATAAAAAATACTGGGCCTGTTTCTTGTTGTGATGCTAAATGTCACATACACTTCTGTGCAGCTGGCTGTCTTCAGTAGGCCAGCTGAATGTGCTGTTTAGACTGAGATTTTACTTCTGACTTGCACCATGCCCTGTACCTAGTGCTATGAAACAATTTAAAAAATAAAAATAAACACGGGCTTGTTCTGAAGTCCATCTCAGCCTCCCTGTCACTGTTCAAGGGACCTAGAACTAGAGGACAGTTGGGTAGCTGATCTGTATTACTCACTAGGGTATCTGTCCAGACTCCAAGTCTGGGCCTGTAATGCTCAGACCTGCATCGAGAATGAGCCATTTTCCTTTGCATCTGTCACTGTTGATTTTTCTCATCCATATCAACATTTTCCTTGCAGCTTTTTGCTTGTGATCCTAAAGAACCCAGGTTATTTGGATTTTTTTTAATTGCAGAGCACAATACGGTGATATGTGCCAGTTCTGACTGTTGTTTTGGGAGATGACTAGTGCATCTTTGCTAGCAATTTCTATTTCTAAGCTGATGAAAACACAGGCCTTTTATTTCGTACTTTATTTTTCCAGCACATATTTAAAACAAATAAAGGAAATTTGGACAGTGGTGCTGTAGCGCTGGCTACACAATGCAAGAAACTCATTTCTTGTCAATAGGGCGTACATCTAAATGATGACAAAATAGTGCCCCAGGGATAGCTCCTGGGGTGTCTTACAAGGGTTTAAGCAGAACATGTAAGAGAGATGCTCACAACCAACATTGCAATATTAGTAAGAGGCTTTGAAATCTATCCATGGCTCTCCGGTGATAGGATTTTCTTCCAAATGAGCTATCCCATGGCTGGAAGCGGACAGGTGCTGATGAGGGAATTACTCTCAGGATAATAGCAAGAGAGAATCAGCGCAGCTGCTGCAGAGATGGTTATGTACTTACTGCTGGATGTTTTTGCACTCCACTGCAGAAACCAGCACTCGGTAAAAGGTGCAGGATGGGAAGGGTCATGGGAACTGATACGCCTAGGTGGACAGGGCAACCTGGTTTCCTTGGCTTCCACCCTGAGATCTTTGTTCTGATGGGGAAGCCTGATAACGGGGTGAGCACTGCTGACATCTCACATTTATTGTCATGTGTGTACAGGGATGGGACACGAAGGCACACTGCCTAGAGATCAGGGCTTTCAGCCATGGGATAATTTCCCCTTTACCTCAGAGTCTGTCTTTCACTGGGATGTGAGCTGGGAAAGTGGTTTTGCAGTGCATCAGTGACGTTGTGAAGTTCATACTAAACTTTCTCTTCATTCTGAGAGTAACAACAGCTAACAGTGGATTTCCCTGTGTGAAATGCTTTCCTCTTGCAAATCTCTCCAGCATTTAAATGAAGATACAGTAGCCACTGTTCACATATTCATCTCCTTGATGACAAAGCCGCATCTTTGTTCTGGTGTCTCTCCTAATACGAGTTACACCATATAATTTGTATCTAGGATTTGCTTCAATCATGGTCTTACATTCCTGAGACACTGATGTAATGCAGATTGTCCAGAAAGATTGGTGCATGCCAAAGTAACTGTTCCCAAGGTGGAGCATACTGCATACAGCACTATAAATTATCAAATAATGAAGCTCTCCTGTTGTACTTTCAAAGCTTCATCTTAACAGGCTGATTTATGGGTGAAATTACTCGAAATACTGCCTGATAGTTGCCAAATCTCATCAGTCTTTAACCAATGCCTCATTTAAAGCAGAACTTGAAGCCCAACCTTGCAGACCCCTGCATTGCGGACAATTATCCTAAGACCTAACAGATCTTTGAGACTCTTTGACGCCGGGCCAACTCTTGAGACTTTTTTTGGTCTTACTAGCTGACACTTGATAATCTTTCTGGCAATCTGCAGTGACAGTTCGCTTAATAAAACGTGCCTCGAAAACAGTGAAGATGTTTTCTGGTGCAGTTATCTCAAAGATCAGGATTATTTTGGGACCAGCAGCATCGCATTAGCGCTAAGGACCAGACTGGAGCGGTGGTAGCTGTCCGAGTTTGTACCTGTGGCAAATTTGCATGGATGGTGTACAGTATGTTTGCAGTAGGATTTGACCACTAACTCGCACAATATTGCTAGAGATAATGACCGAGGGTGTAAAGATGCTGGTTTTGGTACATGCCCAAGAACTCTGCTTCCTCTCTGAAAGGACAGGTCAGGTCCGTACAACTGCAGAGTGGTTCACAGCTCGCTGAAGAAGCAGTAAAGGCCAGCAGTTGGGTTTTTGCTGCATGATCTTGGTGAGTTAGCTCAGTGTGTTTCTTCTTACTCAGGAGCTGTGAATACAGCCCCCCAAAGCCATCAATCAGGATTAGAAATTACATGAGGAGAAAAATCTGGTATAAGACCAAACCAAACAGTCTCCGCAACTAATACCATATTAATAGCTTGCACTCCACTATTTACCATTGTAAAAAGGAACAGAAAAGTCAGCTTTTCCACGTGGTGTTCCTCTCATGACACAGTGATGAAATGAGTGTATTTATGGCACTAGCTGGACCTCAGGCGTGGCTCCCCAGCTCACCCAGCTCCAAAGCACTGTGATGCTCCCGGCTGCTCTCGGTCAGGGGACAGATCCAAAGCGCAGTGAAGCCAGTGACTGGCTTGCCACTAAATTCAGCCCAAATTTGCATTCAACCCTTGCATGAGTTAGTTCTGGGCATTCATATCTGGCAAACAATTTTAATTTTAAGGAATAGTACCCGAATAGGTATGTTAAATTACCTGAAACTTGGGCATGTTCCAAAGTGGCTTCCTAACAGGGTGTTGAGGTGTGTAACAGGGCTGGTTTCCCCGGGATGGGCTGGTGTTAATCACACCTCTGCTGTGTGCTCATGGCTGGTGGCAGCTGTTGGTCGGGGTTGTATGCAGGTGCATGGGGTGTGGTGAGGTTGTTTGATTTCTGGAACACTCTGTATTTACTGTCATTTGGTATCTCAGCTGATGAAAAAGACAACTCCTGGCAGCATCTAGAGTAAAATCCAACATCTGTTTGATTTGATTTGATAACAGATTTTTGTATTGCATTTAAGAGTACCCAGACATGGTTTGCAGTTCTGCTGTCCCTCTTTCTGTTTTACCTGCAAGGCTAAGTGACTATTTCTGAGATACACCGAGTAAGAGAGAAGTAAGGAAGAAAACATGCAGAAATAAATGAAATGAACTGAAAGGTCAAACAGTAAGTGTGATTCAGATGCAGTGATCAGGGAAAGAGGGACTGTGTCTAGCCCAAATCAGCTGTCCACCCAGTGACCCTCATAAAACCCAAGCAATCAGGCCTCATTGATATGACACCAAAGAGGCTGGACACTGCTTGTTCAGACAGCCTGAAACAAACCCACAGTCTGAGACCCAAAATCCTCATCTGACTCACTCCATGTCATGGTGGCAAGAGAGTCACTTAGTCCTGAGATGCATTGGGTTGTCAGCATCCTTCTTTAAGGCTTTTCTTATCAGTGTAGCAGAAGCATGGCCATTCAGCTGCACTTGTCCCTAAAACAGTTCCCGAAATCTTGCTGAATGCTAGAGGAGCCACTGCTCCTTGCTCTAGCAGTTCTCCAAGCTCTTGCTGTAGCTTGCCCTTGATTTCCATAAAGGCAGAGTTTACACAGAAGAGCTTCACACAGCCCTTTATGAAGACAAAAAGGAGGGAAGAGAAGGGGAATGAGGGAACATACAGAATAAGCTACTTAACATGTAAAAGAAACAGGAGAGCAATAATCCATAAGATGTGCCAAGTAACACACCGCAAAGTAAACTGGGTGGCCAATTAGAAAGAATCAAATCATGGTTGTGATGAGATTAGTGTCATTTACAGGGGGCTGATTCTGAGTCCAATGAAGCCAGTGGAAAAACTTTCCCTGACTCCCAGGCCTTTGAAACGGGCCCTAATGCTCCTCAGCTTTTTAGTTTAAAGGCAGCAGTTTCACCCCATGGAACAAGTACGTAACTCCACATGGCTCTGTGGTGGGGGAAAACACGCTACGTTTCCTTGTAGCTCCTTATTATTCTTACTGTTATTCTGTTAGTGAATAGTAGGGTAATTACATCATATTGCTGGTTGTCGAAGGAAGCATGAAGAGGCCAACAGAGTTTCAGAAAAATAAAGACCAAGAGAATTCCATAAAAATCTGATGGGGTGCTGTAAAAACTTCCCTTCTTTGTCAGATGCTCGGATGGTCTCATTTGGCATGTCTTGTTTCTGCTGGCAGCACTTGGAGATGGTCAGTCTCTGACAAAGTTTCAGCTCTGTTGTTACATTAAATCTGAGCTGTGGAATTTGGTTTAGCAGCCCAATGCAAAGAGGCTGTTAACTATTATATCCTCCAGAACATTTATATAAAGTTAATGTGCAAGTGAAAACAAAGTTATTTTTCCCACATGTCCCACTAATTCCTCCTGTTCTGCTTAGGCATCATCCAAATGTTCTGTGGAGGTGAGTCCTTTCACACAGAGATCGCAGCCAGGAGCAGGGATCTTTTTAAGAGGAGATGACAGGAGTATCTATCAGAAACTGGATTTCACATCACAGATATCTGGGCAGGAGTTGATTTTTTCATGGTGAGATACTGAATGATTGATGCCTCTGGCTGCCCGTGGGTTGTTCTCATCCATCTGCCCTTCTGTTGCCACAGGTTACATCGAAGCAGCTGTGATCCCTGCAGGTGCCCGACGGATCAGAGTGGTTGAGGACAAACCTGCTCACAGTTTTCTGGGTAAAAAGACAGAACAAAAAATCTTTTCATTCAAAACTCAGCTCTGTTCTCTGTTAAAGTGATGCTTCTCTAAATGTCTTGTAAGTGATGGGTTTGTTCTTTTCACAAAGTGGCTTTGATTTTGTTATTGTTTCGATCTCTCTACTTTTGTGGCTTGATTTCATGATACTTGCTTGACGTGATAGTACATGACACTTACAAGGCCCTTGTGCAACTGGAAAGGACCAAAGAACACGTTTATGTAGACAGAAGGATTTCTGAACAACATTTGGCGCTGGGTTGAACGTAGCTGCCCACACTTAGGAAGGGAGTGGAAAAGAGAGCCGTGCATTTAAAGGAAGGATTGGCAGAGATACCAACAGGAAGGCTCCAAGCTCAGACTGGAACAAAGGCAGCACAGGGGAGCTGATGTCCCTTAAGGACCTGACCATGATGTTGCCTGCCCCGTTGCCTGCAGCAGCAGGTTTTCTCTTGGTGCTGTTCTCAAGACCTGATCCTGCATTCTGAGGTGCGGGATGTATCACAGTGTTTCAGCCCTTCCACAGCCTGACGTTCTCATAGCAGTGGTCGGAACAGATACATGTTCCAGCTGATGCTTAGCCTGAAAAGTATTAGGTACTGTTTTCACTTGTGTATGTTCTGGTTCTCTCAAAGTGAGCTTCTCAGAGTGGAGACACTGTGAGGTTTCAGGGTAGAAAAGCACTGGAAGATGGGATTGCGTCCAGGGATATATCAGGCCTGTGGTAGAAACTCTGAGAGGATCACAAAGCTTGCTGCCCTCCCATTGTGCAGAAGGGGAAGCTGAGGTGTCAAAACGTGTTCATGGCTATGCATTGAGGCAGTAGCAAAGCTTGGGCTGGGATCCTTGGCAAAAACGTTGCCATTTGTACCGCTTCTTGGTAAGAAGCACGTGTCCCTGCTGGTACTATTTCTGCTAGTGCTGCAGCCAGCTTGCTGGGAGAGGATTACGCCTACACGTAAGATGTTTGACATAGCAAAGCACCAGTGGAACAATGAGAGCCAGTGTTTCCTTGGGCTTTGCAAATACTCTGTCTGCTGGGAGCCAACCTTTTTGTTTGTCTTGGTGGGATTTCCACAGGTTATTTGTCAGGGGTTTGGGCTTTGGCAGATAGCTGCAGCAGTGAGATTCCTATGTGGAGCTAGCCCTTTGTTGTGACCACTTAACCTTGACTTAAGCAGGTATTTCTCCATTAGGTGGTGAACATTGGAACTTACGGACATTTGAGAGCAGGACTTGGCCCTTGTATGTGTCCCATAAAGACAGATAAAAATTCTACAGATTTTAGATCAAAAAGTTCTTTCCAGGAGCACTGGGCATAAGGAAAAGATGCCCAGTGTCTTGCTAACCTCAGTTATCGAGTAGCAGCAGGAGTGTTCCAACTGGATAAAAAAGATGACCAAGGAAACTAAACTCTGGTCACTCCGTTAGGCCTCATAATGCATTGTAAATCCAGATCTGAGTGTGGAAGGATTTTCTTTTTCAGTTACACCATCAAAGCGGAGCCCAATCAGGTCCTATTTCCACTCAGAACCAGGTACAGTGTTTTGGATTTGAGCCCAGCATAATTTGGAATCATTATTTCATGTGCTGGGAGCAGTGCCTGAAGAATTTCCCTCCACCTACAGGCAACCCACGCTGGCTGGCTTGCCTGGCTGCAATGCTTAAAAACCACCTTGAACAGGAAATGCCTCGGCAGTTTGTGTCCACAGGCTGGGAAGCAAGCTAGAGGGACCCAAGGTGGAAATAAAGATCTGACAAGGTGCCAGGTTTAGAAACAGATTGGTCAGTTCCTGTCTTCGAGCCAACAAGAAAAGGAGTTACGGGTTGTTGCTAGGGTTCCTTTTCCTTAATGTTCTTCTACTGTACAGCTTCGAGCCAGGAATCAGCTCAGAGATGTAAGAGTGTGGATGCTTGCTACTGCCTAAATGCACCCACAGTGGGGAGAAGGGAAAGAGCTGTGCTTTGCTGCCCTGGTTGAGGCGTAGGGACCCAGGAGAGCTGCAGCCAGCTTGGGGCACTTGCACCGAGTGAAGAGAAGCTGTGGTGAAAGCACTTTGGCTCAGATCCTCTGCTGAATCTCCAGTGGAACTCCTGCAATCCTCAGTGAGCCCCTGTGGGGCTGTTTCCAGACTCTCCTGCTCTGTTACTTAGGGAACAGTGCCTGCAGCAATCAAAATCAAACCTTTCCCAGAAGAGAGATCCACAAAGATTAAACATTTTATTTTTTACCAGCAAGCCATCGTCCTTTGATGATGAGCTGGATCCAAAGCATAGTTTTAGTCATTCAAGCTCTCAAACGCTCTTGTGAGCATGGGCCGTGAGATTTTTGCTAGTCAGCAGTGCTGCTGTGGAGATAGTTTTATCTCATTCCCAGCTTTGATTAGTCATGTTCGTGGCTCCTCAAGCCTTTGAGCAGCCTGGAAGCCACTCAGCCTTGGCAGAGGAAAACAATCCTGCTTCGGAATTGTCTGAAGTTTGCACAGGGCACTTCGTAAAATTTTCAGTCTTTAAATTAAATGAGCCCCAAAACATAGCTGGGCACTGAGGCCAGTTGTCAACACCCAGGCAGGGGGCTGCCCGGGTGCTGCTTGTTGGGAAGGGACCTCACAATGGCCTGACCCATCCTAGGCGTTGATCAGGAGAATGCAGGTTGACCTGGCAATAAAGTATGACAGGGATTATTTTAACAGCATAGATAATGGTGTTGAGGTGCCTCAGAACATGTTTGTCCCCTGTATGTGGAGTGGCAGAAGGAAGGTGAGATGGTGCCCTGCTCTGAAATCACTTCAGGAGTCGTCTGTTGCCTTTAGTAACCTCTGTAGGATACGGAGGCTCAACTTGTCCTGTTGAGCCAAATAAAAGCTTGTTCAGGAAATCCCCTAAAGGGAAAAGTAACAGGGATTTCCATCCTCTGAAATGTCATCTGAGGAAGGGGTGAGCTGACCCTTCAGGTCTTGAGGGGGCCTTCACCATGGTAGCTATTTAAATGGTGCTAGACAAGGCCAGCCAGAATAAAAAGAAGGTCCACGTAGAGTAGTCCAGTATTACAATAAACAATCCTCCTAGGAAATCAGACCAAACAGAAAAGTCAGGTGTGTTGTGCAGTTGACAAGTCCAGCTCCTGGTCTCCTAAGCATTTTAGGGAATTACGTGTAGCCTACACACAGCTGGAAGGATTTGCTGGCTTTGGGGACTTGATCCAAAGGGATGACAATGGGAGCTTTTCCTATTGACTTGAAAAGGCCTTAAATCATCTCCTCTTACCTTCTTGCAACACACTCAGTAAAGTGCAAGCCAGGGTTGTATTTTTTATTGGAAGAGAATAGGCTTGAAATGCTGGAGGTTGAGAAAACATCGTGTTGAAGGCTTAGCCAAGAGACACAGTTAACCTTGAACTAAGGGAGCCCAGTAACTGCAAAACAGCCTCTGCTGTCTGATGTCACGGCAGACTCGACCATAGGACGTGGATCTCCACAGCGGGGCCTGGGACTTTCACTCTCTTAAAACAGGATCTGCCAATTTTCTCTTCAATGCATCACCCAGACGTCTGAATAACTGTGTTTCCATCGTACTGTAGAAAACACAGAAATCCTGAGATGACCTTGCACTAAGTCACAGAAATCAGGTGCCCTTAGAGTTAGTTGCTTTTCAGTATTTGAAGAACAGCAGTGTTGCTGATGCAGTAAGTTCTCCTGGAAGAAAGGACGCAATTCTCCAAGTATCTTTCCCTGTCAATAATCATCTTACAGGGATTCCTTCTGTAATATGGCTTTCTTTTTGCCCTTACTGATGCACAGAGGATGTGCATCAGACGGGACGGATGTGGTCTTGCAGCAGCTGACATGATGCATGCGGCTCCAGCTCACGAACTCTGAAAGCAAAGTGCCTGTGTCAGGCTCTGCGTTGCCTGCTGATATTTTTTCTTTGTGTCCTGCTTTCCATCACACGCAGGCACAGACAGTATATCACTTGTTTCTGCGTTCTGTTTTGAGAGCAAAGAAGGCATCAGGCAATATCCTGACTATCAGCTTGTTTTATTTCTGATGCTGGAGCTTTGTAATGACTCTCCAGCTTTTTAACTGAAAAAAAAAAAGTCTCTGAAGTAATTAAGAGCAACGTAAGCGGCGCATTAAATTACGCTTTTAGGCAGTTGTTGCAGGTTGGAATATTCTGCCTTCCAGGCTTGAGCAAAGGGGTTATTACACTGATCTGCCAAGTTCACTGACCAGTCTGCCTTGTAACTTGACTTGCCTTTGTAACTGTTCAGTGTTTGCGTTATGGAGGACACACAAACTCAGCAGAAGTTAGATTTTGCACTTAAAGATATGCACTTAAAAATAGGTGTATTAACATAAAGATTTCATGGATTTTTTTTTTTTTTTCTCAAGGCAAGTTTAGGAAAATAAAATTTCAGAAATTCATTCTGCTTGGAAAGTAAAAAAAAAAAAAAAAGCAGAGTTGTCTTGCTCCATTTGGAAGGAGAGTTTAGAGAGAAATGATCTATGAGTTTTTTGCTAATGCTTGAATATTTGAATAGGTTTCATTATGTACTGTCTGAATGGGAATCATCAAACTCAGCTGCTGCCAGACTTCAGTCATATAGACACTTTACATTAAAATAGACAGATCATGCCTTGCAAACCAGGCTTCTGTTTACAGCCACTGGTTCTCTCATCTTGTTTCGCCCCAGGTACTGGTTTTAATGGCTTTAAGAGTGTAACAGTGTCTATGTAAGTGTTTTACCAGAATTCGCTTCAGGTTGTCCTCTAGCAGCTACTCTGTGTTGTTAGATCCTTATATCATGTCTACCAATTTGGTGTATGTGTCCATGTTTATGGTACCATCTGTTTTTCTAAGATTAACATCTAAATAGTTAGATTTGAGAAGAATCCTAGAAGTGATTTAAGTGGTAATTTTTGATATACCAGACATGTTCCTTTTACAAAAACCTGTGTAAGTTTACTCCGTAAACCTTTGACTAATAATAATTGGGCTATTCCAGGAAGAATTATGGCTCTAACTAATTGTTTTCTAATTGTGCTTTGTGTTCCCAATCTGTATTCCACTTAGCTTGGATAAGCAAAATGGGCTAATAGGGTTCGCACTTCTCCTAGTCAGTCACTGCTTTATGGTTTTTGCTTGTCAGCACAGTGCTGTAGTATTTTAGTCTTACCTTAAACACAGATCAAATCTTTCTTCACTGAAAATCAAAGAAAAGCATTTTACTTGCACAAACTTCCCTTTGCAAAGAACTGTATGTATGGAACTGAATTCAACAACATGCCATAAATCCACGTGTTTTTCAGGCATGCTCCTGAAATAGATCAAACTCTGGAAGATTTCTACCATTTAGTCCTGAATTAGTAGTCCTTTTTTTCCAAGGACAGTGGGTAGTTACCTTTCCTTCCTTTTCATTTGTAAACTGCTGCTGCACGCTTTTTTTTCCCCCTCCCTTTAAATTCTCTGGCAGAGGAATGACACAGAGAACATTCAAAGTTTTGAAGCCGGAGAACTTTGCTTCTTTGAAAAGCGGAACCTAATAATTTTAGGTAGTAAAACCTTAGCAATACCAGTTTATACAATATTATTTTTACTTAATGGTAATGGTAATGTAATTAGAAATTCCTTCAGCAACTGAAATACAGGATATGCACAAGTTAGTAACCTCTAGATAAGTCAGCTAAAATTATACTTAATTTATCTTCTAAACTTGTGTCTGTTACAAGCCTGCTGCATCTTGCACTTCAAGTGGGCTGAGAAAGAAGTTCAGTCTTCAGTCGGTGTAGTCAGTAGCCTAATCTTCAGTCAGTGTAGTCAGTAGCCTATTTGTAATTACATATTTGCTTTCATTTCATTCCACGATATTTGATTCTTTCCAGCTTTAAAAGATTCCAGTAAGAGATCCATTAACAGCGACTGGAAAATTGAGCTTCCTGGTGAGTTTCAGATCGCAGGCACTACTGTCCGGTACGTGCGAAGGGGTCTGTGGGAGAAAATCTCTGCCAAAGGACCAACTAAAATACCACTGCACTTGATGGTAACTTTATATCCTTTGTTTGTGTTTCTTAAGTGATGCAACCTAAAGGGTTTATATTCTAGATGAAAGTTAAATTTTGATTGCTTCCTCACTAGAGTTTCTTACAGGTATGCAGTGTTGCTTCTCCTTGAATTCTTTTGCAGCATTGGAAGGGCTGGAGATAACCACCTCACTACTTAAAAATAACTTGGGGAACATGCAGTGTCCCAGTAAAACCATTTCCATTACAGGACATTCCTGTAATGTGCCACAGATAATATGACAGGTTCGTGCTAGAGTCCATAGGTCTCCAGGAGCCTTCTTTCCTTCATGGACATATCTGCTCACATGCATGAATAGAAATTTTGCCAAAATTCCTTCTTAGCTTATGCCAAAACATACTCTGTATTTAAACACGTTGTTGCTCTAATAGAAAAAAAATGAACATTTTGCATGTAGAGATGATACATGTGAATTTGACTCTCTGTAGTGGCTTCATTGCATACAGAAATGTTCCTTGTTTTCTTTTTCTTTTTCTTTTTCTTTTTCTTTTTCTTTTTCTTTTTCTTTTTTTTTTTAAGTTTTATGTGTTTTAAGCTGTTCTTGAAGGTTTTGCTAATGTTCAGCATAGTCCTTCTGTTAATTTGGGTGATGGGGTGATGGGCCAGTCCCTTAATGTCAGTGGTAACCTGAATGTTTCTACCTATAAGATAATCTATTAATGGCTGTCTCACAAATGTGTTAACTAGTTGAAACTTTGTGTAAAGCTTCAAGATTTCTATAGAGAGATTTGCATACAAACATAGAGTATTTTAACATTTGCATTGTTTACTATGACTTTTTTATTCAATTACATTTTTCTGCGTGCAGTTTCTTTTCCTTGTGACTTTTTGTTGTGTTTGTTCAATGAAGACTAACTTAAAGCACTGCTAAGTATTAGAAATCTCTCCCTTTCTTCATCTTATTTTTTTTTCTCATTGACATTCACTGTAAAACATCTGACAGCTCAGTCTGAAAAGCTCAGAAGTTGTTTGAACTTTTCACACTCACAAAACAAACAAAAAACAAAACAAAACAAAAAAATCCACTTTATTAGTGCCTTTCCTGTGTCAAAATGCAAGGAAGATGAGGTGTTTTGTCTTATCACACAGATGGGTGAGTGTACCAGGCTCATATACAGACCAGGGTAACGCTGGGTTCAGTTTACTTCTGAAACAGTCAGTGAGTTGGGTTTGGGCACATCAGCCTTCTCCTGACCACGTAATGCAGGGTCTGCCCTGTATAAAGGAGCTATGCTCATCATCAAGAAAAATCAACATCTCCTTGAGTTTGGCCTTAATGCAAATCTTCCCTTCTGACACCAGGACATTGACAAAATATCTTGTACTTGCAAGATCTTCCTAACCTTGTGAAGATGCTGTGCAGGATTCCTTTGCCAGCTCTAGGAACTTCCCAGAGCATTGCTGGGTTGAGGCTTATTGCAGTGAAATCTGGTACCAGCATTTTGCAAACTTCAGCATGAGTAGAACTCTGATTTTAAAGAAATGCTGTTTCTCCTTCACTAAGAAGTAAGAAAATAACACAGGATACACAGTTAATAACAAGTAAATAACATAGTGATTACAAGGTTCCCCACGAGTATCAGATTCAGGTACAGACTTTTTCAGCAGATAAGAGCAAAATCTTCCTGAAATGATTAAAAAAGAGGAAAGTAAAAGTTACCAGTCCATTAAAAAAAAAAAACACGTGGCTGAAAATCATTGCCAGTCATAAACAAAGCACGCGTGAAGTCTTTTCTCCAGATCAGATATTAATCTTTTTCCTTGATAAAGGGTAGTGGGTTTCATTCTTTCAGTGCAAGAATGGCAGGATGGTTACCAGTTACCTCTAAATAGAAAACTGTTGTTCAAACAGTGGTGGAATACACTGGACTGACAAAGAGCCAGAAGCTTCAGTCAATCCATTGTGACCTGCATTTGAAACCAATTATACACACATACACACACACACCAATTATATGTGGCTACGAAATTGCATGAAATTGGTTTCATATGGGCCTTTAGATTCACTAGTCTTGCTCCCATATTGAGATAATAAGGATTTCTTTTTAGGGGCTGGTTTTTAATACTTGGGGCATTTCTCCAAGTGCGTTGCTGTAAGTATATTTCTTGGAGAAATTAATGTTTGTGTAACTAGGCCTGTGCTAGACCTCCTTTTGGCAACAGAGGACAACCAGACACTCCCAAAGCATAAAGATGCTTTAGACAAGACTGATTGATCGATTCTGTAGAACAAGCTGCCTGTATCCTGTGCACTTAAACTGCCAGAGCAGTACTTGAGCTCTCTGCTGCTGAATGCCTGGTATTTCTAATTGTGAAGAAAAGTATATAGATCCATCTTTGTAATGATGGCTAACTAGTTGCAACTGTGGCATTCAGTTCTGGTAGGAAGGCTCCCTCTGTAGCTGAAGCAAAATCATACCTTTGTTTCCAACATCTTCTGAAAGATGTTTTTCTGCCTGAAATCTGCGCCATGGAGAGCAACTCCCAGGTGCTGAGTTTGTGTTGCCCCATAGACCTCCAGGACGTCGGTGGCTACAAGCTGGACACTTTATTTTAGCACATATGCTGGGGGATTTTTGGTTAAACGAGCATACGACAGCTTTAGTGAAACCATTGGTAAAGTAGGAGTGATTTCTGCCAATCTTAATGGGAAGCAATGATTGTTGAGATAAAATAGCATTTGTAAGTTTGCTTTTTTTTTGACTGTGCAGCTGCTTGCTTCATTTTGACAGCCCCAACTTAAAATATCTTAGCTAGGGTGCTGCTCCTGTTCCAGTAGGTGCCAAGAGCCAGCAGAATTCACCAGTCTAATGCTACTGAGATTATGGGATAATAAGTATAACACCACTGCATCAGCATTACAGTAGTAATTCTTTGATTTTTGTATTAGAGTGATAATCCATGGGCCTGATACTGTATTGGGTGTCTTCTAGTCACTTCTGTCTTAAGCCAGTAGAATTGAGAGCCAAATGAAACCCGACATGGAAATGAGAACAGGACCAGAACTGTCATTTGCCTGTGGTGAACAGTTAAGCATTTTTCTCTGTTCCTCAGCGTTTTTTAGTGGTCAGTAAATTCCAGAATAATAACACTAAAGACGTCACATGTAACTCCATGGGAAGCAATCAGTTTGCTGTCGAAAGCAGATTTCACCTCCTTCCAGCAATGTGCAGGGCTATGGAAATACACATGCTGCCAGCAGCTGGATGATACAGCTCCACCTTGCCATCCTCAGGCTTCTGAGATGACAAAATCCTGCTCCTACAGCTTTCAGCAGGAATAGTCACCCTCACTTTGAGTGCCACATTTTCCAGGAAGCATGTGAATTTTTTGCTTTCATTGCTTTGTTTTGCTTTGAGAAGGGTCACATTGTGCCTTCAGATGCATTAATAAATGCTTCTGCCTTCAAACTGGACTGCTGCAGCTCAACTCAAATGCAACAGTAAATGCTGCAGCTCACAGAATCAGTCAGAACTGTTGAAGGCTGGAAGAGATAATCTGGAGGTTATTTTCTTCACCTGCCCTTCTCAAGCAGGGTAGCATAGAGCAGGCTGCCCAGGACCATGATCTGTAGATTTCCCCATTCTCTACTAAGTTCCCCATCCAGAAGCCTGGGTCTGTGTATGAGACTTGGAAACAACCTGCTTTCTGGAAAACAAAAGTAGGACAGGTATGATGAGGGATGTTATTTTTAACTGTAGACACTCGTTAAAATAGTTGTTATTTGAAAACTGGTGATTTAATGCTTCCTGTTGTGTTACTATTTCTCTTTAGATACTGGCTTGCTGATCACATTTGAGACTTACACAACAGTAATAGTCATGTACCAGATTCCAGGCTTAGATATCTCCTTGATTATTTCAAATACTCACAAATCATGAGCTGTGAGTGCTCTCACAGAGGCCCTGGATTGCCAACACTACTGTAATTTCAGGTTCCTAGATAAAGATTTGGTTGCCTGTCATGAAGTACTTATATTTTGGAAATATGGACCTGAAACAGCATTTCTAGCATTACTGTCTCTGCATTCTGTTAGCTTTCCCAGTTCACAGTATGTCTTAACAGTCTTTCTTTTCCTGCTCAACCAGGTGCTGTTATTTCATGACCAGAATTATGGAATTCATTATGAATACACCATTCCTGTAAACTATACTGCTGAAAACAGAAGCGAGCCAGAAAAGCAACAGGATTCTTTGTACATCTGGACGCACAGCGGATGGGAAGGGTGCAGCGTGCAGTGTGGAGGAGGTGAGGCCTTTTGGAAGCTTGGTGGGACTTGTCCAGCGCCTGCAGACACCAGCCGTTAGAGGTGCCTGCAGAAGGCGGTGTCGCCAGAACATGAAGGAAGCTGGCCCTGGTGATGTATGTTGCCATAATGAACTCAGACGAGAGCTCGTTCTCACCAGCTCTCCCAGCTATCATCTGCATCCCCACAGTTAATTTTCACCCAGCATTTTGGCAGGGACACTGCTTTGTCGGCTTGTTACTCTAGGCTGGGACTGCACCTGGCTTAGTGCTCCGCGGATGGCTCAAGGCGCTGCGTGCAGCCTCATATCTCAAACCTCCGTCACATTCTTGGAGTAGAGTTTCCACAGGTGTTCAGACATGTTCGCTGAAAGACATTTCCTTCCCTGGGGATGAAATGGGAGCAGTGCTGCTGTGACAACTCCTGGAGGATTGCATCAGACCCTCTTAATGTGGGGTGGACTTTCTGGGAGTACATTAGCACATTGCAAATCACACTTTTCAGATGATCCCTGAAACAGATTTGTTGAAACCCTCGGGGGGATTTGATGCCTTTGAAGCCAGAGGCCGGTTTGTCAGCCACTGTCGGTTGAATTTTCAGTGCTGGAAGAAGTAGGGTTTTCCTTGAGGAACATGGATCATTTCCATGCCTTCTGGCCAGTTTTTCTTCACAAGTTTACCTGGTTATTTATCATATTTTATAACACAGGAAAAGAGTGCTCATCTTCTTGTTTGAAGGTTCACTGCCCTCAGTATACTGAAATCATGGATTTTTTTCTGAAAAAAAAAATCTTAAAATGGACACTTTTACTCACCTTTTAAAACAATTTGTTAGAGCCATTAAGCCTTCACCTGAAAGAGTAGTAAATTTGTTTGTGGCTTTTCTGAACTGTGTAACAAGCCTGCCACATCCCTGAATTCTGTCAGTACCTGGCAACAGGACTTCCACCAGTAGTAGCTTGAATGGCAATTGATCTCATACGCTTTGGTTGTCAGATGCTTTTACTACTTATCCAACCTGGGAAGGGCCTCTTCCCTTTGTGCGGTTTGATCCTGAACTGCATCAATCAATTTAGCCATCAATAACCTCCATACAGACTTGTACAAATCCTGTATTAACAGAATTTGAGTTATTTTGAATTATCTGCTGTAAATCATGAACAGAGTCAATCTGTTGCGAGCTGAGGGTTACAAGAAGAGGAGCAGAGAAAACAAAACAATTACCAGAAAGGCGAAGTCATATGATACAGGAATGGCATTTTCTTTGTCACATCTGGTTACTGTCATGCTGCCTCATGACACCGCTTTTCTTCTGGCACACAGAGGAGAGCTGATTCCGGAGGGCCACAGTTCTGCTGTCTCAAGGAAATATCTGATACACAAGAATTAGTTTGTTTGGGAAAAGTTGACTACTCCTGAGATGTCTCTTACTAGCAAGGTTTTTTAAGCAGCATAAATGGAGGGAGAGGAAGATCAGAAATATTTTATTTTGGTGACTTAATTTCACCACTTTGTGAAATACAGACAAACCCAGTTTATCACCATTGAAGCCTCGTTACTCCTTTTCAACCTGACTCCTCCTGTACTGGGAGCAGCAAGAGGCAGCTGTCCTGTCATTATCAGTCACCGAGGGGCGGGTGGTTGTGTCTCCAGTTTACATAGCTGGAGCATCTGTCCTGGGTGATTACAGGGCACTGTAACATGTGAAGGAGGAACCAGAAATGAAAGCAAATTGTTTTCAAGATCGTTTTCCCATTAAGTGCTAGAAGGAGAAAGCCCAATGTGTTGTTCTTGTGGAGCAGTCAATTTTACAGTTACTGGGGAGAGATTTGTAGCTTTTCTGAAGAAGAAAAGAAAAGCACAAAAACAGAACAGTACAAAGGTAAGACAAGTGGAAATAAGATTGCTTACAGTGTTTGTAGGGCTGTGTAAATTGCATCTTGTAAAGATAGTAGGGAGACCTAGTTAATAAGTTTACAAATTTTTGTTCTTAGCAAATAGTTTCCTGTTTTTCAGCATAGTTTTTTTACTTTTCTTACAGGCGAACGGAAAACAATTGTGTCCTGTACTCGAATTATTAACAAGACCATGACACTGGTGAATGACAGTGACTGCCAGCGAGTGAATCGCCCCGAGCCCCAGGTCAGGAAATGTAACACACACCCCTGCCAGTCACGGTAAGGAGTTAAAATATAAAAACCAATATCCTCTTCCTTCACAAATCACCCATTTCCAAAGTCTCCATCTGGTGAACATGGTGAAAATGTCTAAAAGCATCGGGATGCATTGTTAGCCACAGTAACCAGCTGTAATATTCATTTCCTTTTGTTGAGCAGATCAGATTTTCATTACCTCAGAGTCCATTTAATCTGTGACCAGTAAGTCCAGATTCCATGTGAGCTGCCTGCATGCATTGTCTGAGGATGTTTTTTTCTTTTCCTTTTGGCTGCCTCCTGGGAGACAGAGCAACTCAAAGTATAAAGCTAGACAAGATTGCAGTGAATGCTTATCCAACCTTTTTTTTTTTTTTAAACCATCACAGAGTAGGGTCTGATTAATTTTTGTAGCACACAGTGCTACAAATAACCTCCTGAACAGCCCACAGCCTTTAAGCTTCTATAGCTTGTCTGCTGTGTTGCATGCCTGATCTGTACGAGCAGAGTAGTTTAGAGTGGGAGTCTGCAGGCAAGGAGTGTCTTTTGTTTGTGTGAAGTTTGTTCAGCATCTACCAACACCTTCATAGTTTTGGAAACATACCTGAATCTTGCTAAAGTCAAGAAATGACAACGAAACACATTTTAGATGCTTTCCTCAGTAAGAATGGTTTTCTGCATCAGTAGGAGTAATTAAAGCTTTAATAGTTGTAAGTTCTAAAAATAATAAAAAGCTTTTCTTTTGGCAAGCACTTTTAGCTGACTTAATTTTGTCCTGCGTTGTATAAAAAATAGAGTTTCTGTCCAAAGTGACAAAACACAGAAAAGCAAATTAATGTGTTCTGTTTGTTTGCTAGCAAAAATGTTCACTCGTGGTCTGAAGCAATTTTTAGTACGCTTTTGATAGCAGTTAGAAAACAAGTTTAGGATAAAGCTCAGGAATATCTACAAAAGCCAGTTCAAAGCAACTTGATAGCTGTCACATCTTGTACAGTCATAGAAGCCAGGGAGAAGTACCTACAAAACTCATCCTGCTGGCAGAAACAGTAGGGGAAATGAGAAGCAGCACATTTCCTTCTAATTGGACTTGTGCTCTGATTAAAGTGCCCTGAAGCAGGGAAGTGTAGTGTCAGGTAATCCATCAATAAGGATAGTTTTTTTCAGATTTCGTTTTGTGTCTGCGGTGTCTATTACAGCTGTACGATGTTGTGGCCATGCTGCTTTCAGCAGTTCTGAAAGGTGTAATGAGATAGCCTGTGTGCTTCTAGGTCTGTAAGGAAAGCCGAAGTCTCAATGGCTTCAAGGAAACAATGTCATTTGCAAGAGGAAGTTTCCTAAATGAGGATTCAGTGATGCTGGCATTTCTGTCATGTCATTTTCTCTGAAAGGCAGAAACAAGGAGCATCTGCTTGTGTTTCTGCCCTAGCATCAAGTATTTCTTTTAGACCTTTTGTAAAGACCTTGGGAAGAGACTGGAGTGAGTCAAGGTGATATGGAGGGGTTCAGGTGGCAGAGCTGAAGAAAAGCAGCTTACAAAGCTTGGGAGGAAGTGAGAGGCTTTTGTCTCTATCAGCTGAATACGACATAGAGAGGCCTTGCACATCAAAGTCTTGTAGAGCCTTAAGACCCACAGTGCTGTTTCTCAATGGGATCTCTGTGATTCTGAGCTCTTGGTGAACTCCTCCTTGTTGCACATTTTTCTCGTGGTATTGCTGCCTCTCCAGGGCAGCGACAGTGGGTTAGGTTGAATCACACAAAATCTCCTGAGAAAGAGCCAGTCTGTTCCCATGTGCAGATTGTGTTCTTTTGTGGATTCAGATTCAGCCCTTAATGTTGTTCCAATGTTGTACTCCCTTCTTCTGTATGGAGTTATCGGGCAATTTATAGCCACAGTTCAGCCCACTTCTCCTCAGGAGCAATTAGCACCAGCACAGTGACACTCTCATTGGTACATTTTTTGTTGGAGCAATGACAGCAGACACCAAATGTGCTTAATGCCCAGAAAGGCCACAAAATCCTTGCTGATGATCTGACAGACCACACTCCCTCACTCCCTCCGTGTAGACCACACTTTCACACTTAACATGCTTTTGACTGGAAACATTTTTCAGAAGCACATTCTCCGTGCCTCTGTAGAATTTAAATTTCCACTTGCGTTTGCCCACCCAGATATTAGAAATGCATGCTTAGCATATTCTCTGACCAAGAACATCTTAAAGAAACCATTCTCTTCCACCATGTCAATGCTTTTTTTATAAGCCCTGAATTTGTTTTAGGGTTTCAAGTAAAATTACGGTAGCATCTTGTTACAATAAGGTCTTTTCTTGCTTCCACTCGGACCCAGCCCTTTACCTGAGCAGAAGAAAGAATAATGCTTTCCCTTCTGTAGTAGGTCTGCTCTGTTTTATGTATTATTATCTAGATTTACACTTCTACTCAAAATGTAAGGGAATCATCTTACACAGAATTTGTCTCCAGGGAAAGGTCTAATGTCCAGAGCACAAGACTTGGTCATAGGACACTCATTCTCTGTTGCTCTTTTGGCTGCGCGGTGTGACTTACATTCATTATCCTACACTGTCCATTTGCTTCCTGTCTCGATCTGTGTGTACTGTGGATTGCAAACTCTTTGGGATGGAGTGAGATCATGTTGTATAAGTGGAGGAGGAGGTTATTGCTGTTGAGATTGTAATAAAAATGAAAAACAATAACCTACATTACATATAAAGTGATCTGGGGAGAAAAAAAGGTACGATATTAATAACAGTGTCTTTCTTCCAGCATGATTCCAAAGTGCTTTGCAAATTACACATCCCTTTGAACTTCTGCCACCTCTTGGGAGAGCCAAATAATGTGGGGCAGGGGACAGTAGTTTCATGAGGCCAAGGAGAAGATTAGAGCTCTGCAACTGCGTCCCAGCATCCGAAAAAAACAAAGCAGGATTGGAAAAAAGGATTGGATACACTGACATGTTTTAAAATTAAACGTCAGACTACAGAATTTTCTTAAGGGTTTTGTTGAAACTGGCAAAAATGAAAGAATCTTTCATTCTTTATTATTGTTACTCTTTCACCTTTTAAAAAAATGCCTCTTTTTCTTCCTATTTTATTTTTTATGTTCCTTGACCCTCTTTTTCCATTAAATTCTTTACAGCTTCCTTTCCTGTCCCAACTGCACCCTATTAGCACCTCTTTATTCTAATCCTTTGCCTAGCTCTTTAGATATTTTTTACAAAACCCTGCTGTAACCAGATGGAATCTGGATTCTTGCATGCGGTGCGTATGGGTTGTTTCCAGCACACTGAACACCAACCCAAATATATAGGCAAACCCAGCGCTCATGTTGGCACCAGACTCAGAAATCACAGATCACATCAGCTGTTATTACTGAAAATATAGGTCGGCCAGTGGCCACACACTTCAACATGCATGGTTGGGTCTATGAATATGAAACTGCTCCCCTCTAATGCAGGAAGAGAACCAAAAACACATGAAATTTCCCAACTGTTAGACTTGTTGTGGCCTGCATGCAAACACTGTTAGTTTTCCTCCTCTTTGTTGTAATAGATTTTAATAGAGTTTAAGTTCTTTCAGGGACCTGTTGAATATGTGCTGTTCCTACGCAGATGCTTAACAACAGCATGAACAGCCAGAAATCCCTGCCATCGTCTGCAGAAAACCACAGGAGACCTGAGCCCTTATTTTCACTGCTCAGGACTTGAAAGCACCTCTGAGTCAGACGGTTAGTTTTCTGCTACTACCATGTCATACGCTAGTTTCCATAAGCCAATTTTGCTCCACAGTTTATTTCCCTCGCAGGAAGGCTTTTCTGTGACCTTGCTGTTCATGTGGGTCAGGATCTTTTGTTTGTGGTCTTAATTATTTGCTGTTGTTTTTCATCTACTTGTTCTTGCATCAGCACTGTTTATTTGCTTATGCAGTTTTCTCCCACCCTAGCTTTTTTTCTGTATGCTTAGTGCCGTACAATAAAACAAACCAATTTATCTCCTTCTGTCATTTTGCTGGGGTAAATCCATTACTTTTAACTGCTTCCTGGATGAGAAACTGTCTGTGGATTCTCACTTCCCTTCTGTGCTAGTGCTCTAATTTAAATCATTTGAATGCATCATTTCAGGGCATAGGTGGCCAGAATTGTGTCGGAAAATCTTATCCTCCGTTTCATCTAGCCCTTACACAGTTGCATTAGTACTTTCCTGCCTTCGTTGGCAGCAACTCTCCTGATGCATTCTTTGCTTTTTTCATGGCTGTATCACATTTGTGGCTTAGAGTCATTCTGGAGGTTTTCCTCTTCATTTGTTTCAACATATGAATCTTACTTTAACACGGACATGCTTGTTATTAGTCCCTAAGCACACAACCTTGCACTGTGTACTATTAATTTTCAACATAGCTTTTCTATTACAGTACTCAAGGTTGGTCGGTTCTTCTTGTTATGGTATCCTAATGCTCTTTTGCATTGACAATGCTTCCAGACGTTGTACTGTCAGCAGTTACACCAGTTTTTCAACAGTTTTCTTCTTTTTGGGCCAAGGTCATCAGAAGCAAGACAGATCTTTCAAGAAGTCCCCTGGTAACTAATCTAAATTTCCTTCATACCTGATACTACCTTTAAAGCACTACACTGTGGCCAGCTCTCACCTTCCATGCACATCGATATCCTTGTTTTCCAGCTTATGACCAGTTTCTCCAACTTATATAAGCATTTCTAATACAACAAAAGGAGTTTTTCACTGGTAACTAAGTAGATTAAATCTACCACATTTCCGCTTTCTGGAAAAGCAGTTATTTTAATCAAAGAAATATACTCAATTAGTTTTGCCTGGTCTGCCTGGAGGAAGCCTATGTTGCATTTTTCCTATTTTCCATTTACCACTATGTCATTGATTATTGCATCCCGCTAAATCCATTCTAAAAACTGGCATGCTACTGAGATGAGGCCTGTGGTTACATGGATCACTTCTTTCTTTCCTTCTTTCCTTCTTCTTTCCTTCTTTCCCTCTTTCCTTCTTTCCTGCTATTCCCCTTTCACTTTTCCATCTGTGGGCAGGAATCCAACACTGCTTTCCAAGGGCTCACACACTGAAGTGATGCCTGCTGGGGAGAAAACGAAGCCAGTTGCAAGGGTCAGCCAAGACCCCAGCTGGCTCGGCACCTTGTAGGCTTGCCCAAAAGGCTAGTGACTGCTCGGAGCATGGGTGCCTTCATGTGCAATGCTCGATGGTGCCTGCCTCTTGGTCCCCAGTCTGGTTTAAGCTCATGGTGCTTGTCTGTAAGATTCTTACTGTCTGAGAGCCTGCCTCTGCCTTCAGGCTCCATCATAAACCCGTGATTATATGCAAGAAGGCAGCCCTACAGAGTGAACACTGTTCTCATGGATGATGATGGTCAGTAACCCAGTGAAAATCGTTTTGTGTGCTATGACCTGGGCTGTGTTCAGATCAGCCTGCCTGCCTGCTATGTTTGATCAAGTCTCCTTGAGTCCAGGCTGTTTGCACCACATTGATTTGTGTTATCAGCACACATAGATGAGGAGCAGAAAAGTTTTGATTTTATTTTATGGGGTCTTGCAAAAAACAGAATTTGGGGGATCTGTCTGATGGGAAACTCCTGAAGAAAGCTGACATATTACTTGCAGGATTGTATGGAAATTGTACTAAACTGGAGGGACTTCTGGGGAGTACCTGTTAAGAGAAGGGACTAAGCTGGACACTCTGTATTTAATTATTACAAATTCATATGTTCTTTCATTAATGTCTTCAGACTCTTTTGGAACCAGTACAAATTTTTTATCATCCACAAGGTCCAGTGGCAAGGAATTCAAAACCTTACCTGCACCTTGAGCTAAGCCACATCTCCTTTTGTGTGTTCTGAATTTGGTTACATGAAAAAAAAAAAAAAAAAAAAAAAGAACAGCTATGGGGATGGTTTCAAATCATTTTAGCCTGGAAATCTGGCATAAATAGTAATGTTAGCACCCTCTGATCCAAGGAGGCACCACGTAAGAGCTCATTTTGAAGCACTTCCCAAAACTGGAGTTGGGATCTCCAGAATCAGTTTGAGCTTAATGAATTTGCCAGGACTGCGCTGGACACGGTGCGAGACACGGTGGCTGCCGGCGGCTGAGCGAGCGGGCAATGCTGCGCCCTGGTGGCTGCTCTTCGGGGAAACCCGCCTGGGCTGGAAACCTGCAGGTCTCCGGCAGGTCTTGCAGAAGAAGCCAAATGCTGTAGACCAGAAAGCCTCAAACGAATGGAGCACCCTTGTGAGTAGCTGCTGTGGGTGTCTGCTGTCCTACCGTGGGCACGTCTGGCTGTCAACCATCCACTAGAAGGAGACAAAATCACACACGTTCCCAGTTGTAGGCAGCTCATCGAGTACAGCAAGGCAGTCAGGAGTTAATTAGCTACTGAAAGGCAAAAAGATGTTTCCAAGCACATCCAGCAACCCAACTCAATGAGGCAATTCTGGAAAAGAAGTAAGAGAAAAGGCTTGGGAACAAGCAAAGGATAAAATTAGGAGGGCTTGTTGGCTACTGGTAAATGCATTTACATCAAATAATTTAAGATGACTGGCTGGAGCAGAAGTTCGTTTGGCATTGGCTTTCACATGGAGTCATGAGACAGGTTTCTTAGCTTTGGTGTAAACACCCAGGCTGGCTTACATCACAGTTTTTCCCGTTACAATGTTTGACTCAACAGCCTGATGTTTGAACATCGCATTGTTTTAAAATGTTAAACGATCTGTGCTTCTTTGGTTTGAGGCTCTTGAGGCCAAGCATAGTCTTTACCCACAAAGAAGGATTAGCAGGATAATCTAGCAAAATATTTAATTATGGGTGAAATTCACCCCTCCTGCTGCCTGCGGTAATGCTCTGCATGCTGCTTATATCCTGCAGTGCGAGCTGAGGAAAACACACTGCCTTCCTCAAGTGGCAGAGAACGGAGCTGGCCATCAGCTGCCCCATCAAAGGTACACCAAGCATGGAGAAGGACAGTGGTAACTCACTGCAAAAGGGCTCAGCAGGTGTTAATACTCTATACCTTAGTGTAGCAAGGCAGTTGCAAGCAAGAAGGACACCTACTCGCACCAGTGCCACGCTGAGTCCTTGTAACCAGAGTGATCTGCTCAGTGTGAGGGATGAGGGAGGAAGAATACAAAGTCTTTGGCGTAAAAAAATACTTCCCAAGGTGCAGGTAAATTATAAAACAGTGTCCATGGTCCTATGATCGTATAATTGGTGGGAAATTAAAAAAAAATAAAGCTGTCAAAATGATAATCACCGAAGAAAAAAAAAAAGAAATCTGTGTGAGTGAAAGTTGGCAAGTCTGCTAGCAGAATGACTACTGTACTGGAAAATTACTGAGCACTGTTTATAAAGGCAGTCAGACAGGAATGTTAGTCTTGGAGTCCTACTTTCAACATCAGCAGCTGTATTATTCTACTAGATTCCTTGTACTTTTTTCCAAAAAAAAAAAAAAAAGAACAACAACCAACCTTCTAGTGACTGGGTGTGGCACAACCTGTTCCCAAAAATCCAGATTCACCTGGTTATTTTGACCCCAGAATAGCAGAGATGTAGCAGAGAGCTTCAGAAGTGCATCGGGAGAGAAGGATACAATAGCACAGTGTGCGTGTTTCATGGAAATCATAAGTCCACTTGTAAACAGTGTTTTCTTGCCTCTACATACTCAAGCATGAACTTAGTTTGATAGCTGTAAGGAAAAAATATCTGGCTATCAGTTCCATGTGACTAATTCTCAGAAATCTTTTCCAGTTCTGCTCGCTACAATTATCCAATGTGAAATCCTGGCACCAGTGAAGTTAGTTGGAGTTTGCATAACTTCAGTGGAGCCACAGTTTCACCAAGGTGCCTTAGAAAACCGAGAGCAACTTCAACATGATCTTGCATCACAAACTGGTGCTAAAGATGACCAGCTCTAACTCAAGATGGAGTTATCCTCACCTAGACAGTAATTCAGTGGTGTGTGTTAAACCAAAAGGTGCACAATAAAATCTGCTACAATGCTGGAAGTGTACTGCTTTAGATTAGTTTCTCACAAGTGTTTTTTCAGATTAGCATCAGTGTTTAGTATCACATTTCCTCTGATATTTTATTGAGCAGTAGTGCAAGCTCTTAACTAGTTAGAGCAATCAAAAAGCAGGGTTATTAAATACAGAAAAATGAGTGTTATTGCAACTATATCTTTGGTCACATCGAATCTCTTACTACAAAAACAGGGAAATGAATTTCAGTGTAGCATTAGAGAGGGAACAGAAGTAACAGAAGCCCTGTAGAGAGCTCCGACATTGGTCTTCTGCACAGCTCAAGACAGAAATAACTAAGAGAAATTTAATGGGCTGCGATATTTATCCTACAACATGCAATGTCTTTATGTTATAAGAGGATAGAAATCTCTGAAAAGTGACCTCATGTCTTTTGGTTTCACTCCTCCACCCCATCCTTCAGCCTTGACGCATTTTATCTTCATAGTATGTTTTCCCAAATCTCTAGCTACAATTTCATTTCTAGCTACAGTTCATTTGCAGACATTCATCTCCCCTAGGTTCGTGTACGCAGTGCAATAGATGCTAGTTGTTGTTTTTTTTTTCATAGAAAATGGGGGAGTCTTCAGCAAGCAGGTAGAGTGAATAATTCAAGGTTAATGACTAATCCAGAGCACAGAAAGATCAAATGATGAACTGAACCTCCAAGAGATATTTCAAGTTTGCTCCAGGGGGCTGCCAGATGATTGTTGCCAAAGCAGATTAGAAGAACTCCAATTCCTGAACAGAGATACTGAGAGGTCAGAGGTTGAGAAAGACTCAGAAGATAAAGATTTAAAACAGCCCTCTCAGATTGCATGTCCTGCCCATCCCAGCCTTTTGAGGCTATGGATAAACACCCTTCTGGGCATTTTTTAGCTAGAAAGACAGACACAGGCTGGGTTAAAAAAAAATGTGCTTAAAAGCTCATCACTTTCTTAACCTAAATCTAACCACCAGCGGGAATCATCTAGCTCTTGAATCTTCTATAGAGGTAAGATTACAAAAAATAATGCTGTAGATGAAGCCATCTCTAGGATTGTGAGAAAGATGAATGTGTTTGTCACATAAATCACTCCTTGTTGGAAAGAGGACAGGCTCTCCAGTACTCCATGTAGAGCAATCACATGGTCCAACAGAGTATGGTTATATCTGGGGAGGGAAAAACCAAATGGAAAAGAACTGTGGTGTCAAGCAACTCCTAAGATCATTTTACTGGCTTAAAGCATAGCTGGAAGCCAAATGGTCTATATGATACACACCTGGCTTAGTGTGCAAGAGTTAATTGCCTTAGTTAACAACACAGAGCTGGCTTTGTGTTGTATGTTAGAATAGTGGAATTATTTTTGACATTGTCATAAGAAAAATACTTCAGCTTCTTTAAAAATGAAAAATAAATCTCATTCTTAAACTCATCCAGGTGTGTTCAGAAGGTGTAATGACAGTGTAGAGAGGAAAATGTCCGTAGTGTAATTTAATAGTAACCATAATGTGGTACTATTTGTGCATCACATTTTTCTTGCCAGTTAATACATTACCTGTGGACAGTAATTTTGCTCATAGCTTGCTGAGCATTCTTTTACCAAATGTGAAACAGGCAGGAATTTCCATATTTAATCACTTCATCCATAAATCCTTTGTCTTTCCATTGATAGTGAACCATGATGTTGAAATACAGTCATAGCGATTTTCTCTCTTTCAGGCATTAAAATAATATTTTCAGCTGACTGTGAAGGGGACTTTGGGAGAACTGTGGGGGAAGATCAGGGCACTGCTAGGACTGCACATAGGATTCACGTTTCCTTGTTTGCCAGATGAACTATTGAACCAAGCAGAGATTTCACTGAGATGATGAAGTTTGATGGTAAAGTGATCATCCCCTTGATACTTTCGAAGATATCCTACTTCAATTTAATCTGGCTTTTGTCTCTCAGACCTGAAACTAACCCCCCACACCAAAATACCCTTTCTTTTCAAAGCGTTTGGATTCCTGGTTAGCAGCAGCTGTCCCAGGTAGGTCAGGGTGGTCCATGAGGTTTCAGAGATCCCTTACAGTGCAACCCCACCTTCTTTTCAACCACTGGTGGACTAAGGCTTGGCTCAGGGGGGGATGTAGGGGATCTGTAGCTGAGGCTGGCCATAGGGATGCTACTCTGACAAAAATGCTGAAGATGATTTCATCTTCACAGCAGACTAGATCTGAAATGACCTGAGCCACAGCTTTCAGTTGATTATCTGGGTTTTGGCTCATGCTCTGTGCAGTCATTCTTCTCATGATGATATTCAGGCTTTCTGTGCCAGTTATCTAGTCACACTCCGTCCTATCAGTGCTCAAGCAGCACTACCTAGAGATGACTGACGAGGGTAAAAGAAAAAAAAAAAAAGATTTTTCCTGCCTGAAAGCAAAGTCATAACCCGACTTCTCAGGGCATCTTGGAAATCGTTGGCACACAGTGTGCTGCCCATCCTAAATGGAAGTACACAGACAGCCTCT